>NC_091285.1:355830654-356471904 GCF_032444005.1 Ranitomeya imitator | reverse complement strand
GCGGTCCAGCGCCTCCCATCTTCATACGATGACGTCCTCTTCTTGTCTTCTTGCCACGGCTCCGGCGCAGGCGTACTTTGTCTGCCCTGTTGAGGGCAGAGCAAAGTACTGCAGTGCGCAGGCGCCGGGAAAGGTCAGAAAGGCCCGGCACCTGCGCACTGCAGTACTTTGCTCTGCCATCAACAGGGCAGATTAGTACGCCTGTGCCGGAGCCGCGGCAGGAAGAAAAGAAGAGGACGTCATCGCATGAAGATAGGAGGCGCCAGACCCAGACCGCGACACCCTTCGGACCCGAACCGGGACCGCCCCTGGGTGAGTATAATCTAACTCGTTTGTCTCATCTTTCAGGGTACATCGGAGGCTTATCTACAGCATTACAGAAGGCTGTAGATAAGCTCTTGATGCCGCTGGCCGCAGCTCATTCTCGAATTTTGGGGTGACAGGTTCCCTTTAAGGTTAAACACTTTTTTAAAAACAGGCAGAGAAATGATTTACCTCATAAAAAGGATCAGCTGTGACCCCCTGCTGTGGTATCTGTGTACGCTCTTCTGCTTCCTCCCCTACCCAGGAGTTGTGGTATGATCAGACCATGTTCCTGTACCCCAATGGATAGAGATGAACACCTTGGTCGCCTCAGAAAGACCTTTTTGAATCAGGGCTACCATCCAAGAACAATTGAAAACCAGATTACAAGAGCCACCAGAATATCAAGGAAACACCTGCTGCATTACAAAGCTAAAGAAGAAAATAACCGGGTACCTCTAGTAGTTACCTACAATCCAAATCTGGAGGTGCTAAGGGGAGCTGCACGGAAATTACAATCTTTACTACAAAAAGATGCCCGCTTACAATCCATTTTTCCAGACCCCCCACTACTGTGTTTTAGGCAGACCCCAAATCTAAGAAGCATCATTGTCAGAAGCTCCCTGTCCTCTCCAACAGCTGCAGGCACCTTTCCTTGCAATCAGAAAAAATGTAAAACCTGTCCATTTATAATGACCACGGACAAGATAAAGATCCCCAATTCACATCAGGACTACAAGATACCAGGTACCTTCAGCTGTGACACTTCTAATGTGGTGTACCTAATTATTTGTACTAAATGTCCAACTGGGGGTCTGTATGTGGGGGAGACAGGGGAAAAGCTTAGAGCAAGAATGAATTCTCACCACCACACAATAAGAGAAAACAGAATGGATCTACCGGTGGGCATACATTTCTGTCTCCCAAATCATAACATTATGGACATGAAATTACTTGTGTTAAAAGGTAGCTTCAAATCTCGGAGAGACAGAAGAGTCTGGGAATATAAACTGATGACAGCCTTTCACAGTCCTACTGCAGGAATGAATGTGTCGCACGGATTTATGTCTTTTTACATCAACTAAGGAACTTGCCCCTCAGACCATGTGGGGTCATCACAACAGAACCAGACCCCAATCAGAACCTGAAGACCAACCTCTTCAGACAAGCCTACAACCTGCAGTAACCACCGATCGACCAAACCGCTGCATGACCATCTCTACCCTCACCTACTGTATCCTCACCCATCCTTTGTAGATTGTGAGCCTTCGCGGGCAGGGTCCTCATTCCTCCTGTACCAGTTATGACTTGTATTGTTTAAGATTATTGTACTTGTTTTTATTATGTATACCCCTCCTCACATGTAAAGCGCCATGGAATAAATGGCGCTATAACAATAAATAATAATAATAATAATCAGAGGACAATAAAACGATCTTTATCTAAGAACTGGCCCAATATTTATGGACATAACTGTTTATCACTCATGGTAATTCTGCTTCATGTCACCTGTCTTATCCATGGTTTTTCCTTTTTTTTGTGCTATGTTGTGCATAAATATGTGATTCTTCAGAATTTTTTTTAGTCTTTGCCTGACGAAGAGACCTGTGTAGTCTTGAAAGCTTGCAATTTGTTACCATCTTTTCAGTTAGCCATTAAAAGGTATCAACCAATGAGGACTCTCAATTCTAAATATTTTTCTATCTACTGGCTAACACGGTACCAAGATATATATCTTTCCTGTTCCTGTACAGTCAGACACGGCCATTACACAGCAGGGACACATTTATAAGATTATCTCAGGACAGGAACATTTTATTTAATCACATCCAATTGTGGAAATTATTATTACCGGTACTCCAAAATGTATTGATTAAAATCAACTTTAAAATTAACCTCGTTTGCGGGAAACCCCCTTTAAGTGCTGGATTAGAGCTAGCTTATATAAATGAAAATACCAAACATACAAATATGTACTCACAAACAACAGATAAGAACACTGGGGTAAAAAGGGAGGTAAACAAAATAGGAGAGGCTGAGAAGTCGCACACAGCAGAAACACCACGCAACAATTGCAGATCAACACTCCAAACAACTCCACTCCATGTGACTAACACTGGCAATCCAGATTGCCAGAGGCAAGTATATAAAGAAGAGGGGAGTGGCTAGTACTGAACAGCTGAGATCATCCAAGCAGGAAAGCTTCAGAGACTCTGAGCTAAACGGCTTAACCCCTGCACTGCTAACAGAAACCTGCACTGTTTAATATGAAGGGGAAGACTTTCTAATCAGTGTAGGACTATGTGAAATCAGACATTGCGGTCTTCTGGCCCCTCTCTGTCGCGATAAACCTGCGACACTAAACCTTCATATAATAAGTGTTTTATAGTGTCTCACTATATTACACTTTACACTATTAAATAAAATTAATATCCATTTCATTGAAAATCTACATGATTGTTATTTATGATGTGCAATTTACTGTTCATGGCTAATGTGATACTTTTTGCGGTAGGAGCTTCATTATCTCCAATATACAGTGGGGCAAAAAAGTATTTAGTCAGTCAGCAATAGTGCAAGTTCCACCACTTAAAAAGATGAGAGGCGTCTGTAATTTACATCATAGGTAGACCTCAACTATGGGAGACAAACTGAGAAAAAAAAATCCGGAAAATCACATTATCTGTTTTTTTTTATCATTTTTTTGCATATTATGGTGGAAAATAAGTATTTGGTCAGAAACAAACAATCAAGATTTCTGGCTCTCACAGACCTGTAACTTCTTCTTTAAGAGTCTCCTCTTTCCTCCACTCATTACCTGTAGTAATGGCACCTGTTTAAACTTGTTATCAGTATAAAAAGACACCTGTGCACACCCTCAAACAGTCTGACTCCAAACTCCACTATGGTGAAGACCAAAGAGCTGTCAAAGGACACCAGAAACAAAATTGTAGCCCTGCACCAGGCTGGGAAGACTGAATCTGCAATAGCCAACCAGCTTGGAGTGAAGAAATCAACAGTGGGAGCAATAATTAGAAAATGGAAGACATACAAGACCACTGATAATCTCCCTCGATCTGGGGCTCTACGCAAAATCCCACCCCGTGGGGTCAGAATGATCACAAGAACGGTGAGCAAAAATCCCAGAACCACGCGGGGGGACCTAGTGAATGAACTGCAGAGAGCTGGGACCAATGTAACAAGGCCTACCATAAGTAACACACTACGCCACCATGGACTCAGATCGTGCAGTGCCAGACGTGTCCCACTGCTTAAGCCAGTACATGTCCGGGCCCGTCTGAAGTTTGCTAGAGAGCATTTGGATGATCCAGAGGAGTTTTGGGAGAATGTCCTATGGTCTGATGAAACCAAACTGGAACTGTTTGGTAGAAACACAACTTGTCGTGTTTGGAGGAAAAAGAATACTGAGTTGCATCCATCAAACACCATACCTACTGTAAAGCATGGTGGTGGAAATATCATGCTTTGGGGCTGTTTCTCTGCAAAGGGGCCAGGACGACTGATCCGGGTACATGAAAGAATGAATGGGGCCATGTATCGTGAGATTTTGAGTGCAAACCTCCTTCCATCAGCAAGGGCATTGAAGATGAAACGTGGCTGGGTCTTTCAACATGACAATGATCCTAAGCACACCGCCAGGGCAACGAAGGAGTGGCTTCGTAAGAAGCATTTCAAGGTCCTGGAGTGGCCTAGCCAGTCTCCAGATCTCAACCCTATAGAAAACCTTTGGAGGGAGTTGAAAGTCCGTGTTGCCAAGCGAAAAGCCAAAAACATCACTGCTCTAGAGGAGATCTGCATGGAGGAATGGGCCAACATACCAACAACAGTGTGTGGCAACCTTGTGAAGACTTACAGAAAACGTTTGACCTCTGTCATTGCCAACAAAGGATATATTACAAAGTATTGAGATGAAATTTTGTTTCTGACCAAATACTTATTTTCCACCATAATATGCAAATAAAATGTTAAAAAAAACAGACTGTGATTTTCTGGATTTTTTTTTCTCAGTTTGTCTCCCATAGTTGAGGTATACCTATGATGTAAATTACAGACGCCTCTCATCTTTTTAAGTGGTGGAACTTGCACTATTGCTGACTGACTAAATACTTTTTTGCCCCACTGTATATTTATGAGTGGACACACTTTAAAAAGGAATGGTTCCAATCCCAGTGCATTTCTATTAGATGCCAAGACAGGTACATATTATGGAAAGATTTGCTGGAAGCCACACATTCCTTTACATCTGATAGGAGACACATTTATATCTAGGGATGCCTAGGTATTTACCAGGGTGGGATAACATTGCTGGAGAAAGTGGGTGATGCTGACCCCAAAGCATATACCTTACTTTTACTATATGCTTTGATGCATTCATTAAAATAGAAGTTTGTATATTGCGTTCATCAATATGTCACAAGGATGTAAAATAGAAACAATCCATTATTTTGTACGGTTGGACATCATTGAATCTATGTATAAAAAGATCTCTAATACCAATGTGTGTAACCATGGAACATTTTCTTTGTGGTATTAAAATAACAAAAAAAAAGAATGGAAATGATTAGTATTATAATTACCCCACCTCCACAGATCCATGGAGAACAGCGAGTGCAAATTAGGGGGGATATGGAGCCAGATCAGGCTCTGCTCACCAGCCACCTAATAGCAAGGTATGTAAAGTCACATACTATATACAGACATAGAGGAATACAGCAAGAAAAATCACACAGCCGGTCAACTCATTCATTCTCCATATTCGCACTTCACACCAATGGTTAAAGATTACAACTGCAATTAAAATGATCTTCTTGCATACTGTGCTGTCACAGTTTGTCACGGGCCTGTCACAGCTCATTACACAGAAATAAAAGCAATCACCCAGGTATTAAAAAAAGAAAAAGAACTAACAGAAATACATGCGAGGCCAATAAAGGCACATGGTCTATATACAATTTGTATTTAATAAACTATTTCTGTGTCGGGTCAATGTTTAGACTTAGGCTTCTTTCACACTAGCGTCGGGCCCGGCCCGTCGCAGTGCGTCGGGCCGAGGTTACCGACGCTAGCGTTGCCTCCGCCGCACAACGGGTGCAGCGGATGCTGCTTTTCAGCGCATCCGCTGCCCCATTGTGAGGTGCGGGGAGGTGGGGGAGGAGTTCCGGCCGCGCATGCGCGGTCGGAAAAGACGGTCCGTCGGCTGCAAAAAATGTTACATGGAACGTTTTTTGCGGCCGACGGTCGGCCGAAAAACGGCGCAACCGTCGCGCGACGGTTGCGACGTGTGGCAATCCGTCGCAATGCGTCGCGTAATGTTAGTCAATGGAGAAAAAACGCATCCTGCAAACACTTTTGCAGGATGCGTTTTTTCTGCAAAACGACGCATTGTGACGGATTGCAGTTAACGCTAGTGTGAAAGTAGCCTTAGTGGCTAAAAACCTGCAGGACCACCAATACTATCCCCATGATTGATCTCCCTCATTTTAGGAACATGGGGTGCAGGGCCGCCATCAGGGCATGACAGCCGTGACTGGCGTATGGGGCCCCGCATCGGGCCCCGTCTCATCTGGTCACCGGGCCCCCCCTGCAGGCGCTGCGGCAGCGGCACACAATAGTTAACAGCCGCCAGCCAGTCTGAGGCTGGTGGCTGAATAGGGCCGCAGTGCGCACTCGCCGGCGTCTGACGTCATTGTCAGCCGCCGGGCCCGGCGGCGAGTGCGTCTGTGTGGAGCCTGGAGAGGGAGCTTCACCCGGCGCTGGAGCTTGGCCAGGTAAGAAGTTGTGTTTTTTTTTTTTTCTTTGAGAGCTGCTGCGATCCAGGGGGGCCTGGGGGGCAGGATGATGGACACACAGGGGCAGAAATGCTGGACACACAGGGGCAGAAATGCTGGACACAGTGGGGCAGAAATGCTGGACACAGTGGGGCAGAATGGTGGACACAGTGGGGCAGAATGGTGGACACACAGGGGCAGAATGGTGGACACACAGGGGCAGAAATGCTGGACACAGTGGGGCAGAAATGCTGGACACAGTGGGGCAGAATGGTGGACACACAGTGGGGCAGAATGGTGGACACAGTGGGGCAGAATGGTGGACACACAGGGGCAGAAATGCCGGACACAGTGGGGCAGAATGGTGGACACAGTGGGGCAGAATGGTGGACACACAGGGGCAGAATGCTGGACACAGTGGGGCAGAAATGCTGGACACACAGTGGGGCAGAATGCTGGACACACAGTGGGGCAGAATGCTGGACACACAGTGGGGCAGAATGCTGGACACACAGTGGGGCAGAATGCTGGACACACAGTGGGGCAGAATGCTGGACACACAGTGGGGCAGAATGCTGGACACACAGTGGGGCAGAATGCTGGACACACAGTGGGGCAGAATGCTGGACACACAGTGGGGCAGAATGCTGGACACACAGTGGGGCAGAATGCTGGACACACAGTGGGGCAGAATGCTGGACACACAGTGGGGCAGAATGCTGGACACACAGTGGGGCAGAATGCTGGACACACAGTGGGGCAGAATGCTGGACACACAGTGGGGCAGAATGCTGGACACACAGTGGGGCAGAATGCTGGACACACAGTGGGGCAGAATGCTGGACACACAGTGGGGCAGAATGCTGGACACACAGTGGGGCAGAATGCTGGACACACAGTGGGGCAGAATGCTGGACACACAGTGGGGCAGAATGCTGGACACACAGTGGGGCAGAATGCTGGACACACAGTGGGGCAGAATGCTGGACACACAGTGGGGCAGAATGCTGGACACACAGTGGGGCAGAATGCTGGACACACAGTGGGGCAGAATGCTGGACACACAGTGGGGCAGAATGCTGGACACACAGTGGGGCAGAATGCTGGACACACAGTGGGGCAGAATGCTGGACACACAGTGGGGCAGAATGCTGGACACACAGTGGGGCAGAATGCTGGACACACAGTGGGGCAGAATGCTGGACACACAGTGGGGCAGAATGCTGGACACACAGTGGGGCAGAATGCTGGACACACAGTGGGGCAGAATGCTGGACACACAGTGGGGCAGAATGCTGGACACACAGTGGGGCAGAATGCTGGACACACAGTGGGGCAGAATGCTGGACACACAGTGGGGCAGAATGCTGGACACACAGTGGGGCAGAATGCTGGACACACAGTGGGGCAGAATGCTGGACACACAGTGGGGCAGAATGCTGGACACACAGTGGGGCAGAATGCTGGACACACAGTGGGGCAGAATGCTGGACACACAGTGGGGCAGAATGCTGGACACACAGTGGGGCAGAATGCTGGACACACAGTGGGGCAGAATGCTGGACACACAGTGGGGCAGAATGCTGGACACACAGTGGGGCAGAATGCTGGACACACAGTGGGGCAGAATGCTGGACACACAGTGGGGCAGAATGCTGGACACACAGTGGGGCAGAATGCTGGACACACAGTGGGGCAGAATGCTGGACACACAGTGGGGCAGAATGCTGGACACACAGTGGGGCAGAATGCTGGACACACAGTGGGGCAGAATGCTGGACACACAGTGGGGCAGAATGCTGGACACACAGTGGGGCAGAATGCTGGACACACAGTGGGGCAGAATGCTGGACACACAGTGGGGCAGAATGCTGGACACACAGTGGGGCAGAATGCTGGACACACAGTGGGGCAGAATGCTGGACACACAGTGGGGCAGAATGCTGGACACACAGTGGGGCAGAATGCTGGACACACAGTGGGGCAGAATGCTGGACACACAGTGGGGCAGAATGCTGGACACACAGTGGGGCAGAATGCTGGACACACAGTGGGGCAGAATGCTGGACACACAGTGGGGCAGAATGCTGGACACAGTGGGGCAGAATGCTGGACACAGTGACAGGGGCAGAATGCTGGACACAGTGACAGGGGCAGAATGCTGGACACAGTGACAGGGGCAGAATGCTGGACACAGTGACAGGGGCAGAATGCTGGACACAGTGACAGGGGCAGAATGCTGGACACAGTGACAGGGGCAGAATGCTGGACACAGTGACAGGGGCAGAATGCTGGACACAGTGACAGGGGCAGAATGCTGGACACAGTGACAGGGGCAGAATGCTGGACACAGGGGCAGACTGAGACCCAGGGGCAGAATGCGAGACACGGGGCAGAATGGAGATACGGGGCATGATTGGAGACACGGGGCAGGATGAAAGACATGGGGGCATGACTGGAGACAGATGGGGCAGGATTGGAGACAGATGGGGCAGAATGGAGACACAGGGGGCATGATTGGAGACAAGTGTCAGGATTGCAGACATGGGGGCATGGTTGGAGACATAGGGGGCAGAATGGAGACATGGGGCATGATTGGAGACACTGGGGGCAGAATTGGAGACAGATCGTGCAGGATCATGGGGCAGGATGGATATGATGGAGACAGATGGGGCAGGATGGGGCGATCATATGGGGCAGGATAAGGAGATCATATGGGGCAGAATGGATACTCATGAGGGCAGGATGGGAGAATATCTGGCTGACGCCAGGAATGAGACACACGGGGCCAGGCTGGGTGATATTATTAATACCATAGGGGCTAATTTAGGGATATTATTACTGCAGTGATGTATTTATTTTATTTTTTGAGTATACTGTTTTAAATGGGGGGCGGTCCTGTTACTGTATAGAGTGATACTATGTCGCCTTCTTCATGTGGTGTAATGTAGAAGTTGTGAAAAATTAAGTAATGTGTTCTGCAAGCGGAGCTCGAGATAACTGTGTTATTTCCTGCAGAGAGAAGTCCTGGCTGGATGAAATGATGGCGGTCTGTGCTGGATGAAAGATGAAGGACTTCACCTAGAGACGTCACTGGTGAGTCAGTGTGTTACCTATACACTGACACTATACACTGTATACAGAGCTCCTGTGTATAATTTCACTAGTGATCACTATATTATCTGTACACAGACACTGCATACTAAGTACAGATCTCCTGTGTATAATGGCACTTATGGTGATAGTATGGTGCTTTTTTAAAAGTTACTGATCAGAATTGTAGTATTCAGTCACTATGTGGTGGTAATATGTGGTCTGGACATGGTGTTGTGGTATTTGTTCCTTGTATGTGATATTATTCGATCACTGTGGTGGTAATATGTGGTCTGGTCATGGTGTTGTGGTATTTGTTCCTTGTATGTGATATTATTCGATCACTGTGGTGGTAATATGTCATCTGGTCATGGTGTTGTGGTATTTGTTCCTTCTATGTGATATTATTGGGCATTTTAAAAATTGAAAAATAAATAAAAATATACCTAAATTGTATTGCATATTTTAACAAATATTTAATAGGTTACAGCAGAGTAGGGCCCGGCCAAAAGTGTCTACCGTGTTATGGTGGCGGCTTAAAAAATCTTTTGGCCAAAACAAAAGCTGCCTGCTATATGTGTGATCTGGTGATGGGAACTGTTAATGTGTGATTGGTGAGAAGTGGAGTTTTTCCAAGAGAGAGCGGTGGGACTGTGGACAGTTCGAGGGGTGGAGCCTGGAGGCGGGGCTGGGGTGGAGCCTGGGCGGAGTCTCAAGGGGGCCCCGAAAATTTTGCCAGTATGGGGCCCCGAAATTTCTAGTGGCAGCCCAGATGGGGTGTATAGAAAATCTCCACCGACAAGAACAGATTATTTTCTGTTCAAGCCAATTACTATGTGAATTGTGAACACAGACATGCACAGCGATTGACAGAACTGGAAACCTTAAATGGAACCTGTCAGTTGCCCTAGACCCACAAAACCGCCACAATGTTATCATTGTAACCTAAATAGACTTTCTATCAGCTGCCCTACACCTCCTAAAACCACCACTTTAAGTAGACTTTATAAGAAGCCGGTTTTTGTGGATTAGTGACAAATGAATAACCATAAAAACATTCTTAAAATTACACTGGCAGTATGCAAATAAGTGACTTGTCGGGGGAAATAGGCATGGAGGGTGGGCCTTAATGAAGCCACGAAGTGTATGCATGGCTTCATTCTGCACTGCCATGGAGGTCACATGTAAGACTTGCAAAGAGCAGTTGGTTACATTGGACTGGTAAATCATTATAATTATTATTATTATTATTAATTTATATAGCATAATTGTTTCCATGGTGCTATACATGAGGAGGGGTTACATACAAATTACAGATATCACTTACAGTAAGCAAACTAACAATGACAGACTGGTACAGAGGGGCGAGGACCCTGCCCTTGTGGGCTTACATTCTACAGGTTGGTGGGGAAGGAGAAAATAGGTTGAGGGTTGCAGGAGCTCCGGTGTTGCTGAGGCAGTAGCTTCAGTAGTGGTGAGGAGGCAGCGGGGTCAGTGCAGGCCATAGGCTTTCCTGAAGAGGTGGGTTTTCAGGATCCGTCTGAAGGATCCGAATGTGGTTGATAGTCGGACGTGTTGGGGTAAAGAAGTCAAGAGGATGGGGGATATTCTGGAGAAGTCTTGGAGGCGGTTGGGTGAGGAGCGAATAAGTGTGGAGGACAGAATGAGGTCTTGGGAGGACCGGAGATTACGTGAGGGAAGATATTGAGAGATTAGTTCAGAGATATATCGAGGAGACAGGTTATGGATGGCTTTGTAGGTTAGTATTAGTAATCTGAACTGGATACGCTGAGGAAATGGGAGCCAGTGAAGAGATTTTCAGAGGGGGGAAGCGGAGGAGTAGCAAGGAGAGAGATGAATTAGTCGGGCAGCAGAGTTAAGGATGGACTGGAGAGGTGCAAGTGTTTTGGCAGGGAGGTCACAGAAAAGGATGTTGCAGTAGTCAAGGTGGGAGATGATGAGGGCATGCACAAGCATTTTAGTAGATTGACGGTTGAGGAAAGGACGCATTCTGGAGAGATTTTTGAGCTGGAGGCGACAGGAGGTGGAAAGAGCTTGGGTGTGTGGTTTGAAGGACAGGGCAGAGTCAAGGGTTACTCCGAGGCAGTGGACTTCCGGTACGGGGGAAAGCATGATGTCGTTAATTGCGACAGATAGGTCAGGTAAGGAAGATCTATGAGATGGAGGAAAGATGATGAGTTCAGATTTGTCTACATTGAGCTTGAGGAAGAGAGGGAGGATATGGCTGATAGACACTCTGGAATTTTGGACAGTAGAGAGGTGATGTCTGGGCCAGAAAGGTAGATCTGAGTGTCATCAGCATAAAGGTGGTACTGGAACCCATGGGACTTTATGAGTTGTCCCAGGCCAAGTGTATAGATTGAGAAGAGTAGGGGTCCTAGAACAGAGCCTTGGGGTACTCCAATAGAGAGAGGGTGGGATGAGGAGGTAGCGTTGGAGTGGGAGATGCTGAATGTGCAGTTGGAAAGGTATGAGGAGTTCCAGGATAGGGCGAGGTCTTTGATGCCAAAGGAGGAGAGGATCTGTAGTAGGAGGCAGTGGTCAACTGTGTCAAAAGTAGAGAACAAGTCTAGAAGAAGGAGTACAGAGTATTGTCCGTTAGCTTTGGCTGGAATTAGGTCATTAGTGATTTTGGTCAGGGCTGTCTCAGTTGAATGATGGGGCGGAAACCAGATTGTAGATTGTCAAAGAGCAAGTTAGATGAGAGGTGGGAGGAAAGTTCAGCGTGGACGTGCTGCTCCAGGAGTTTGGAAGCGAATGGGAGCAGCAATATTGGGTGATAGCTGGACATAGCTGTTGGATCGAGGGTTGGCTTTTTAAGGATAGGCGTGATTGTGGCATGTTTGGAAGCAGAAGGGAAGGTGCCAGAAGTTAGTGATAGGTTGAAGAGGTGAGTTAGGGATGGGATAAGAGTGGTCGTGAGGTTGGGGAGGTGGTGGGATGGGGTCGAGCGCACAGGTGGTGAGGTGCGCTTTGTAGAGGAGACAATTAAGCCCCCCTTCAGTGATGTTGGATAGGGAGGCTATGGGGTTTGGGCATTGGTCTAGTATACAGTGGGGCAAAAAAGTATTTAGTCAGTAAGCAATAGTGCAAGTTCCACCACTTAAAAAGATGAGAGGCGTCTGTAATTTACATCATAGGTAGACCTCAACTATGGGAGACAAACTGAGAAAAAAAAATCCAGAAAATCACATTGTCTGTTTTTTTAACATTTTATTTGCATATTATGGTGGAAAATAAGTATTTGGTCAGAAACAAAATTTCATCTCAATACTTTGTAATATATCCTTTGTTGGCAATGACAGAGGTCAAACGTTTTCTGTAAGTCTTCACAAGGTTGCCACACACTGTTGTTGGTATGTTGGCCCATTCCTCCATGCAGATCTCCTCTAGAGCAGTGATGTTTTTGGCTTTTCGCTTGGCAACACGGACTTTCAACTCCCTCCAAAGGTTTTCTATAGGGTTGAGATCTGGAGACTAGCTAGGCCACTCCAGGACCTTGAAATGCTTCTTACGAAGCCACTCCTTCGTTGCCCTGGCGGTGTGCTTAGGATCATTGTCATGTTGAAAGACCCAGCCACGTTTCATCTTCAATGCCCTTGCTGATGGAAGGAGGTTTGCACTCAAAATCTCACGATACATGGCCCCATTCATTCTTTCATGTACCCGGATCAGTCGTCCTGGCCCCTTTGCAGAGAAACAGCCCCAAAGCATGATGTTTTCACCACCATGCTTTACAGTAGGTATGGTGTTTGATGGATGCAACTCAGTATTCTTTTTCCTCCAAACACGACAAGTTGTGTTTCTACCAAACAGTTCCAGTTTGGTTTCATCAGACCATAGGACATTCTCCCAAAACTCCTCTGGATCATCCAAATGCTCTCTAGCAAACTTCAGACGGGCCCGGACATGTACTGGCTTAAGCAGTGGGACACGTCTGGCACTGCAGGATCTGAGTCCATGGTGGCGTAGTGTGTTACTTATGGTAGGCCTTGTTACATTGCTCCCAGCTCTCTGCAGTTCATTCACTAGGTCCCCCCGCATGGTTCTGGGATTTTTGCTCACCGTTCTTGTGATCATTCTGACCCCACGGGGTGGGATTTTGCGTGGAGCCCCAGATCGAGGGAGATTATCAGTGGTCTTGTATGTCTTCCATTTTCGAATTATTGCTCCCACTGTTGATTTCTTCACTCCAAGCTGGTTGGCTATTGCAGATTCAGTCTTCCCAGCCTGGTGCAGGGCTACAATTTTGTTTCTGTTTTGTTTCTTTTGACAGCTCTTTGGTCTTCACCATAGTGGAGTTTGGAGTCAGACTGTTTGAGGGTGTGCACAGGTGTCTTTTTATACTGATAACAAGTTTAAACAGGTGCCATTACTACAGGTAATGAGTGGAGGAAAGAGGAGACTCTTAAAGAAGAAGTTACAGGTCTGTGAGAGCCAGAAATCTTGATTGTTTGTTTCTGACCAAATACTTATTTTCCACCATAATATGCAAAAAAATGATAAAAAAAAACAGATAATGTGATTTTCCGGATTTTTTTTTCTCAGTTTGTCTCCCATAGTTGAGGTCTACCTATGATGTAAATTACAGACGCCTCTCATCTTTTTAAGTGGTGGAACTTGCACTATTGCTGACTGACTAAATACTTTTTTGCCCCACTGTACAAAGGGTTGTGGTGGTTGAACAATGAAAAATTGCCTTGTTTGGTCGATCTTATTTTTTTCAAAGACCTCAGCAGAGATGAGGGAGGTTGGAGGGGGCAGTGGGGGGCGGAGGAGAGAGTTAAAGGTTTTGAATAACTGTTTGGGGTTGTAGGATAGGGAAGATAAGAGGGTTGTGAAGTAGGCCTGTTTAGCAGAGGTGAGATCAGATTTAAAAGCAAATGTTACCTGTTTGAATGCAGTGAAGTCATCTTGCGAATGTGTTTTCTTCCAATGCCGCTCTGCAACCCTGGACACTTGCCAGAGCTTTTTAGTGGCGTTATTGTGCCAGGGTTATCTATTGATACATCGCACTCTGCCATGAACAAGAGGGGCGACCTTGTCAATAGCAGATGCAAGAGTGGCATTGTAGAAAGCCGTGGTACGGTCTGTGTCGTGGAGTGAGGATATGGATGCCAGTGGTAGGATAGAATCAGAGAGTGTGTGGGTGTCTAGGTGCGCAAGGTTTCTGCGAGGGTGCGCATGTTGCTGGAAATGGATGACTGGTGAGGGGGACAGGGATGAGAAGGTGAGCAGATGGTGGTCGGATAGACGGAGTGGTGGTGAAGTTAAATAGAGAGCAGAGACGGGTGAAGACCAGGTCTAGTATATGTCCGTCTGTGTGGGTGGCTGCAGAGGACCACTGAGTAAGTCCAAAAGATGAAGTAAGGGACAGAAGTTTGGAGGCTGTTGACTGAGGGGTATCAGTGGCAATGTTGAAGTTACCCATAATGATGGTGGTAATGTCAACAGAGAGAAAGTGGAGAAGCCAGGCGGAGAATTGGTCAATAAAGGCAGTGGCCTGGCCTGGAGGTCGGCATATGATGGCCACTTGGAGGTTGGAGGGAGAGTAGATGCGGACAGAGTGGATTTAAAAAGCGGGGAGGATAAGGGAGGGTAGAGGTGGGATTTGGTTAAAGGTGCAGTTTGAAGAAAGGAGGAGACCCATTCCTCCACCATGTCTGCTGCCGGGGAGAGGGGTGTGGGTGAAGTGGAGGCCGCCGTAACACAGCGCAGCAGGGGAGGCGGTGTCAGAGGGTGTTAGCCATGTTTCTGTGAGGCCGAGGAAGGCAAGCTTGTGAGAGGGAAATCATGAATCACATGAAGCTTATTGCAGATTGAGCGGGCATTCCAGAGTGCTCCATAGAGAGGGAGCAGGGGCACGGGTTTTATGTTGGAAAGAATGCGGTAGTTCATATTAGATAGGGAGAGGTAGGAGGGGGTAGTAATGGGAGGTATGAGCTGTGGGGGTCCAGGGTTGGGAGATATGTTGCCAGCAGTGAGGAGAAGCAGAGAAAGGGAGAGCAAGTGAGAGAAGGAGAGTGGCCAGCTAAATCGTGTCACTCATGTCCACAGGGTCAAGCTTGCATGATGAGAGGGAGGATTAACTAAGGGAAATCAATGCCCCCCATGGCTAGTCACCCACTAAATAGCATATAGGCACCAGTAATAACATTCATTTCAAGGTCTTCAACAATCACTAAGCCACGAAAATGGGCTTGTTAGAAAGTCTACATAATGTGTTGGTTTTGGGAGGTCTATGGCAGCTGATAGGTTCCCTTTAAAGGGACTCTGTCACCTGAATTTGGAGGGAACAATCTTCAGCCATGGGGGCGGGGTTTTCGGGTGTTTGATTCACCCTTTCCTTACCCGCTGGCTGCATGCTGGCTGCAATATTGGATTGAAGTTCATTCTCTGTCCTCCATAGTACACGCCTGCGCAAGGCAAGATTGTAGATTATGGAAAGACAAAAATAAATGACTTTTTCACAAACAGTATTTTGCACGACAGCAATAAAAATATGACGACATATATTTCATATTGCCACCATCAGGGTGACCCACAGAAAAAAGTTAACACTTTATTTGTGCAGCACCTAAGTAGTGTTAAGCATAAACTGTCAAAACGCAGAATTTTCTATTTCTCCCCATAAAAAGTTAATTAGAGTTTGGAAATAATGGATGTGTAGATAGGACTCCAATACGGGTTACCTCCAAGCACATTTTATTTTCTTCTCATCATGGCAATCCATCATTTATACAATGTGTCTATAAAGCTCAGAAGTAGATATTAATCCGGTATTTACACCTACCAAACTATTCACTTAAAATGAAAGGCATCTGTTGTTTTCATGTTTAAAGGACAAATAAAAAAAAATTAAAAATGTCATTAAATTCCACAGAACACCAAGGCAATTTACACACAATCCCGAAGAGTCAATATTATTGACTGCAGATAATGAGGACCTGTCACTTGCTCAAAAAAATGGAAGCTAAACACTGAAAAATCCCTGTGATCCCCTGATTCGGCTGCTGTTTTCTGTTTTGGGCTGTGACACTCAATTGCAGATATATTGACGTTTGTTTCTTCAGAATCGCAGTATGTGAAATCTCTCCTTTTCAGTCCAACTGGGAGATTCTTCACAATCTTCTCTGGGGGCATTTGCCTCCATCAGTCTCTCCTAGATGCAGCCAATCATACCATAGCACCTGATCTAGCATTCTATCAGAGAAGTACGCCCCCAAAGAATACTCACAAGAAACGCCCAGATGAACTACAAACAGAGATTTCACATACTGCTCTACCGAAGAAAAAATAATGTTATCGTCTCTGCAATGGAGTCATGCAGTGCAAAACGGAAATGAGCATCACAATCAGCAGAACCTAGGCATGTTCAAAAGGTATATAGTGGGTTTTTTTTTCAGCAAGTGAAAGGTTGCAATCCAATCCTCACAATGAAACAATATCCAAGAGGAGACAACAACTGCAGATTCTGTATAAACTTACCAATCTTGTGCATAAGTTAACTTTAGAGTAGACCTGATCGTTGCAAGGCTTCCCAAAGAGTAGCAACAACTGAAATGCATGTCAGATCATGTAAAATATCAAGACCTTCTAAATTTCAGAAGTAGTCAGCAACTCAAACAAGGGGATTTGATCATCTTTACCTCAATAACCTTTTCTTCCATTTGTGGCAAAAAAGCGCCACCATTTCATTTAATTTTAAATAATGGCATCAACTATTTATGGTATATTTTATTGCTTGCTATAGAGTAACCCAATCCACCACCAGTTGGGTTGCCCGTTTGTGGCAGGTCACACACATTATATATCCCTAACTGGTGAAGTGAACAACTTTACAATGACACCTGTCAAAGGTTGTGCTAAATTAAGCAATAAACGAGGTTGATGTTTTGGGAGCAGAACAATAATGAGGAAATCTAAGGAACTGAGCAGCTGATTAGACAGAGTATAAAAGTGAGGGCTGTATGACTAAATTAGAGCCTATGTGAGATGCTCAGTGACTGCCATAGTTAGTTCCTAACAAAAGTGGACAACTGGTGACCTGGGGGCAGGGTTAAGGACACCTAAGGATCTAAAATTCCACAGAAGAGTTACAGTAACACAAACTGATGAAACATGTAATATTTGATATAAAAGAGCAGTGTCAAAACATGCACTGCATCTCAATCGGTGAATTTGCATAACTGATTACATCAGCTCCAGATCAGAGGCCGACAGGGAAGGGAGGTTAGCGGTCTAACTGCTGTATAGAAATTAATGGGCTGGAGAGAGGCGACTGAAATCTCAGGAGTTAACTCCTGAGCGTGAACTGTAACTACAGCGTGTACTCAGCCATTTTCTCGTGGTCGGTCTCCTTTGCAATGAGCTGTAATCTTTGTTAGACAAAATCTCTCATAGTAGGACAACAACAATAGATAAAAACAAGTCAACTGCAAACTTGTGTATTTTCAAGCTGTCTACCTATACAAATTTGATTACATGAAAATATTCATAGAATCCCTTAAAGCAGTGTTTCCCATACACAGTCATCATGGCCTCCAACAGATCAAGTTTTCAAAGATTTTTTCTGTGGTCAGATATTGATGTTCAGACATACATTATGCGTCAGCTCATTGTAGCTGCTGAAAACATGAACTCCATTATCGCTATATACATAGAAAATGTAGGATACTTTGTTAACATTTTTGGATCACAAAGCGTATAAGCCATCCAACCAGTCAGATACTGATATTGTAAGAGAAGGTAGGGGGCGCAATGTTTGTTCTATTCTCGAAGTATTAAATGGGGTCTCAAGCAAATCTGTCAGCAGGATTGTGCATAGTAACCTACACACAGTGTCAGGTGGGCGCCGTTATACTGATTACAATGATACCTTGGTTGATGAAATCCGTCTTGTGGTTGTTTAATCTTTATTTCCAGTTTTGAGTTAATGAAATGCTCGTGCCCCGGGGCTGCCTGTGGGGGGGGGGTCTTCATGTGATTAGGTATTCCAGATAATCAGTATAGCTTCTGACAGGTCACTGATCCCTCATTTTCAAACAGATTTTTTTTTTGGAACTTCAGGATTCCATCAAACAAATGTGCATATAATTCATTACATATGCGATTATGCTGCACCGCCTGCCCAAGGTTTTTTTTTCCCTCAAAATATATTGAACATACAAACTACGGGGAGGCCGTTGAGGGATCAGTGACCTGTCAGAAGCCATACTGATGAATACCTAATCAGAGCACCACATGAAGAACCCCCACAGGCCGCCCCGAAGCACGTGCATATCATTACTGATACCGTGCACAATCCTGCTTACAGGGGAGCTTCAAGGCCCTCAAGTCTGTCTTAACATTAATTTGTGCACAGCCGTGCTGGAACACCAAAATAGTCATGAAGGCCAGATAGTCTATAGCTACTCATTAAGTGAGAATTAGACCAGGCCAGCGGTCAGTGCGCAATGTACGGACAGAGCAAACATTTGGCAATCACTCTGGCTCCACGCTTTGCTTTGCACACTTCATTCACACATGGTTGAATGGTGCTCAGAATCAGGGCGTAATTACAAGCTAGAAATATATACCACATTTGAGAAATCCTATGACGGCAGCAATGGTGGAAGCAACAGGGGACTGTAAAGTTCCAAAAATATTAAATGGTCCATCAAGGTTCCTTTTAATGCGACTTAAAAGCATCACCCCAGTGTTTTTTTTATTTTACCGCTGGAGTGGTGCTGCAAATCTAAGTACCCTGCCCCCTTTTTTATACTCACCTTTTGGAGTCCACCTTTTATCACCGCCGCTCTCATCGGTCTCCAGCAATTTGTGACCTGCCGGCTGCTCCAGTGTATCATAGAGCTGCGTGGAGGACACTCTTCAATACTAGTCTATGGGGGCCTCATTCTGCCTCTCATACACTAGCACTGATAGCATCCGGCCAGTCAGACGCTGCAGTCACAAGATGACGCAGGGGGACCGGAGTGGCACCAAAAAATGAACATGACGCCGGAGTGTGAGTATAAGAGTAGGGACAGGGACCTTAGGTTTAAAGCACCACTCCCGCACTGAAAAAAAAAACTAAAACATTGGAGTGGTGCTTTAACAGAACTGAAGAAGAAATATCTTTCTTGATGTCCTTTATACTGAAGCAAAAAGTAAACTTACCCAACTCATTTAGACTCTGAGCAGCTTTAGTAATTTCCCTGCTACCACCCTGCAGTTGACCTTGAAGTCTCTTGCTAAGATACAAGATTCGTATAATTCTCCGAAGCAAATCACAAGCGGACTGAAAAGTAAAACACAATGGATACATTATAGGAGACACTGGAAAGCTTGCATGAGCAATATAGAGGAAATGCAAAGTCACAATGAATCCCAATAACAGATAGTATGCAAGGAATACACCTAATGCTGGGCTCTCCTGCCCAAAATCTGAATAGTTAGTGATGAGCAGAGACCTGTCCTCTTCATCACATCACATAGCCAGATTAAGCCAAGTAGTCAGCAGCCTATAAACTAGGACGTTCTGTGCTCTGAAACTTGCTGATGTTTTACAGATAATAATCAATCACTCCGCAGTTATACTCACTTTCCATTAGGCTTCTGAGATGGCACACATGGACAATGTATCAAGGTACAATGTCGAGAGAGTGTGCACCGAAAACACCATAATATCTCATTGACACCCTCAATTTTTTTTTAAGGACCATTTCAGTTTTTCTTTAATTGTTTAATTTTACCTCTGGAGTGTTGTCATTATTCTAAGTTTCTTGCCCCCAGTCTTATACTTACCAGTCAACGTCTATCTGTTCCCAGCGCCGTTCTGGTCGTCTTCTGCAGGTTGCTACCTGCCAGATCGCTCCAGTGTTTGCTGTGTGATCCGGATGTGATAACTCAATGTAAGTCTATGACAGCCAGAACTTACCCTGAGGGCTTGTGACCGTTAACCTCTGATTTCCGTTCAGTCAGAAGTTGCGGTCACATGATGGTGGCGCGGGACGAGAACGCCCAGTTAGTGTATTACTCGGGGAACTTACTTTACTGACACCACTCCAGTGGTGAATTAGGAAAAAAAAAATGGAGTGGTGCTTTACTCATTTGGGCAGAGAGTATTCTGGAAGTTATACTTGCATAGTGAACCATACTTCGCCTGTATAGTCTCCTGTATAGTCACAACTCTAGCTAAAACACCTTATGCACGCACATATAGTTGCCATGGTAACTGTACCACCCAGCGTGCTTCCTACATCTTCCCGCACACAATGTAACATCAGCATGAGAGCTAAAATAAAGTGACACTGCTATAGATTTATAGAGGGTCTTATAGGTCAATCTTCCCCTGACACCAATAAGTCTATAAGAAAAACCATGACAAAAAGTAATGTAAAGGAAAAAAAAAGGAAGGGACTGCAAGAATGGGCAATGCGGGAAATGGTTAAAGGCAGAGTAACATCTATAGTGTACATTCTACACAGTGATAGACTGCCCCCTAGTGAACGCTGGAGCATAGTCTTCCTTCACTGGATAATCACACTCATGGAGAAACTATTTGTTTTTGTACAGTTTGTATAATAAGTTTACAAATCAAAATACTTTCAAGAAATCTGTTGACAGTCTGAGAATATACCACTGAAAAAATAATCTTTGATAGATCAGGTTATTTTATATGATAAGGCAGAAAACACACAGCTGCTCTATAAGGCTAGACGATCTCTGCAGGGTAACCGTCAACCCGCCAAACCTAGGGATGACACTCACAACTAATGCAGTTACTTACTAATATTCTGCAGGGAGGAACATAAAAATTCAATCTTAATTTTCAGATGTAAAAGTGACCAAGCAGTAACATTTCTCCTTGTGGAGAGTGACATGTTAAAGGGAAGGTGCCACCAGTTTTCTTGCATTTAGTTTTTTTGTGAAATTAAGCTTAAAATAGTAATTAAAATGTATTAATGCAATGTTTGCACTGTTTGCAAACATTTCTATATGAAAAATATTATATATTTTTCTACAAATATACATATTTACCACTAGGGGGAGCATTTTCCGTTTTAGACCTCAAGCAGCTATAGTAAGATTTAGCAGCTCTGCCCCAGGGATATTAGACCACCCAAAAGGGGAGGGAAATGGTGATGTCAGCAGTTACTGCCCCAACAGTAAGAATGAAGAGCAGCATCACAGGGCAGCACCATTTTGTGTGTGACTGACCTGTGACCTGCTGTCACCAGCAGTTACTGCATCAGAGGCACAGCTCGTATATGTGACAGCTCGTGTATATATATGCAGCATGTATGTAGCATGCATGTATGTAGCATGTATGTAGCATGTATGTAGCATGCATGTATGTAGCATGTATGTAGCATGTATGTAGCATGTATGTATGTAGCATGTACGTAGCATGTATGTAGCATGTGCGTAGCATGTACGTAGCATGTACGTAGCATGTACGTAGCATGTACGTAGCATGTATGTAGCATGTATGTAGCATGTATGTAGCATGTATGTAGCATGTATGTAGCATGTATGTATGTAGCATGTATGTATGTAGCATGTATGTAGCATGTATGTATGTATGTAGCATGCATGTATGTAGCACGTATGTATGGAGTATTTTTTTTTTTTTTTCATTCAACACATTAGCCGGATGATGGGACTATTACTGTTCCATAATTGGCTAATGTGTCAATCACTGTCATTGTAGCAGGCATCGTCCGATGGGACTTGTAGTCCCATCGGACGATGCTTGCACACACGCATAGAGCCCCCCCCCCCCCACGCCGCACAGAGCCCCCCCCCACGCCGCACAGAGACCCCCCCACAGAGCCCCCCCCCCCCACGCCGCACAGAGCCCCCCCCCACAGAGCCCCCCCCCCCCACGCCGCACAGAGCCCCCCCCCCACGCCGCACAGAGACCCCCCCAGGCCGCACAGAGCCCCCCCCCACGCCGCACAGAGACCCCCCCCCACGCCGCACAGAGACCCCCCCACGCCGCACAGAGAGGGAGAGCGACAGAGGGGGAGAGTGCAGTTTACCGGAGATCACTGGGACTGTGGGGAGGCGGAGACAGAGCAGAGGGAAGCACACAGGGCAGCATGTGAGAGCAGAGGATGTCTGCCCAGAACCTGCAGTGCCTGCAGTACAGAGGAGCAGTCAGTGCTTCTGTCCTGCGATAGAGAGTAAGTGGAGCTCAACAGATAGCACTGGACTATAATAAAATGGCAGCTAGTCACACCTACAGCAGTGAGTTGTGCAGCCCACAGAGGTGTGCCCAGCTCACTGCTAATGCTGCTGCAATGTTACAGATAGGAGATAATAGACCGGCGCTGACCGTATGTCCATGGGGTGCCGTAATCTGACACTGATAGTGCCCTGCTACTGCTGCAAAACCAAGATGTCAGCCCCCAGTGCATTCTTTCTACTCATATAACACACGGAATCTGTTTTACATGCATTCAAATCTGGGTCATAACAGCATGTTATGCTACATTACATTGATTAATTAATGATCTACAAACGCGGTACCTTCCCTTTAAGCATGCCGAGATGAGGAGACTTAAAGCCGCAATGCTCCTCTGGGAAATATGCAAATAGTCTCTTCTGAGAGGAAGAGGACTAGAACTCTAGTGCCACCTATTGGAAGTAGCAATCCTAAAAGTCAATGTTGACCCTTTAAAGGAAATCTGTCACCCCCAAAATCGAGGGGGTTGTAAGCCCACCGGCATCAGGGGCTTATCTACAGCATTCTGTAATGCTGTAGATAAGCCCCCGATGTATCCTGAAAGATGAGAAAAAGAGGTTAGATTATACTCATCTGGGGGGACGGTCCAATCCGAAGGGAGTCACGGACCGGTCCGGGGCCTCCCATCTTCTTACAATGACGTCCTCTTCTTGTCTTCACGCTGCGTCTCCGGCGCAGGCGTACTTTATCTGCCCTGTTGAGGGCAGAGCAAAGTACTGCAGTGCGCAGGCGCTGAGCCTCTCGGACCTTTCCCGCCGCCTGCGCACTGCAGTACTTTGCTCTGCCCTCAACAGGGAAGACAAAGTGCACCTGCGCCAGAGCCGCAGCGTGAAGACCAGAAGATGATGTCATCCTGTGAAGATGGGAGGCGCCGGAGCAGACCGCGACGCCCATCGGATCGGACCGCCCCTGGGTGAGTATAATCTAACCTCATTTTCTCATCTTTCAGGATACATCAGGGGCTAAGGCTAGGGTCACATTGCGTTAGGGCAGTCCGTTTAGCGCATAGCGCTACGGACTGCGCTAACGCAACGTCCCAAAAGGGATCGCGTTAGCCGATCCCGCTAGCGCAGATCCCCGATCTGCGCTAGCGAGGAACAGACCGTGAACGCTGCTTGCAGCATTCGCAGTCCGTCACTCAAATGACGGCACATCGTGGGCGTGCGCTAGCGATGCGTTCGCCATTACAATTAATGGCGGTGTTAACGGACTACGTTACACCGTGTTATGCCACGGTGTAACGTATTCCGTTAAACGGGGTCACATAACGCAATGTGACCCTAGCCTTATCTACAGCATTACAGAATGCTGTAGATAAGCCCCTGATGCCGGTGGGCTTAGCTCACCCTCGATTTTGGGGGTGACAGGTTCCCTTTAATGAGCCTTGTCACATGATTTAGGATAAAAGCCAAACCAGAATCTCACTTTAAGTCTCCTCATCTTGACATGTTTTTTTTTTTTTATCAGATAGATTTTTATTATCCGCAAAGAATAAACAATCAGAATATTTCTCATGGCAATGTTTCATTAAACATTTACAGATAACTTTTTCCCCCCCGACCCAGAGCCCCCCCACCCTGCCCAACCCGAGACCTCAGCCAGAGCCACCCCACTTCCCATCATCATACAAACATTTGAATAAACATCCGTTATATTTCCATTGAATACTAGGTTCCCTATATTCTCATTTATCATCCTAATTCAAGTCCATCCACGGTTGCCACAGCTTGTGGAAGATGTCCAGCTTATTCCTTTTGGTGTAGATACTTTTCTCCAAAGTAAGTATATGCTCCGCTTGCTTAAGAAAGTCTCTTCTTGTTGGAGGTTCCTCTCTAATCCAAAATTTGGCGATCAATTTCCTAGCAATGAATAACAATCGTGCAATAGCTATTTTAAACATGTTGTCCGTAACAATTTCCTCCACATATCCCAATATGCAAGTCAGTGGAACCCTAGGGACAGAACATCCATACACCAGTTCAATACGATTTAAAACAACTATCCAGAAGGAGGACAGTCTAGGGCACTGCCACATCATATGCAATATCCCCGCCTGGGATTGTGAGCACCGAGGGCAGTCCGAGTTCTGCCTAAGCCCAGCCTTGAACAACCTGTCAGGGGTTCTATAGGCCCTATGGATTACGAATAACTGTGATAGCCTGCCTGGTTCACTCATTGATATCTTGGGCACATATTCTAGGACCGACTCCCATCTATCATTGTCAATTATTCCCAATTCAGCTTCCCATTTCCCTTTGGCTCGGATGGGATATTTTTCCAGGAAAGAAAAAAGTAGAAACCCATATATTTCTGAAATCGCCCCCTTCGTGCAGCTATTCTTAAGGATATAGTCGATCATGAGATCAATCTGTACCACTATGGCTCCCCTTTTATTCTGTGCCTGATAAGCATGAGAGATACGATTATACTGGAACAATTCAGACCGTGGCAACTGAAATTCTTCCTGCAACTCCTCAAATGTTTTAAGTCTGCCCTGACTTATCAGCTGCCCCAGCCGTTTAATACCTGCTGCAGACCAAAAGTGAAAACCCTCCCTCTGCCTAAATTCCGGTAGATAAATGTTGTCCCAAATAGGCGAGAATCTGGTGAACCCACTCACTTCCCTAATGAGTTTGACTTTTTCCCATACTCTGTGAATTAATTTGATAGTGCACCCCTGTGAACCCATTTTTTTGAATTGTCCTCCCTCCAAACTGTCACTCAAAACGTCTGCCTGTAGTAAGAACCTCAAGCTATTAGGTATTTGCACACTCCCTGCCTCCTCCCCCCATCCTTTGAGATGTTGACACTGTGCTGCTAAGAAGTATAGCCATGGATTAGGAAGTGCAAGACCCCCCTCTGTTTTGGCCCTCTGAAGTATCTCCTGTTTAAACCTAGGACTCTTTCCTCCCCATATTAATTCCCCAAACAAAGACCTAATCTTACGGAATCTGCATTGTGTAATCCAAATGGGAGAGTTATGTAGCACGTACAACAACTGTGGCATTACAATCATCTTTAAGAGGTTCACCCTACCAACCACCGATAAATGTAATTTGTTCCATGCCGCAATCTTGGTACGAATTTTCTGCATTAATGGACTTAAATTCAGTTCCTCAAAGGTAGTTAGAGGAAGAGCAATCTGAATACCCAAATATTTGAATTTTTGAACAATCTTTAATTTTGTGGTTATCGCCCTCTCTCCACTGCCCATACTGTCCCCCTCAATCAACAACATACAAGACTTATCCCAGTTTATTGTGAGACCCGAAAACCGACCAAACTCCTCAATCAAAGCAACCGCATTGCACAGGGACCTTTCAGAATCCTCCAGGAACAACAAAATATCGTCAGCATATAATGCAATTTTGTCTTCCCTCCTACCATAGATGTAACCTCTAACCTCCTGAGCACCTCTTATTTTAGCCGCTAACGGCTCCACGGCCAGAGCGAAGAGCAACGGGGACAGCGGACACCCCTGTCTGGTACCCCTAAACAGCGGGAAACTCTCTGACAAATTATTATTAACTCTAATTTTTGCCATTGGGAACGAGTACAGCAACTTAACCCAGGAGATGAATTTTGGACCAAACCCCAGGCGATCCAGTACCGACCACAAGTAACTCCACTCCACACAATCAAAGGCCTTGTGGGCATCTAAAGACACCACAACTCTTTTTCCGGCATTGTCTGCAGGAATTTGCATATTTAAAAATAGCCTTCTCAAGTTAATTGCCGTGGATTTATTGGGCATAAAGCCAGACTGGTCTGGGTGAATCAATTTATCGATCACTTGGGTCAGCCTGTTCGCCAGGGCCTTCGCCAAAATCTTTATGTCAGCCGTTAGAAGTGAAATTGGTCTATACGACTCCGGCTGTTGAGGATCTTTATCAGCTTTAGGAATAACCACTACGATGGCCTCTCTCATTGATGGGGGCAGCACTCCCCTCTCCAACGACTCAGAGAACACTCGCTCCAATTTGGGCATTAACTCTGCATTAAGAATTTTATAAACCTCTACTGGGATACCGTCCGTCCCCGGAGCCTTGCCCCCCGCCATATTCGCCAAAGCCGCCTTCAATTCTTCCTCCCCAAGCGGTCTATCCATCCACTCCCTTTCCTCTCTACCTAGTCTGGGTAAGTCAACCTCTTTCAGATATCTATTCATTTCCTCAGGACTTTTATCCACCCTAGAGGAATATAATTTACTATAAAATCTCCGAAAAACGTCTAAAATTTCCCCCCCCTGAGTAACCGTTTTACCTTCCTCTGTTCTTATGGAGTATACATGTGAAGAATCCCGCTGCGCAGAAACCACCACCGAGAGCAAATGTCCTACCTTCTCTCCCTCAGAATAAAATGTTTCCTTTTGAAAGGCTCTCAACCTATCTGCCCTACGCATATGGAGTTCATCGACCGCTACCTGAGCCGCCCTCATACGAAGTTGTGCTTCTCTTGAATTCTGAGAGGCCAGTGTCTCTTCCGCCACCCTCAGTTCCTCCATCACTGCATTGTCTTGAATTTTAGACTTAGTTTTATGTCTCGAGATGTCCCGGAATAAAATTCCTCTCAGGTATGCCTTCATGGTGTCCCACACTACAAGATTCCCCGCACTCCCTTCATTTATCCTGAAAAACTCCCCGAGTTCAGTTCCCACCTGTTCCATATCCAAATACTGTAGCCAGGAGGGGTGAAATTTCCATCCCAACCCCGTCAGACCACTCTTCCCAGTCATTTGTACAGAGACCAGTACTGGGCTATGGTCCGATATTACTCTAGGCCTATACTCCACCTCATGTATTAGATTATTCACCCCCCCATTTCCCAAAGCCACATCAATGCGAGATAAAGATCCGTATGTTGCTGAATAACATGAGTAGGCATATGTCCTAGGATTACGCACCCGCCACAAATCTATCCATCCTATTTCTCTTAGATAATTTCCAAAAGGAGTAGAGTTCCCTTCACTTCTCAACTTCGCATGTCTACCCTTGTCCCAGTGATCATTAGATATATTGTTCACATCCCCCACTATAAGGAGGGGCACCCCATCCCACCTACCCGTAATTTCCAGAATCTCCTGTATCTTTTTCTTGGAATATGGTGGTGGAATATAAATTGACACAATACAAATTAACCTGTTAAATATCTTGCATACTAAAAACACAAATTGGCCGTCTTTATCGGTGGTTACCTCAATCTCTTCAAACGGAACACTAACGTGTATCAAAATTGACACACCTCTGGCATAATTTGAGAACGTTGAGTGATACGCCTTTCTCACCCATCTCTTCTGTAGAATAGCAACCTTTTCCTTCACTAGGTGAGTTTCCTGCAGACATATCACTGAAGGCCTCTGTTTCAGTACATATTGGAAAATAGCTGTTCTTTTAGTAGCATTTGCAAGGCCCCTAACATTCCAACTTAGGATTTTAACCTCCCCACCCATTATAGCTTATAGAAACAATGAATGAGTTCAAGCTCCCTAAGGTCTCAACCCCAACTCCCACCCCCTCCCTCCTCCCCCCCCCCATCCCCAATTCCCAACTGAAATAACTCTCTATCTCTCCCCTCTCTTTAAGCCCACCCAACTCCTCTCTACTCTTAGAATATCAAAATAAACTCTCCCTCTCAATTTGAGATCTGGGAACGCTGTTTCACAGCCTAACGATAAAAACTCTGCGTTCCTTCAGCTCCCCCGCCCACCATAGCCAAAATGCAAATTTCGTTGCGCCGCCGAACACAACCTGATGATATCAATATACCATAAAGTCACAGTATAAGTACCAGTTAACTATCAAACCAAACATAACAGTGAAGGGTTAACAATTGCCTCAGTAGCACTTAAATCAGTTTCAGCGGGTCTGCCCCGTTCTGACATGCTTAGTATTGAGATCCAGCCATTGTGACGCCTCCTCTGGATTTTGGAAAAAATGCACCCGATCCAGAGCCACCACCCTTAATTTTGCTGGGTAAATCATTGAATAACGGACATCTAAGTCTCGCAACCTCCTCTTGACCTCTCCAAACTTCATCCGAAGCTTTTGGACCGCCGCAGAGTAATCCGGATAAAGGGAGACCCGATTACCATCAATGGTCAGCTCATCACAATTCCTGGCTTTCCTCAACAAAATGTCTCGGTCCTGATAGTTCAGAATTTTAGCCAAGATAACTCTTGGGGCCGAGCCGGGGGGGAGGGGTCTGGTGGGCACACGGTGCGCTCTTTCAACGGCAAACATCTTAGTAAGGCCATCTCCACCCACAGCGTTTTTTAGCCATGCCTCAATATAAGCCGTGGGGTTGCTCCCTTCCGCCTTTTCTGGGACCCCCACAATCCTTAGGTTGTTCCTGCGGGATCGGTTTTCAAGGTCATCAGTCTTAAACTCCAGATCAGCAATACGTTGAATATACTTTTTTTCCCTGTTTAACAATTCACCAATCCGATCTTCTGCACTCCCAACCCTTTCTTCCACCTCTTCCACTCTCTTTTCAACTTTACGCATAGCAGAGTTTAAAGCGACCATCTCTCCCTTTAATTCATCCGCTCGTAGGTTTAGAGCCCCCAGGGCAGACTTACAGTACATCACCACTGAAAATATGTCCTTCAGAGTCGGCTCCTCCATTTCTGGCATGTCAGACTGTGCAGGCAGAACAGCTCCTGCGGCCCTTGTAGGAGATCCCTGGTCTGACCCACTGCACTGTAGCTGAGCCCCTCCTTCCTGCTGATCTCCGGGGGCACCAGCTGCTCCAGACTCCACACTTCCAGCCTCTGACTGTAGATTTACAGCCTCCTCTGACCTGGCAAATCGCTCCAACTTAGCAATCACATCCATCTTCCTCTGATAAGCAGCGCTTGCCCTCGCCGCCTCCTCTGCAGTCTCGACGCCATCTTGGGCCTGTGAGCTTCCCGCAGCTGTCAGCTCCTTCTGTCTCCTGCGTGTCATCCTCAGATAAGATTCCGTTCCTTCGGGTCACACCTCGCTCCCCGAGACTATGTGCACTCCTGAGAGTATGATTTGCGCTCGGCGGCGCCTCTAAGGGGTTAATACAGAGATAATGAAGCGGGAGAGCTCTGTTGCACGTCTGTTCACATCGCCTGCTAGGCCACGCCCCCATCTTGACATGTTTAACATGTCAGGCTATGTGCACACGTTGCAGATTTGCCTACGGATTTTTCTGCACTAAATACGCAGCTCTTGGCAGAAAACGCAGGTGCGTTTTTGAGGCATTTTTTGCACGGTTTTGATTTGTTTTTTTTATGCGTTTTTGAAAGCTAAATACAGATGTATTAACCTCTTCCCAACATGCGCAGTACTAGTACGGCGCATGTCGGGTCCCCTGCTTTGATGTGGGATCCGGCGGTGAGCCCACATCAAAGTCGCGACATGTCAGCTGTTTTGTACAGATGACATGTATGCGCAATAGCGGCGGGTAAAATCACGATTCACCCGCCGCTATTAACCTGTTAAATGCCACTGTCAAACGCTGACAGCAGCATTTAACCGGCGCTTCCGGCCACGCGGCCGGAAATAAGCGCATCGCCGACCCCCGTCACATGATCGGAGGTCGATGATGCATCAGGATGGTAACCATAGAGGTCCTTGAGACCTCTATGCCTCTATGGTTACTGATGCCGCCCTGCTGTGAGCGCCCCCCTGTGGTCGGCGCTCATAGCAAGCCTGCATTTCTGCTGCATAGCAGCGATCTCATGATCGCTGCTATGTAGCAGAGCCGATCAAGTGGTGCCAGCTTCTATCCTCCCATGGAGGCTATTGAAGCATGGCAAAAGTTAATAAAAAATGTTTTTAAAAATATGGAAAATAAATAAATTAATAAAAGTTTAAATCACGCCCTTTCGCCCCATCCAAAATAAAACAATAAAAAAAATTTTTTTTAAAAAAAAATCAAACCTACACATATTTGGTATCGCCGCGTTCAGACTCACCCGATCCATCAATAAAAAAAAGCATTAACCTGATCGCTAAACGGCGTAGCGAGAAAAAAATTTGAAACGCCAGAATTAAGTTTTTTTGGACACCGCGACAATGAATTAAAATGCAATAACGGGCGATCAAAAGAACGTATCTGCACAAACGTGGTATCATTAAAAACTTCAGCTCGGCACGCAAAAAGCCCTCACCCGACCCCAGATCACGAAAAATGGAAACGCTACGGGTATTGGAAAATGGCTTTTTTTTTTCTTTTTTTTTTTAAAGCAAAGTTTTGAATTTTTTTTTTCACCACTTAGATAAAAAAATAACCTAGACATGTGAGGGGTCTATGAACTCGTAATGAACTGGAGAATCATAATGGCAGGTCAGTTTTAGCATTTAGTGAACCTAGCAAAAAAGCCAAACAAAAAACAAGTGTGGGATTGCACCTTTTTTGCAATTTCACCGCACTTGGAATTTTTTTCCTGTTTTCTAGTACAAGACATGGTAAAACCAATGGTATCGTTCAAAAGTACAACTCGTCCCGCAAAAAATAAGCCCTCATATGACCATATTGACAGAAAAATAAACAAGTTATGGCTCTGTGAAGGAGGGGAGCGAAAAACGAAAACACAAAAACTAAAAAGGGCCAGGCGGGAAGGGGTTAAATGAACACACACACAAAAAAAAAAAAAGATTTGTGATGTCATGTTTTGTCCAGCCTCCTCTTTTACATTTGTCCAACCCACACTCCATTACACACATCTCAGTTTCATAAATTGTTTGCCGGATCAGTCGCTGTGCGTTTTTTCGCCGGACAGAAAATACGTACGCTACTCACCTGGTAGCAGTGTTTTTTCAGGAGCCATGACAGCACAACGAGAGAGGGGATCCGCCCTTCAGGGACAGGAAACCTACAGACATAAAAAGGGCGGCACCTCTCTCCCACGTCAGTTGTTTCCAGAGCATGAGAGGACCACCTTGGTTAGTAACACAGATGCAGTATACACATAAATATTTTTTATTATGCAAGTGAACATAAACTTTAACTCAAGATTAACAGGTTGTTGAATTATTCAAAACATAGGGTAGGGAATCTAAGGGTGCTGTCATGGCTCCTGAAAAAACACTGCTACCAGGTGAGTAGCGTACGTATTTATTCAGTCGCCATGACAGCACAACGAGAGACTTTCAGAGACGAAAGATTTTAGGGGGGGATAATAGCCTCTAGCACTCTTCTCCCAAACGTAAGGTCTGAGGAACTACCCAGATCTAATCTGTAATGTCTAAGAAAGGTAGAGGGGGAAGACCATGTGGCCGCCTTACATATGTCTTCGATTGACACTTCTGACCTCTCCGCCCAGGAAGATGCCATGGCTCGCGTGGAGTGTGCCTTTATACCATCTGGAACTTCGTTGCCACCTGCGGTATAAGCGAGAGAGATTGCCTCCCTAATCCATCTGGCTAGAGTGTTTTTAGATACTCTAAGACCTTTTCTTACCCCTTGATAGGCTACAAATAAAGAGTTATCTTTTTTCCAGGAATTTGAAACTGTAATATATCTAAGGAGGCATCTCCTCACATCTAAGCAATGGAATTTACGTTCTTTATCGTTAGTAGGATTGGAGCAAAAGGAGGGAAGGACTACCTCCTGAACCCTGTGAAATTTAGACGCAACTTTAGGCAGATATAGGGGATCGGGTTTCAATATGACCCTATCCTCCCTAACTTGCATGTATGGTGGATGTCTGGAGAGTGCCTGCAGATCACTAACCCTCCTAGCAGATGTGAGAGCAACTAGCAGGGCTGTTTTGATTGACAGGATCTTCTCAGGAATAGTATCAATGGGCTCGAATGGGGCTTGCGTCAGGGCTGAGAGTACCAAATTCAGGTCCCATGGGACTAACCTTTGCTTAATAATTGGTCTAGACCTGGTGACTGCTTTAAAGAATCTAGCAATCCAGTGATTACTGGCTAAATTAAGATTATATAACGCTCCCAGTGCTGACACCTGAACTCTAAGAGTACTTGTGGCCAAGCCCATTTCCAGGCCTTTTTGTAAAAATTCAAGAACCTGGTTAATACATGGTTCTTGGTCAATTTGAGCCCCTGAAAAAGATAAAAATTTTCTCCATACTCTCACATAAATGCCCGTTGTGGATGGTTTTCTACTTTTAAGGAGAGTATTAACCAGATTCTGAGAGAATCCTTTCTCCCTCAGTAAGGACCTCTCAAGTTCCATGCCGCTAGGTGTAAGTTGGCTACTTGAGGATGGAGGATTGGTCCCTGGGAGAGCAGATCTGGTAGCTCTGGAAGAACCCATGGTTGGCAGACAGACATTTTTCTCAGCCAAGGAAACCAAGCTCTCTTGGGCCAAAATGGAGCTACCAAGATTACCCGGGCCTTGTCCTCCCGAATCTTCCTCAGGACTAGGGGAATCAGATTTAGAGGGGGAAAAGCATACGCGAGCCTGAAGTGCCAAGATATCAGCAGAGCGTCCACAGCGTATGGGTTGTCTTTTGGATTTAGGGAGCAGAATAGATGTAATTTTTTGTTCCCTCTGTTGGCAAAAAGGTCTATCTCCGGACAACCCCATAACTGGATGATCTGACTGAAAATGGCTGGATTTAACGACCACTCCCCCTGTCTGAGCATGTTGCGGCTTAGATAGTCGGCTTTGGTGTTGATACTTCCTTTTATATGAAGTGCCGTCAGGGAGAGAAGATGTACTTCGGCCACCTGAAAGATATGATTTGCGACCTCCATCAATGTACTGGATCGCGTGCCACCTTGATGATTAATGTAGGCCACAGTTACCCGATTGTCTGACAAAAGCCTGACGTGTCGACCCTGTAGGGGTACAAGGAATCTATTTAAGGCATGTTTTACTGCCAATAGTTCTTTCATGTTGGAGGAAGAGTCCTGTTCAGACAGAGACCATAGTCCCTGAACCCAATCCTCCCCTAAGTGAGCCCCCCACCCTTTGGGGCTAGCGTCCGTAGTCAGCACCCTAGATATGTGATTTATCCAAGGGACCCCCCTGTGTAAATTCGAAGTGTGAGTCCACCAATCAAGTGAATGTACAGTCTCCGCAGAAAGTGTGAATTTACTGTCGAGGTGAGCATTTAGGCGACAGGAATTGTGTAACACGTCCCACTGTAAAGCCCTCGTGTGGAACTGTGCCCAGAGAACTGCCGGGATGCAGGACGTAAGAGAGCCCAAGATTGACATCGCACACCTGACTGATATTAAGGGATTATTTATTGCCCTGGTGACCAAATGCTTAATCTTAGCAACTTTTGTGTCCGGCAGGCGACATTCCTGCTGACTAGAGTCAATAATATATCCTAGGAATTCTTGTATTTTAAGGGGCTGAAGCCGTGATTTTTTGATATTGATCATCCAGCCCAATTTGTGTAACGCATCCATAACTTTCTGTAGTTGGTCTGAGCAATGCGACTCAGAATGACCCACAATTAGCAAATCATCCAGGTACGGGACTATTAATATATCCTGTTCATGCAAGTGTGCCATAACCTCCACCATGATTTTTGTGAACACCCTGGGTGCAACTGCGACTCCGAACGGAAGTGCCTGATATTGGAAGTGTTCTACTGTGCCAGCTAGTGAGACCGCCACCCTAAGAAATCTCTGATGATCAATGTGAATTGGTACATGATAATAGGCGTCTTTGAGATCTAAGACAACCATAAAACAGTGGTGAAAGAGTAGCTTTATTGCCGTCTTGACCGACTCCATTTTGAAGGAGGGTATGAACAGAAAATTATTCAGGCCTTTTAAATTAATAATGGTGCGATAAGAACCATCAGGTTTTTTGACCAGGAACAGAGGGGAATAAAACCCCCTACCTTCTTCGCCTGCAGGGACTCTGACCAGAACATTCTTCTGTTGGAGTTCCCGGACCTCAGACTCTAGTGCCAACTGCTCTGTAGAGGAGGAACGAACAGGTGTTAACATAAATTTGTCCCGAGGAGTATGGTGGAAGTCTAAGGTTAGGCCTTTCTCCACAATGCCTAGAATCCATGGGTTGTTTGTAATCTGTACCCAGGCTGGGTAGAAGGCCAAAAGCCTACCCCCCACCTGGTCCGCCAGTCATTGTGGTTTCTTAACTTCTCGTGAAGGGTTAAACATAAAACCTCTACCCCTTCTCCTGCTGTTGTCATATCTAGTAGATTCTCTGTTGGAGTCTCTATACGGCCTTCTGCGGTTGGACCATCCTCTATTATAGTCCCGTCTGTAGAAGGGTCTTCCAAGGAAGGGAAAGCGTTTTTTACTATCCCCTGCGTTTTCCAATAGCTCGTCTAGGACCGGTCCGAACAAGTGAGCCCCTTCACAAGGAATGCTACATAATTTTGTTCTAGCCTGTAAGTCCCCTGGCCAGCATTTTATCCATAGTGCTCTCCTGGCTGCATTGGATAATGCCGAGGACCTGGCGGCTAACCTGACCGAATCTGCTGAAGCATCTGAGAGGAAGGCTGCGGCATCCTGGATTGTGGACATAGAGGACAATATCTCCGACCTAGGGACTTTATCTCTGAGTTGATCTTCGAGGTGACCTAACCAAACCATCAAGGATCGAGCGGTACAAGTGGCTGCAATGGCTGGCCTCAGAGACCCCGCTGAAGTCTCCCAAGCCCCTTTAAGGAAAATGTCGGCTTTCCTATCTAATGGGTCTTTCAAATTTCCCAAGTCGTCGAAGGGGAGAGACGACTTTTTGCATGCCTTAGCGACTGCTGCATCCAACTTCGGGACTTTATCCCATGAGGACGAAGCCGTTTCTTCAAAGGGATACCGTCTTTTAAAGGCTGGCGGAAGCGACCCCTTCCTTTCCGGTTTCTTCCATTCTTTTGAGATTAGCGATTTGATCTTGTCAATCACTGGAAAGGCTCTCCGGGATTTCCGCTCAATACCCCTGAACATAACATCCTGAATGGAACATTCCGATTGGGTATCTTCTATCCCCATTGTGTTGTTTACTGCTTTGACCAGATGGTTAACCCTTTCTAGGGACAAACAGGCTCGAGCAGACTCCTGATCCTCAGAGGAGGAAGTGGACGGAAGAGACCCTGAGCTCAGCTCACCCGAATCCGAATCTACCTCAGATAAAGGGGATGACCTTTTAGCTTCTGTCCCCCGGGATCGGGATCTCTCTGCACCTTTAATTTCCTGTCTCACCATCTCTCTTATTGTAGAGGTTAGATCAGGCGCCTCCTCCTCCAGTAAACGTTGAATACACATTTTACATAACTTCCTCAAATGTCCATCTGGAAGTGGCTCTGCACATTCGGCACACTGCCTATGTTTGGCTTTGGACAAACTTTTCCTCCCCTGATAGAGGAAAAAGACAAGGGGAACACAACCATCACTAAGTGGACTTTCACGAAGCTCACTTACCCCGTCCAGTAATGAGTGGTACCGTAGATGGGGGATCCTTCGAAGCCGGCAAATCTTTACGGGCTGAGGATTTTGGAACAGAGATCCGTGCCTCCTTAGCTCCACCAGCGCGGCTACTGCCACTAGACAGACGCTGGGAGCTTCCACGAGGCTTATCTGGCTGCTGCTGCGGCTCCTGCTGCTGCTGCGGGCTGATAGTTCCTTCTGGCGACTCCATTATGGAATGGGTGAGGAACTCTGATCAACTCAGCTTGCCGCATTAAATACCCCCAAGGTACCGCCCCCGGATGGGGGCCAGCAGGGAATCCCAGGTGGTCAATAATCGTCCGCCGCTGTGCTGCGCTACCCTTCCCTAAAGCCCCGACCGTTCCCGCAGCTGGGCGCCGCCATTAGCCGGAGATGACGCTACTGCGCATGCCCAGCCGCGTCATCCGGCCGCGCCGCTCGCCGCGTCATCCGGACCCGCCCCCTTCAGGACGCGGCGGCGGCGCCAAGCCGACACGCGGACCAGGACGCCAGCAGACCCCTCTCCGGACCAATGCCGCGTCCCCGCTCGGACCAGCGTGACTCCCGGGACCCCAAGTAGCCAAGCACCTCTTCATAGGTACCTCTGCGCTGCGGACACCCGAGAAGCTAGCCTTAAGTCAGAGGCTGCTTCCTCCTGCTGACACCTACACCGCGCAGTGCCCCTGCCGTGTGGTGCTTCCTGCCTCCTGGACGGGCCGAGGTAGGGGACCCCCGCTACCTGTACCGGGCCGCCAGGAGTGGGGAATTTTCTTATTTCGACCCTCTTGTCAGGGCCTGTCTGCAAGAGGTTCCGCTGTCAGGGACAGGAAACCAAACTGACGTGGGAGAGAGGTGCCGCCCTTTTTATGTCTGTAGGTTTCCTGTCCCTGAAGGGCGGATCCCCTCTCTCGTTGTGCTGTCATGGCGACTGAATAAAAACGTTCTTTTGTACGTTTTCTCCATCCGCCAGAAACAGCTTTTCTGACGGATCCGGCAAAAAACGGATGAAATGTGAGGCCATCAGGCGCAATCCGGCGCTAATACAACTCAGAAAAAAACAGATCCAGCGGAAATTATTTTTTTTTCAAAACTCGGCGTGTGCTCCCGCGCAATTTTCTGCGTCAGAGGAGGAAAGCCGACGGCCAGGGGCCAATATTTATAGCCTGGGAAGGGGTTAATACCCATGGCCCCCTCCCAGGCTATGAATATCAGCCCGCAGCTGTCTGCGTAGCCTTTACTGGCTATTAAAATAGGGGGACCTCCCCAAAAAAATGACATGGGGTCCCCTTATATTTTATAGCCAGAAAGGCTATACAGACAGCTGCGGGTTGACCCCAGATCACGAAAAATGGAAACGCTAGTCAGCAAGCCTGGATGTGATGTCAGATGGCCAGAGCTCACTGCGCCTGCACCAGACAGTACTACACAGCGTAGGTGCCGGATTTCAGGCGAAAACAGCGCGGAGGGGCGGCGCCCGGCGCCCCTGGAGATTTGAGTGACAGCAGGGCGGCGTTTCAAGCAGGGGGGTGAGGACCTGCCTTCCCTGGCTAAAGACAGGTATTTTGGAGAAGTTATAAAATGCTTTATTTTGGGAATAAATGCACCAAAAACTAAAAGAGCAACCTTGTTAGAATGCAGCATTACTGCTGCACAAGGTGGCTCTTTTAGTTTATAACAGCTGGAGGGGGTGACAGTGGCCCTTTAACTGTGTGCAAGGTATCATGAAATCTGAATATTACCAAAGAATTTTGGGTCGCAATGTAGTGACCAGTGTCAGAAAGCTGGGTTTGCGAACTAGGTTACAGGTCTACCAGCAGGACAATGACCACAAACATACTTCAAGTAAGTATATATGTCAACATATTTTTTTATTGGAATCAGGATCCTAGATTTTTTTGGTCTATTAAGTTCTGATGAATAAGTGCACATAGACATCATTGGTATTTAAGAACTTTACATACTGCGATCTTTTATTTCATAGGACTATTGTATATTTCAGGCTCTGCTTGTATCAGACTTTTGGCCATAAACAATTTTTTTAAACGCTTTTTTGTTTTGGAAAACTTGATGCAAATTTACATTCATGTACACCTCAATGCAATGTGCTCAGTGTTATTTTGATAATGTGACAGGCACTTACATACAAACATGCGTTGGGTATAATATACGTATTATAAATACACATATATATGAACAACAATTACCGTATTTTCTTTTGCATTTGCATTAAGTGTGTAATTTGAACAAGCACCGAAGAGGTCAATAGCGTCGTTTCATTTTTTGCACATGACATTAACCCATATATAATGTAATATAATTTTTAGAAAGGTACGAGATAATTTAGGAACACTGAGTTTTTGGCTATAAATTTGAAATATAAAAATTCATGTGTATGCACCTGGATACTATATAACAAAATTAGGAGAGTCACTAACGGAGAAGAATCTGGGTACACTTAAAGATCATAAAGTAAATAACAGCATGTGAAGTCAATCAGCTGCTTCTAAGGCCAGCGGGACATTGTTGTGTATTAAAATCCACCCGGACTAGTGAGATAGGGACATACAATTACCGCTTTCCATGTAGAGTCATGTACTTACTTGAAGACGTGCCAGCTGTGCAGTGCGGGAGACTATTTTGTTATATGGATCAACAATCTTTGTCCTGATTCTGGAAAAGACAGAGTTTAATATATATCATATTTGGAGGTCAGCTCATTATTAATAAAAGACAATGATACTTACCTATCGATGGCACTTTGAAGAGCTCCAATACGCGTCTGCATCATCTGAAGAACGCCTAAACGATAAATCCAATATGAATATAAAATATAAATTCCATTTATGAGTTAAAGATAAATCCAATAAAAATATAATATATAAATTGTATTTATGAGTTAAGTTAATAAAAATGTAAAGCAAGCTATAAAACATCACACATTTTTTCCTAATCACTACTAAACAGCTTTAACCCTTTCCCGAATTGTAATGTACACATTTTGTCATGTCAGGTGCTGCTGTTAAAAAACTGGCTAACTGTGCATATGACAGAAAAACTCAATAGTGAAGGCGGCAATACGGTCAATAGCAATAGTTACCGTGGCAACTAAGTGGTCAATGGGGGGAGCAGATTGCGGGATGCTGATGTGTTGCCACAGCCAGAGCTGAATAGTAGATAGCTAAAAATGATAAAACGCTACTACAGAAGTGAACATGTGATCATAGGTTCAGTTTGTTAAGTAATTTCTTCTGAGTTCACCAATATCTCATATGTGGTCAAAAACTACTTCTGAGGCACAGTGCAAAGCTCGGAAGGGAAAAGGCGCCATATTGGAGTTCAGATTTTGCTGGAATGGTTTGCTGGTGCCATGTCACATTGGCAGAGCCCCCGAGGAGCAAAAAAAGAAGAACCCCCAATAATTAATAATAATCTTTATTTATATAGCGCCAACATATTCCGCAGCGCTTTACAGTTTAACAGTTTCAAACACAACAGTCATAAGTAACAACGTTAACAATACAATAATTAAAGCGACATAAGACGACCCTGCTCGTGAGAGCTTACAATCTACAGTGAGGTTCCCCCACCTCACTGTAGATTGTAAGTATACAAGTACAGGTGTGTATTTACAATGATGTATTTACAATGATGGTCCAGCCATCTTTAGGGGTTGGGGAATAGATGGGGATAGTGAATGGGCTACACACACACAAACATATAATAACTTTGATTAGTGAACGTGATAGGCCGCTCTGAACAAATGTGTTTTGAGCGAGCGCCTAAAACTATGCAAGTTGTGGATGGTCCTAATATCTTGGGGTAGAGCATTCCAGAGGATTGGCGCAGCACGGGAGAAGTCTTGGAGTCGGGAGTGGGAGGTACGGATTAGTGCAGAGGTTAGTCGAAAGTCATTTGCAGAGCGCAGTGGTATGTTAGGCTGATAGACAGAAATGAGGGAGGAGATGTATGGGGGTGCCGCACTGTGGAGAGCTTTGTGGGTGAGAACACGTACTTTGAATTGTATCCTGTAATGAATAGGCAGCCAGTGTAACGACTGGCGAAGAGCGGACGAGTCCGAGTAATGATTTGCAAGATGGACAACCCTGGCTGCCGCATTAAGGATAGACTGGAGAGGGGAAAGTCGAGTGACCCATCTTTACAAACTGCACCTCTCCATGGATTAATTTAAGGGTGCAGTGATCATGTTGACACCACAGAGGTTTCACAGAATTTCATACCATTGGGCAGTGAAGACAGAATAATTTCATTTTTACCACTAAAATGTTGATTTAGCCCCGAGTTTTTAAGTTTTCTATGCGCTAGTAGGAAAAAATGGTCCTCACAGTTTGTTGTGCAATTTCTCCTGAGTGCGCCAATACCCTACACATAATCGGGAACTACTTTTCAGGCACAGTGCAAAGCTCAGAAGGAAGTCATATTATTGTGCAGATTTTGTTGTTACGGTCTGCAGGTGCTATGACCCAATGGGAGAGCCCATGAGGTGCCAGCACAGCAGAATCCCCCATAAGTGACCCCAATTTACGACCTACACCTCTCAATGAATTTATATAAGGGTGCAGTGATCATATTGATACCACATATGTGTTACCGAATTGTATACCATTGGGCATTGAAGAAAAAATAAATTATATTTTTAAAACATAAATTGATTTATCTCCAAGTTTTACATTTACACACAGGAAAATGGGTAAAAATGGCACCAAAATTTGTCACAATTTCTGCTGAACGTGGCAATACCCCATATGTGGCAGTACAGTACTACTTAGCCACACGGCGAGACTCGGGAGGAACAGAGCGCTATTTGACGCTTGGAGAACAAATTTCATAAAATAGTTTGCAGACTCCATACACAAAGCCCTTTAATGCTAGAAGAGAAGAATCCACCTCCCAAGTGACCCCATTTTGGAAATTATACCCCTTTGGGAATTTATCTACATGTAGTGATGATTTTGATTCAATGGGTATTTTCCAAAAACAAGAAGCAGTGGATGTTGCCAAATAAAAATTGCAAATCGGTCTGTGTAGTGCCCATACATTGTTGTGCCCAGTACGTTGTACTCAGCTCGTGCCTCTGGAGACATACACCCATAAATTAAGTGGGCTCTCATCACTGCAGAAATGCCAAACTTGTGGATGCTAAATGTAGTTTAGGCACCCTGTGGAGCTCAGAAAAAAGGGGGCATTTGGATTTGTGAGAGCAGAATTCTCATGGGGGAGAGGAACCATAGCACTTTTCCAGAGCCTTTGTCCTACCAGTAATGTGGAAGCCCCCTATATTTCCATTGCAGATGACGGACCTGAGTGGAAAATTGCTTTTTTTTTTTTGTGGACATTTTACATAACATTTTGGATCACATTTATCCTGAGCTCTTTGTTGACCACTTACTTTGGGGTTTCCATCTAAATCTTCGAATGGCGTGATTCAGATGGAATCCTCAGGGATCCACTCACTATAATGAGGCAGCAGACTTACTGTGGACTCCGTCTGTGCTTTGTTCAGCCGAGTCCTTTTCAGAGGTGCACAAAAAATGTGCCGGACTGTGTTAATATGCAGGTTTAACCTCTTACAAAGCCTAATGCTGCTGGATCATAGGCCAGCCTGTGTCCACACTGTCTCCATCTGCCTCATTACAGGGAATCTTCCATCGGGGGTTCAGACTGAATCATGTACAATGCCTACAAGTAGTATTCAACCCCCTGCAGATTTAGCAGGTTTAATAAGAGGCAAATAAGTTAGAGCCTTCAAACAAGAGCAGGATTTATTAACAGATGCATAAATCTTACAAACCAAAAAGTTTTGTTGCTCAGTTAAATTTTTATAAATTTTAAACATAAAAGTGTGGGTCAATTATTATTCAACCCCTAGGTTTAATATTTTGTGGAATAACCTTTTTTTGCAATTACAGCTAATAATCGTCTTTTATAAGACCTGATCAGGCAGGCACAGGTCTCTGGAGTTATCTTGGCCTACTCCTCCATGCAGATCTTCTCCAAGTTATCTAGGTTCTTTGGGTGTCTCATGTGGACTTTAATCTTGAGCTCCTTCAACAAGTTTTCAATTGGGTTAAGGTCAGGAGACTGACTAGGCCACTGCAACACCTTGATTTTTTGCCTCTTGAACCAGGCCTTGGTTTTCTTGGCTGTGTGCTTTGGGTCGTTGTCTTGTTGGAAGATGAAATGACAACCCATCTTAAGATCCTTGATGGAGGAGCGGATGTTCTTGGCCAAAATCTCCAGGTAGGCCGTGCTATCCATCTTCCCATGGATGCGGACCATATGGCCAGGCCCCTTGGCTGAGAAACAGCCCCACAGCATGATGCTGCCACCACCATGCTTGACTGTAGGGATGGTATTCTTGGGGTCGTATGCAGTGCCTTCCAGTCTCTAAACGTCACGTGTGGTTGGCACCAAAGATCTCGATCTTGGTCTCATCAGACCAGAGAACCTTGAACCAGTCAGTCTCAGAGTCCTCCAAGTGATCATGAGCAAACTGTAGACGAGCCTTGACATGACGCTTTGAAAGTAAAGGTACCTTACGGGCTCGTCTGGAACAGAGACCATTGCGGTGGAGTACGTTACTTATGGTATTGACTGAAACCAATGTCCCCACTGCCATGAGATCTTCCCGGAGCTCCTTCCTTGTTATCCTTGGGTTAGCCTTGACTCTTTGGACAAGCCTGGCCTCGCCACGGGAGGAAACTTTCAAAGGCTGTCCAGGCCGTGGAAGGCTAACAGTAGTTCCATAAGCCTTCCACTTCCGGATGATGCTCCCAACAGTGCAGACAGGTAGGCCCAACTCCTTGGAAAGGGTTTTGTACCCCTTGCCAGCCTTGTGACCCTCCACGATCTTGTCTCTGATGGCCTTGGAATGCTCCTTTGTCTTTCCCATGTTGACCATGCATGAGTGCTGTTCACAAGTTTGGGGAGGGTCTTAAATAGTCAGAAAAGGCTGGCAAAAGAGATAATTAATCCAAAACATGTGAAGCTTATTGTTCTTTGTGCCTGAACTACTTCTTAATACTTTAGGGGAACCAAACAGAATTCTGGTGGGTTGAGGGGTTGAATAATAAATGACCCTCTGAAAAGACTTTTCACAATGTAAAAAAAAAAAAAAAACAAAGAAATAACATTCTTTTTTGCTGCAGTGCATTTCACACTTCCAGGCTGATCTACAGTCCAAATGTCACAATGCCAAGTTAATTCCAAATGTGTAAACCTGCTAAATCTGCAGGGGGTTGAATACTACTTGTAGGCACTGTATTTCAGAGATTTACAAGGAAATTCCAGTGTAAGCGCTCAGCCTAAACTGATGGATAAATGTGTGCCGAGCCTTACTGTGATCTTTGGGAGGCAGAATGATAAAAAAAAAAAAAAAATAAGCAGCAGGTCAAGAATTGGTTTTATTCATTTTTTTTTTTTTTTTTTTTTTTTTACACAGTTCTTTGTTCGGTATAATTGATTAGACAATGTTATTCTTCGGGTGAGTGAGATTACAGTCATACCCGACTTATTTTTCGGATTATGAAACGTACTTTTTTTTCACAAAAAATTGGGGAGAAAATTGGGGTGTATCTTATAATCCAAATGTAGCTTACCCGGGGGTGAGGCTGTGGTGGAGCGGGGTCCCAGGAGACAGGATCGCTGCTGCAGAAAGCTGGCAGCGGCGGTAAGAGTGGGTCGATGCTGCAGGCCCTGGTTGGGAAGGAGGGTGTTCGGCGGTGCAAGGCTGCATAAGGCGACGGGTTTTCAGAAAATGTCGGAAGTCCCAGCACTTCCCACCCTATTCACAGCAGTGGACTTAGGAAAACTGAGATCTCAATCTGATAATGGAAGTCCACCGCAGTGAAAAGGATGGAAAGTGCAGGGACTCCCAACATTTTCTGAAAGCTCAGACCCCACCGCAGCGTTGCACCACTGAACACTCCATCCTCCCGGCCTGGGGCCCCCAGCACTGCCCCACTCCTGCCACCGCCAGCTTCATGAAACAGAAACCCTGCCTCCTCATACTTTGAGAGCTAGAATTTTCATATTTTTTGCCGACAGAATCATGTGAGGGCTCATTTTTTGCGGGATGAGTTGAAGTGTTCTTTGGTACAATTTTCTGGCACATAACATTTTTTGATTGCTTTCTATTGCAATTTTAGGAAGGGAGAATGAACAAAAGACATTCAGATTTTTTTATGCTGCTCCACATATGGTAAAATTGATAAGGCAGCTTTATTCTTCGGGTCACTACGATTACAGCAATGCCACATTTATATAATTTATTTGTGGCTTGGCGCTTTTACCCAAAACCATTTTATAGAAAAAAAGAATTGTTTTTGCATCGCTATATTCTGAGTGCTATATCTATTTGATTTCTCTGCCGACAGTGCTGTATGGCAGCTGTTTTTTTGTGGGACAAGATGACATTTTCAGTGATACCATTATTACTTACATTCAACTTGTTGATCGCGTTTAGTGATGAGCGAATATACTCGCTACTTGAGATTTCTCGAGCACGCTCGGGGGTCCTCAGAGTATTTTTTAGTGCTCAGAGATTTAGTTTTTCTTGCCGCAGCTGAATGATTTACATCTGTTAGCCAGCATAAGTACATGTGGGGATTCCGTAGCAACCAGGCAACCCCCACATATACTTATGCTGGCTAACAGATGTAAATCATTCAGCTGCGGCAAGAAAAACTAAAACTCCGAACACTAAAAAATACTCGGAGGACCCCCCCGAGCGTGCTCGAGAAGTCTTGAGTAACGAGTATATTCGCTCATCACTAATCGCGTTTTATTACACTTTTTTTGGTAGTATGATGAAAAAGCAAAGTTTTTTTGGCACTTTTTTTTTACGGAACTGCAGGGGTTAAATAGTATGACAATTTTATAGGTTGGATCGTTCCAAACACAGAGATACCAAATGTTTATTTTGGAGGCCGGGATGACAACCTCGGATTGCCATAGCAACAATCGGGCCCTTGAGATGACGTTGTGGGGGTGCCGGTCGCATGGGACAGGGAGCCAATATCATTTGTGGCATTTAGGAAGTTCAATGGCCCAGGGCGGGTGTGTGTACCACTCCTGGCCCTGACAGCCAGAGCTTGGTTATAATTTACGCTGAGCTCCCAGTGGTGATAGTATTGGCTCAGCTCCTGTGTCCGCATGATTGCCATGACGTAAACTTATGTCATTTTGCGAGAACCCAACCATGACGTAAACTTACATCAAATGTTCTGAAGGGGTTAAAATTAGTAGCATCCAAAGCCCTAATCACAAAGATTCGGTCAGTGTCCAAATATTTTTCTAATTGGTCACATTTACTATGCCTGAGCACTCAAGAGTGTGGATGTGATGGCTTTCTTGAATGGTATGTGTAATTTATATCCATAACCCCTTTAAGAAAGAACTTAAAGCATTTTATAACATTAATAACTGAGAACCACTGAACTGGAGACAACCAGAACAAGGAAAATGTTATCCACAGAAAATATTAAGGGTCTTTTCCTCTAACCTTTACGTGAAAAAAGCAAAAACCCAGGGACAACACCACATGTCTTGTTTCTTCCATTGTTTACATACAAGTCCCATTGCTTCGTATTGTAATGTAGCAGTTACACACATTATATATATATATATATATTTTTTTTTTTTTTTTTTTTTTTAAGTTGAGAAATTAATTTTGCACCACAGAAAATCCAGGACCAAGTTTGGCCTTGAAGACATGCAATGTATTCTTTAGTTTCTTGATCTTAGAATCACATCTGCAGGCTATGGAGTCAAAAACATGAGTAGACTTAAATGTGTCTAAATACGGTAATTGTTTTTTATATTTTTCTTTCTTTTGGGATCCTTTCCTTGCTTTGCCTGAAAAAAAATGCACTTAAAGCTGGACTAAAAGTTGATGTCGTAAAATGACTGCATGTCCTCCACAATAATTACATTTTTTTAATTTGCTACTTCTTCATACCACTGAAACATACTGATTCACTAAGCAGATGACAAGCCGCACGATGAACCAAAGAGTGTTTTGTAAAAAGTTATAACTTTATTAACACCAAACAATACAAACAATAAAACAATGCCTCAAAACCATGTAAGTAAATAGTGTTACTAGGAGACAGGCGTGAGTAAAATTCTCATAGTTACGAGAAAGCACCAGGTAACAAATACATTCATAGGTTTATAAAATTACACACTAGAGCATGCTGAGAAAATGCCTTTAGTAGATTTTCATATAGGAATCTCAGTATTCAATATAAGTATAGTGTAACACCCTTGGGTGGGTAGGTGATGACCACTTTAATTAGTTAGAATACAAGAAATCATAATTCTAATTGCTGCCACAGCCACTATATCTATTTATTTTAAACATTAGTACTACACAGAATGAATATTCAAACAATTTCTGTTTAACCAATATAACCTGCAGGAATATTCTATGGAATTAATCCAATCATCTCAATACCGATCAGTCACTTTATGAAGCAGATACAAATCACTGCTGCCATAATTTGCTAGCACAATAAATGATATCTATGTCCGTACTTGGTACAAAAAGCAGTAAACACAACCTTTATCCGGACCCTATTTATATGGTACTACGATACCAGCAACACACAATGATTATACCTGCAAATGCATTCCAAATAGCTAATGCCTACACGTATACATGGGAATGGTATAAAGCCGAAAAGATTACACAAAGTGAATAGAAACCCATAAATATACATGTTACCTGAATCGTAAGGTGCTCCCGATACCAGCCACACATGGCACGCCACTGTCCGCCAAACCCCGACGCGCGTTTCGCGACAGCTTCCTCCTGGGGGCTGGTATCGGGAGCACCTTACGATTCAGGTAACATGTATATTTATGGGTTTCTATTCACTTTGTGTAATCTTTTCGGCTTTATACCATTCCCATGTATACGTGTAGGCATTAGCTATTTGGAATGCATTTGCAGGTATAATCATTGTGTGTTGCTGGTATCGTAGTACCATATATATAGGGTCCGGACAAAGGTTGTGTTTACTGCTTTTTGTACCAAGTACGGACATAGATATCATTTATTGTGCTAGCAAATTATGGCAGCAGTGATTTGTATCTGCTTCATAAAGTGACTGATCGGTATTGAGATGATTGGATTAATTCCATAGAATATTCCTGCAGGTTATATTGGTTAAACAGAAATTGTTTGAATATTCATTCTGTGTAGTACTAATGTTTAAAATAAATAGATATAGTGGCTGTGGCAGCAATTAGAATTATGATTTCTTGTATTCTAACTAATTAAAGTGGTCATCACCTACCCACCCAAGGGTGTTACACTATACTTATATTGAATACTGAGATTCCTATATGAAAATCTACTAAAGGCATTTTCTCAGCATGCTCTAGTGTGTAACTTTATAAACCTATGAATGTATTTGTTACCTGGTGCTTTCTCGTAACTATGAGAATTTTACTCACGCCTGTCTCCTAGTAACACTATTTACTTACATGGTTTTGAGGCATTGTTTTATTGTTTGTATTGTTTGGTGTTAATAAAGTTATAACTTTTTACAAAACACTCTTTGGTTCATCGTGCGGCTTGTCATCTGCTTAGTGAATCAGTATGTTTCAGTGATTTAGTCGAGTGTTTACCCATCCCTAGTTGGTGGTAATGGGTCTGGGTTATATGTTTATATATTCTTCATACCACGTCTGAGAAAATGACCTAAGGGTAAGTTCACACTATTGTACTGTTCCAATAATCCGGTTTGGTATTGAAAACAGAATCATGGCAGTGATGGATCTGTCACATAATGAACCCTTTTGACTTGAAAAGAACATCAGGTTTCTGCTATATTGTCTGTTATTTTAATGTAAAAAAAAAATAGGTTTGCAAAAAAAAAAATTTTCAGGAACAATTAGCGCAATCTGTGACGGAAACGTTTCACAGAGGCTCCAATGCAGACTCCAACTTAGGGTACCGTCACACAGTGCAATTTTCATCGCTACAACGGTACGATCCGTGACGCTCCAGCATCGTAACAATATCGCTCCAGCGTCGTAGACTGCTGTCACACTTTGCAATCTACGACGCTGGAGCGATAATTTCATGACGTATGTGCGATGTAGAAGCCGTTGGTTACTATGCGCACATCGTATACGATATATGTTACACCATGCGATCATGCCGCCACAGCGGGACACTAGACGACGAAAGAAAGTTTCAAACGATCTGCTACGACGTACGATTCTCAGCGGGGTCCCTGATCGCAGGAGCGTGTCAGACACTGCGATATCGTAACTATATCGCTCGAACGTCACGAATCGTGCCGTCGTAGCGATGAAAATTGCACTGTGTGACGGTACCCTTAGTCTAAGCTAAATCGCTCTCCTCTACTGTGCAATCTGCTATACAGAGAAAAAGGATCTGGAAGATATATTACCGCGAGAAAATAAAGTTACAGTAGGACAGCGCCACCTGCTGCTGAGACTAGAAGAATTTATTATATGACATATTCCATCTGTTACAAGGAAGATGGAAAATTGCCATGGAAGGAAGGAAAATATTTTAAGATTATATTTTAAACACAAACCACAACAATTTACAACAGAGCAGCTCCTATCACAGAGGGATGCACTAAGTTATCAATAGGATAGCGGATAACTTACAAATCGCTGGGACCCCTAGCGATCCAGAGAACAGGACTCTGCAAAGCCTTGAACGTAGTGGTGGTTAAATGTACATACAGTACAGGTCAAACGTTTGGACACATTTGTTCATGTAATGGTTTTCCTTGTTCGTATTGGAATATGCACATTGTAAATGCAGATGAAAGGCAGCAAAACCACGAAGGGACACATGGAAATAAGTAGCAGAGAAACACTTGTGAAACAAACCAGAATGTGGGTTAAACCTTAAATTCCTCAAAGTAGCCCTATTTTAATCCAATGACAGCTTTACGTGCTGATAGCAATCTCTCAAGCAGGCTCATCAGGGAGTCACATGGAATCACTATCTAAAAGTCTTGAAGGAGTTCCCAGACTTGCTGAGCAGTTATTGGCTGCTTGGTCTTCACTCTATGGTCCAACTCACCCCAAACCATCTCAACTGTATTGCCGTCAGGTGATTGCGGATGCCATGTCATCTGACGCAGCACTCCATCCCTCTCCTCCTTGGTCACATAGCCCTTACACAGCCTGGAGGTGTATTTTGGGTCATTGTACTGTAGTAACACAAATGATGCTCCCATTAAGTGCAAACCAGAAGGGACAGCATGTCATTGAATAATGCCGTGGAGGCCATCCTGGGTAAGATTGCCGTCTACTTGGAATCAAGGCCCAACAAAGTCACCAGCAAAATCTTGAATTTTATCTTATCAGAGCACAGTACAGATTTCCATTCATTTCACATCCAGTTCTTGTGTTTCTTGGAACAAAAAAAACGTCTCTTCTTGTTGTTTGTGGTCTTCAGTAGTGGTTTATTTCTATCAACTCAAATATAAAGTCTTGCTTCTCGCAGTCTACTCACGACAGCTGATGTTGAGATCTGTCCATCTGATGTGCTGTCAATTTGCAGTTTCTGACACAAGCAACTCTGAGGAACTTATCCTCTGCAGCAGAAATAATTCTTGGTCCTCTTTTCCTAGGACTGTCCTAATGAGAGATAGCTGCACATGAGGATACTTTCAAGATTCTTGCAATTTTGTGGACTCACTGGCATTCATGTCTTAATGAAATGATGGACAGACATTTCTATACACTTTATTAAGTGGTTCTTATTTAGAACTGTTGTGGAATAGGGTTCAGCTCTGTATGGAACCGTGTACCAACGTTGCCTCTGCAAAACACAACTGAGGGTCGCATATATTTCCTGTATTTGGGCGATTCCATAAATGAACTCTTGATGAGGTATTACCTGCTCATTGTAAACCATTCCAAGTGGCCACTTGAGGACTCTGCTTGAGAGAATGCTAAGGGTATGTAAAGCCGTCAGAGTAAAAGGGGGGCACTTTGAAGCATCTAAGAATTAATAAAACTTTAGTTTCACACGCATTTCTTTTTTTTATTGTTTCCTTATTTGTCTCCTCGTGGTATTGCAGTTTTCAGTTTGAATCTAGAATGTGCGCATTACAATAACATATCTAATATATAATTGCCTAGAATACTACTTCCTGCAATTTGTGCCAACTTCCGTGGCTTTGTCCGGAGCTAATGTCCGGAGCTAATGTCCGGAGATTAATTGCCTAGAATACTACTTCCTGCAATTTGTGCCAACTTCCGTGGCTTTGTCCGGAGCTAATGTCCGGAGCTAATGTCCGGAGCTAAGTGACGTCAACAGTGTCCAGTGTCTGATTGGTTGCCGCCTGCTGCGAGCGACCAATCAGAAACGTGCCGTACTGTGACACACTCCGCCCGCCATTTTGGTGTGATTTTTGAATTTTTACCTCACAGCAAGTTTCTACTGCGTGGAGGCGGGCCCAGTGACGTTGCTCTTCAAGCTCCTGCCGAATTTCGTCAAAAAAATGATAATACCATTTACCAAAACTATATATATTTAGTTGTGAAGTGGTTCAGTGACATTTTCACACCAATTTTGAACTTTTGTTTGGTGTTTTCTCCATATACTGCCTATTATTTTTGTTCTTTCTTACTATTATTTATTAATTGTATTATTCTTACATTTGAATAAATAAAGCATATATGGATTCTAGACTCCCGATTCTTTAGAATCGGGCTGCCATCTAGTAATATAATAATTATATTTATATAGCACCAACATATTCCGCAGCACTTTATATTATAGAGGGGACTTGTACAGACAATAGACATTACAGCATAACAAGTTAGTAACTGGCTTAGTGATAGAAAGCAGAGGGTGGTTATAAATGGTATAGTCTCTAACTGGGTCGCTGTGACCAGTGGGGTACCGCAGGGGTCAGTATTGGGACCTGTTCTCTTCAACATATTCATTAATGATCTGGTAGAAGGTTTACACAGTAAAATATCGATATTTGCAGATGATACAAAACTATGTAAAGCAGTTAATACAAGAGAAGATAGTATTCTGCTACAGATGGATCTGGATAGGTTGGAAACTTGGGCTGAAAGGTGGCAGATGAGGTTTAACAATGATAAATGTAAGGTTATACACATGGGAAGAAGGAATCAATATCACCATTACACACTGAACGGGAAACCACTGGGTAAATCTGACAGGGAGAAGGACTTGGGGATCCTAGTTAATGATAAACTTACCTGGAGCAGCCAGTGCCAGGCAGCAGCTGCCAAGGCAAACAGGATCATGGGGTGCATTAAAAGAGGTCTGGATACACATGATGAGAGCATTATACTGCCTCTGTACAAATCCCTAGTTAGACCGCACATGAAGTACTGTGTCCAGTTTTGGGCACCGGTGCTCAGGAAGGATATAATGGAACTAGAGAGAGTACAAAGGAGGGCAACAAAATTAATAAAGGGGATGGGAGAACTACAATACCTAGATAGATTAGCGAAATTAGGATTATTTAGTCTAGAAAAAAGACGACTGAGGGGCGATCTAATAACCATGTATAAGTATATAAGGGGACAATGCAAATATCTCGCTGAGGATTTGTTTATACCAAGGAAGGTGACGGGCACAAGGGGGCATTCTTTGCGTCTGGAGGAGAGAAGGTTTTTCCACCAACATAGAAATCTGGAATTGCTTGCCTGAGGAGGTGGTGATGGCGAACTCAGTCGAGGGGTTCAAGAGAGGCCTGGATGTCTTCCTGGAGCAGAACAATATTGTATCATACAATTATTAGGTTTTGTAGAAGGACGTAAATCTGGGTATTTATTATGATGGAATATAGGCTGAACTGGATGGACAAATGTCTTTTTTCGGCCTTACTAACTATGTTACTATGTTACTATGTAATAAACACATAGATCAAACAGGTACCAAGAGGAATGAGGGCCCTGCTCGCAAGCTTACAATCTATGAAGAAAAGGGGAGACACGAGAGGTGGATGGTAACAATAGCTTTCATTGTTTGGACCAGCCATAATGTAAGAAATCGGGTGTTCATGTAATCTGCATGAACCGGTTGTCAACCTAAGTATGTAGGAGTACACACACAGAGGGCTATTAACTGCATAAAGTGTATGAGAACATGATGCGAGGAACCTGGTTATGGTTTAAGGTTTGTTTGGTTTATTGTTTTTTTATTTTTTTTATTTACAGGAATAGATGGGTCTAAACTTTTAACAAACACTGTACAAATGTTCGACTACTGCTACATTTAAACAGAGCCCTATTTTCGGATCACTTGGGTACCAGCAATCTATAAGTTATCCTCTATCCAGACCTGGGCAAACTACTGCCCACATGCAACATCCGGCCCTTTGGCCGTGTTTATCCGGTCAATGTACCAGGACAGCAAACGGGCTGAAAGCAGTGGCTCGTGGGTCACATGCTGTGGCGGCCCTTCTCACCTCCGTCCAACATCTCAATTTCACCGTTATCTGCCTCCTCAGGATGCACGTACTGGTGAATATAATGATGGAAGAGGGAACAACTAGATCCCTCTTGCACCATACTGACTGTGCAAATGAGTGTGCCGGGGGGACGGGGGCAAAGTGAATAGTGTTTGTTTTTTTGGTATTCACTTGTAGCGGGAATATATGCAATCATCTTTATGCATTTAGGGACTGTGGGGGACATTATTGTCATGAGGACTTTGGGGATCTTCATTCTGTGTTGGGTGACTGTGGGTATCATACTGTGGGGGGTCATCATTCTGTGGGGCTATGTGAGGTGACCATCACAAGGTGTGGGTCATCATTGTGTGTTTGGGGAACTGGGGGGGCTGTGGTAGCTAATACTGTGGGGATCATTCCATGTTTGTGTTTTGTGGGGGTATCATACTATGCTGAGGGTGGTGGGGACCATCATTGTGTTGGGAGGGCTGTGGGGAATCATATTATATAGGAGGGCTATAGGGGCCATCATACTGATTGAGAGTTGTGATTGCCATCATAATGTATTTCAGGACTTTGGGGGAACATTCTGTATATACAGTGGGTACAGAAAGGATGCTGCTGCTGATGCTGATGTGACAGTGGCCAAACACAAAAACTCAATATAAATCTGGTTTCACTGTAATCGCACCAACCCGAAGAACAAAGTCACCTAATCACTTATACTGCACGAGGAACGGCGTAAAAAAAAAATAAAACCACTTCTTCACCTACTGTTCATTTTTTCATTCTGCCTCCCAAAGATTGCAGTAAGGCTTGGCGCACATTTATCCTTCACTCTGCGTTGAGCGCTTACACCAGGGTTTCCATATAAATCCCTGAAATAAATGATTCAGATGGAACCCCTGGCAGAAGATTCCCTATAATGAGGCAGATTGAGGCACTGTGGTCGCAGTCTGACATGTAATCAGATGGTGTCCGTCTTTTTAGGACTGCATAAAAGTGGTGTCGGCCACAGTTTTGTTTCCTTCTGAAAAGAAAGACAACGCTAAGCAGAGGTCAGATAGAGTCCAGAATAACTCTGCTGCCTCATTATAGTCAATGGATCCTTCAGGGGTTTCATCTGAATCACGTCACTCAGATGATGGAAACTCCAAAGTAAGTGCTCAGTGCAGAACACCAGAGAAATGTGATCCTAAACGTTACATAAAATGTTCCCAATAAAATCTTCAACTCAATCCACAAAAAAGTGTGCACTCAGGTATGTCATCTGTTAATGGAAATATATGGGGCTAGCATGTTACTGGTAGCACAAAGCTCTGGAAAAGAGAGATGGCTCCTCACCCCTCAAAAGAAATTCAGAAAATTCTATGCTCCCAAATGCCCCCTCCCTTCTGAGACCCTAAGTGTACCTAAACCACATATAGCGTCCACGTTTGGCATTTCTGAAGTGATGAGAGCCCGCCTAACTTATGTGTCAAGAAGCACGGGCTGGGCATACTGTACTGGTCACTACAAAGGCAGATTGCAATTTTCACTTGGCAACATCCACTGCTGCTTGTTTCTGGAAAACACCCATGGAGTCAAAATCGTCACTACACCTGTAGATTAATTCCCAAAGGGGAATCATTTCCAAAATGGGGTCCCTTGAGGGGGGATTCTGCTCTTCTAGCAATGAGGGGCTCTGTATATGGAGTCCTGTTAATGGAAAATCTGCGCTCCAGGAGGCAAATAGCGCTCTGTTCCTCCCGAATCTCTCCGTATGGCTAAGCAGTACTGTACAGCCACATATGGGGTATTTCTACATTCAGCAGAAATTGTGGAACAAATTTTCATGCCATTTTTACGCAATTCTTGTGTGAAAATGTAAAATCTGGGGCTAAAACTTAATTTTGATGGAAAAATTGTAGTTATTTTTTGACCCGTGGTGTCAATATGATCACTGCACCCCTAGATGAATTCATTGAGAGGTGTAGTTTGCTAAATGGAGTCACTTATGGGGGTTCTGCTGCTCTGGCACCTCATGGGCTCTTTCAGTAGGTCATGGCACCTGCTATATCAGTAACATCTGGCGCTCCTTGCCTTCTGAGCTTTACACTGTGCCTGAAAAGTATTTCCCGATTACATGTAGAGTATTGGCGCACTCAAGAAAAAATAAGCCTTAGTTTGTTGAAAAAAAAAAAATCCTATTTAACCCCTATCTGACCTCGGACGGGATAGTACGTCCGAGGTCAGATCCCCTGCTTTGATGCAGGGCTCCGCGGTGAGCCCGCACCAAAGCCGGGACATGTCAGCTGTTTTGATCAGCTGACATGTGCCCGTAATAGGCGCGGGCAGAATCGCGATCTGCCCGCACCTATTAACTAGTTAAATGCCGCTGTCAAACGCAGACAGCGACATTTAACTACCGCATCCGGCCGGGCGGCCGGAAATGACGTCATCGTTGACCCCCGTCACATGATCGGGGGTCGGCGATGCGTCTCCATTGTAACCATAGAGGTCCTTGAGACCTCTATGGTTACTGATCGCCAATGGCTGTGAGCGCCAACCTGTGGTCGGCGCTCACAGCACACCTCCATTTCTGCTACATAGCAGCGATCAGCAGATCGCTGCTATGTAGCAGAGGCGATCGCGTTGTGCCTGCTTCTAGCCTCCCATGGAGGCTATTGAAGCATGGCAAAAGTGAAAAAAAAAAGTTGAAAAAAAATGTTAAAAAAAAAAATATATATATATATAAAAGTTTAAATCACCCCCCTTTCGCCCCAAACAAAATAAATCCATAAAAAAAAATCAAATCTACACATATTTGGTATCGCCGCGCTCAGAATCGCCCAATCTATCAATTAAAAAAAAGCATTAACCTGATCGCTAAACAGCGCAGCAGGAAAAAAATTCGAAATGCCAGAATTAAGTTTTTTTTGGTCGCCGCAACATTGAATTAAAATGCAATAACAGGCGATCAAAAGAACGTATCTGCACCGAAATGCTATCATTAAAAACGTCATCTCGGCACGCAAAAAATAAGCCATCAACCGACCCCAGATCACGAAAAATGGAGACGCTACGAGTATCAGAAAATGGCGCAGTTTTTTTTTTTTTTTTTTTTTAAAGCAAAGTTTGGAATTTTTTTTCACCACTTAGGTAAAAAATAACCTAGTGATGTTAGGTGTCTATGAACTCGTAATGACCTGGAGAATCATAATGGCAGGTCAGTTTTAGCATTTAGTGAAGCTAGCTAAAAAAAAAGCCAAACAAAAAACAAGTGTGGGATTGCACTTCTTTTGCAATTTCACCGCACTTGGAATTTTTTTCCCGTTTTCTAGTACACGACATGCTAAAACCAATGATGTCGTTCAAAAGTACAACTCGTCCTGCAAAAAATAAGCCCTCACATGGCCAAATTGATGGAAAAATAAAAAAGTTATGGCTCTGGGAAGGAGGGGAGCGAAAAACGAACACGGAAAAACAAAAAATCCCAAGGTCATGAAGGGGTTAAAAAAATTAAAAAATTGGGGCTAAAGCAACATTTTTGTGAGGAAAATGTGATTTTATTATTTTCACGGTTCAACGTTATAACGTTTTGTGAAGCACCTGGAGGTGCAAGGTGCTTACAATGCATCTAAATACATTCCTTGAGGGGTCTATTTTTTAAAATGGGGTCACTTGTGGGGGGTTTCACTGTTTAGGCACATCAGGAGCTCTCCAAATGGGACATGACGTGCACTGTTGATTCCAGGAAATTTTACATTAAAAAATTCAAATGAAGCTCCTTCCTTTCCGAGCCCTGCCATGCGCCCAAACAGTTGTTTTCTCCCTCATATGTGGTATCTGCTTGCTCAAGAAAAATTACACAACAAATTTTGGGATCTATTATTTCCTGTTACCTTTCTCAAAACAAGAAAAATTGGAACTGAAGTCAATTTTTGGGTGAAAAAAAGTTAAATGTAAGTTTTTCAAAAAATTCCTGTGAAGCACATGAAGGGGTAATAAACTTCTTGAATGTGGTATTGAGCACCTTGAGGGGTGCAGTTTTTAGAATAGTGTCACTTTTGGGTATCTTCTATCATATAGACCCCTCAACGTGTCTTCAAATGTGATGCGTTACCTAAAAAAATGGTTTTGTAAATTTTGTTGGAAAAATGAGAAATCGCTGGACAACTTTTAACTAGTGATGAGCGAGTATACTCGTTGCTCGGGTTTTCCTGAGCATGCTCGGGTGGTCTCCGAGTATTTGTTAGTGCTCGGAGATTTAGTTTTCGTCACCACAGCTGCATGATTTATGGCTGCTAGACAGCTGGAATACATGTGGGGATTCCCTAGCAACCAGGCAACCCCCACATGTACTCAGGCTGGCTAGCATATGTAAATCATGCAGCTGCATCAACAAAAACTAAATCTCCGAGCAGTCACAAATACTCTGAGACCACCCGAGCATGCTGGGGAAAATCCGAGCAACGAGTATACTCGCTCATCACTACTTTTAACCCTTCCTAACAAAAAAAAAATAATTGGTTACAAAATTGTGCTGATGTAAAGTAGACATGTGGGTAAAGTTATTTATTAACTATTTTGTGACATATTTCTCTGTTTTAAGGGCATAAAAATTCAAAATTTTCGCCAAATTTCCATACCGAAGAAATTGTACCACTATCATGAAGTACAATATGTCACGAAAAAACAATCTTAGAAACACTGGGATCCGTTGAAGCGTTCCAGAGTTAATACCTCATAAAGGCTTCAATACAAACAGTGAAACTCATATATTATATAGAGTCATTACAGTGTGATGTATTTCAAGTGTTTATTTCTGTTAATGTTGATGATTATGGCTTACAGCCAATGAAAACCCAAAAGTCATTATCTCAGTAAATTAGAATACTTTATAAACACCAACTTGAAAAATTATTTAACATCCGAAATGTTGGCCTACTGAAATGTATGTTCAGTAAATGCACTCAATACTTGGTCGGGGTTCCTTTTGCATCAATTACTGTATCAATGCGATGTGGCATGGAGGCGATCAGCCGGTAGCACTGCTGAGGTGTTATGGAAGCCCAGGTTGCTTTGATAGCATCCTTTAGCTCGTCTGCGTTGTTGGGTCTGGTGTCTCTCATCTTCCTCTTGACAATACCATCACGAACCGGAGTCATCCTGCCCCTCAGCGCTGCACGCGGCCACTTCCGTTCCTGTAGATGGTGTGTGAAGGACCTGCGATGACGTCGCGGTCACGTGACCGCGACGTCATTGAAGGTCCTGCACACACACCATCTATAGGAACGGAAGCCGCTGAGGAGATCGGCTGTTTGAGGTAGGTGAGTATAACCATTTTTTATTTTTTTTTATTATTTTTAACATTCTATCTTTTACTATTGATGAGGCATAGGCTGCATCAATAGTAAAAAGTTGGTCACACTTGTCAAACACTGTTTGACAAGTGTGAGCAACCTGTCAATCAGTTTTCCAAGCGATGCTACAGATCGCTTGGAAAACGCTAGCATTCTGCAAGCCAATTATGCTTGCAAAACGCTAGTTTTCTGCGGGAATATGCATGCCAATTCCGCATGCGATATACCCGCGACAGGAGGCGCAGAATTGCCGCGGAAATCTCCGCGGCAATTCTGCAACGTGTGCACTTAGCCTCAGGGACATTTCTTAACGCATAGGAAGCCTTTGCAGGTATTTTTTGTTAATTATTCCAATTTACTGAGATAATGACTTTTGGGTTTTCATTGGCTGTAAGCCATATTCATCAACATTAACAGAAATGTGCCACAGGCTGATCGCCTCCATGACACGCCGCAATGATGCAGTAACTGATACAAAAGGAACCCGGACCAAGTATTGAGCGCATTTACTGAACATACATGTCAGTTGGCCAACATTTCGAATTTTAAAATCATTTTGCAAGCTGGTGTTATAAAGTATTCTAATTTACTGAGATAATGACTTTTGGGTTTTCATTGGCTGTAAGCCATAATCATCAACATTAGCAGAAATAAACACTTGAAATAGATCACTCTGTTTGTAATGACTCTATAATGTATGAGTTTCACTTTTTGCATTGAAGAACTCAGATAAATTAAGTTTTTGTTGACATAAAGTATACTGTCAATCTCAATCACTGGACTCCTCACCACAGAAAGAGCAGGGATACACATGTATAAAATATACAGTAAGTTATTCTGGATCCTTTCCCAAAACAGCTTCACTTTAAGAATTATTGTAAAACGCTACATCCAAATTAATGAATTCAATATACAGATAATCTAGTAGAAATATAACCAAGAACTTGCCTTCTAAGGACTCCATTCCTGTTGCCTGTGCCAAAAGGTCTTCATGTCTTGCAACCACCTAAAAAGATAAATGTACAGCGTTTCCAATTGACTATTTGCACCAAAAAGCTACTGAAAAAAAACACCAGTTAAGAACTATTAAAAAGTCCCCATAAGTCCCATGTATGCAAAACAACTCCTTCCAGAAGGAAGAATCCAGTATCTCCACCAACAGCTACATGCAATAAGTGGCCACCTTGTAGGACAACATCTGACCTAAACATCTACAGTGTCTGGCTCTGCTCACTTCTACATTGGAGATGACCAGGTGGAGATGTAAATTTGCTACGCTACACCACAAATCAGGGACTGGAGTAGGATTTGTGCTAAGGACCACAAAGAGGCATTAATTATAATAATAATAATAATAATTTTATTTATATAGCGCCAACATATTCCGCAGCGCTTTACAAATTATAGAGGGGACTTGTACAGACAATAGACATTATAGCATAACAGAAATCACAGTTCAAAACAGATACCAGGAGGAATGAGGGCCCTGCTCGCAAGCTTACAAACTATGAGGAAAAGGGGAGACACGAGAGGTGGATGGTAACAATTGCTTTAGTTATTCGGACCAGCCATAGTGTAAGGCTCGGGTGTTCATGTAAAGCTGCATGAACCAGTTAACTGCCTAAGTATGTAGCAGTACAGACACAGAGGGCTAATAACTGCATAAAGTGTATGAGAACATGATATGAGGAACCTGATTATGTTTTTTGTTGCTGTTTTATTTATGATAGGCCACACAGGGATCGTTAGGTTAATGCATTGAGACGGAAGGCCAATCTGAACAAATGAGTTTTTAGGGCACGCTTAAAACTGTGGGGATTGGGGATTAATCATATTAACCTAGGTAGTGCATTCCAAAGAACCGGCGCAGCACGTGTAAAGTCTTGGAGACGGGAGTGGGAGGTTCTGATTATTGAGGATGCTAACCTGAGGTCATCAGCGGAGCGGAGGGCACGGGTAGGGTGGTAGACTGAGACCAGAGAGGAAATGTAGGGTGGTGCTGAGCCATGGAGAGCTTTGTGGATGAGGGTAGTAGTTTTGTACTGGATTCTTGAGTGGAAGGGTAACCAGTGTAATGACTGGCACAAGGTAGAGGCATCGGTGTAACGGTTGGTGAGGAATATGATCCTGGCTGCAGTATTGAGGACAGATTGGAGCGGGAAGAGTTTGGTAAGAGGGAGGCCGATTAGTAGAGAGTTACAATAGTCCAGACGAGAATGAATGAGTGAAACAGTAAGAGTTTTTGCAGAGTCGAAAGTAAGAAAAGGTCGAATTCTAGAAATGTTTTTGAGGTGCAGATAAGAAGAGCGAGCCAGTGATCGGATGTGGGGGGTGAATGAACGGTCAGAATCAAGGATGACCCCAAGGCAGCGGGCATGTTGCTTTGGAGTAATGGTGGAACCGCACACGGAGATGGCAATGTCAGGCAAAGGTAGGTTAGTAGAGGGAGAGAACACGAGGAGTTCAGTTCAAGGCATTCTTAATAAATCAGGAGTGTCTGACTCAGCACATCAAGGCTACCCTGTATCGGGCCCAGCCTGTCCGTCTATGCACAGCAGACAACAAACTACACAGCCATGCCCACCTGTAAGTGCAGCTCCTTATCCAGCTGGCTGATGCCCTGCGCCAGCTTTGCCAGCTGCTCTGCGATCACAGCCTGGTGAATAGATTGGGAAGTATAGGTTTTGACATCAAAGTCATCACGTAGAAAATCAGTGTAGCAATCTGAAATACAGAAGGATTTCTCATGGAAAAATATCAACATTAAAATATACAACCCCCACCACCACCATGAGCTGCACAGACACAATGGTAAGTCTGCGGATCCGTATACAAACACTCTGGGCGGCATACAGACGCAAAGACTTAGTAGTGAGATGGTACACAGCTCTGTACGTGCAGCTCATGCAGGGGAGGAACACTTCGGAGCAGTGTTTCCACTAATCGTACAGGGACATCAGGACCCGGACCCTCAACAATCGGCAGCACACAGCAATCACTATGAAACAATCAAATGTTTAAAATTAAAAAGTTACCCTTTAGGGTAGTCTAAACAGGGCAGTCTGGCACCATTCAGTAATGCTGTGGAAACTTCGCAGTGCTGGGGATGGAGAGTGCTAGCACCACAGTGCTGGGAACAAGGAGGTAAGGTGCCACATAGCAGTGCTCAGGACGCCGGGAGCGAGAAGCGAGGCAGGGCTCGGGATGCAGGGTCAGGTGTGTGGCAGGGCTCGGGATGCAGGGTCAGGTGTGTGGCAGGGCTCGGGATGCAGGGTCAGGTGTGTGGCAGGGCTCGGGATGCAGGGTCAGGTGTGTGGCAGGGCTCGGGATGCAGGGTCAGGTGTGTGGCAGGGCTCGGGATGCAGGGTCAGGTGTGTGGCAGGGCTCGGGATGCAGGGTCAGGTGTGTGGCAGGGCTCGGGATGCAGGGTCAGGTGTGTGGCAGGGCTCGGGATGCAGGGTCAGGTGTGTGGCAGGGGTCAGGTGTGTGGCAGGGGTCAGGTGTGTGGCAGGGCTCGGGATGCAGGGTCAGGTGTGTGGCAGGGCTCGGGATGCTGGGGTCAGGTGTGTGGCAGGGCTCGGGATGCAGGGTCAGGTGTGTGGCAGGGCTCGGGATGCAGGGTCAGGTGTGTGGCAGGGCTCGGGATGCAGGGTCAGGTGTGTGGCAGGGCTCGGGATGCTGGGGTCAGGTGTGTGGCAGGGCTCGGGATGCAGGGTCAGGTGTGTGGCAGGGCTCGGGATGCTGGGGTCAGGTGTGTGGCAGGGCTCGAGATGCTGGGGTCAGGTGTGTGGCAGGGCTCGGGATGCAGGGTCAGGTGTGTGGCAGGGGTCAGGTGTGTGGCAGGGGTCAGGTGTGTGGCAGGGCTCGGGATGCAGGGTCAGGTGTGTGGCAGGGCTCGGGATGCTGGGGTCAGGTGTGTGGCAGGGCTCGGGATGCAGGGTCAGGTGTGTGGCAGGGCTCGGGATGCAGGGTCAGGTGTGTGGCAGGGCTCGGGATGCTGGGGTCAGGTGTGTGGCAGGGCTCGGGATGCTGGGGTCAGGTGTGTGGCAGGGCTCGGGATGCAGGGGTCAGGTGTGTGGCAGGGCTCGGGATGCAGGGTCAGGTGTGTGGCAGGGCTCGGGATGCAGGGTCAGGTGTGTGGCAGGGCTCGGGATGCTGGGGTCAGGTGTGTGGCAGGGCTCGGGATGCTGGGGTCAGGTGTGTGGCAGGGCTCGGGATGCAGGGTCAGGTGTGTGGCAGGGCTCGGGATGCAGGGTCAGGTGTGTGGCAGGGCTCGGGATGCAGGGTCAGGTGTGTGGCAGGGCTCGGGATGCAGGGTCAGGTGTGTGGCAGGGCTCGGGATGCAGGGTCAGGTGTGTGGCAGGGCTCGGGATGCAGGGTCAGGTGTGTGGCAGGGCTCGGGATGCAGGGTCAGGTGTGTGGCAGGGCTCGGGATGCAGGGTCAGGTGTGTGGCAGGGCTCGGGATGCTGGGGTCAGGTGTGTGGCAGGGCTCGGGATGCTGGGGTCAGGTGTGTGGCAGGGCTCGGGATGCAGGGTCAGGTGTGTGGCAGGGGTCAGGTGTGTGGCAGGGGTCAGGTGTGTGGCAGGGCTCGGGATGCAGGGTCAGGTGTGTGGCAGGGCTCGGGATGCAGGGTCAGGTGTGTGGCAGGGCTCGGGATGCTGGGGTCAGGTGTGTGGCAGGGCTCGGGATGCAGGGTCAGGTGTGTGGCAGGGCTCGGGATGCAGGGTCAGGTGTGTGGCAGGGCTCGGGATGCAGGGTCAGGTGTGTGGCAGGGCTCGGGATGCAGGGTCAGGTGTGTGGCAAGGGTCAGGTGTGTGGCAGGGGTCAGGTGTGTGGCAGGGCTCGGGATGCAGGGTCAGGTGTGTGGCAGGGCTCGGGATGCAGGGTCAGGTGTGTGGCAGGGCTCGGGATGCAGGGTCAGGTGTGTGGCAGGGCTCGGGATGCAGGGTCAGGTGTGTGGCAGGGCTCGGGATGCTGGGGTCAGGTGTGTGGCAGGGCTCGGGATGCAGGGTCAGGTGTGTGGCAGGGCTCGGGATGCAGGGTCAGGTGTGTGGCAGGGCTCGGGATGCAGGGTCAGGTGTGTGGCAGGGCTCGGGATGCTGGGGTCAGGTGTGTGGCAGGGCTCGGGATGCAGGGTCAGGTGTGTGGCAGGGCTCGGGATGCAGGGTCAGGTGTGTGGCAGGGCTCGGGATGCAGGGTCAGGTGTGTGGCAGGGCTCGGGATGCAGGGTCAGGTGTGTGGCAGGGCTCGGGATGCAGGGTCAGGTGTGTGGCAGGGCTCGGGATGCAGGGTCATGTGTGTGGCAGGGCTCGGGATGCTGGGGTCAGGTGTGTGGCAGGGCTCGGGATGCAGGGTCAGGTGTGTGGCAGGGCTCGGGATGCAGGGTCAGGTGTGTGGCAGGGCTCGGGATGCAGGGTCAGGTGTGTGGCAGGGCTCGGGATGCAGGGTCAGGTGTGTGGCAGGGCTCGGGATGCAGGGTCAGGTGTGTGGCAGGGGTCAGGTGTGTGGCAGGGGTCAGGTGTGTGGCAGGGCTCGGGATGCAGGGTCAGGTGTGTGGCAGGGCTCGGGATGCTGGGGTCAGGTGTGTGGCAGGGCTCGGGATGCAGGGTCAGGTGTGTGGCAGGGCTCGGGATGCAGGGTCAGGTGTGTGGCAGGGCTCGGGATGCAGGGTCAGGTGTGTGGCAGGGCTCGGGATGCTGGGGTCAGGTGTGTGGCAGGGCTCGGGATGCTGGGGTCAGGTGTGTGGCAGGGCTCGGGATGCAGGGTCAGGTGTGTGGCAGGGCTCGGGATGCAGGGTCAGGTGTGTGGCAGGGCTCGGGATGCAGGGTCAGGTGTGTGGCAGGGCTCGGGATGCTGGGGTCAGGTGTGTGGCAGGGCTCGGGATGCAGGGTCAGGTGTGTGGCAGGGCTCGGGATGCAGGGTCAGGTGTGTGGCAGGGCTCGGGATGCCGGGTCAGGTGTGTGGCAGGGCTCGGGATGCAGGGTCAGGTGTGTGGCAGGGCTCGGGATGCAGGGTCAGGTGTGTGGCAGGGCTCGGGATGCAGGGTCAGGTGTGTGGCAGGGCTCGGGATGCAGGGTCAGGTGTGTGGCAGGGCTCGGGATGCAGGGTCAGGTGTGTGGCAGGGCTCGGGATGCTGGGGTCAGGTGTGTGGCAGGGCTCGGGATGCTGGGGTCAGGTGTGTGGCAGGGCTCGGGATGCAGGGTCAGGTGTGTGGCAGGGCTCGGGATGCAGGGTCAGGTGTGTGGCAGGGCTCGGGATGCAGGGTCAGGTGTGTGGCAGGGCTCGGGATGCAGGGTCAGGTGTGTGGCAGGGCTCGGGATGCTGGGGTCAGGTGTGTGGCAGGGCTCGGGATGCAGGGTCAGGTGTGTGGCAGGGCTCGGGATGCAGGGTCAGGTGTGTGGCAGGGCTCGGGATGCAGGGTCAGGTGTGTGGCAGGGCTCGGGATGCAGGGTCAGGTGTGTGGCAGGGCTCGGGATGCAGGGTCAGGTGTGTGGCAGGGCTCGGGATGCAGGGTCAGGTGTGTGGCAGGGCTCGGGATGCTGGGGTCAGGTGTGTGGCAGGGCTCGGGATGCAGGGTCAGGTGTGTGGCAGGGCTCGGGATGCAGGGTCAGGTGTGTGGCAGGGCTCGGGATGCAGGGTCAGGTGTGTGGCAGGGCTCGGGATGCTGGGGTCAGGTGTGTGGCAGGGCTCGGGATGCTGGGGTCAGGTGTGTGGCAGGGCTCGGGATGCAGGGTCAGGTGTGTGGCAGGGCTCGGGATGCAGGGTCAGGTGTGTGGCAGGGCTCGGGATGCAGGGTCAGGTGTGTGGCAGGGCTCGGGATGCAGGGTCAGGTGTGTGGCAGGGCTCGGGATGCAGGGTCAGGTGTGTGGCAGGGCTCGGGATGCAGGGTCAGGTGTGTGGCAGGGCTCGGGATGCAGGGTCAGGTGTGTGGCAGGGCTCGGGATGCAGGGTCAGGTGTGTGGCAGGGCTCGGGATGCAGGGTCAGGTGTGTGGCAGGGCTCGGGATGCTGGGGTCAGGTGTGTGGCAGGGCTCGGGATGCAGGGTCAGGTGTGTGGCAGGGCTCGGGATGCAGGGTCAGGTGTGTGGCAGGGCTCGGGATGCAGGGTCAGGTGTGTGGCAGGGCTCGGGATGCAGGGTCAGGTGTGTGGCAGGGCTCGGGATGCTGGGGTCAGGTGTGTGGCAGGGCTCGGGATGCAGGGTCAGGTGTGTGGCAGGGCTCGGGATGCAGGGTCAGGTGTGTGGCAGGGCTCGGGATGCAGGGTCAGGTGTGTGGCAGGGCTCGGGATGCAGGGTCAGGTGAGTGGCAGGGCTCGGGATGCAGGGTCAGGTGTGTGGCAGGGCTCGGGATGCAGGGTCAGGTGTGTGGCAGGGCTCGGGATGCTGGGGTCAGGTGTGTGGCAGGGCTCGGGATGCAGGGTCAGGTGTGTGGCAGGGCTCGGGATGCAGGGTCAGGTGTGTGGCAGGGCTCGGGATGCAGGGGTCAGGTGTGTGGCAGGGCTCGGGATGCAGGGTCAGGTGTGTGGCAGGGCTCGGGATGCAGGGTCAGGTGTGTGGCAGGGGCTCGGGATGCTGGGGTCAGGTGTGTGGCAGGGCTCGGGATGCTGGGGTCAGGTGTGTGGCAGGGCTCGGGATGCAGGGTCAGGTGTGTGGCAGGGTCAGGTGTGTGGCAGGGGTCAGGTGTGTGGCAGGGCTCGGGATGCAGGGTCAGGTGTGTGGCAGGGCTCGGGATGCAGGGTCAGGTGTGTGGCAGGGCTCGGGATGCTGGGGTCAGGTGTGTGGCAGGGCTCGGGATGCAGGGTCAGGTGTGTGGCAGGGCTCGGGATGCAGGGTCAGGTGTGTGGCAGGGCTCGGGATGCAGGGTCAGGTGTGTGGCAGGGCTCGGGATGCTGGGGTCAGGTGTGTGGCAGGGCTCGGGATGCAGGGTCAGGTGTGTGGCAGGGCTCGGGATGCAGGGGTCAGGTGTGTGGCAGGGCTCGGGATGCAGGGTCAGGTGTGTGGCAGGGCTCGGGATGCAGGGTCAGGTGTGTGGCAGGGCTCGGGATGCAGGGTCAGGTGTGTGGCAGGGGTCAGGTGTGTGGCAGGGGTCAGGTGTGTGGCAGGGCTCGGGATGCAGGGTCAGGTGTGGCAGGGCTCGGGATGCTGGGGTCAGGTGTGTGGCAGGGCTCGGGATGCAGGGTCAGGTGTGTGGCAGGGCTCGGATGCAGGGTCAGGTGTGTGGCAGGGCTCGGGATGCTGGGGTCAGGTGTGTGGCAGGGCTCGGATGCTGGGGTCAGGTGTGTGGCAGGGCTCGGGATGCTGGGGTCAGGTGTGTGGCAGGGCTCGGGATGCAGGGTCAGGTGTGTGGCAGGGCTCGGGATGCAGGGTCAGGTGTGTGGCAGGGCTCGGGATGCTGGGTCAGGTGTGTGGCAGGGCTCGGGATGCAGGGTCAGGTGTGTGGCAGGCTCGGGATGCAGGGTCAGGTGTGTGGCAGGGCTCGGGATGCTGGGGTCAGGTGTGTGGCAGGGCTCGGGATGCAGGGTCAGGTGTGTGGCAGGGCTCGGGATGCAGGGTCAGGTGTGTGGCAGGGCTCGGGATGCAGGGTCAGGTGTGTGGCAGGGCTCGGGATGCAGGGTCAGGTGTGTGGCAGGGCTCGGGATGCAGGGTCAGGTGTGTGGCAGGGCTCGGATGCAGGGTCAGGTGTGTGGCAGGGCTCGGGATGCAGGGTCAGGTGTGTGGCAGGGCTCGGGATGCAGGGTCAGGTGTGTGGCAGGGCTCGGGATGCAGGGTCAGGTGTGTGGCAGGGCTCGGGATGCAGGGTCAGGTGTGTGGCAGGGCTTCGGGATGCTGGGGTCAGGTGTGTGGGCAGGGCTCGGGATGCAGGGTCAGGTGTGTGGCAGGGCTCGGGATGCAGGGTCAGGTGTGTGGCAGGGCTCGGGATGCAGGGTCAGGTGTGTGGCAGGGCTCGGGATGCAGGGTCAGGTGTGTGGCAGGGCTCGGGATGCAGGGTCAGGTGTGTGGCAGGCTCGGGATGCTGGGGTCAGGTGTGTGGCAGGGCTCGGGATGCTGGGGTCAGGTGTGTGGCAGGGCTCGGGATGCAGGGTCAGGTGTGTGGCAGGGCTCGGGATGCTGGGGTCAGGTGTGTGGCAGGGCTCGGGATGCAGGGTCAGGTGTGTGGCAGGGCTCGGGATGCAGGGTCAGGTGTGTGGCAGGGCTCGGGATGCAGGGTCAGGTGTGTGGCAGGGCTCGGGATGCAGGGGTCAGGTGTGTGGCAGGGCTCGGGATGCTGGGGTCAGGTGTGTGGCAGGGCTCGGGATGCAGGGTCAGGTGTGTGGCAGGGCTCGGGATGCAGGGTCAGGTGTGTGGCAGGGCTCGGGATGCAGGGTCAGGTGTGTGGCAGGGCTCGGGATGCAGGGTCAGGTGTGTGGCAGGGCTCGGGATGCTGGGGTCAGGTGTGTGGCAGGGCTCGGGATGCAGGGTCAGGTGTGTGGCAGGGCTCGGGATGCTGGGGTCAGGTGTGTGGCAGGGCTCGGGATGCTGGGGTCAGGTGTGTGGCAGGGCTCGGGATGCTGGGGTCAGGTGTGTGGCAGGGCTCGGGATGCAGGGTCAGGTGTGTGCAGGGCTCGGGATGCTGGGGTCAGGTGTGTGGCAGGGCTCGGGATGCTGGGGTCAGGTGTGTGGCAGGGCTCGGGATGCAGGGTCAGGTGTGTGGCAGGGCTCGGGATGCTGGGGTCAGGTGTGTGGCAGGGCTCGGGATGCAGGGTCAGGTGTGTGGCAGGGCTCGGGATGCTGGGGTCAGGTGTGTGGCAGGGCTCGGGATGCAGGGTCAGGTGTGTGGCAGGGCTCGGGATGCAGGGTCAGGTGTGTGGCAGGGCTCGGGATGCTGGGGTCAGGTGTGTGGCAGGGCTCGGGATGCAGGGTCAGGTGTGTGGCAGGGCTCGGGATGCAGGGTCAGGTGTGTGGCAGGGCTCGGGATGCAGGGTCAGGTGTGTGGCAGGGCTCGGGATGCAGGGTCAGGTGTGTGGCAGGGCTCGGGATGCTGGGTCAGGTGTGTGGCAGGGCTCGGGATGCAGGGTCAGGTGTGTGGCAGGGCTCGGGATGCAGGGTCAGGTGTGTGGCAGGGCTCGGGATGCTGGGGTCAGGTGTGTGGCAGGGCTCGGGATGCAGGGTCAGGTGTGTGGCAGGGCTCGGGATGCTGGGGTCAGGTGTGTGGCAGGGCTCGGGATGCTGGGGTCAGGTGTGTGGCAGGGCTCGGGATGCAGGGTCAGGTGTGTAGCAGGGCTCGGGATGCTGGGGTCAGGTGTGTGGCAGGGCTCGGGATGCAGGGTCAGGTGTGTGGCAGGGCTCGGGATGCTGGGGTCAGGTGTGTGGCAGGGCTCGGGATGCAGGGTCAGGTGTGTGGCAGGGCTCGGGATGCAGGGTCAGGTGTGTGGCAGGGCTCGGGATGCTGGGGTCAGGTGTGTGGCAGGGCTCGGGATGCAGGGTCAGGTGTGTGGCAGGGCTCGGGATGCAGGGTCAGGTGTGTGGCAGGGCTCGGGATGCAGGGTCAGGTGTGTGGCAGGGCTCGGGATGCTGGGGTCAGGTGTGTGGCAGGGCTCGGGATGCAGGGTCAGGTGTGTGGCAGGGCTCGGGATGCAGGGTCAGGTGTGTGGCAGGGCTCGGGATGCTGGGGTCAGGTGTGTGGCAGGGCTCGGGATGCAGGGTCAGGTGTGTGGCAGGGCTCGGGATGCAGGGTCAGGTGTGTGGCAGGGCTCGGGATGCTGGGGTCAGGTGTGTGGCAGGGCTCGGGATGCAGGGTCAGGTGTGTGGCAGGGCTCGGGATGCTGGGGTCAGGTGTGTGGCAGGGCTCGGGATGCTGGGTCAGGTGTGTGGCAGGGCTCGGGATGCAGGGTCAGGTGTGTGGCAGGGCTCGGGATGCAGGGTCAGGTGTGTGGCAGGGCTCGGGATGCTGGGTCAGGTGTGTGGCAGGGCTCGGGATGCAGGGTCAGGTGTGTGGCAGGGCTCGGGATGCTGGGGTCAGGTGTGTGGCAGGGCTCGGGATGCAGGGTCAGGTGTGTGGCAGGGCTCGGGATGCTGGGGTCAGGTGTGTGGCAGGGCTCGGGATGCAGGGTCAGGTGTGTGGCAGGGCTCGGGATGCAGGGTCAGGTGTGTGGCAGGGCTCGGGATGCTGGGGTCAGGTGTGTGGCAGGGCTCGGGATGCAGGGTCAGGTGTGTGGCAGGGCTCGGGATGCAGGGTCAGGTGTGTGGCAGGGCTCGGGATGCAGGGTCAGGTGTGTGGCAGGGCTCGGGATGCAGGGTCAGGTGTGTGGCAGGGCTCGGGATGCTGGGGTCAGGTGTGTGGCAGGGCTCGGGATGCAGGGTCAGGTGTGTGGCAGGGCTCGGGATGCAGGGTCAGGTGTGTGGCAGGGCTCGGGATGCTGGGGTCAGGTGTGTGGCAGGGCTCGGGATGCAGGGTCAGGTGTGTGGCAGGGCTCGGGATGCTGGGGTCAGGTGTGTGGCAGGGCTCGGGATGCTGGGGTCAGGTGTGTGGCAGGGCTCGGGATGCAGGGTCAGGTGTGTAGCAGGGCTCGGGATGCTGGGGTCAGGTGTGTGGCAGGGCTCGGGATGCAGGGTCAGGTGTGTGGCAGGGCTCGGGATGCTGGGGTCAGGTGTGTGGCAGGGCTCGGGATGCAGGGTCAGGTGTGTGGCAGGGCTCGGGATGCAGGGTCAGGTGTGTGGCAGGGCTCGGGATGCTGGGGTCAGGTGTGTGGCAGGGCTCGGGATGCAGGGTCAGGTGTGTGGCAGGGCTCGGGATGCAGGGTCAGGTGTGTGGCAGGGCTCGGGATGCAGGGTCAGGTGTGTGGCAGGGCTCGGGATGCTGGGGTCAGGTGTGTGGCAGGGCTCGGGATGCAGGGTCAGGTGTGTGGCAGGGCTCGGGATGCAGGGTCAGGTGTGTGGCAGGGCTCGGGATGCTGGGGTCAGGTGTGTGGCAGGGCTCGGGATGCAGGGTCAGGTGTGTGGCAGGGCTCGGGATGCAGGGTCAGGTGTGTGGCAGGGCTCGGGATGCTGGGGTCAGGTGTGTGGCAGGGCTCGGGATGCAGGGTCAGGTGTGTGGCAGGGCTCGGGATGCTGGGGTCAGGTGTGTGGCAGGGCTCGGGATGCTGGGGTCAGGTGTGTGGCAGGGCTCGGGATGCAGGGTCAGGTGTGTGGCAGGGCTCGGGATGCAGGGTCAGGTGTGTGGCAGGGCTCGGGATGCTGGGGTCAGGTGTGTGGCAGGGCTCGGGATGCAGGGTCAGGTGTGTGGCAGGGCTCGGGATGCTGGGGTCAGGTGTGTGGCAGGGCTCGGGATGCAGGGTCAGGTGTGTGGCAGGGCTCGGGATGCAGGGTCAGGTGTGTGGCAGGGCTCGGGATGCTGGGGTCAGGTGTGTGGCAGGGCTCGGGATGCAGGGTCAGGTGTGTGGCAGGGCTCGGGATGCAGGGTCAGGTGTGTGGCAGGGCTCGGGATGCAGGGTCAGGTGTGTGGCAGGGCTCGGGATGCTGGGGTCAGGTGTGTGGCAGGGCTCGGGATGCAGGGTCAGGTGTGTGGCAGGGCTCGGGATGCAGGGTCAGGTGTGTGGCAGGGCTCGGGATGCAGGGTCAGGTGTGTGGCAGGGCTCGGGATGCAGGGTCAGGTGTGTGGCAGGGCTCGGGATGCAGGGTCAGGTGTGTGGCAGGGCTCGGGATGCAGGGTCAGGTGTGTGGCAGGGCTCGGGATGCAGGGTCAGGTGTGTGGCAGGGCTCGGGATGCAGGGTCAGGTGTGTGGCAGGGCTCGGGATGCAGGGTCAGGTGTGTGGCAGGGCTCGGGATGCAGGGTCAGGTGTGTGGCAGGGCTCGGGATGCTGGGGTCAGGTGTGTGGCAGGGCTCGGGATGCTGGGGTCAGGTGTGTGGCAGGGCTCGGGATGCAGGGTCAGGTGTGTGGCAGGGCTCGGGATGCAGGGTCAGGTGTGTGGCAGGGCTCGGGATGCAGGGTCAGGTGTGTGGCAGGGCTCGGGATGCTGGGGTCAGGTGTGTGGCAGGGCTCGGGATGCAGGGTCAGGTGTGTGGCAGGGCTCGGGATGCAGGGTCAGGTGTGTGGCAGGGCTCGGGATGCAGGGTCAGGTGTGTGGCAGGGCTCGGGATGCAGGGTCAGGTGTGTGGCAGGGCTCGGGATGCAGGGTCAGGTGTGTGGCAGGGCTCGGGATGCAGGGTCAGGTGTGTGGCAGGGCTCGGGATGCAGGGTCAGGTGTGTGGCAGGGCTCGGGATGCAGGGTCAGGTGTGTGGCAGGGCTCGGGATGCAGGGTCAGGTGTGTGGCAGGGCTCGGGATGCAGGGTCAGGTGTGTGGCAGGGCTCGGGATGCAGGGTCAGGTGTGTGGCAGGGCTCGGGATGCAGGGTCAGGTGTGTGGCAGGGCTCGGGATGCAGGGTCAGGTGTGTGGCAGGGCTCGGGATGCAGGGTCAGGTGTGTGGCAGGGCTCGGGATGCTGGGGTCAGGTGTGTGGCAGGGCTCGGGATGCAGGGTCAGGTGTGTGGCAGGGCTCGGGATGCAGGGTCAGGTGTGTGGCAGGGCTCGGGATGCAGGGTCAGGTGTGTGGCAGGGCTCGGGATGCTGGGGTCAGGTGTGTGGCAGGGCTCGGGATGCAGGGTCAGGTGTGTGGCAGGGCTCGGGATGCAGGGTCAGGTGTGTGGCAGGGCTCGGGATGCAGGGTCAGGTGTGTGGCAGGGCTCGGGATGCTGGGGTCAGGTGTGTGGCAGGGCTCGGGATGCAGGGTCAGGTGTGTGGCAGGGCTCGGGATGCAGGGTCAGGTGTGTGGCAGGGCTCGGGATGCAGGGTCAGGTGTGTGGCAGGGCTCGGGATGCTGGGGTCAGGTGTGTGGCAGGGCTCGGGATGCAGGGTCAGGTGTGTGGCAGGGCTCGGGATGCAGGGTCAGGTGTGTGGCAGGGCTCGGGATGCAGGGTCAGGTGTGTGGCAGGGCTCGGGATGCAGGGTCAGGTGTGTGGCAGGGCTCGGGATGCTGGGGTCAGGTGTGTGGCAGGGCTCGGGATGCAGGGTCAGGTGTGTGGCAGGGCTCGGGATGCAGGGTCAGGTGTGTGGCAGGGCTCGGGATGCGGGGTCAGGTGTGTGGCAGGGCTCGGGATGCAGGGTCAGGTGTGTGGCAGGGCTCGGGATGCAGGGTCAGGTGTGTGGCAGGGCTCGGGATGCTGGGGTCAGGTGTGTGGCAGGGCTCGGGATGCAGGGTCAGGTGTGTGGCAGGGCTCGGGATGCTGGGGTCAGGTGTGTGGCAGGGCTCGGGATGCTGGGGTCAGGTGTGTGGCAGGGCTCGGGATGCAGGGTCAGGTGTGTGGCAGGGCTCGGGATGCAGGGTCAGGTGTGTGGCAGGGCTCGGGATGCTGGGGTCAGGTGTGTGGCAGGGCTCGGGATGCAGGGTCAGGTGTGTGGCAGGGCTCGGGATGCTGGGGTCAGGTGTGTGGCAGGGCTCGGGATGCAGGGTCAGGTGTGTGGCAGGGCTCGGGATGCAGGGTCAGGTGTGTGGCAGGGCTCGGGATGCTGGGGTCAGGTGTGTGGCAGGGCTCGGGATGCAGGGTCAGGTGTGTGGCAGGGCTCGGGATGCAGGGTCAGGTGTGTGGCAGGGCTCGGGATGCTGGGGTCAGGTGTGTGGCAGGGCTCGGGATGCAGGGTCAGGTGTGTGGCAGGGCTCGGGATGCAGGGTCAGGTGTGTGGCAGGGCTCGGGATGCAGGGTCAGGTGTGTGGCAGGGCTCGGGATGCAGGGTCAGGTGTGTGGCAGGGCTCGGGATGCAGGGTCAGGTGTGTGGCAGGGCTCGGGATGCAGGGTCAGGTGTGTGGCAGGGCTCGGGATGCAGGGTCAGGTGTGTGGCAGGGCTCGGGATGCAGGGTCAGGTGTGTGGCAGGGCTCGGGATGCAGGGTCAGGTGTGTGGCAGGGCTCGGGATGCAGGGTCAGGTGTGTGGCAGGGCTCGGGATGCTGGGGTCAGGTGTGTGGCAGGGCTCGGGATGCAGGGTCAGGTGTGTGGCAGGGCTCGGGATGCTGGGGTCAGGTGTGTGGCAGGGCTCGGGATGCTGGGGTCAGGTGTGTGGCAGGGCTCGGGATGCAGGGTCAGGTGTGTGGCAGGGCTCGGGATGCAGGGTCAGGTGTGTGGCAGGGCTCGGGATGCAGGGTCAGGTGTGTGGCAGGGCTCGGGATGCAGGGTCAGGTGTGTGGCAGGGCTCGGGATGCAGGGTCAGGTGTGTGGCAGGGCTCGGGATGCAGGGTCAGGTGTGTGGCAGGGCTCGGGATGCAGGGTCAGGTGTGTGGCAGGGCTCGGGATGCTGGGGTCAGGTGTGTGGCAGGGCTCGGGATGCAGGGTCAGGTGTGTGGCAGGGCTCGGGATGCAGGGTCAGGTGTGTGGCAGGGCTCGGGATGCAGGGTCAGGTGTGTGGCAGGGCTCGGGATGCAGGGTCAGGTGTGTGGCAGGGCTCGGGATGCAGGGTCAGGTGTGTGGCAGGGCTCGGGATGCAGGGTCAGGTGTGTGGCAGGGCTCGGGACAGAATGGTCAGGCATACAGGTGACATACCGGACAATAACCAGACGCTGACAGCACACGGTGACATGGCTGCTGTGGGAAAGTTGCCATTAAGATGAGTGCTGGCTGTACAGCAGACGTGTTGGGCGCCTGGGTACACAGCGCACAATGTAACCGGTGCCATCACATGGCTGACACACACAGGAGTACGGCCAGCACTACTCCCTCACATAAGCCGGCTGTGTCCACACTCACCGTCCCGCATCATCTCCCTGACGGACGCCGGTCCTCCTAGGTCTGCAGAACTCTTCCTGCCCTCCATGTTGGATACAGAAAGCTGTCACTGCCAACCAACCACGTTCCACGTCATCATCCTGCGCCCGTGACGTCACTGGTAACCAAAGTGTTGGGGAAGGAGCAGGTGGAGCCGGCTGAGCGTGCAGGTAGTGCGGGAAGGGGCACAGGTCTGCGGTACCACCGGGTGCGGGCAACCACCTGCTGACACCGGAGAGCAGCCGCCGCCGCCGCCATCTTTCCATAGAAATAACGTAGCGTCCAGCTCTGGCGTGTACACATGGAGCAGTGTGCAGAGAGCGGTCATCCTCAGCGGTCTCCTCTATGTGTGATGAGATGCAGTATACGGTGACTATAGCAGCGCCCGGAGCAGTGTCATGGCGGGCCAGCACAGGCGAGGGCCCGGGACACGGAGTGACTGCTGCAGCCGCCAGAGTCACAGTCAGTGGAACAGCTCGTCTGTACGGTGTGTCCCAGCAAATCCTATGGAATGTTAGAAATCTCCTGCACACACTTGTTTCTTCCCTGACTGAATTGGCAATCTGCAGCACGTCACTTTTTTCAGCCATAAAAAGTGATGAATATGGAAGAGTTCACACAGGGCGTTTTTTTTGCTGCTTTTTTTATGCTAATTTTCAGCTGCTTTTTACAGTCAGAAATCTCATGCACACATTGGGTTTTTGTGTGATCAGTATTTTGTGCTTTGCAGCGTTTTTTTTTACATAGATAGGGCATGTCACTTCTTTCAGCGTTTTGTCAGCGTTTTTCACCCATAGACTTGAATGGATGGTGAAAAAAATGCTGTAAATACGCAAGGTTGACTTTTCTTGCAGCGTATTTGCTGCAGAGCCGGATGTGCCATCTAGACGGCAGGCTGCGTGATGCGTCCATACAGCCGGTCATCCAGCAGAGCGGACCGGATCCACAGTCACTTGAATTGGGGGGTCTGACAATACAGTTTTTGACACGATGTCATATGCATGACAGCGCGGGCAACACACCGCTTCTGATTGGCCGGGAAATCCACTCAGCTGTGATCGGAGGTGTAAACTCACCTTCGATCACTGGTGTCAGCTGATGGGACTACTGCTCCCATCATCTGACACCTACAGCCGCTAACGACAGTGAGAGCAGGAGCGGTGGATGGGAGTTTTCATCTGCCCCTCCTGCGCTATAAATAAAAAAAAACAGATAACCAGCCAGACAAAACTCACAGCTGGGGACCGCAACCCCCAGCTGTCAGCTTCAGCAAGGCTAGTTATCAAGAATTAAGGGGTCCTCACGCTTTTTTTTTTTTAATTTAAATAAATAATTTAAAAAAAACAGCGTGGGGTCTCCCCCATTTTTGACAACCAGCCTTGCTAAAGCTCACAACTGGGGGCGGGTATTCTCAGGCTGGTATGGGGCCATGGATGTAGGCCCCCCAGCCTAAAAATAGCAGCCCTCAGCTGCCCAGAAAAGGCACATATATTAGATGCCCCAATTCTGGCCCTTTCCCCAGCTCTTCCCACTTGCCTTCTAGCAGTGGCAAGCCGGGTAATGAGAGGTTAATGTCACCTTGCTATTGTAAGGTGACATTAAGCCGGCTTAGTAATGGAGAGGTGTCAATAAGATACCTATCCATTACTAATCCTATAGCAGTTAAAGGGTTAAATAAACACACATGCCGGAAAAAAGTCTTTAAATGAAACACCACACAGTTTTGATCATCTTTTTAGTGTTCTGCCATTCTGTAATAAAAATAAAATAATAACCCAACAGTACACTCCCTGATCCGTCGCAGTCCAACATAACGTAACGAGTGTCCCCCGCAGTATCTGGGGAGATAAAGCTTACAACCAGGAGCGCTGCTAATGGGACCGCCGTAATGTGAGCGCTGCTAATGTGGCTGCTGCTGATGGGACCGCCGCTAATGGGTCCACCGCTAATGGGACCGCTGCTAATGTGAGCGCTGCTAATGTGGCTGCTGCTGATGGGACCGCCGCTAATGGGTCCACCGCTAATGGGACCGCTGCTAATGTGAGCGCTGCTAATGTGGCTGCTGCTGATGGGACCGCCGCTAATGGGTCCACCGCTAATGGGACCGCTGCTAATGTGAGCGCTGCTAATGTGGCTGCTGCTGATGGGACCGCTGCTAATGGGACCGCTGCTAATGGGACCGCCGCTAATGGGTCCACCGCTAATGGGACCGCCGTAATGTGAGCGCTGCTAATGTGGCTGCTGCTGATGGGACCGCTGCTGATGGGACCGCCGCTAATGGGACCGCCGCTAATGTGAGCGCCGCTAATGGGTCCGCCGCTAATGGGTCCGCCGCTAATGGGACCGCTGCTAATGTGGCTGCTGCTGATGGGACCGCCGCTAATGGGTCCACCGCTAATGGGACCGCTGCTAATGTGAGCGCTGCTAATGTGGCTGCTGCTGATGGGACCGCTGCTAATGGGACCGCTGCTAATGGGACCGCCGCTAATGGGTCCACCGCTAATGGGACCGCCGTAATGTGAGCGCTGCTAATGTGGCTGCTGCTGATGGGACCGCTGCTGATGGGACCGCCGCTAATGGGACCGCCGCTAATGTGAGCGCCGCTAATGGGTCCGCCGCTAATGGGTCCGCCGCTAATGGGACCGCTGCTAATGTGAGCGCTGCTAATGTGGCTGCTGCTGATGGGACCGCTGCTAATGGGACCGCTGCTAATGGGACCGCCGCTAATGGGTCCACCGCTAATGGGACCGCCGTAATGTGAGCGCTGCTAATGTGGCTGCTGCTGATGGGACCGCTGCTGATGGGACCGCTGCTGATGGGACCGCTGCTAATGTGACCGCTGCTAATGGGACCGCCGTAATGTGAGCGCTGCTAATGTGGCTGCTGCTGATGGGACCGCCGCTAATGGGTCCACCGCTAATGGGACCGCTGCTAATGTGAGCGCTGCTAATGTGGCTGCTGCTGATGGGACCGCCGCTAATGGGTCCACCGCTAATGGGACCGCTGCTAATGTGAGCGCTGCTAATGTGGCTGCTGCTGATGGGACCGCTGCTAATGGGACCGCCGCTAATGGGTCCACCGCTAATGGGACCGCCGTAATGTGAGCGCTGCTAATGTGGCTGCTGCTGATGGGACCGCTGCTGATGGGACCGCCGCTAATGGGACCGCCGCTAATGTGAGCGCCGCTAATGGGTCCGCCGCTAATGGGTCCGCCGCTAATGGGACCGCTGCTAATGTGAGCGCTGCTAATGTGGCTGCTGCTGATGGGACCGCTGCTAATGGGACCGCCGCTAATGGGTCCACCGCTAATGGGACCGCCGTAATGTGAGCGCTGCTAATGTGGCTGCTGCTGATGGGACCGCCGCTAATGGGACCGCCGCTAATGTGAGCGCTGCTAATGGGACCGCCGCTAATGGGTCCGCCGCTAATGGGACCGCTGCTAATGTGAGCGCTGCTAATGTGGCTGCTGCTGATGGGACCGCTGCTAATGGGACCGCTGCTAATGGGACCGCCGCTAATGGGACCGCCGCTAATGGGACCGCCGCTAATGGGACCGCCGCTAATGGGTCCGCCGCTAATGGGACCGCCGCTAATGGGACCGCCGCTAATGGGACCGCTGCTAATGTGGCCGCTGCTAATGGGACCGCCGCTAATGGGTCCGCCGCTAATGGGACCGCTGCTAATGTGAGCGCTGCTAATGTGGCTGCTGCTGATGGGACCGCTGCTGATGGGACCGCTGCTAATGGGACCGCTGCTAATGTGGCCGCTGCTAATGGGACCGCCGCTAATGGGACCGCCGCTAATGTGAGCTAATGGGACCGCCGCTAATGTGAGCGCTGCTAATGGGGCCGCTGCTAATGGGACCGCTGCTAATGGGACCGCCGCTAATGGGACCGCCGCTAATGGGACCGCTGCTAATGGGACCGCCGCTAATGTGAGCGCTGCTAATGTGGCTGCTGCTGATGGGACCGCCGCTGATGGGACCGCCGCTGATGGGACCGCCGCTAATGTGGCTGCTGCTGATGGGACCGCTGCTAATGTGACCGCTGCTAATGGGACCGCCGCTAATGGGACCGCTGCTAATGGGACCGCTGCTAATGTGGCTGCTGCTGATGGGACCGCTGCTGATGGGACCGCTGCTAATGGGGCCGCTGCTAATGGGACCGCTGCTAATGGGACCGCTGCTAATGGGACCGCCGCTAATGGGACCGCCGCTAATGTGAGCTAATGGGACCGCCGCTAATGTGAGCGCTGCTAATGGGGCCGCTGCTAATGGGACCGCTGCTAATGGGACCGCCGCTAATGGGACCGCCGCTAATGGGACCGCTGCTAATGGGACCGCCGCTAATGTGAGCGCTGCTAATGTGGCTGCTGCTGATGGGACCGCCGCTGATGGGACCGCCGCTAATGGGACCGCCGCTAATGTGAGCGCTGCTAATGTGGCTGCTGCTGATGGGACCGCTGCTGATGGGACCGCTGCTGATGGGACCGCTGCTAATGTGACCGCTGCTAATGGGACCGCCGCTAATGTGAGCGCTGCTAATGTGGCTGCTGCTGATGGGACCGCTGCTGATGGGACCGCTGCTGATGGGACCGCTGCTAATGGGGCCACTGCTAATGGGACCGCTGCTAATGTGACCGCTGCTAATGGGACCGCCGCTAATGTGAGCGCTGCTAATGTGGCTGCTGCTGATGGGACCGCCGCTGATGGGACCGCCGCTAATGGGACCGCCGCTAATGTGAGCGCTGCTAATGTGGCTGCTGCTGATGGGACCGCTGCTGATGGGACCGCTGCTAATGTGACCGCTGCTAATGGGACCGCCGCTAATGGGACCGCTGCTAATGTGGCTGCTGCTGATGGGACCGCTGCTGATGGGACCGCTGCTGATGGGACCGCTGCTAATGGGGCCGCTGCTAATGGGACCGCTGCTAATGTGACCGCTGCTAATGGGACCGCCGCTAATGGGACTGCCGCTAATGTGAGCTAATGGGACCGCCGCTAATGTGAGCGCTGCTAATGGGGCCGCTGCTAATGGGACCGCTGCTAATGGGACCGCCGCTAATGGGACCGCCGCTAATGGGACCGCTGCTAATGGGACCGCCGCTAATGTGAGCGCTGCTAATGTGGCTGCCGCTGATGGGACCGCCGCTGATGGGACCGCCGCTAATGGGACCGCCGCTAATGGGACCGCCGCTAATGTGAGCGCCGCTAATGTGGCTGCTGCTGATGGGACCGCTGCTGATGGGACCGCTGCTGATGGGACCGCTGCTGATGGGACCGCTGCTAATGTGACCGCTGCTAATGGGACCGCCGCTAATGTGAGCGCTGCTAATGTGGCTGCTGCTGATGGGACCGCTGCTGATGGGACCGCTGCTAATGGGGCCACTGCTAATGTGACCGCTGCTAATGTGACCGCTGCTAATGGGACCGCCGCTAATGGGACCGCTGCTAATGTGAGCTAATGGGACCGCCGCTAATGTGAGCGCTGCTAATGGGGCCGCTGCTAATGGGACCGCTGCTAATGGGACCGCCGCTAATGGGACCGCCGCTAATGGGACCGCCGCTAATGTGAGCGCTGCTAATGGGGCCGCCGCTAATGGGACCGCCGCTAATGGGACCGCCGCTAATGGGACCGCCGCTAATGGGACCGCCGCTAGTGTGAGCGCTGCTAATGTGGCTGCTGCTAATGGGACCGCTGCTAATGGGACCGCCGCTAATGTGGCCGCTGCTAACAGGACCGCTGCTAATGGGACCGCCGCTAATGGGACCGCCGCTAATGTGAGCGCTGCTAATGTGGCTGCTGCTAATGGGACCGCCGCTAATGTGGCCGCCGCTAATGTGAGCGCTGCTAATGGGACCGCTGCTAATGGGACCGCCGCTTATGTGGCCGCTGCTAACAGGACCGCTGCTAATGGGACCGCCGCTAATGGGACCGCCGCTAATGGGACCGCTGCTAATGTGGCAGCTGCTAATGTGGCAGCTGCTAATGAGAGCGCTGCTAATGGGACCGCTCCCGGCTGTAAGCTACTGGGGAATGAAGGAGACGGAGCGGGCACAGGCTCAGTAACTAGCGGTGACGTCACTGACCCTGCGCTCCCTCACAGCCTGACCTGAGGTAACCCTGGACCGTGGGAAAATGCCGGGGAAGAGGATCCCGCAGGTAATGTATCTATTCTATCAATCTATCTAATCATTCTATCAATCTATCCATTCTATCTATCTACAGGAAGTTGTTATTTTTTTCTCTGTGTGCACTCCACTTTATTGGCATGCACAAAGAGAGAAAAAAAACGCCAAAAATACCACAGCTAAACCTGCATTTTTGGCACAGCTTCTTTCCTGCCAAGATGATCAGGTTTTGCTGCAGAAAAAAATGCCCTGTGTGAACTTACCCTAAGAGCAAAAAAATGCAGATATCAGGTTTTGGAAAACTCCGGAGCAGTAGGTACTAAACTGTCAGCATGAAAAATGCAGCAAAAAATGTTTTGTGTGTTTTTTTTGTTTGTTTTTTTTTAAAGCGGCTTCTTTACCACCAAGAGCAGGGGTGTCAAACTGCATTCCTCGAGGGCCGCAAACCATGCGTGTTTTCAAGATTTCCTTAGCTTTGCACAAGGTGCTGGAATCATTATGTGTGTAGGTGATTAAATTATCACCTGTGCAGTACAAGGAAATCCTGAAAACATGACCTGTTTGCGGCCCTCGAGGAATGCAGTTTGACACCTCTGGCCAAGAGATCAGGTCATGCCTGCAGAAAAAAATGCAATGTGTGAACATAGCACTCTCATAGTAAACCCCTTCATGTGAATGTTCCCTCAGAAGCCTCCTCCCCCATCCCCCGCGCAGAAGCTCGCGTCTCTATGTCTGAGTGTTCCCTGACTGCTGTTCTGTTCTTCTCTAGGCCTCATCTGCTGCCATGCTTCCTCAGCAAGGTGATAATCCAATATGTCTGCCACAGGACCCTGCCGAGTTATTCAGCTCTAATAATCTAGTAAAGATCTGTGCACCCATGGTACGGTATTCTAAGTAAGTGCTGCTCAGGACTGTTAACCCCTTCATGACCTTGGGATTTTTCATTTTTCCGTGTTCGTTTTTTGCTCCCCTTTTTCCCAGAGCCATAACTTTTTTATTTTTCTGTCAATTTGGCCATGTGAGGGCTTATTTTTTGCGGGACGAGTTGCACTTTTGAACGGCATCATTGGTTTTAGCATGTCCTGTACTAGAAAACGGGGAACAAATTCCAAGTGCAGTGAAATTGAAAAAAAAAGTGCAATCCCACACTTGTTTTTTTGTTTGGCTTTTTTACTAGGTTCGCTAAATGCTAAAACTGACCTGACATTATGATTCTCCAGGTCAGTACGAGTTCATAGACCCCAAATATGTCTAGGTTCTCTTTTATCTAAGTAGTGAAAAAAAAATCTAAACTTTGCTAAAAAAAAAAAAAAAAGCGCCATTTTCCAATACCCGTAGCGTCTCCATTTTTCGTGATCTGGGGTCGGTTGAGGGCTTATTTTTTTGCGTGCTGAGCTGGTGTTTTTAACGATACCATTTTGGTGCAGATACGTTCTTTTGATCGCCCGTTATTGCATTTTGGTGCAATTTCGCTGCAACCAAAAAAGCATAATTCTGGCGTTTCTAATTTTTTTCTCGCTACGCCGTTTAGTGATCAGGTTAATGCTTTTTTTATTGATAGATCGGGCAATTCTGAACGCGGCAATACCAAATATGTGTAGGTTTAATTTTTTTATTTTTTTTTTATTTTGAATGGGGCAAAAGGGGGGTGATTTAAACTTTTATATATATTTTTTTTTTCACATTCTTTTAACTTTTTTTTTTTACTTTTGCCATGCTTCAATAGCCTCCATGGGAGGCTAGAAGCTGGCACCACTCGATCGCCTCTGCTACATAGCAGCGATCATTAGATCGCTGCTATGCAGCAGAAATACAGGTGTGCTATTAGCGCTGACCACAGGGGGGCGCTCACCGCAGGCCGGCATCAGTAACCATAGAGGTCTCAAGGACCTCTATGGTTACCATTCTGAGGCATCGCTGACCCCCGATCATGTGACGGGAGTCGGCGATGCGCTCTTTTCCGGCCGCCCGGCCAGAATCGCCAGTTAAATGCCGCTGTCAACGTTTGACAATGGCATTTAACTAGTTAATAGCGGCGGATATTGCGGGCACATGTCAGCTGTTCAAAACAGCTGACATGTCCCGACTTTGATGCGGGCTCACCGCCGGAGCCCTGCATCAAAGCGACCTCGGACGTACTATCCCATCCGAGGTCAGAAAGAGGTTAAAGGGAGTCTGGCAGCAGAATTTGCTATGTAATTTGAGAGCAGCATAATGTAGGGGCAGAGACCCTGATTCCAGCTATGTGTCACTTAGATCACTGGGTGCAGCAGTTGTGATACAATCAGTGTTTTTAGATGTAGCAGAACTCAGATAGCTGCCCACACCCCTGATTAGCAGCTTTCTGTGTACATTGTATTTTGACAGTAAGCTGCTAATCAGAGGTGGGGTTGGAGTTGGACCAAGTGAGCTGTAGTCCTCTGCTGATAAAACACTCATTGCATTGAAACTACAGTACAATGCCTAAGAAGTGACACATCACTGAAATCAGTGTCTCAGCCCCTACCTCATGCTGTCCTCAGATTGCAAAGCAAAAACCTGCTGACAGATTCTCTTTAAGTATTTTGGTTTAATTTTCCTTAATCTTATACATAATTTTCAATGTGAATATTAGTCATAGGGCAAATTACTGTAAAAAATACAGAAACTCTGACCGATCCCCTGACATCATTGTAAACTATGAGACAGATCCTTAGTAGCATTAGATCTGTCATAATGAGCAGAAGCCAGTATGCAATAATGCCAGGAAGGGGCAAGTTATTTGTCCAAGGGTCCACCTGAGACTGCTGTGGAGGGTTGAAATTAATTCTGCTCATTATTATTGTTTTAGATTCATTGCTATCACTTAAAGGGAATCTGTAACCAGCTTTTTGCTACCCCATCTGAGAGCAGCATTATGTAGGGACAGAGACACTGATTCCAGCGATGTGTCACTTTCCCATCTGCATGATATCATGTTGGTAAAATCAGTGTTTTATCTTCTGCGGATCCCTCAATGCTGAGCTCTGTATGACCCCGAGCACATCACTGATTGTCAGTTTCCTGTGTACACTGTGTATATGATTGTGGGGGAGGGGTTATACAGAAACCATAAATATGGAGGACTACAAGGCAGCAGGTTTACCAGTCCTCTAGTCATAATTAGAGATGAGCGAATATTTCAATGTTCAGTTCAGGTTACGATCGCCAATTATACAATATTCGCTGAACGCTATTGGAGTCAGTGGGAGTGCCGATGAGCGAATATGTTCGGAAACAATCAAACATAAATTCGGCACGAATATGGCTCATTCGGATTCGGCAGTCATTTACCGAACATATTCATCTCTACGGATAATCTGTTGATAAAATAGAGATTTTATTAAAACTACATTAAGCAGCCCAGTAAGTGACATATTGCTGGAATCAGAGTCTCTGTCTCTACATTATGCTGCTCTCAGATTAAGTGGCCAAAACTTGCTGACAGATTCCCTTTAACATTGAGCAGAATTAAGTCTGTTTACCGCTGCTACTGGGAATATTTTTTTTTTTTTTTTACTGTGGACCCAAGAACTAAGGCTGGTTTCACACTTGCGTTTCAAAGCGCATACGTTTAAAAAAAAACGCATGTAAACGCGTGCAAACGCTGCGTTTTTTTGAAGCATGCGTTTTTGCATGTGGTGAAAAAAAAGCGGCGTTTTGACGCGTTTACATGCGTTTTTTCATGCGTTTGTGTTTTTTAAACGCATGCAGATAAATGTGTGACCGCTGCCAATCATCAAAATAAAGTAAAAAAACCCACTATAAACAGAAAGAGCTAGGATCTAAAGGGATCCTAGAGGGACCCTAAAGGGATCCTAACCCTAACCCTAAAGGGATGCTAACCCTACCCCTAAAGGGATTAGGGGTAGGGTTAGGAGTAGGGTTAGGGGTAGGGTTAGGGTTAGGATCCCTTTATCAACTTTATGGTGTGGGGTGGTTTATCAGTGTGTTTTTATGTTTTTTTTTTTAAAAACGCATGCATTTTTAACGTATGCAAACGCATGCACAAAAAAACGCATGTGTTCCCATTGACTCCAATGTGTTTTTTGACCCCAAAAAAAACGCATGAAAACGCATGCGTTCTTTTGTGTCCAAAAAACGCCTCTCAAAAATACTACAAGTTGCATTTTTGAAAATGAACGCATGCAGTAAAAAAACACATGCGATTGAAAACGCGACCAAACGCGTACACAAAAAAAAGCATGCGTTTTCAATGTTAAATATAGGGGAAAAAATGCATGCGTTTTTTTGTGCAAGAAACGCTGCAGACAAAAACGCAAGTGTGAAACCACCCTTACAGGCAGGTTGTTGCTAAGTACCAGCCTGTTATAAATGAAGACTGCTCAGACTGGTCACGGTGTGACTGGTGGCGTCATGCTGATTGACAGCCAGCTACCCAGAGTTACACAGCAGTGAATCTGCTGTCAATCAGCATGACTTTGGAGGTTCCATCGACACAGGAGAAGAGAAGCCGCTGCTTTGTTGATGTGACGTCCGCGGAAACCGCAGAATTTCCATCTGGAGTGGTCTGTGACTGCTCTGAGCTGGCAGAGATCATCACTGGGCAGAAGAAGTAGGTCGTTGGCAACTAACTGCCTTTTAGGTTTTTAGGCTCATCGTAAATAAAAATTAAAAAAGCAAGCTTCCCAGATAACTTCGTTAAAACATGTTACGCTAGGGCTTGTCGTAACATATATTCTTACCTCCGGCAGCTAAACAGCACCTATAATTTACTGCTTTTAATAAAGTTTAGAAAGCACCTTGCTCCTGTTACTTAGCCATTGTATCTTGATCAACAGCTCCCAATGCAGTATGATGCTCTCACAGTTTCCACACACAGTATGATATCCCCACAGACTCACTCACAGTATATTATCCCCTTCACACAGCCTCCCTACACAGTATAATGTCTCCACAAATCCCCCTTACACAGTATATAATGGCACAACAAAACCCCCCTACACACAGTATGTCACCATAGAACACCCTGCACTGTATAGGGTCCCCACACAGCTCCCATACACAGTGTTATTTCCCCAAACAGGTCCTTACATAGTGTTATATCCCCACACAGCCTACCATGCAGATTGATGTCTTCACACAGACCCTTGCACAGAATTATGTCCCTACACAGCCCCCTTATACAGTAAGTTCTCACACAGACCTTTTGCACAGTATTCTGTTCCCACACAGCCCCCTTATAAGGTATTATGTTCCCACACAGCCCTTTTGCACAGTATTCTGTTCCCACACAGCCCCCTTATACAGTATTACGTCCCCACACAGCCCCCTTATACAGTATTACGTCCCCACACAGCCCCCTTATACAGTATTACGTCCCCACACAGCCCCCTTATACAGTATTACGTCCCCACACAGCCCCCTTATACAGTATTATGTCCCCACACAGCCCCCTTATACAGTACTATGTTCCCACACAGCCCCCTTATACAGTACTATGTTCCCACACAGCCCCCTTATACAGTATTATGTTCCCACACAGCCCCCTTATACAGTACTATGTTCCCACACAGCCCCCTTATACAGTACTATGTTCCCACACAGCCCCCTTATACAGTATTATGTTCCCACACAGCCCCCTTATACAGTATTATGTTCCCACACAGCCCCCTTATACAGTATTACGTCCCCACACAGCCCCCTTATACAGTATTACGTCCCCACACAGCCCCCTTATACAGTATTACGTCCCCACACAGCCCCCTTATCCCCTTATACAGTATTACGTCCCCACACAGCCCCCTTATACAGTATTATGTCCCCACACAGCCCCCTTATACAGTATTATGTCCCCACACAGCCCCCTTATACAGTACTATGTTCCCACACAGCCCCCTTATACAGTATTATGTTCCCACACAGCCCCCTTATACAGTACTATGTTCCCACACAGCCCCCTTATACAGTACTATGTTCCCACACAGCCCCCTTATACAGTATTATGTTCCCACACAGCCCCCTTATACAGTATTATGTTCCCACACAGCCCCCTTATACAGTATTACGTCCCCACACAGCCCCCTTATCCCCTTATACAGTATTACGTCCCCACACAGCCCCCTTATACAGTATTATGTTCCCACACAGCCCCCTTATACAGTATTATGTTCCCACACAGCCCCCTTATACAGTACTATGTTCCCACACAGCCCCCTTATACAGTATTATGTTCCCACACAGCCCCCTTATACAGTACTATGTTCCCACACAGCCCCCTTATACAGTACTATGTTCCCACACAGCCCCCTTATACAGTATTATGTTCCCACACAGCCCCCTTATACAGTATTATGTTCCCACACAGCCCCCTTATACAGTATTACGTCCCCACACAGCCCCCTTATACAGTATTACGTCCCCACACAGCCCCCTTATACAGTATTACGTCCCCACACAGCCCCCTTATCCCCTTATACAGTATTACGTCCCCACACAGCCCCCTTATACAGTATTATGTCCCCACACAGCCCCCTTATACAGTATTATGTCCCCACACAGCCCCCTTATACAGTACTATGTTCCCACACAGCCCTTTTGCACAGTATTATGTCCCCTTACAGCCACCCTGCACGGTACTGCGTTTCCACACTGTCCCCTTGAACAGTATTATGTCCCCACAGGTTTCCACAATGTACAAAGGCTTAATGCTGGCAGAGGGAGATGATGCCTCCATGCTATTAGTGTTTTCCCGAGGAGGCAGATCCCAATAGAAGTGAGATGCCGGGCGGGGGATGGCTATGTGGTGCAGAACTCCACTGTATCTAGCCCTGTTGCTGTCCCAGTCTGCGGGATGTACCAGAACAGCCTAAAGGTCGCATATTGGCCGCGGACCGCAGGGTGTCCAGGTCTGGAGTACAGCCTTATGTTTTATTTTTTTCCTTCTATATTGGTATTTATGGGTGTTGATTCCTTTCCCAGATTGGCGTTTAGGAACCTGGTGAGGAAGTATGGCTGTGACTTGTGCTACACACCAATGATAGTTGCGGCTGACTTCATCAAATCTGCTAAAGCCAGAGACAATGAATTCACCACAAACCAAGGTACCTGTCAAACAATGATTACAGGGTCGTATGAAAGCAGAAACTTCATTCTAGCAGTAATTATTGTTAATAGAGGGAGTGACCAGATGGAAGAAACTGTGAGGGTCCTGTGCAGACCTCGGCCATACCTTGCAGTCACCCGGACATTGAGCCCACAGATTGGCTGAGGTGACTGCACCCTGCAGCGATGATCAAATTGGGGTGCTGAAGTGACAGGGTGTCGGACTGCTAGGTGACACTTATTCATTATTTCATCCATGCATGTGTGACTCTGAAACGCTGCGGCATTCCAGAGAACAACATATCAACAGCCATCAGGGACTGAGCTGCGCATAAGACTTGTCGGACTGGCGAGTCCTCTCCGCCGGCTCCCCTGGAGTGACGGGTCGCCCCCTATACACGTACACAAGGAGGAACCTGTCACTCAGGGCAGCAGGCGTGTGAAGCCGCGGCCGGCCTGTCTGACTAGTCTCCCAGAGGCTATGAAAGTGCCAGCTCTGAACTAGGGTAGGAAATCCCGTTTATGGCCTCTCTTCCGCAATGATTATTTGTTGCAGCGTTTCTGGATCTATTACCCAAATTAAGTAATTTGCTTTTTTTTTTCATTTAGTTTTTCATGTCTGTATTTCATTTTTCAGGTGTGGTTTTTGTCTCTTTATGGTGTGTCACATTTTAAATCTTTTTTGTCTTGCATTCTTGCTTATTTTTATTGGTGTATTTTTTTATCTGCAGATTTTCCTCATCTCATTCAGGTCTATAGGGCAAATAAACAAGTAAAACACATATTTACAACGTGAGAAACTGACATCTCGTGGATCTCAGAAACGCACCGCAAGTTTACGCTGTGCTTAAAAACAAATAATTGAGCATGAGATTTCTATGATTCACTTTGGAAGTTTTATTTGCTTGGATTTTTGTGCAGCTAAAATATGCACCAAATACTCATAGTGGGACCTTTGCCTAAAATGTTTGGGGGCTTTAGGTAATATCTGGTGTGGTCAGAACTACGGTACTGTCTTCATATAGAAAATGTTTCTTAGTTTTGCAGATAAAACTACTGGGGCATATACCATGCGGGGAGCATAAAAATCATTGTGATTAGAAGATTGTTAGTGTTACCACGACCCCACTTTACATATGTTTACTGTATCACTTTATGTTCTCACTTTTATCTTAATTGTCAGGATTTAGCCACTTTAATCTTCTTGATAACATTCCTATTTGATGTGTAACTTTAGGAGACCAGCCACTGGTTGTACAGTTTGCTGCTAAAGATGCCCAGGTTTTAGCTGATGCAGCTCTTCTTGTCTGCCCTTTTGCTGGAGGGATTGATCTCAATTGTGGCTGTCCTCAGAGGTAAGACTAGACTGTATTCATCCTGCTTTATCAATATGACAGAAAACGTCCAAAAGTGACACCATTCTAAAAACTGCACCCCTCAAGGTGTTCAAAACCACATTCAAGTGTTTCACGGGAATTAATGGAATGTAGAAGGAAAAATTGAACATTTCACCTTTTTTTTTTCACAAAAATATTACTTAAAACCCAATTTTTTTATTTTTGCAAGGGTAACAAGAAAACACTGACCACAAAATTTGTTGTCTAATTTCTCCTGATACGCCGATACTTGCTGTCTGGGCACACGGCAGAGCTCGGAAGGGAAGGAGCGCCATTACACATTTTGAATGTAAAATTTCCTGGAATCATTAGCGGATATCATGTCGCATTTGTAGAGCCGCTGATGTGCCTAAACAGTGGAAACCGCTCACAAGTGACACCATTTTGGAAACTAGACCCATCAAGGAACTTATTTAGATGTGCGGTGAGCATCATGAACCCTCAGGTGCTTCACAAAAGTTTATAACGTTCAGCCGTGAAAATAAAAATAAAAAAAATCACATTTTTCTCACAAAAATGTTTTTAGCCCCAAATTTTGCATTTTCACAAGGGTAACAGGAGAAATTTTGCACCATACAATTTGTTTTGCAATTTCTCCTGAATACATTAAAGAAGTTGTCCACTACTATAAAGTTTTTTGTTTTTTTTCATAAATCTTGCTGTTATGTGCCACTGAAAACATCTACGATGTTTATTTTAGCAATATTACCTGTTATCATGCTGTAGCAGCACATCTTCAGTGCTGGATTCAGCTCTCATGAGGTTAAATGACAACTTCCTTATTGTGCCCTAATACTACAAGTTCCATGATGCTTTGCACTGCCACTAAGCCCGAACCAAGCACACCCACTCCAAAAACACACCCAAACCCCTCCCTCCTCTCCCTCCTCTCTCTTCAAAAAGATTTGTGAAGTCATTTCTGTCCAACTCCCCTTTTACATTTGTCCAACCCACACTCCATGAAAGATAGATAGATAGATAGATAATAGATAGATAGATAATAGATATATAGATAATAGATGGATAATAGATATATAGATAATAGATATATAGATAATAGATGGATAATAGATATATAGATAATAGATAGATAGATGATAGATAGATAGATATTAGATAGAATTAGATAGATATGGGATAGATAAATACATACAGATATATCTATATATCTATTTCCATATATATGTCCATATCCATGTTTCTAAACCCCTTCACCCCTGGACCTTTTTTCGTTTATCGCTCCCCTTCTTTCCAGAGCCATCATTTTCCCGTCAATATGGCCATCTGAGGACTTATCTTTTGCGGGACAAGTTCTACTTTTGAACGACACCATTGGTTTTACCATATCGTGTAGTAGAAAATGTGAAAAAAATTCAAAGTGCGATGAAATTGCAAAAAAAGTGCAATCCCACACTTGTTTTATGCTTGGCCTTTTTGCTAGGCTCACTAAATGCTAAGACTGTGTACACACGTTGCAGATTTGATTGCAGATCGCAGCATTTTTTGCAGTACGGAATTGCATTAAATCCACAGTGTTGTGCACAACCAATGTAAGTCTATGGGAGCCACAGACTTGTTGTGCACATGCTGCGGAAAAGGCCGCACCAAAACGCAGCTTTTTTTTTTTCTCCGCAGCATGTCACTTCTTTTGTGCCGAACTGCAGCGTTTCGCACCCTTACACCGGGATCACACACAGCGAGATACGGCCGAGTCTCGCAGGTTAAATACAAGCTCTGGCACCGGCACTCCGGAGCGGAGCGTGCGGCCGCACAGCAATACATGGAGCCGCACGCTCCGCTCCGGAGTGTCGGTGCCAGAGCTTGTTTTTAACCTGCAAGACTCGGCCGTATCTCGCTGTAGTGTGACGTGTGACTCCGGCCTTAGACTTTCATTGAGATGTAACAAATATCTGCAGTTTTGCTGCAGATGTGGGTCCGAGAAACGCTGCAGTTCAGGAGGAGGGAAGTGTGTGGGCAGTGACCAGGGCCGGACTGGCCATCGGGCACTTCTGGCAAATGTCAGAAGGGCCACTGCCAGTAGTGGGCCGCAGCACTCTTTCCCCCCTACTCCCGCCAGTGCCGCCGCCGCATTCAACTATACCGGCGTCTATGACGCCAGTATAGTTCAATGCAATGATGAAGGAGAGAGCGTCCGCTGACGCTCCCTCTCCCATCATTCCCCGCTCTGCCTCTGACACTGCGGGTGCGCAATGACGTCATATCATCGCGCACCTGCTGTGTCCCGGGCAGACTGCAGCCGCCGAGACAGGAGCAGCGCGGGCAAGAGGAAAGGTCAGGAGAGTGTGGAGCCATTATCGGGGGGATGAGATGTGGGTTGTGCTGTATATACCACTGTGTGGGCTGTGCTGTGTATGTACCACTGTGTGGGCTGTGCTGTGTATGTACCACTGTGTGGGCTGTGCTGTGTATGTACCACTGTGTGGGCTGTGCTGTGTATGTACCACTGTGTGGGCTGTGCTGTGTATATACCACTGTGTGGGCTGTGCTGTGTATACTAGCTGTGCTGTGTATACTACTCCGCGGGCTGTGCTGTATATACTACTACGCGTGTTGTGCTGTATATACTACGACCCGGGCTGTGCTGTATACTACTACACGGGCTGTGCTGTATACTACTACGCGGGCTGTGCTATATTATGTGGGCTGTGCTATATACTATGCAAGTTGTGCTATATTATATGCGGGCTTTGATATATACTATGGGAGGTATATTATATTCTATGGGGGAGGCCGTGTTATATACTCTTGCGGGGGTATATTCTATTCTATGGGGGAGGCTGTCTTATATACTATGGGGGGTATATTATATTCTATGGGGGCTACATTATACTCTGGGGTGGCTGCATTATACTCAGCAAATTCAGATGTAAGGCTACTTTCACACTTGCGTCGGTACGGGGCCGTTGCAAACCTTCGGCCAGACGTACCGACGGGCGTTATGCTAACTTTAGCACAACGTGGGCAGCGGATGCAGTTTTACAACGCATCCGCTGCCCATTGTGATGAGCGTGGAGGAGGGGGTGGAGTTCCAGCCACGCATGCGCGGTTGGAAATGGCAGACACGTCGCACACAAAGTTACATTGAACTTTTTTTTGTGCGTTGTGTCCGCCAAAACACGATGGATACGTTGCTAATACAAGTCTATGGGTACAAAACGCATCCTGCGAGCACATTTGCAGGATCCGTTTTTTTTCGCCGGATCTTTTTTTTTTCCGCCGTATCCGTTTTTTACCACCTGATCGTTTTTTTCCGCCAGATCAGTTTTTTTCTCATAGAGTTGTATTAGCGCCGGAGTGCGTCTGATGGCCACATGTTTCATCCGTTTTTTGCTAGATCCGTCGCTGTGCATTTTTTCAACGTACCGAAAAACCGTTCCTCTGTATGTGTTTTCTGTCCGGTGGAAACAGCTTTTTTGACGGATCCTGCAAAAACGGATTAAACGTGTGGCCACCAGGCGCAATCCGGCGCTAATACAACTCTATGAGAAAAAACAGATCTGGCGGAAAAAAAAAACATCCGGTGGAATAAAATGGATCCGGTTGAAAAAAAACGGATCTGGCGGAAAAAACGATCCGGTGCAATTAAACGGATCCTGCAAATGTGCTCGCAGGATGCATTTTACCCATAGACTTGTATTAGCGACGGATCGTGACGGATGGCCAGACATCGCCTCCGTCGTGTTACGGATCCGTCGTGTTTTGGCGGACCGTCGGCACAAAAAAACGTTCAATTGAAAAAAATTTTGGCCGGCTCGCCCGCCATTTTCTAACGCGCATTTGCGGCAGAAACTCCGCCCCCTTCTCCCCGCACTTCAGAATGGGCAGCGGATGCGTTGAAAAACTGCATCCGCTGCCCACGTCGTGCACAAATTTCACAACGTGCGTCGGTACGTCGGCCCGACACATAGCGATGGACCCGTACTGACACGAGTGAAAGAGGCCTTAATGAGCGATGAATTTAAAAAGAAAAGAAAAAAAAGCGGGAAAAAAACGGCGAGGGCTCCCGCGCAATTTTCAGCGCCAGAGGGGGAAAGCCGACGGCCGGGGCCAATATCTGTAGCCTGCTATGAATATCAGCCTTTACTGGCTATTAAAATAGGGAGACCCCCCCCAAAAAAAATGACGTGGGGTCCCCCTATATTTTATAGCCAGAAAGGCTACGCAGGCAGCTGCAGGCTGATATTCATAGCCTAGAGAGGGGCCATGGATATTGCCCCCCCCCCCCTGGCTACAAATACGAGTCCGCAGCCGCCCCAGAAATGGCGCATCTGTAAGATGCGCCAATTCCGGCACTTAGCCCCTCTCTTCCCACTCCCGAGTAGCGGTGGGATATGGGGTAATAAGGGGTTAATGTCACCTTGCTATTGTAAGGTGACATTAAGCCGGGTTAATAACGGAGAGGCGTCAATAAGACGCCTATCCATTACTAATCCAATAGTAAGAAAGGGTTAATAAAACACACACATTTGGAAAAAAGTATTTTAATATTCTTCATTTAACCATACTTACCATACTTCAGCGCCTGCAAAAAAAAGTAAAATAATAAACCGTATACTACCTTTCCGCCGTAGTCCAATTAATAACGAGTGTCCCACGACGATCTCCCCTATAGAACAGTGACATCGGGTGATGTCACTGCTCTATAGGACCCTCAGTGACACACTGACAGGAGACAATGGCTCCTGCAGTGCATCACTGAGGTTACTCTAGTTCACTGGTCTCACTTTATGGCAATTGCTGCGTGGGAAAATGTCTCACCCAGCAATGCCAATAGTGAGACTAGGGACTATTTTCTCACAGGGGCGTAGGAATACCTTGTGAGGAATACATGATGGAAGGATACCTTCCATCATTGTGTTCCTGGAGCCCCTGGAGAGTGGTCGCATCAACTGATGCTCCTGCTCTCCACGGGAGATCGTCGTGGGACACTCGTTTTAATTGGATTTCTGCGGACAGGGAGTATATTGTTTGTTTATTATTTTAATATTTTTTACAGGTGACAATGGCTTCGGGGAACAAAGTGACAAGTGATGGTGAGTATGTACTCTATGTTATATGTACTGTATGTCTGTAGTATGTATGTATGTACTGTATGTCACATGTCGTTGCATGGTGCATGTCGTTGCATGGTGCATGTCGTCGCATGGTGCATGTCGCATGCCGTCGCATGGTGCATGGTGCATGTCGCATGCCGTCGCATGGTGCATGTTGTCGCATGTCAGTGCATGTCGCATGGTGCATGCAGCATGTCGTCGCATGGTGCATGTCGTCGCATGGTGCATGTAGCATGTCGTCGCATGGTGCATGTAGCATGTCGCATGCCGTCGCATGGTGCATGTCGTCGCATGGTACATGTTGCATGCCGTCGCATGGTGCATGTCGCATGGTGCATGCCGTCGCATGGTGCATGTTGTCGCATGCCGTCGCATGTTGTCGCATGGTGCATGCAGCATGTCGTCGCATGGTGCATGTCGTCGCATGGTGCATGTTGCATGTCGTCGCATGGTGCATGTTGCATGTCGTCGCATGGTGCATGTTGTCGCATGTCAGTGCATGTCGCATGGTGCATGTCGCATGCCGTCGCATGGTGCATGTCGTCGCATGGTACATGTTGCATGCCGTCGCATGGTGCATGTCGCATGGTGCATGCCGTCGCATGGTGCATGTTGTCGCATGCCGTCGCATGTTGTCGCATGGTGCATGCAGCATGTCGTCGCATGGTGCATGTCGTCGCATGGTGCATGTTGCATGTCGTCGCATGGTGCATGTTGCATGTCGTCGCATGGTGCATGTCGTCACATGCAGCATGTCGTCGCATGGTGCATGTTGCATGTCGTCGCATGGTGCATGCAGCATGGTGCATGTCGTCGCATGGTGCATGTTGTCGCATGCCGTCGCATGTTGTCGCATGGTGCATGCAGCATGTCGTCGCATGGTGCATGTCGTCGCATGGTGCATGTTGCATGTCGTCGCATGGTGCATGTTGCATGTCGTCGCATGGTGCATGCAGCATGGTGCATGTCGTCGCATGGTGCATGTTGCATGTCGTCGCATGGTGCATGTTGCATGTCGTCGCATGGTGCATGCAGCATGTTGCATGTCGTCACATGGTGCATGTTGCATGTCGTCGCATGGTGCATGTTGCATGTCGTCGCATGGTGCATGTCGTCACATGCAGCATGTCGTCGCATGGTGCATGTTGCATGTCGTCGCATGGTGCATGCAGCATGGTGCATGTCGTCGCATGGTGCATGCAGCATGGTGCATGTCGTCACATGGTGCATGTCGTCGCATGGTGCATGTTTCATGTCGTCGCATGGTGCATGTCGTCGCATGCTGTGTGTTGTATGTATGTATGTACTGTGTATGTTTTTTTTTTTTTACATTCAACACATTAGCCGGATGATGGGACTACTACTGTCCCATCATTGGCTAATGTGTCACTTACTGTCAGTGTAGCAGGCAGAGCCCGGCGACCGCAGCACAGCCCCGTCCTCAGATCCCAGCAGTGAGCTGAGCACACACTGTCAGCCCCGCCCGCCCCCAGCACAGCCCTGCAGGCAGCCCCCAGCACCGTCCACAGCCCAGTCACTCTTGCTGAGTGACTGCCTACTGTGGGGGCTGGTCACGCCTGCTGCTGACGTCACGTCAATTTTCAGAGCCTGGAAATTGACGTGACGTCGGCGGAAATGAGCGGCGGCTGCAGTCTGGGGGTCATGTGACCCGGACACAGCAGCAGGAATAGCGCCGCTCACAGGCGAAAACGTCAACAGAAGGTAATGGCACAATTCATTAGGGGCCCCCGGGGAATACATTGGGGGGTTAATTGAAAGTAGTGGACAACCCCTTTAATACCCCACATGTGGGAGAAAACTGCTGTTTTGGTGCATGTCAGGCTCAGAAGGGAAGGAGCGCCATTAGTCCTTTTGAATGTGCAGTTGTGCTCTACCCCAGCAGAATTTTTGCTTTCTTGGCCTTTTTTTCAGAGATTATGGATGATAACACCAAAACTTTTTCTCCACTCATGGTTAGTGGTTGGGTGAAGCCATTTATTGTCAAACTACTGTGTTTTCTCTTTTTAAATGATAATGACAACCCAAAACATCCAAATTATCCTGATCAAAAGTTCACATACCCTGTTGATTTTGACCTAATATCATGCACAGAAGTTGACACAAATGGGTTTGAATGACTACTAACCTGTGACCTGTTTGCTTGTAATCAGTGTGTGTGCATAATAGCTAAGTGAGTTTCTGGGATCCAGACAGACTCTTGCATCTTTCATCCAGCCACTGACATTTCTGGATTGTGAGTCATGGTGAAAGCAAAACAATTTGTCAATGGATCTACGAGAAAATGTAGTTGAACTGTGTAAAACAGGAAAGGGATTCAAAATTATATCCAAGGAATTGATAATGCCAGTCAGCAGCGTTCAAACTGTGATTAACAAATGGAAAATCAGGGGCTCTGTAAAAACAAAGCCACGGTGGTTAGATAGAGCAACAAAAATGTTGTCCACAAAAATTGTTCGGGATGCAATGAAAAACCCACAAATAACATCAGCTGAAATACTGGACTCTCTGAAAACTAGCGGTGTGGCTGTTTCAAGATGCACAATAAGGAGGCACTTGAAGAAAAATGAGCTTCATGTCGAGTTGTCAGAAGAAAGCTATTACTGCGCAAATACCACAAAGTATCTCTCCTACAATACGCAAAACAGCACAGAGACAAGCCTCAAAACTTCTGGAACAAGGTAATTTGGAGTGATGAGACAAAAAAATTTAACTTTTTGTCCACAACCATGAGGCTATGTGCACACATCCAGAAATGCAGCGGAGATTGTAATATGTAATCCACTCCCCCGAAAATTGTCAGCCTGTTATTGCGGATTTCATGGCAGCTCAGTGATAATGTATATAGTGTCCTCCTCGAGACGATCTTAACTTTGATAGTCTATATAAAATTCAGCCAGTAGTTGGACACTTGAGCAGAAAAATTTGCTGAGGCGTACATACCCCAAAGGGACATCTGTATAGATGAATCTCTGGTTCAGAGGGAGGCTAAAATTCCAATAATACCTGCCCAGTAAACTATCGAAGCTGTGCGAGAGAACCTTAGGGTACACCCACAGATTTGGGGTCTACCCTGAATGCCCCCCTGTCCTGGGGTTGAGTAGGAAAACTGTGTGGGAATTGCTGCACCCACTGATGGATAATGGTTATCACCTCTACATTGATATCTTTTACACCAGCATCCCAATCTTCAAGACCCTCTCTGTCAGAGGTACAGTACAGTTGTATGCGGCACCGTGTGAAAAAATCAGCGGCCTATCTACGCCGCTAATTGGGCAACTGCTGAGAAAGGGCAAAAGCAGAGCCCAATGCAGTGACAACATGCTGGTAGTCAAGTATAAGGATATGAGGGATATTCTTATCTTAACCACCATGCACCGTGACAACAGCTCCCTTGTCACTGTCCGAGGTGCCACAACACAAGTCCCAAAGCCAGATTGTATCCTGGATTATAATAAGTACACCAGGGGTGTAGATCTCTCCAACCAGGTCCTCAATCCATACAGTGCCATGCAAAAAGCTAAAGTATGGTACAAAAGATTGGCCGTGCACATTGTACACATGGCACTGCTGTTTCGATTTGCAGGCAATACGGGGACATTCCTCCAGTTTCAGGAGGTAGTCGTGTTTGGCACTCAGGAAGGTGAGGGTCCCAGTACTTCTGACACTGATAGTGCCCATATTGACCCTGGTTAACATTTTCCAGGAGAGGTTATCCAAACAGCGTGGAAGGGAAGAGCACAAAAAGGTGCAAAGTATGCTCCAAGAGGGGAAAAAGAAAAAACACAATTTACTTTTTGAAAACCTGCCCTGTGAAACCTGCCCTTTGCATTACGAATTGATTCAAAGTGTACCACAAGTCCATAAATTTACTAAAATTTGTTTTTACCCTTTACACAATACTCTATTATAATCTGATGTACTCAGCATATACTTACACATACCACCACAAAAGGGATTGTAGCCCAGCAGAGAGGGAAACCGACCATGCAACAAAAGGTCACTGGATCAAATCCTGAAACTGAGCATTGACAGGTTAGTCTAGAAAAAAGACGACTGAGGGGCGATCTAATAACCATGTATAAGTATATAAGGGGACAATACAAATATCTCGCTGAGGATCTGTTTATACCAAGGAAGGTGACGGGCACAAGGGGGCATTCTTTGCGTCTGGAGGAGAGAAGGTTTTTCCACCAACATAGAAGAGGATTCTTTACTGTTAGGGCAGTGAGAATCTGGAATTGCTTGCCTGAGGAGGTGGTGATGGCGAACTCAGTCGAGGGGTTCAAGAGAGGCCTGGATGTCTTCCTGGAGCAGAACAATATTGTATCATACAATTATTACGTTCTGTAGAAGGACGTAGATCTGGGGATTTATTATGATGGAATATAGGCTGAACTGGATGGACAAATGTCTTTTTTCGGCCTTACTAACTATGTTACTATGTTACCACATTATAAATTTATATACCAGTAAAACCAAAAGCATTATTATCATTACTATAAAACTATGCCTCTAGATAAATTCCCTGAGGGGTGTAGTTTCCAAAATTGGGTCACTTGTGGGGTATTTCTACTTTTTAGGCGCTTCAGGCGTTCTCCAAACAAGACATGGCGCTCGCAGACTATTCTATCAAAGTCTGTGCTCCAAACTGTCACTGCTTCCCTTCCGAGCCCTGCCATGTGCCCAAACAGTAGTTTTCCCCTACATATAGAGTATCCGTGTACTCGGGGGAAATTGCACAACAATTTTTGGAGTCCATTCTCTCCTCTTAGCCTTGTGAAAAATTTGGGAGGAAAAATGTGATTTTTTTTTTTTTGTAACCTTTCAGGCTGATTGCATGCGGAATCCACCAGAAAAATACATTGTGTGCACATACACTTAGAAGCGGTATCAAGCAAAAACACCAACTTTGCCATTGTAGCTTACTGACGAGTAGCAGAGCTTCCTTAGGACCTGGCTACCAAAATGCCAGTGATCTGGTATCATACAGTGAAAAGAGTGGTAGAATAGCTGCTGGCATAATTTGCTACAGGGAATAAAAAAGTAGTATTTTGATGCGCTATTGTGAAAAAACGTATGTTTTAAAATTGTGAAAAAATGGATGTGTTCCTGTGGTTGGCTCTCATAGCAAGCCTGTAATTCTGCATAGAGGCGATCTGTGCATCAACTCTATGTAGCAGAGGCGATCGAGTTGTGCCAGCTTCTAGCCTCCCATGGAGGCTGTTGAAGCATGGCAAAGGTAAAAAAAAAAAAAGTTTAAAAAAAAATATAAAAAGTTTAAATCGCCCCCCTTTCGCCCCATTCAAAATAAAAGAATTTTAAAAAAATCAAATATACACATATTTGGTATCGCCGCTTTCACAGTCGCCCTATCTATCAATAAAAAAAATCAGCCTGATCGCTAAACTGCGTAGCGAGAAAAAAATTAGAAACCCCAGAATTACGTTTAAAATGCAATAACGGGCGATCAAAAGAACATATCTGCACCAAAATGGTATCATTAAAAATGTCAGCTCGGCACGCAAAAAATAAGCTCTCACCCGGGGTCGGTCACAATCATGAAAAATGGAGACGCTACGAGTATCAGAGAATGGCGCAATTTAATTATTTTTTTTAGCAAAGTTTGAAATTTTTTTTCACCACTTAGGTAAAAAATAACTTAGTCATGTTTGGTGTCTATGAACTCGTACTGACCTGGAGAATCACAATGGCAGGTCAGTTTTAGCATTTAATGAACCTAGCAAAAAAGCCAAACAAAAAAACAGTGTGGGACTGCACTTTTTTGCAATTTCACTGCACTTGGAATTTTTTTCCCATTTTCTAGTACATGACATGCTAAAACCAACGGTGTCGTTCAAAAGTACAACTCGTCCTGCAAAAAATAAGCCCTCACATAGCCATATTGATGTAAAAATAAAAAAGTTATGGCTCTGGGAAGGAGAGGAGCGAAAATCCCCAGGGTAATGAAGGGGTTAATCATCATAACACAACTTGCTCAGCATTTTCAACGTGAATGCATTTAACCAACCAAAAGAAAAAAGGTGATCATGTTCTCAAGTGTGGTTTTCTAAATAGTCTCACCCTAATTATATGTTAAAAACCAGATTAAAAGAACCAATATTTTTACCACCTATTTATATATGTAACAATTTTTTTTCTATTCTATCACTAAACATGTCATTTGTGAAGTGTTTAAGAAGAATAGTCCAGTAGTTAAATCCTCATTCTGTAAAATATGAACTAATCAAACAATAGTAGGTTTGTAAACTGGCTTTTTATCATCAATTTGTCCCTTCTAGTGGGTGAAATGTAATCTTGTGAATATTACTAGCAATGGCCGTTTCCTTTTGTGTCAGAGTATGTGCGGCCGGTCATGGTGCTCGGCTCCACCTGAGTTAATTGATTTTTGTTCACTTTTATAATGTCTGATTTTCTTGGATACACAAAGGACGGCGCTGGACCAGAAAGTGCAGAAAAGTCACTTCTACGTCTTCATTTTCACAATCTTTGGAGAGTCCAGTAGCCGCCACCAGCGCCGATCATATTCACAGGTCACATAACTAGTGATGTCATCCATTGCCGATCTTGTGCCGCCTTCTACCTCTTCATGGTCGTCACTGTCTTTATTTCCACTACATGGGATGACAGTCCGGTATTGCTGAGTCCCTGTGATGGGTTCTGCTTCCTGTAACCGAGGTTTTCACAAACTCTCCTCTTCGTAGTCCTGGTTTGTACAATACATGAACTGGATGATAAGAATATTTTTCTCCCTCCATTTGGGGAGTTGCCTGGGTGATAAGATTTGGTGTGAATTTGGCCTCTGGAGGACCGAGCTGCCGGCCGGTCATCTGATCTGCAGTCACCGTCTACCCCTGTTCATTCTCAGCCCCAACAAAGCTTCTCCTCTGTCCTCTCCTGATTCTAAGCTGTAACATAATAAAATAATACAGTAATATCTAACAATCATGGATTATTTGGTAAATACAGACCCCACACTGTTAGACCACAGGCTGAACAGATCTGAATTCAAGATTTTCGAATTGACACTAGGCTATGTTCACACCTTGCGTCGGGTCCCTGCGGGTTCTCCCGCAGCGGATTTGATAAATCTGCAGGGCAAAACAACTGCGGTTCTCCCTGCAGATTTATCGCGGTTTGTTCCGCGTTTTCCGCTGCGGGTTTCCGCCTATACTATTGATGCTGCATATGCAGCAATATGCAGCATCAATAGTAATGTTAAAAATAATAAAAATTGGTTATACTCACCCTCTGATGTCCGGATCTCCTGGGCGCTGCACCCGGCGGTCCGGTTCCAAAGATGCTGTGGGAGAAGGACCCTTCGTGACGTCACGGTCATGTGACCGCGACGTCACCGCAGGTCCTGGTCGCACAGCAACTCTGACCGGACGGCCGCGTGCAGCGCCCAGGAGCTCCGGACATCAGAGGGTGAGTATAACCAGATTTTTTATTTTTTAACCCCAAATATGGTTCCCAGGGCCTGGAGGAGAGTCTCCTCTCCTCCACCCCGGGTACCACCCGCACATTATCCGCTTACTTCCCGCAACGTGGGCACAGCCCCATGCGGGAAGTAAGCGGTTCAATGTATTCCTATGGGTGCAGAATCGCAGCGATTCTGCACAAAGAAGTGACATGCTGCGGGTTGTAAACCGCTGCGTTCCCGCGCGGTTTTTCCCGCAGCATGTGCACAGCGGTTTGCGGTTTCCATAGGGTTTACATGTTACTGTAAAGGCTATGGAAACTGCTGCGGACCCGCAGCATCAAAATCGCGGCGGTTCCGCGGTAAAAACCGCTAAGTGTGAATATAGCCTAGTTTTATTTTTTTTAAATATGATCCCATCACGATCCCAACTTGTATTTTGGCACAGATGTGGCTAGGAGCATAGCAGGCACATGTGCATTTTTTTGAAATTTTTAAATTAAACGTTTTTTTTATCAGTAATGCGTTATAAAATTTTGTTTGCGTTCGCATGGGTAAAATATTAACAAAGATACTCTTGTGACATATCTGGTGAAAGCCTGTACAGTTCTGAGTAGAATGGTGTTTATTTTGTTTCTCTATCTGTTTTCTAGCTTGAGTTATGGGGAGAAATGTAAAGGCAGGCAGCACTGAAGATTCACACTTTTTCCGAACTTTGAAAATCAATTAAAAAAAAAAATATCTAGAATTTTTTTTCTTCACATTTTGCATTCTCTGACACACTATTACCAAATAACAAAATCTCAAAAGAATTAAAAATATAGAGGTAAAAATTATTGGTTCACTTGACATGGAGTGACCCATGTACATGCTCAGTAGGGGAGATGAATCTGTGCTGCACTTTATGTACGTGCTCAGTAGGGGGGATGAATCTGTGCTGCACTTTATGTGCGTGCTCAGTAGGGGGGATGAATCTGTGCTGCACTTTATGTGCGTGCTCAGTAGGGGGGATGAATCTGTGCTGCACTTTATGTGCGTGCTCAGTAGGGGGGATGAATCTGTGCTGCACTTTATGTGCGTGCTCAGTAGGGGGGATGAATCTGTGTTGCACTTTATGTGCATGCTCAGTAGGGGGGATGAATCTGTGCTGCACTTTATGTACGTGCTCAGTAGGGGGGATGAATCTGTGCTGCAATTTATGTGCGTGCTCAGTAGGGGGGATGAATCTGTGCTGCACTTTATGTGCGTGCTCAGTAGGGGGGATGAATCTGTGCTGCACTTTATGTGCGTGCTCAGTAGGGGGATGAATCTGTGTTGCACTTTATGTGCATGCTCAGTAGGGGGGATGAATCTGTGCTGCACTTTATGTACGTGCTCAGTAGGGGGGATGAATCTGTGCTGCACTTTATGTGCGTGCTCAGTAGGGGGGATGAATCTGTGCTGCACTTTATGTGCGTGCTCAGTAGGGGGGATGAATCTGTGCTGCACTTTATGTACATGCTCTGTAGGGGGATGTTTGTACTGCACTTTCTGTACATGCTCAGGGGAGATGAATCTGCTGCACTTTCTGTACATGCTCTGTTGGGGGGATGAATCTGTGCTGCACTTTCTGTTCATGCTCAGTAGGGGGGATGAATCTGTGCTGCACTTTCTGTTCATGCTCAGTAGGGGGGATGAATCTGTGCTGCAATTTATGTGCGTGCTCAGTAGGGGGGATGAATCTGTGCTGCACTTTATGTACATGCTCAGTAGGGGGGATGAATCTGTGCTACACTTTATGTGCGTGCTCAGTAGGGGGGATGAATCTGTGCTGCACTTTATGTACATGATCAGTAGGGGGATGAATCTGTGCTGCACTTTACGTGCGTGCTCAGTAGGGGGGATGAATCTGCTGCACTTTATGTACATGCTCTGTAGGGGGATGTCTGTACTACACTTTCTGTACATGCTCAGTAGGGGAGATGAATCTGCTGCACTTTCTGTACATGCTCAGTAGGGGAGATGAGTCTGCTGCACTTTCTGTACATTCTCAGTAGGGGGGATGAATCTGTGCTGCACTTTCTGTACATGCTCTGTTGGGGGGATGAATCTGTGCTGCACTTTCTGTTCATGCTCAGTAGGGGGGATGAATCTGTGCTGCACTTAATGTACGTGCTCAGTAATGAGGCAGTGCTGTGGGGTCGGAGTGGGAGGTTAGGCTTACCGACTCCACAGCCCTGGAAGTGTGTAACCTCCCCTATAGCACTGACATATTTTTTGTCTTTTATCAGGTGGGCAATGGCTGAAGGTTACGGAGCATGCCTAATAAACCAGCCTCAGCTGGTCAGTGATATGGTGAAACAAGTGCGCAGCCAAGTTGAGAATAAAAGGTTTTCTATCTCGATTAAAATAAGGTTTGTTTCATACATGTATAATATACTAGTAGTATTACCCGGCTTCACACGGATCTATTTGGTTTACCTCTTTATTGTTTGTATGTGTGGCTAAAAATGATAAGAAGCCAATATACACAAGTGAGGGTAGAAAGTTGCTGGCATAATTTATTAAAGGTAGAAAGAAGTATTTTGCTACACTTACAGTAATTTCTCTGTCGCCTGTTCAAGAGGAGCCAGCTGATGGGACTGAGCATGTGTGACCATTTGCCCTGGACACATCAGATGGACAGGATGAGAGAATATGATGAAATGATTATTTTATGAAAAATTGTTATGTAATTGCAAGGAGATCTATTAGTATGGCATGGAATCTCTCTATCAGTATGTCTTTGGATGTGGGGGTAAACCCACGCAAACATGGGGAGAACATACAAACTCCTTGCAGGTGTTGTCCTTGGTGGGATTTAAACCCAGAGCTGCAGTACTAACCACTGAGCCACCAGGCTGCATTCATTCTGCATACATGTTGGAGGAGGTCTTAATAAATAGTCGGCCTTAAAAATTTCTGGCAGACAAAATTAAATCCCATTGTTTTGGAAAGTAGTGTTAACTTTGCACATGCCGAAACCTAAGACAGAAACAAAATGAACATATACCCTGCTGTAAGTAAGTCCTGCTCAGCCCTTATTTACACTGACGTCACTATGACGCATGGTAAGGTTTTAATACTAGAGGTTAGGACCATCCTGAGTTTGGGTACACCTTGGTGCTTGTGTCATGGCTTTTATGCTTTTTTTTTTTATCAAAAACGGTGTTTGCAAAGTACCCAATTTATTTATATGCACTATTGCTTTTAGTTATTTACTTACAGCAGGGTATACGTTCATTTTGTTTCGGTTTAAAGTTTTGTCTGTTTAATGGTAAGTCTGAACACGCTCCTATTTTGCATGCATACCAACTTACACGCCAGGTTATTTTTCTGGTTAAGAGCATGTGCTACATATTAGCAGAGAAGTTTGTAATTTTGAAACTGTGAGTAAGATAAGTTATCCATGTCATGCAGGGATTGGAATACCAGCAAAAAGTATCCAAAAGCGTCTTGTTTTTGCAGGATATCGCACCCACCCACAGGTCTTGTATTGCCCTACCAAAAATCACTCTAATCGGCTTTAAAGTTGTCGATCAACCGCCATATTTTTCAGGTTTGGCCCCATCTGGTTAGCTCTTTCCCAAACTCCAAAAAATATTCTAAAGCAGAGGTCCCCAACTCCAGTCCTCAAGGCCCACCAACAGGTCAGGTTTTCAGGATTTCCTTAGTCTTGCCCAGGTAATAATTGCATCACCTGTGCAATGCAAAGGAAATCCTGAAAACATGACCTGTTGGTGGGCCTTGAGGACTGGAGTTGGGGACCTCTGTTCTAAAGGACAAAAATTTCCAACAATGAGATGGTATTTGATGCTGTGGAGTAATGGTTTGCAGAAGAGGATAACAATTTTTTTTTTCTAAAGGATTACAATTATTTTTTGATTGATGCATTGCATGAATAGAGTTTAAAGGTCATGTAAATCAGTAGTACCGTATATACTCGAGTATAAGCCGAGATTTTCAGCCCAAATTTTTGGGCTGAAAGTGCCCCTCTCGGCTTACACTCGAGTCACGGTCGGCGGGGGAGAGGGCGCTGAGGCATACTCACCTAGTCCCGGCGATCCTGGCGCTGTCCCTGCAGTCCCACGGTCTTCGGGTGCCGCAGTTCTTGCCCTGTTCGGCGGTCACGTGGGACCGCTCATTAGAGAAATGAATCTGGACTCCACTCCCATAGGGGTGGAGCCGCATATTCATTTCTCTAATCAGCGGTGACCGCTGATAGAGGAAGAGGCTGCAGCACCGAAGACCAGCTGTCCGGGAGAAGGAGCGGGACGCCGGGAGCAGGTAAGTATTGCATATTCACCTATCCCCGTTCCACACGCCGGGGCACCGCTCCATCTTCCCGGTGTCTCTCCGCACTGACTGTTCAGGTCAGAGGACGCGATGACGCATATAGTGTGCGCGGCGCCCTCTGCCTGATCAGTCAGAGCGGGGAGACGCTGGGAGCTGCAAGAGGTGAGTATGGCATTTTTTTTTTTTTTTTTTTGCAGCAGCCGCAGGCAGCATTATATATACCGGTAGCACAGCTTTATAAGGAGCATCTATGGGGCAGAAATGAACGGTGCAGAGCACTATATGGTAGAGCTTAATAAGGAGCATCTATGGGGCACAAATGAACGGTGCAGAGCACTATATGGCAGAGCTTTATAAGGAGCATCTATGGGGCACAAATGAACGATGCAGAGCACTATATGGCAGAGCTTTATAAGGAGCATCTATGGGGCACAAATGAACGATGCAGAGCACTATATGGCAGAGCTTTATAAGGAGCATCTATGGGGCACAAATGAACGATGCAGAGCACTATATGACAGAGCTTTATAAGGAGCATCTATGGGGCACAAATGAACGATGCAGAGCACTATATGGCAGAGCTTTATAAGGAGCATCTATGGGGCACAAATGAACGATGCAGAGCTTTATAAGGAGCATCTATGGGGCACAAATGAACGGTGCAGAGCACTATATGGCAGAGCTTTATAAGGAGCATCTATGGGGCACAAATGAACGATGCAGAGCACTATATGGCAGAGCTTTATAAGGAGCATCTATGGGGCATAAATGAACGATGCAGAGCACTATATGGCAGAGCTTTATAAGGAGCATCTATGGGGCAATAATGAACGGTGCAGAGCACTATATGGCAGAGCTTTATAAGGAGCATCTATGGGGCAATAATGAACGATGCAGAGCACTATATGGCAGAGCTTTATAAGGAGCATCTATGGGGCACAAATGAACGATGCAGAGCACTATATGGCAGAGCTTTATAAGGAGCATCTATGGGGCACAAATGAACGATGCAGAGCACTATATGGCAGAGCTTTATAAGGAGCATCTATGGGGCATAAATGAACGATGCAGACCACTATATGGCACAGCTTTATAAGGAGCATCTATGGGGCAATAATGAACGGTGCAGAGCACTATATGGCACAGTTTTATATGGCACATCTATGGGGCAATGATGAACGGTGCAGAGCACTATATGGCACAGCTTTATATGGCACATCTATGGGGCAATAATGAACGGTGCAGAGCATATATGTGGCACAGCTTTATATGGCACATCTATGGGGCAATAATGAACGGTGCAGAGCATATATGTGGCACAGCTTTATATGGAGCTTCTATGGGGCAATAATGAACAATATGGAGCATTATATGTGGCACAGCTTTATACAGAGCATCTATGGGGCAACAATGAACGGTATGGAGCATCTATTTTTATTTTTGAAATTCACCGGTAGCTGCTGCATTTCCTACCCTAGGCTTATATTCGAGTCAATAAGTTTTCCCAGTTTTTTGTGGCAAAAGTAGGGGGGTCGGCTTATACTCGGGTTGGCTTATACTCGAGTATATACGGTACTTGGAAATCGTCATTTTTCTCCTAGGACGGGCCAACAATTTATATCAATACCCCCTAATCTGTAAATTTATATATGTATGTGACTTCATCTGGGGTTTCATCTTAATCGCAAAAAAGCAGAATTCAGACATGTCACAGTCCGCGGCCTTCACTATCAGGGGATATACTCAGTTATGCTATACTTGGACTAGATCTGGCTTCCATCCTGGCGGTGTTTGTCTTTTTTAGGCGGAAGCAATAGCATGGTAAACTACACTTTTGTGTCCATTTAAAAAGACGGACCCTACCGGAATGGAGGCCAAATAGAAGTATAAGGTGAACATGAACATCTGGCACAAACATGATGTGAACACAGTTAATTGCAAGTATAGTTTGACTTTCACAATCAGTCATTCTCACAGCAGGAGCCAAGGTGAGATGAGACCACGCAGCTATGTAGGAAATACGATTTGATCATCTACCATGTAAGCCAGTGAGCTCTAAAGTATGGCATGTGAACTTTGGACCTCACCAGGCAGAAAATGCTAATATCTGGGCCTCACCACTCAAGATTGAAGTCCATAGCAAAATTAAAAGTTTATTTCAGTTGATAATTTGTCTCCGATTGTTAGAACAGTCACATAACTATAGTATAACCCAAATCTAACACTAGACCATAGATTACTGCAGCCAGAAAAAGAAGAGTACCCTCCTTTGGGCCTCACAAACACTTTGTTCCATTATTGACAACAGCTATGAAATACAGTGAAGGAAATAATTATTTGATCCTTTGCTGATTTTTTTTTTGCCCACTGACAAAGACATGAATAGTCTATAATTTTAAGGGTAGGATAATTTTAACACTGAGAGATAGAATATCAAAAATAAAATCCAGAATATAACATTGTATAAATTACATAAATTTATTTGCATTTGCAGTGAGAAATAAGTATTTGATCCCTCTGGCATACAAAACTTAATACTTGGTGGCAAAACCCTTGTTGGCAAGCACAGCAGTCAGACGTTTTTTGTAGTTGATGATGAGGTTTGCGCACATGTCAGGAGGAATTTTGGTCAACTCCTCTTTGCAGATCATCTCTAAATCATTAAGACTTTGAGGCTGTCGCTTGACAACTCCGAGCTTCATCTCCCTTCATAAATTTTCTATGGGATTAAGGTCTGAAGACTGGTTATGCCACTCCATGACCTTAATGTGTTTCTTTTTGAGCCACTCCTTTCTTGCCTTGGCTGTATGTTTTGGGTCATTGTCTTGCTGGAAGACCCACCACCACCCATTTTTAATGTCCTGGCGGAGGGAAGGAGGTTGTCACTCACAATTTTACGTTAGATGTCTCCATCCATTCTCCCATTGATGCGGTGAAGTAGTCCTGTGCCCTTAGCAGAGAATCACCCACAAAACATAATGTTTCCACCTTCTTGCTTGACAGCGGGGATGGTGTTCTTTGGGTCATAGGCAGCATTTCTCATCCTCCCAAACACGGTGAGTTGAGTTAATGCAGAATAGTTCAATTTTTGTTTCATGTGACCACAGCCTTCTCCCAATCACTCACAGAATCATCCAGGTGTTCATTGGGAAACTTCAGACGAGCCTGCACATGTGCCTTCTTGAGCAGGGGGACCTTGCGGGCACTGCAGGATTTTAAAGGGAACCTGTCACCCCGTTTTTTGAGATTGAGCTATAAATACTGTTAAATAGGGCCTGCGCTGTGTGTTCCTATAGTGTATGTAGTGTACCCCGATTCCCTATGTATGCTGAGAAATAACTTACCAAAGTCGCCGTTTTCGCCTGTCAATCAGGCTGGTCAGGTCGGGAGGGCGTGGTGACATCGGTGGTTCTTCCTCAGCTTTACGTTGGTGGCGTAGTGGTGTAGTGGTGAAGACACAGCGCGCGATCTGCGCTGTAATCCCTTGCATCGGTGGGGGCGGCCATCTTCCTGGGGCCGCGCGTGCGCAGATCGAGTGCTCTGCTGCACGGGGCTTCAGGAAAATGGCCGCGGGATGCCGCGCGTGCGCATTAGAGATCGCGGCGGCCATTTTCCCAAAGCCGAGTTTGCATCTCGGCTTTGGGAAAATGGCCGCCGCGATCTCTAATGCGCACGCGCGGCATCCCGCGGCCATTTTCCTGAAGCCCCGTGCAGCAGAGCACTCGATCTGCGCACGCGCGGCCCCAGGAAGATGGCCGCCCCCACCGATGCAAGGGATTACAGCGCAGATCGCGCGCTGTGTCTTCACCACTACACCACTACGCCACCAACGTAAAGCTGAGGAAGAACCACCGATGTCACCACGCCCTCCCGACCTGACCAGCCTGATTGACAGGCGAAAACGGCGACTTTGGTAAGTTATTTCTCAGCATACATAGGGAATCGGGGTACACTACATACACTATAGGAACACACAGCGCAGGCCCTATTTAACAGTATTTATAGCTCAATCTCAAAAAACGGGGTGACAGGTTCCCTTAAAACCTTTACGGCGTAATGTGTTAGCAATGGTTTACTTGATAACGTGGTCCCAGCTGCCTTGAGATTATTAGCAAGTTCACCCTGTTTAGTTGTAGGCCAATCTCTCACCTTCCTCATGATCAAGGATACCCCACGAGGTGAGATTTTTGCATGATGCCCCAGATCGATGTCGATTTACAGTCATTTTGTATTTCTTCCATTTCATTACTATTGCACCAACAGTTGTCTTCTTCTCACCCAGCATCTTACTTATGGTTTTGTAGCCCATTCCAGCTTGGTGCAGGTCTATGATCTTGTCCCTGACATCCTTATAAAGCTCTTTGGTCTTGCCCATGTTGTAGAGGTTAGAGTCTGACTGACTGAGTCTGTGGACAGGAGTCTTTTATAAAGGTGACTATGTAAGACAGCTGTGTTTAATGCAGGTGACAAGTTGATTAGGAGCATCTATCTGGTCTGTAGGAGCCAGTGGTTGGTAGGGGATCACATGCCTATTTCTCACTGCAAAATGCAAATAAATTTATATCATTTGTAGAATGTGATTTTTTTTTTTTCTGGATTTTATTTTTGATATTTTATCTCTCAATGTTAAAATTAACTTACCCTTAAAATTATAGACTGTTCATGTCTTTGTCAGTGGGCAAACTTAAAAAATCAGCAAGGGATCAAATACTTATTTCCTTCACTGTATATCATTTACCAGAGGAATTTGCTTTTTTTTTTAACAGTTTGTGGAATGTGTGATCTGTATTGCTATCCATGTTTGACACGGTTCATGCGTTACAGAATAGAACGTGTCAAATCCAATTCTACTGTTCACTCCAGACAACTAGTGTAGTCCATTCACCAACTGATAGAAGAACGAAAAGGAAATTATTTGTGCAGAATAAAACATAATCTACTCCCAATGACACTCATTGTGATTGGTGTGATTTTAGAATCCATGCAGATATTGCAAGAACAGTTGACTTATGTCGGAAAGCAGAGGCTGCCGGTGTCTCCTGGATCACTGTACATGGGCGACTGTGCGAAGAAAGGCATCAGCCTGTGCATTATGATGCTATAAAGATCATTAAGGACAGCTTATCCATACCCGTTGTGGCCAATGGAGACATCAAGAGTTTAAAGGAAGCCGAGAGTATTCATCAAAAAACTGGAGCAGATGGTAAATTGCTGTGAATTTAACATTGTTTTATATGTAGCAGAGTAGCACTTAAATCAGCTAAATCATCACTTGCTTTAACACTTTCACCCATAAACTTTAAACGTCCAGACGGTCCGCATTCTGTTCTGCAGTGTAGCTCTCAACCGTCGGTGCATTAAAGCTGCACGTGATCATTCAGCTGCAGGAACGGGAAGATGGCTGTCAGACACAGCCGAGCTCCCCACTGCCATCTCAACCACTATACATAGCACTGAAGAAGCGCTGTCTATGCAGCAATAAAAAGCGCTAAATGCCCCTTCTCTTCCACATCAAGAGGACGTGATCACTGGGTGTAGGGAGTGAGCAGGGGCTGCTGGGTTTTAGGAGATCTAGTCAGCTCTGCTGTGCAACGAGAAGGTTGTATTTCCTCTGTAACTGGGGCTAATATACCAGCAGTTACAGGGAAAATCATATTTTAACCCCTTTACCCCCAAGGGTGGTTTGCACGTTAATGACCGGGCCAATTTTTACAATTCTGACCACTGTCCCTTTATGAGGTTATAACTCTGGAACGCTTCAATGGATCCTGGTGATTCTGACATTGTTTTCTCGTGACATATTGTACTTCATGACAATGGTAAAAATTCTTTGATAGTACCTGCGTTTATTTGTGAAAAAAACGGAAATTTGGCGAAAATTATGAAAATTTCGCAATTTTCCAACTTTGAATTTTTATGCAATTAAATCACAGAGATATGTCACACAAAATACTTAATAAGTAACATTTCCCACATGTCTACTTTACATCAGCACAATTTTGGAACCAAAATTTTTTTTTGTTAGGGAGTTATAAGGGTTAAAAGTTGACCAGCAATTTCTCATTTCTACAACACCATTTTATTTTAGGGACCACATCTCATTTGAAGTCATTTTGAGGGGTCTATATGATAGAAAATACCCAAGTGTGACACCATTCTAAAAACTACACCCCTCAAGGTGCTCAAAACCATATTCAAGAAGTTTATTAACCCTTCTGGTGCTTCACAGGAATTTTTTGAATGTTTAAATAAAAATGAACATTTAACTTTTTTTCACAAAAAATTTAATTCAGCTCCAATTTGTTTTATTTTACCAAGGGTAACAGGAGAAAATGGACCCCAAACATTGTTGTACAATTTGTCCTGAGTATGCCAATACCCCACATGTGGGGGTAAACCACTGTTTGGGCGCATGGCAGAGCTCGGAAGCGAAGGAGTGCCATTTGACTTTTCAATGCAAAATTGACTGGAATTGAGATGGGACGCAATGTTTCGTTTGGAGAGCCCCTGATGTGGCTAAACATTGAAACCCCCCACAAGTGACACCATTTTGGAAAGTAGACCCCCTAAGGAACTTATCTAGAGGTGTGGTGAGCACTTTGACCCACCAAGTGCTTCACAGAAGTTTATAATGTAGAACCGTAAAAATACAAAATCATATTTTTTCACAAAAATTATCTTTTCGCCCCCAATTTTTTATTTTCCCAAGGGTAAGAGAAGAAATTGGACCCCAAAAGTTGTTGTACAATTTGTCCTGAGTACGCTGATAGCCCATATGTGGGGGTAAACCACTGTTTGGGCGGATGGGAGAGCTCGGAAGGGAAGGAGCGCCGTTTGACTTTTCAATGCAAAATTGACAGGAATTGAGATGGGACGTCATGTTGCGTTTGAAGAGCCACTGATGTGCCTAAACATTGAAACCCCCCACAAGTGACACCATTTTGGAAAGTAGACCCCCTAAGGAACTTATCTAGAGGTGTGGTGAGCACTTTGACCCACCAAGTGCTTCACAGAAGTTTATAATGCAGAGCCGTAAAAATAAAACAAAATTTTTTTCCCACAAAAAATTATTTTTTTAGCCCCCAGTTTTGTATTTTCCTGAGGGTAACAGGAGAAATTGGACCCCAAAATTTGTTGCCCAATTTGTCCTGAGTGCGATGATACACCATATGTGGGGGGAACCACTGTTTGGGCACATGGGAGGGCTCAGAAGGGAAGGAGTGCCATTTGAATGCAGACTTAGATGGAATGGTCTGCAGGTGTCACATTGCGTTTGCAGAGCCCCTAATGTACCTAAACAGTAGAAACCCCCCACAAGTGACACCATTTTGGAAAGTAGACCCCCTTAGGAACTTATCTAGATGTGTGCTGAGCGCTTTGACCCACCAAGGGCTTCACAGAAGTTTATAATGGAGAGCCGTAAAAATAAAACAAAAAATTTTTCCCACAAAAATTATTTTTTAGCCCCCAGTTTTGTATTTTCCCGAGGGTAACAGGAGAAATTCGACCCCACAATTTGTTGTCCAATTTGTCCTGAGTGCGCTGATACCCCATATGTGGGGAGGAACCACTGTTTGGGCGCATGGGAGGGCTCGGAAGGGAAGGAGCTCCATTTGGAATGAGGACTTAGATGGAATGGTCTGCAGGTGTCACATTGCATTTGCAGAGCCCCTAATGTACCTAAACAGTAGAAACCTCCCACAAGTGACACCATTTTGGAAACTAGACCCCCTAAGGAACTCATCTAGATGTGTTGTGATAGCTTTGAACCCCCAAGTGTTTCACTACAGTTTGTAACGCAGAGCTGTGAAAATTAAAAAAAAAAATCTTTCCCCCCAAAATTATTTTTTAGCCCCCAGTTTTGTATTTTCCCGAGGGTAAGAGGAGAAATTCGACCCCAAAAGTTGTTGTCCAATTTGTCCTGAGTACGCTGATACCCCGTATGTTGGGGGAAACCACCGTTTGAGCGCATGGCAGAGCTCGGAAGGGAAGGAGCGCCATTTGGAATGCAGACTTAGATGGAATGGTCTGCAGACGTCACATTGCGTTTGCAGAACCCCTAATGTACCTAAACAGTAGAAACCCCCCACAAGTGACCCCATATTGGAAACTAGACCCCCCAGGGAACTAATCTAGATGGGGGTTCAAAGTTCTCACAACACAAGTGCTTCACTACAGTTTATAACGCAGAGCCGTGAAAATAAAAAATCTTTTTTTTTTTCCAACAAAAAATATGTTTTAGCCCCGAGTTTTGTATTTTCCCAAGGGTAACAGGAGAAATTGGACCCCAAAAGTTGTTGTCCTATTTGTCCTGAGTACGCTGATACCCCATATGTTGGGGTAAACCCCTGTTTGGGCACACGGGAGAGCTCGGAAGGGAAGAAGCACTGTTTTACTTTTTCAACGCAGAATTAGCTGGAATTGATCCCCTGATGTGCCTAAACAGTGGAAACCCCCCAATTATAACTGATACCCTAATCCAAACACATCCCTAACCCTAATCCCAACAGTAACCCTAACCACACCTCTAACCCTGACACACTCCTAACCCTAATCCCAACCCTATTCCCAACCGTAAATGTAATCTAAACCCTAACTGTAACTTTAGCCCTAGCCCTAACCCTAATCCTAACCCTAGCCCTAACCCTAGCCCTAGCCCTAACCCTAGCCCTAACCCTAGCCCTAACCCTAGCCCTAGCCCTAACCCTAGCCCTAACCCTAGCCCTAACTCTAACCCTAGCCCTAATGGGAAAATGGAAATAAATACATTTTTTTAATTTTTCCCTAACTAAGGGGGTGATGAAGGGGGGTTTGATTTACTTTTATAGTGGGTTTTTTAGCGGATTTTTATGATTGGCAGCCGTCACACACTGAAAGACGCTTTTTATTGCAAAAAATATTTTTTGCGTTACCACATTTTGAGAGCTATAATTTTTCTATATTTTGGTCCACAGAGTCATGTGAGGTCTTGTTTTTTGCGGGACGAGTTGACGTTTTTATTGGTAACATTTTCGGGCACGTGACATTTTTTGATCGCTTTTTATTCCGATTTTTGTGAGTCAGAATGACCAAAAACCAGCTATTCATGAATTTCTTTTGGGGGAGGCGTTTATACCGTTCCGCGTTTGGTAAAATTGATAAAGCAGTTTTATTCTTCGGGTCAGTACGATTACAGCGACACCTCATTGATATCATTTTTTTATGTTTTGGCGCTTTTATACGATAAAAACTATTTTATAGAAAAAATAATTATTTTGGCATCGCTTTATTCTCATGACTATAGCTTTTTTACTTTTTTGCTGATGATGCTGTATGGCGGCTCGTTTTTTGCGGGACAAGATGACGCTTTCAGCGGTACCATGGTTATTTATATCTGTCCTTTTGATCGCGTGTTATTCCACTTTTTGTTCGGCGGTATGATAATAAAGCGTTTTTTTGCCTCGTTTTTTTTTTTTTTTTCTTACGGTGTTTACTGAAGGGGTTAACTAGTGGGCCAGTTTTATAGGTCGGGCAGTTACGGATGCGGCGATACTAAATATGTGTACTTTTATTGTTTTGTTTTTTTTTATTTAGATAAAGAAATGTATTTATGGGAATAATATATATTTTTTTTTTCATTATTTTGGAATATTTTTTTTTTTTTTTTTTTACACATTTGAAATTTTTTTTTTTTTACTTTCTTACTTTGTCCCAGGGGGGGACATCACAGATCAGTGATCTGACAGTTTGCACAGCACTCTGTCAGATCACTGATCTGACATGCAGCGCTGCAGCCTTCACAGTGCCTGCTCTGAGCAGGCTCTGTGAAGACACCTCCCTCCCTGCAGGACCCGGATCCGCGGCCATCTTGGATCCGGGGCTGGAGGGAGCAGGGAGGGAGGTGAGACCCTCGCAGCAACGCGATCACATCGCGTTGCTGCGGGGGGGCTCAGGGAAGCCCGCAGGGAGCCCCCTCCCTGCGGGAAGCTTCCCTGTACCGCCGGCACATCGCGAGCATCTTTGATCGCGGTGTGCCGGGGGTTAATGTGCCGGGGGCGGTCCGTGACCGCTCCTGGCACATAGTGCCGGATGTCAGCTGCGAAGTGTTTGTGTTGAAATGACCCCCTTAAGTCTTTTATTACCTTAATGGGGGGAGGGTCAGAATATGCAAAATAAATGGAAAATGAATATATAACAAAGGAAAAATTAATTTATACAAAATAAATAAATGTTTTTGGCCACTGCCAATCCAAAGTGTTCTTAGCCCTCCCCCCGTTGAAAAAAAAAAATCAACTCTTTCAACAAATATAAATAATTGTTATAGAGAGGTGAATACATTTTAAAATAGTTTTTTGTGGTAATAACAAAAATGTGTAAAACAGAGACATTTCCTTTATTTTCCTACCAGTACTGGATTGAAATAACATAAAAATTAAGCCTCACGTATCACCCAAAAATTGTATTGCAAAATTTATTTAAATATGTGAACAAGGTTAACATCTGTGGCCGTAGGTCCGCTCCACCCACAGCTATTAGAGGCAGATGATGGCTGAATATTACAGCCATCATCTTCTATTAAAGATGCGGGCTTGGAATGCAAGCCCCCATCAAAATCAGGAATCTGGCACATGATGTAACTGTACGCCATGTCAAGGGATTAAATCGCATGTGCGGGGAAAAAAAAAAACTTTATTTGCTCATCAGAAAGAGGTGCAAATGGTCCTGTCCCAAATTGAAAAAAGTACTGTATCTGTTTACATATGGTGAGCCAAAAGTAATACGTTAGAAACTAGCACACTATAGATAGGACGTACACAAATGTACTGTTATAAATGATATGTGAAAGCGTTAGGCAGGTATAGCATAGTGAGGGGCTTGACCGACAGTATAAAACACAGATCCCACTCTGCAGGGTCATTTTCGCATAGGCTCTCGTCCATATGTAGAGCGACGTCTTATAGTTGTGCACCATATTACGTTACAATAAACCTCACACAGATTTTTTCTTTTCAGGTGTGATGGCTGCAAGGGGCCTCTTGGCAAACCCTGCCATGTTTGCAGGATATGAGGAAACGCCTATGGCCTGTATTCAAGACTGGATAGACATTGCCCTGGAACATGGAACGCCATTCACATGTTTTCATCATCACCTGATGTACATGATGGAGAAAATTACCTCAAAGCAAGAGAAGAGAGTCTTTAATGTCCTGTCGAGCACATCCGCAGTGCTAGATTATTTAAGAGACTCGTATGGAGTGTGATGTCCCATTAGGCTCTATTCTGTTCCATTGAGAGCCTTTGCCACCACGTCTAGCAGATATGATGGGAGCAGTGCGATTCCTGCTGTCGGAGCAGTGGACTCCATGACAGACCCATGGTAAGACGGTTAGATCTGTCGGGTACTTATTAGTGATGAGCGAATATACTCGGTACTCGAGATTTCCCGAGCACGCTCAGGGGTCCTCTGACGAGTATTTTTTAGTGCTCGGAGATTTAGTTTTCCTCACCTCAGCTGAATGATTTACATCTTAGCCAGCTTGATTGCATGTGGGGATTCCCTATAAACCAGGCAACCCCCACATGTACTTATGCTGTAAATCATTCAGCTGCGGCAATAAAAACTAAAACTCCGAGCACTAAAAAATACTCGGAGGACACCCGAGCATGCTCGAGAAATCTCAAGTAACACTCGCTCATCACTAGTACTTATACTTTCTGTAGTGTTACGGACCTGGCACGGCTTTGTGGCTTCCATTGTTAATGAGAATGCAGTAAGGAATTGGTTCTTAATAGAATTTACTACAATTGTTCGGGTTTTTATTTAAACTCCATTATGGTGGATTTTAGATACATTTATCATCTATAATGATAGGACCCTCACCATACATGAGAACGACAAGTCCCCTGTGTGAAATGAACAGTAGTCAGCATTCACATTTAGGGAACTGAAGCTGCACCTTTCTTTGTAAGTCCTAAACAAATGGATGGCGCAGTGGTCATGCGTCTTCACTCCCGCTCCGTTCACATAGGGGACTTCCTGGGCTCCATTCTTATGACTTGTGGGGGTCTTAAGTCATTCCCCCCCATTTGTACCCTATTTTTTTGCATTTCTGATACACGTAATTAGTGTAGAAGAAACGTTAGAAGTGGAGGTGTGTATAGTTTGGCTCCCATGGAGCTACCGCTGTGGTTACCTATTAATGGTCTCTAATTGGACTCTTGAGAATAAGAATATTAATCCAGCATGTTTTGGGGGTTTCTTTTCCTATTTTGCTTCCATACCTTTTAATATTAGATGTTTTTTTGTCTTGTCAAAGGAAAGATTCTTGTTCATTAGAAATTTTTCAGAACATCCTTTTACAAAAACTATGTATTATGTTTTATTTTACCATTTATTTTAATGTTCAAAGATGATAGTTTTCTCACAGCCAAAGGTTCTCATATCCCTATATCCCTTTATATAATGTATAACGTTTTACTATTTCTTATATAATACCAACTATTACATTTTTATTTAAAATGTTTTTTTAATCATTTTCTTTGCAATAAAAATGTTCAGATTTTATTCCTTCAATTGATTCCTAAACGAGTGTGGGATAGCTTATTCGTTTGCATCACCATCACTTTTCTTTGTACGCCACTAGGGGGCTAACATGACTCGCTTTCTCATTGTTTTTTATTGTTCATTTAAAAGTTTGCCTTTTTTTTTTTCAAAAATAAAACTAAGAAAATATTACATTGTCATGTTTATCTGAAATGATTAGAGATGAATACAGACTTGTGTAATGACCATGATTAACCATGAGTTGCGGTCTGTTTTAGCATAGCCATAAAGTAATGTGACATGTATGGAAACATGGTGTGTGTGTTGGCCGGCAATTTCTGATCTTGTATAAGATTGCAATCAGTTTAATATTTCTAAGCTTTTTATACAAACTATAGAAATGATTCCTATGTGTGAATTGTCTTATGATAGAGTGAATTATGCTAAACCCATTTTGTCAGAATCTTTTCTACAGAACACAAAAACCAGCATGCTGCAAATGTACATCCTCTAGGGGCAGATCTCTCTCGGTCTGCCACACTTCTGTCACTGGTTAATTTCATTGGGTTAAAAACTTATTTTGGTGATACTGAAAACAACAGGGTTTGGTGATATGATGTTTAACACTTTCCCTCCCCAAGAGATAATAGTATGGCTTAAGTAGGGGGCAGATGGGGGTTTGGAGCAGGATCAGGAGCTTGGCCCGCTCCATACTGGTCAGGTGTTGGCTGTGGGGATGTGCATACAACATTTTTAACCCACGAACCCACCAAGAACATCTTTTTCTTTTTGTGGAGGGTAATTTCCTTAGCAGGAACTAAATGTTAAGGAATTGGATGAAAGACAGGAAACAGAGTCGTCGCAAATGGTACATTCCCTAAATGGGATCTAGGCAGCAGTGGGAACCTCTTTATTACTGACCTTGTGGATGGGATTGAGAGTAAAGTGTCAGTCTTTGCTGACGATACCAAACTATGTAGGATACCGTATATACTCGAGTATAAGCTGAGATTTTCAGCCCAAATTTTTGGGCTGAAAGTGCCCCTCTCAGCTTATACTCGAGTCACGGTCGGCGGGTGAGGGGGACAGAGGTCTGAGGCATACTTAACTAGTCCCGGCGCACCCCTGCCGTCCCACGGTCTTCGGGTGCCGCAGTTCTTCCCCTGTTCAGCGGTGAAGTATGTCAGGGTGTTGATTGCCCACTTAATTGTCAAGCCCTCAACAGGGCAGAGAATTACTCCTGCCCAGGAGCCATGACAGCAGCAAGGAAGAGGACGACATCGTATGAAGATGGGAGGTGCCGGACCCGGACCTGCGACGCCCATCGAACCGCAGCGGACCGCACCCCAGGTGAGTATAATATAACTTGTTTTTCTTATCTTTCAGGTTACATCGGGGCTTATCTACAGCTTTACAGAATGCTGTAGATAAGCCTATGATGGCAGTGGCCGAAGCTTAAAGGGCCAAAATTAGGTGACAGATTCCTTTTAAAATGTCTAAGACAGCAGTCCACTACAACAAGGTCAAGCAGCAGACATTGGGGACAACGAAGCTTACAGACAGGCAGAGGGTGAAAACGACTCTCCACTGACCGGGATGATCGTCATCTTATTCGAATGTCACTCAGCAACTGCAGGATGACATCAAGTGACCTACAAAAGAAATGGCAGCTAGGGTGAAGTGCACGACAAGAACAGTTTGTAACAGGCTCCTAGATGCATGACTCAAGTCATGTAAAGCTAAAAAAAAGCCTTTCATCAATGAGAAGCAAAGGAGAGCCAGGCTGAAGGTTGCCAAAGACCATAAGGATTGGACCATAGAGGACTGGAGTAAGGTAATCTTCTCTGATGAGTCTAATTTTCAGCTTTGCCCAACACCTGGTAGTCTAATGGTTAGACGGAGACCTGGAGAGGTGTACAAGCCACAGTGTCTTGCACCCACTGTGAAATTTGGTGGAGGATCGGTGATGACCTGGAGATGCTACAGCAAGGCTGGAATTGGGCAGGTTAATCTTTGCGAAGGACGTATGAATCAAGTCGCATACAGTTTTATCCTGAAAAACAGTTGATTCCTTCTGCTCAGGCCATGTTCCCCAATCTGAGGACTGTTTTTTCCAGCAGGACAATGCGCCATGCTACACAGCTAGGTCAATCAAAGGCGTGGATGAAGGACCACCACATCAAATCCCTGTCATGGGCAGCCCAATCTCCAGACCTGAACACCATTGAAAACCTCTGGAATGTAATCAAGAGGAAGATGGATAGTCACAAGCCATCAAACAAAGAAGTGCTTAAATTTGTGTACCAGGAGAGTGGCATAAGGTCACCCAAAAGCAGTGTGAAAGACTGGTGGAAAGCATGCCAAGGCGCATGACAGCTATGATTAAAAATCATGGTTATTCCACAAAATACTGATTTCTGAACTAATCCTGAGTTAAAACATTAGTATTGTTTTTTCTAAATGATTGTGAACTTGTTTTTCTTTGCATTATTTGAGGTCTGCATGCAATGCATTTTTATGTTATTCTGACCATTTCTCATTTTCAGAAAATAAATACAAAATTTATTGCTTGGAACTTTGGTGACATGTTGTCAGTAGTTTATAGAATAAAAGAACAATTTACATTTTACTCAAAAATATACCGTATATACTCGAGTATAAGCCGACCCCCCTAATTTTACCACAAAAAATTGGGAAAACTTAATGACTCGAGTATAAGCCTAGGGTGGAAAATGCAGCAGCTACTTGTAAATTTCAAAAATAAAAATAGATACCAATAAAAGTAAAATTAATTGAGACATCAGTAGGTTAAGTGTTTTTGAATATCTATATTGAATCAGAAGCCCCATATAATGCTCCATACAGTTCATGATGGCCCCATAAGATGCTCCATACAAAATATGCCCCATATAATGCTCCATACAGTTTATGATGAGCTCCATAAGATGCTCCATATTAAAATATGCCCCATATAATGCTGCACAAATGTTGATTATGACACCATAAGATGCTCCATGCAGACATTTGCCCCATATACTCCACAAATGCTGATTATGGCCCCATAAGATGCTCCATAGACACATTTGCCCCGTATAATGCTCCACAAATGTGGATTATGGCCCCATAAGATGCTCCATAGAGATATTTGCCCCATATAATGCTGCACATGGCCCCATAAGATGCTCCATACAGATATTTGCCCCATATAATGCTGCACATGGCCCCATAAGATGCTCCATACAGATATTTGCCCAATATAATGCTGCACATGGCTCCATACAGATAATTGCCCTATGTAACGCTGCACATGGCCCCATAAGATGCTCCATACAGATATTTGCCTCATGTAATGCTGCACATGGCCCCATAAGATGCTCCATACAAATATTTGCCCCATATGCTGTTGCTGCGAATAAAAAAATCACATACTCACCTCTCAGGCCCCCGACACTTGCTATATTCACCTGCTCCGCGTTCCACTGCCGACCACCGCTGTGTCTTCCTGTCCTCTGCACAGATGTTCAGGCAGAGGGCGGCGCGCACTAATCGCGTCATCACGTCCTCTGACCTGAGCGTCACTGCAGAGCACGGGGAAGATGGAGCGGTGCCGACGGTGGAACGGGGAGCAGGTGAATATCGCCCACTGAATTATACTCACCTGCTCCTGGCGCGGTCCCTGCACGTCTGTTCCCCGGAGCCGGCAGCTTCTTCCTGTAGTGAGCGGTCACATGGTACCACACAAAAGGTTGATACATAAAATGAGAATAATGGGGATAGGGGAAAATATGTGCAAGTGGGTTGAGAGCTGGCTCAGGGATAGGAAACAAAGGGTGGTTATTAATGGAGCACACTCGGACTGGGTAGCGGTTAGCAGTGGGGTACCACAGGGGTCAGTATTGGGCCCTCTTCTTTTTAACATATTTATTAATGACCTTGTAGGGGGCATTCAGAGTAGAATTTCAATATTTGCAGATGACACTAAACTCTGCAGGGTAATCAATACAGAGGAGGACAATTTTATATTACAGGATGATTTATGTAAACTAGAAGCTTGGGCTGATAAATGGCAAATGAGCTTTAATGGGGATAAATGTAAGGTCATGCACTTGGGTAGAAGTAATAAGATGTATAATTATGTGCTTAATTCTAAAACTCTGGGCAAAACCGTCAATGAAAAAGACCTGGGTGTATGGGTGGATGACAAACTTAAATTCAGTGGCCAGTGTCAGGCAGCTGCTACAAAGGCAAATAAAATAATGGGATGCATTAAAAGAGGCATAGATGCTCATGAGGAGAATATAATTTTACCTCTATACAAGTCACTAGTTCGACCACACTTAGAATACTGTGCACAGTTCTGGTCTCCGGTGTACAAGAAAGGCATAGCTGAACTGGAGCGGGTGCAGAGAAGAGCGACCAAGGTTATTAGAGGACTGGGGGGTCTGCAATACCAAGATAGGTTATTACACTTGGGGCTATTTAGTTTGGAAAAACGAAGACTAAGGGGTGATCTCATTTTAATGTATAAATATATGAGGGGACAGTACAAAGACCTTTCTGATGATCTTTTTAATCATAGACCTGAAACAGGGACAAGGGGGCATCCTCTGCGGTTGGAGGAAAAAAGGTTTAAGCATAATAACAGACACGGATTCTTTACTGTAAGAGCAGTGAGACTATGGAACTCTCTGCCATGTGATGTTGTAATGAGTGATTCATTACTTAAATTTAAGAGGGGACTGGATACCTTTCTGGAAAAGTATAATGTTACAGGGTATATACACTAGATTCCTTGATAGGGCATTGATCCAGGGAACTAGTCTGATTGCCGTATGTGGAGTCGGGAAGGAATTTTTTTCCCCAATGTGGAGCTTACTCTTTGCACATGGGGTTTTTTTGCCTTCCTCTGGATCAACATGTTAGGGCATGTTAGGTTAGGCTATGGGTTGAACTAGATGGACATATAGTCTTCCTTCAACCTTAATAACTATGTAACTATGAATATGTGGCTCCACCCAGGGCCGTATTTGCCACTAGGCACTCGAGGGCACGTGCCTAGGGCGGCGACATTGCGGGGGGGCGGCACCTGGGCAAGGATTTTTTTTTTTTTTTTAGTCACAAACGCGACCGACGCAAAACCCCGCCCCCCCGCCTGCCTCCCCGCGCCCCCCCCCCCGCCTCCGCATCCCACCCACCCTCCATGAAGAGAGACGATACTCACCTCCTGCTCCAGCCTCCAGCGATGCCTGTTCTCACCGTCTGTAGCGCGTCCTGAGTGAGCGGTCACATGGTACCAGTCATTAAGGTCATGAATATGCGCATATTCATGACCTTATTGAGCAGTATCACATGACCGCTCACTCAGTCAGGAAGAAGGCGCTGCGGCGGGACAGAGCGCCAGAGGGATGTCGGCGGCTGCGGCGCGCGCAGTGTGTGGGACAGGCAGCTGAGCTGAGTGACAGGTGAGTATGAGGACGGACGGGGGGCGATGTTCTGCAGGGAGGGGGGGCGATGAAGCTCTGCAGGGAGGGAGGGGGGGCGATGAAGCTCTGCAGGGAGGGAGGGGGGGCGATGAAGCTCTGCAGGGAGGGAGGGGGGGCGATGAAGCTCTGCAGGGAGGGAGGGGGGGCGATGAAGCTCTGCAGGGAGGGAGGGGGGGCGATGAAGCTCTGCAGGGAGGGAGGGGGGGCGATGAAGCTCTGCAGGGAGGGAGGGGGGCGATGAAGCTCGGGAGGGAGGGGGGCGATGAAGCTCGGGAGGGAGGGGGGCGATGAAGCTCTGCAGGGAGGGAGGGGGGCGATGAAGCTCTGCAGGGAGGGAGGGAGGGGGGCGATGAAGCTCTGCAGGGAGGGAGGGAGGGGGGCGATGAAGCTCTGCAGGGAGGGAGGGGGGGCGATGAAGCTCTGCAGGGAGGGAGGGGGGGCGATGAAGCTCGGGAGGGAGGGGGGTTGATGAAGCTCGGCAGGGAGGGAGGGGGGGCGATGAAGCTCGGGAGGGGGGGGCGATGAAGCTCTGGAGGGAGGGGGGCGATGAAGCTCTGCAGGGAGGGAGGGAGGGGGGGCGATGAAGCTCTGGAGGGAGGGGGGGCGATGAAGCCCTGCAGGGAGGGAGGGGGGGCGATGAAGCTCTGCAGGGAGGGAGGGGGGGCGATGAAGCTCTGCAGGGAGGGAGGGGGGGCGATGAAGTTCTGCAGGGAGGGAGGGGGGGCGATGAAGTTCTGCAGGGAGGGAGGATGATGTTCTGCAGGGAGGGAGGATGATCTGCAGGGAGTGGGGGCGATGATGTTCTGCAGGGAGGGGGGCATGATGTTCTGCAGGGAGGGAGGGGGGGGGCGATGATGTTCTGCAGGGAGGGACTGGGGGGCGATGATGTTCTGGAGGGAGGGGGGGGCATGATGTTCTGCAGGGAGGGAGGGGGGGCGATGATGTTCTGCAGGGAGGGGCGATGTTCTGCAGCTGTCGCGGTCCTGTAGAGCTATCGGACATGTTTGTCTTCTCTGTTGGGCGCAGATGGAGCAGATAACGGCAGACGACCCCCATCCTCCGCAGAGTCCCGTCCACACTGGGAGATCCCGCGTCCGCAGTCGCTTGTGCCGGTGTCACCCGCGCGGATCAGCGCCGTCCTCCCGCGGAAATATCCGGTGATCAGACAGCGAGGCTTCTACTCTGATATTCTGACCTATAGCGCCGCTCCTCTGGTGAAAGTGAGTGCAGGCGTCACATGACCGGCAGCCGCGTGCTATACTGCATGTGTCCACGGCTACAGAGCGCTCTGTCCCCGCCGTTCTCCGGTGTCTCCTTGTGCTGCAGCTTCAGCCGCCATTTCCATTATATTGCAGGATGTCAGCGCCGGACCGAGCGTTCAACCAAATCTCCTGAGACAAGTGGACGAGGAGCGCAACACCCCGAAAGGTGAGCGGAGGATACTTGTAACAACCACAGGAAGGTAGACCCCGGCAACCAGATCCAACAGTCACAATAGGAGATGTCACAGCTCACCTCCTCCTTAACCCCTTTACCCCCAAGGGTGGTTTGCACGTTATGGACCGGGCCAATTTTTACAATTCTGACCACTGTCCCTTTATGAGGTTATAACTCTGGAACGCTTCAACAGATCCCGGTGATTCTGACATTGTTTTCTCGTGACATATTGTACTTCATGATAGTGGTAAAATTTCTTTGATATTACCTGCGTTTATTTGTGAAAAAAATGGAAATTTGGCGAAAATTTTGAAAATTTCGCAATTTTCCAACTTTGAATTTTTATGCAATTAAATCACAGAGATATGTCACACAAAATACTTAATAAGTAACATTTCCCACATGTCTACTTTACATCAGCACAATTTTGGAACCAAAATTTTTTTTTGTTAGGGAGTTATAAGGGTTAAAAGTTGACCAGCAATTTCTCATTTTTACAACACCATTTTATTTTAGGGACCACATCTCATTTGAAGCCATTTTGAGGGGTCTATATGATAGAAAATACCCAAGTGTGACACCATTCTAAAAACTGCACCCCTCAAGGTTCTCAAAACCACATTCAAGAAGTTTATTAACCCTTCAGGTGCTTCACAGGAATTTTTGGAATGTTTAAATAAAAATTAACATTTAACTTTTTTTCACAAAAAATTTACTTCAGCTCCAATTTGTTTTATTTTACCAAGGGTTGCAGGAGAAAATGGACCCCAAACGTTGTTGTACAATTTGTCCTGAGTACGCTGATACCCCATATGTGGGGGTTAACCACAGTTTGGGCGCATGGCAGAGCTCGGAAGGGAATGAGCGCCATTTGACTTTTCAATGCAAAATTGACTGGAATTGAGATGGGACGCCATGTTGCGTTTGGAGAGCCACTGATGTACCTAAACATTGAAACCCCCCACAAGTGACACCATTTTGAAAAGTAGACCCCCTAAGGAACTTATCTAGATGTGTGGTGAGCACTTTGACCCAATAAGAGCTTCACAGAAGTTTATAATGCAGAGCCGTAAAAATAAAACAAAAATTTTTTCCCACAAAAATAATTTTTCAGCCCCCAGTTTTGTATTTTCCTGAGGGTAACAGGAGAAATTGGACCCCAAAAGTTGTTGTGCAATTTGTCCTGAGTGCGCTGATACCCTATATGTGGGGGAGAACCAGCGTTTGGGCGCATGGGAGGGCTCGGAAGGGAAAGAGCGCCATTTGGAATACAGACTTAGATGGAATGGTCTGCAGGCGTCACATTGTGTTTGCAGAGCCCCTAATGTACCTAAACAGTAGAAACCCCCCACAAGTGACCCCATATTGGAAACTAGACCCCCCAAGGAACTTATCTAGATGTGTTGTGAGAACTTTGAGCCCCCAAGTATTTCACTACAGTTTATAACGCAGAGCCGTGAAAATAAAAACAAAAAATTTCCCCTCAAAATTATTTTTTAGCCCCCAGTTTTGTATTTTCTCGAGGGTAAAAGGAGAAATTGGACCCCAAAAGTTGTTGTCCAATTTGTCCTGAGTGCGTTGATACCCCATATGTGGGGGGGAACCAGCGTTTGGGCGCATGGGAGGGCTCGGAAGGGAAGGAGCGCCATTTGGAATGCAGACTTAGATGGAATGGTCTGCAGGCATCACATTGCGTTTGCAGAGCCCCTAATATACCTAAACAGTAGAAACCCCCACAAGTGACCCCATATTGGAAACTAGACCCCCCCACGAACTTATCTAGATGTGTTGTGAGAACTTTGAGCCCCCAAGTGTTTCACTACAGTTTATAACGCAGAGCTGTGAAAATAAAAAATCTCTTTTTTTCCCACAAAAATTATTTTTTAACCCCCAGTTTTGTATTTTCCCAAGGGTAACAGGAGAAATTGGACCCCAAAAGTTGTTGCCCAATTTGTCCTGAGTACGCTGATACCCCATATGTTGGGGTAAACTCCTGTTTGGGCACACGGGAGAGCTCGGAAGGGAAGGAGCACTGTTTTACTTTTTCAATGCAGAATTGGATGGAATTGAGATCGGTCGCCATGTCGCGTTTGGAGATCCCCCTGATGTGCCTAAACAGTGGAAACCCCCCAATTATAACTGAAACCCTAATCCAAACACACCCCTAACCCTAATCCCAATGGTAACCCTAACCACACCTCTAACCCAGACACACCCCTAACCCTAATCCCAACCCTATTCCCAACCGCAAATGTAATCCAAACCCTAACTTTAGCCCCAACCCTAACTGTAGCCCCAACCCCAACCCTAGCCCTAACCCTAGCCCTAACCCTAACCTTAGCCCTAACCCTAGCCCTAACCCTAGCCCTAACCCTAGCCCTAACCCTAGCCCTAACCCTAGCCCTAGCCCTAGCCCTAACCCTAGCCCTAACCCTAGCCCTAACCCTAATGGGAAAATGGAAATAAATACATTTTTTTCATTTACTTTTATAGCGGGTTTTTTAGCGGATTTTTATGATTGGCAGCCGTCACACACTGAAAGACGCTTTTTATTGCAAAAAATATTTTTTGCGTTACCACATTTTGAGAGCTATAATTTTTCCATATTTTGGTCCACAGAGTCATGTGAGGTCTTGTTTTTTGCGGGACGAGTTGACGATTTTATTGGTAACATTTTCAGGCACGTGACATTTTTTGATCGCTTTTTATTCCGATTTTTGTGAGGAAGAATGACCAAAAAACAGCTATTCATGAATTTCTTTTGGGGGAGGCGTTTATACCGTTCCGTGTTTGGTAAAATTGATAAAGCAGTTTTATTCTTCGGGTCAGTACGATTACAGCGACACCTCATTTATATCATTTTTTTATGTTTTGGCGCTTTTATACGATAAAAACTATTTTACGGAAAAAATAATTATTTTTGCATCGCTTTATTCTCAGGACTATAACTTTTTTTTTTTTTGCTGATGATGCTGTATGGCGGCTCGTTTTTTGCGGGACAAGATGACGCTTTCAGCGGTACCATGGTTATTTATATCCATCTTTTTGAGCGCGTGTTATTCCACTTTTTGTTCGGCGGTATGATAATAAAGCGTTGTTTTTTGCCTCGTTTTTTTTTTTTTTTTTTCTTACGGTGTTTACTGAAGGGGTTAACTAGTGGGCCAGTTTTATAGGTCGGGCCGTTACGGACGCGGCGATACTAAATATGTGTACTTTTATTGTTTTGTTTTTTTTTATTTAGATAAAGAAATGTATTTATGGGAATAATATTTTTTTTTTTTTTCATTATTTTGGAATATTTTTTTTAATTTTTTTTTACACATTTGAAAATTTTTTTTTTTACTTTTTTACTTTGTCCCAGGGGGGGACATCACAGATCGGTGATCTGACAGTTTGCACAGCACTCTGTCAGATCACCGATCTGATAGGAGTGCAGGCTGCTTCACAGTGCCTGCTCTGAGCAGGCTCTGTGAAGCCACCTCCCTCCCTGCAGGACCCGGATCCGCGGCCATCTTGGATCCGGGGCTCGAGCAGGGAGGGAGGGAGGTGAGACCCTCGCAGCAACGCGATCACATCGCGTTGCTGCGGGGGGCTCAGGGAAGCATGCAGGGAGCCCCCTCCCTGCGCGGTGCTTCCCTGCACCGCCGGCACATCGCGATCATCTTTGATCGCGGTGTGCCGGGGGTTAATGTGCCGGGGGCGGTTTTTGACCGCTCCTGGCACATAGTGCCGGATGTCAGCTGCGATAGGCAGCTGACACCCGGCCGCGATCGGCGGCGTTCCCCCCGTGAGCGCTGCCGATCGCATATGACGTACTATTGCGTCCTTGGGAAGTAAAGCCCACCCCACATGGACGCAATAGTACGTCTAATGGCAGAAAGGGGTTAAAGGGAACCTGTCACCCCCAAAATCGCGGGTGAGGTAGGCACATCGGCATCAGGGGCTTATCTACAGCATTCTAGAATGCTGTAGATAAGCCCCTGATGTATCCTAAAACATGAGAAAAAGACGTTATATTATACTCACCCAGGGGCGTTCCCGCTGTTGGTCCGGGTCTGGCGCCTCCCATCTTCATCAGATGACGTCCTCTTCTGGTCTTCACGCCGCAGCTCCGGCGCAGGCGTACTTTGCCTGCCCTGTTGAGGGCAGAGTAAAGTACTGCATTGCGCAGGTGCCGGGAAAGGTCAGAGAGGCCCGGCGCCTGCACAATGCTGTACTTTGCTCTGCCCTTAACAGGGCAGGCAAAGTACGCCTGCGCCGGAGCTGCGGTGTGAAGACCAGAAGAGGACGTCATCTGATGAAGATGGGAGGCGCCGGACCCGGACCAACAGCGGGAACGCCCCTGGGTGAGTATAATATAACGTCTTTTTCTCATCTTTTAGGTTACATCGGGGGCTTATCTACAGCATTCCAGAATGCTGTAGATAAGCCCCTGATGCCGGTGGGCTTACCTCACCCGCGATTTTGGGGGTGACAGGTTCCCTTTAACACCCTCCCATAGAAGTGAATGGTCCCCACAATACAGTCTGATGTTACTTACATATTACAGTGTCACCCGGGCTCAGTACATGGGGTGTCTCGCCCGTCACTCGGGCTCAGTACATGTGGTGTCTCGCCCGTCACTCGGGCTCAGTACATGTGGTGTCTCGCCCGTCACTCGGGCTCAGTACAGTCATGGTCAAAAGTATTGACACCCCTGCAATTCTGTCAGATAATACTCAGTTTCTTCCTGAAAATGATTGCAAACACAAATTCTTTGGTATTATTATCTTCATTTAATTTGTCTTAAATGAAGAAACACAAAAGAGAATGAAGCAAAAAGCAAAACATTGATCATTTCACATAAAACTCCAAAAATGGGCCAGACAAAAGTATTGGCACCCTCAGCCTAATACTTGGTTGCACAACCTTTAGCCAAAATAACTGCGACCAACCGCTTCCGGTAACCATCAATGAGTTGCTTCCAATGCTCTGCTGGAATTTTAGTCCATTCTTCTTTGGCAAACTGCTCCAGGTCCCTGATATTTGAAGGGTGCCTTCTCCAAACTGCCATTTTTAGATCTCTCCACAGGTGTTCTATGGAATTCAGGTCTGGACTCATTGCTGGCCACCTTAGAAGTCTCCAGTGCTTCCTCTCAAACCATTTTCTAGTGCTTTTTGAAGTGTGTTTTGGGTCATTGTCCTGCTGGAAGACCCATGACCTCTGAGGGAGACCCAGCTTCCTCACACTGGGCCCTACATTCTGCTGCAAAATTTGTTGGTAGTCTTCAGACTTCATAATGCCATGCACACGGTCAAGCAGTCCAGTGCCAGAGGCAGCAAAGCACCCCCAAAACATCAGGGAACTTCCGCCATGTTTGACTGTAGGGACCGTGTTCTTTTCTTTGAATGCCTCTTTTTTTTCTCCTGTAAACTCTATGTTGATGCCTTTGCCCAAAAAGCTCTACTTTTGTCTCATCTGACCAGAGAACATTCTTCCAAAACGTTTTAGGCTTTTTTAGGTAAGTTTTGGCAAACTCCAGCCTGGCTTTTTTATGTCTTGGGGTAAGAAGTGGGGTCTTCCTGGGTCTCCTACCATACAGTTCCTTTTCATTCAGACGCCGACGGATAGTACGGGTTGACACTGTTGTACCCTCGGACTGCAGGGCAGCTAGAACTTGTTTGGATGTTAGTCGAGGTTCTTTATCCAACATCCACACAATCTTGCGTTGAAATCTCTTGTCAATTTTTCTTTTCCATCCACATCTAGGGAGGTTAGCCACAGTGCCATGGGCTTTACACTTCTTGATGACACTGCACACGGTAGACACAGGAACATTCAGGTCTTTGGAGATGGACTTGTAGCCTTGAGATTGCTCATGCTTCCTCACAATTTGGTTTCTCAAGTCCTCAGACAGTTCTTTGGTCTTCTTTCTTTTCTCCATTCTCAATGTGGTACACACAAGGACACAGGACAGACGTGGCCATTATACAGTATGGAGCACTGTATGGCCATTATACAGTATGGAACATCATGTAGGGCCATTATACAGTATGTGGAGCACTGCATAGCCATTGTACAGTATGAAGCACTGCGTGGCCATATTTTTTTTTTGTTTTAATGTATATGAAACAGTGTGATCAGCAGTGCTAAATGGGTGTGGTTGGGACTTGGATATGGGTGTGATTAGTTGTGAAATGGGTGTGGTCAGAGGCGTGGCCTAAAATTTGCCGCGGCGCACTATGTGCGCCGCAACCTTTAGACCTTTTTCCCTTCAAAAGTTGGGAGGTATGGCACCGCATTTCCCAGATCACATCAAGTACCGCAAATCCCATAGGGAATGAATGAAACCAAACGCAGTGTTGCCGTAAGTGATCCGTTACATGGCAGATGCAGAAAAACTGCCTGATCTGCTGCAAACGGCAACTTTCACATCAGTGATTCTTCCCAAAGTCACTGCTGATAGTGTCATACTCACCAGAGGGGGAGGCAGCGCTAAAAGTGCCTATGGCAGCAGAAACTCTAAATACGGCCCTGGCTCCACCCCTATGGGAGTCGGGTCCATATTCATTACTGTAATGAGTGGTACCATGTGACCGCTCACTACAGGAAGAAGCTGCCAGCGCCGGGGAAAAGACGTGCAGGGACCGTGCCAGGAGCAGGTGAGTATTATTACACAGCTCCCCTTCTCCTCCCCTGCGGACCTCTGGGTATGACTCGAGTATAAGCTGAGATGGTTACTTTCAGCCCAAAAAAGTGGGCTGAAAATCTCGCCTTATACTTGAGTATATATGGTACCTATAAAGAGAAAAATTGGACAAACTGAAAATTTTGCAGTGGTCTCTTAATTTTTGCTAGAGCTGTGTATATATATAGAAGTTTGGTATCACTGTACTCATACTGACTTGAAGAATTATACCTCCAAGCAGAGGCATAGCTGAGGGGGGGGGGGGGGGGCGAAACATCTGAGTGTAACCCTAACCAGGTAACCTTGATTATAACTGGGTGACGCACCCTGATAGTGGATGTAGGAGAGCCTCAGCAGATGAGTTCGCTGTTGCTGAAAATAATCTCTATATAAAGACTAACATGAATGTCACCGCCATATAGTCAGTCGTAGATACCAGTCCTACGGAACATTTAAGAGATTACTGCACAGTTATAGATGATGACTTACAGTTGACGTTGTTTCTGATGGAATCGTTCACTTTTCCCGCCTTTTCCATCTGGCCCAGACCGACCTGACAACTTCTCCAGCCAGGACTCGGGTGCAGAGAATACAACAAAGACACATTTCATGTCTCTATTTCTCCATTTCTGTCTATCCCCAACTTGCACAAACTCTTCATCCTGTTGGTGCCCCAATGCTGCTGCCGTATGTGTCCCTATTACTGCACCTGCTGTGTGGTTCTCTGTGCCCTCTAAATTCTAAAGCAACTCTCTAGAATATAGTAATGCTGGGTGAAAGTGCCCCAGAAAACTGCCCACATTTTGTCCCCTAGAAAGTAATAGTGCCCTCTGTGTGCCCCTTTGACAGTCACAGTAACCTGAATTCCCCTATAACAAGTGCCCACTTTACATTCAACAATGTCCCGAGTCTCCCCATTCAGCTTCCCTATATACAGTATGATGCTCTCTTATACAGAGTATAATGCCCCCTCACTGTATATATACTGACCACTTAGTATCCCCCAAACTGATGGCTCCAACACTGCAGGGTGGCCCCATCACTGTAATCTCCACACTGTATGGTGGTCCCCTAGATAGCCTCCATATAGTATAATGCACTAGATAGTCCTCAATACAGTATAATGCACTCCCCTTAGGCATCAATATAGTATAATGTACTCCCCATAGGCAGACTGTTATATAATGCACCCCCAAATAGGCAGACTCTATAAGAAAATGCAGCCCCCCATAGGAAGACTAATAAAATGCAGCCCCCATAGGCAGACTCTAATAAAATGCACCCCCATAGGCAGACTATAATATTATATAATGCACCCCCAAATAGGCAAACTAATAAAATGCACCCCCCCGTAGGCAGACTGTTATATAATGCAGCCCCCCATAGGCAGACTGTATGTTATATAATGCAGCCCCCGATAGGCAGATTTTAATATAATGCACCTCCATAAAAAAAATCCAATACTCGCCTCTCTTCCTCCTGCTTCCTCTCCTGACAGCAGGTGCTGGGTAGTGACGTCATCGCGCCCTCTGTCAGTGTCTGTGTCAAATGCTGAAAGGGGGATGATTGGAGAGGGTGCGTAACACTCCTCTCATCAATTTAGTCAGCTGTATTGGCATCTACTGCTGGCACCGGGCCCCCCTGCCTGATCAGGTGCCCCATAGCGGCCAGCGGCAGAGCTGGGAGATCGATTCTCCCTGCTCTGTCGCAGAGTGTAGCTGTGTTGGTGGGTGCAGCATGCTGATATCGTTACAATAGCCTGGTTCTGGGTGGACTCCCTCAGAGCCCGGGGTGACCGCCCCCTCTGCCCTCCCCTCCCCCTACGCTACTGCCTCCAGGACATTTGTATCTTAATGGATGGGGTAAAACAGAACCTAAAAAGTGATGGTGGAATTGTGTTTTTATTCACCATTTTACCAATCTTGGTAAAGTGAATGATGTCATTCCAAACTACAACTCGTCCTGCAAAAAATAAGAGCTGTGTTAATGGATACATAAAAAAGTTATTAATCCTAGAAGAAAAGGGAGTTAAAAATAAAAGCTAAAAAATAGTACATTTCCCAGTCATGAATGGGTTATAGAAAGAGGGCTATAATTTACATTGTTAATAGACCTATACTAGGTACAGGGTTTTTTCAGTTTGTTTGCACCTTGTACATATAAAGGTGTGGCCTGCCTTTTCTTTGAGCTGGGCATTATATTCATGTAGTTCTCCATGGCTGCATGTCTACTAGCAAGGTTTGTCCTTTTCAACCATTATTCACATGAATAAAATAGAATGTCACTGGATAAATGGTAAGGTTTTAATATTAGAGGTTAGGACCGCCCCAAATACGGTCACTGTGATGTGGTGGGATGGCTTTTACTTTTTTTTTAATGAAAATGTAGTTTACTAGGTACCCTATATTATTTTCATGCACTATTGCTGTTTGTTTATATACTGCAAGGTATTTGCTTATTATGTTTTTCGTGTTGGGTTTTATATACTATGTACATGCATGCATATTCATATGGCTGACCATATGTCTGCAAACAACCACCCTTGTGACACTGGTCTCTTAGATTAGATATTGGAAAACACTTGTCTCTTAGATTAGATATTGGAAAACAGGTTTAATAAAAGTTGTACAATATATACAGCAGTACAAGTTCTCTGTTATGTAACTTCTCTTTACATGTAAAACCATAAAACTACATTGATATCTCCCGTTTTATTTTTAGTTACCAATGCATTTTTAGCTTTGGGCACTGAGTTTTGCCAGTTTATGTCACTACGTTAGGTCTTTATAACAAAAAAAAAGGTGTCCGGACATACATATATATACAATACCTAGAAGGTACCATTGTGCTTATATTCTTTTATTTTTTACCAGTTTAAGTCTGGATTATTGTATTATTGCACCCTTTTTGACATAGTTTTTTTTAAATAAATAAAAAAAAAAAAAAATATATATATATATATATATATACTGTGTGTGTGTGTGTATATATATATATATATATATATATGTGTATGTGTGTATATATATATATATATATATATATATATATATATATATATATATATATATATATATATATATACATTGTAAATTGTATATGTGACTAGTATACCGTGACAGAGGGGCCAGAAGACCGCAGCGTCTGATTTCACGTACTTCGGCTCTGATTAGAAGCACTTCTTCATATTACATGTTGCAGATTTCTGTCAGCAGTGCAGGGGTTAAATCGATCAGCTTAGCATCTCTGAAGCCTCCTCTGGCAATCTGGATTGCCAGTCTTAGGGTAACGTCTCACAGTGGCACTTCGGTCGCTACGACGGCACGATCCGTGACGCTCCAGCGTCGTAGACTGCAGTCACACTTCGCAATGCACGGCGCTGGAGCGATAATTTCATGACGTATTTGCGATGTTGAAGTCGTGCGCTCCTACGTATCAAGCTCCTCCACCCATTGCATCGTATACAATATCGTGCACACCTTTGTTACACGATGCGATCATGCCGCCACAGCGGGACACTTGACGACGAAAGAAAGTTTCAAACGATCTGCTACGACGTATGATTCTCAGCGGGGTCCCTGATCGCAGTAGCGTGTCAGACACAGCGAGATCGTAAGTATATCGTTGGAACGTCACGGATCGTGCCGTCGTAGCGACCAAAGTGCCACTGTGAGACGGTACCCTTAGTCTTGTACAGCCTGGTGTGACGTTAAGGTGTCTGATGTTGATCAGAGACGTTTGGAGTGTTGATCTGATCTGTGACTTTTGCTTGGTGTTTTGGCTGTGTGCAAATCCTCAACCTCTCCTATTTGGTGTTCCTTCCTTTTCTCCCCGGAGTTCCTCTGTGTTGTCTGTGAGTGCATATTTGTATGATTGGTATGTTCATTTATCCCTGTCCATCCTTCCTTGGTAGAATTGTTTGTGTATTTACATACAATATTACTTCTCGGGGTGGGGGAGCAGGACAGATATAGGGCTAATTCAGAAGTTCAGCAAGGTATGTGGCCCCGGCATCTTCACCATCAGTAGTATTCCGTGGAGCAATGATAGCTAGGGCATTAGGGACAGGGAAAGATCCCCTGGCCCCGGGTATTCCAACAAGAGTATTGTCATAATATACAGTGGGGCAAAAAAGTATTTAGTCAGTCAGCAATAGTGCGAGTTCCACCACTTAAAAAGATGAGAGGCGTCTGTAATTTACATCATAGGTAGACCTCAACTATGGGAGACAAACTGAGATACATTGATCTGCTTTTGAATAAAAATCACATTGCAGTAGGACATTTTTAGAAAATTTTTGTTTGTGCTTTTATACACTCCTGAGAAGTCTCATCTATACATAAGTATGAATGGTTCCATCAAGCAACTACTTCCTTTAATATAACCCCTTAAGTGCTGTGACTATGAGGGCACAGTCATAGTTCTCATGCGTTTTCCTGTAAGGACAACTTTGATTGACATCAGCTACGATGCAACACTGGCCGTTGTTACAGAAAGCTCAGATCTGACATGTGAACTTTGTGAACTGCTATCAAAAGCAGTTGTGTCATCACATGGAGGGGCTACCTTTTGGTCCTTTTGGTTGAATGAAATAGGAGACATACAGACCAGCAGTTGTACCCATAATAGTGGCAGCCACACAGTAACATTGAAGGCACAGATTAATAATGGAAGGTTACTGATGTAGAACAACAAAGAAACCCTTAATTGGAAGAACAGAGTGCAGTAGAGGCTTCATTCTGCTGAAGACAAGTCTGTCTTGTTCATAAATTCATTGCAGCCAAGCTATACATGCCTGAATGGGGTTAATCTGCATTACCAGGAACATGCAAATAAAAAAGCCTTTTATTCTAACCCTTGAGAACTCGTTTAAATAATACAGGAAGGATTGCTTTATCCCTATGTATTTTGGCGTAGGAATATCACAGCTTGGACCAGGGATCATGCTCTGCAAAAGTACATAAACATCGGGGACAAAAGTTTGTTTTCCTACTTTTTATGTTATTTAAGCACAGTTATATTTTAACTTATTCTGTTGGTTATTGAGAGGGATTGGACACATTTGGATGTTCATTTCTAAATGCAAAGGTGTCCAGAGAACTTTGCGTGATTGGACCTGTGAAATTTCCTGAGGTCAGTAGCCTATTATGTGAATACATATACATTTCAAATATACTGCACAGTATGTTACTGAAAAGAAGATTGATCTTAGGTAATCTTAGCAGCGTGACCGTTACGCTAAAGATAACTCACATCAGAATAATCTTTTCCCTATGTATATATATATATATATTATATACATACAGCAGGTGAATTAAGTATTGAACACGTCACCAGTTTTGTAAGTAAATATGAAAATGTGCTATTGACATGAAATTCTCACCAGATGTCGGTAACAAACCATCCAATTCACAAAGGCAAAGAAATCAAACCATTGATGTCCATAAATTAAGTTATGTGTAATATTAAGAATTGACACATGGAAAAATTATAGAACATGTTTACTGAATTTACTTATTCCCCAACCCCTGAAGATGGCTGGACCATGATTGTAAATACACACCTGTACTTTGTATCTCCCCCACCTCATTGTAGATTGTAAGCTCTCACGAGCAGGGTCGTCTTATTTTGCTTTAATTATTGTATTGTTAACGTTGTTACTTATGACTTTTGTGTTTGAAACTGTTAAACTGTAAAGCGCTGCGGAATATGTTGGCGCTATAGAAATAAAGATTATTATTACTATTATTATTACTGAATGTCATGGGGTTACTGCAACAGAGAGTAGCCAGAAGACTGCAGTGTCTGATTACTCCTACTCCTGCGCAGAGAGGAAGCACTTCTTCGTTTTAATGGTGTTTATTTATTTTGGCAGAACAGGGGTTAATCGGTCATGTTGGAAACTCTGAGCTCGGTTAGCCACTCCCATCCCCTTTATAATCTGGGTACTGAGTCAGATCCATGTCAGAGCTAGCATTGGCTGCATAGCTTAGGAGAAGAGTTGTTCATATGAGAATGAGTTCGGGAGAAGTTATCTGTGACTGTTGCGTGGTTTGTAAGTGTGGTAATTCCCTTCCCTCCTCTACTTTGGTTTCTTCCCCATCATCCACCCCCCTGTGCATTCCTCTGTTATATGTGAGTGAATCTTTTGTATGCCTGGTGTTTTCAGTTAACCCTTGTTTGTGTAGCCTTGTTTGATGGGTTGGTGTACTGTGATGTATAGTAGTGCCACTCCCCCTGGGTGGGGGAATAGTACTCACAGAGGGCTAACCCGGCATCTTCACCTTCAGAAGTATCCCGGGGAATAGAGCTAGTAAGGGCACCCTCTAGTATTAGGGACAGGGAAAGAGTCCCGGGTCACCCGACAGCTGAGTCATGACACTGAAATTTATTTAATACTTTGTATAAAAGTGTTGGTGAAGACAGCTTCACGGTGCCTCCTGTATGGAGAAACTAGTTGCATGCATTGCTCAGGTGTGATTTTGGCCCATTCTTCCACACAAATGATCTTCAAATCCTGAAGGTTCCATGGGCTCCTTCTATGAACTCTGAGCTTTAGGTCCTTCCATAAATTCTCTATTGGATTCGGGTCAGGCGATTGACTGGGTCATTCTACCAGTGTTATTTTCTTTGAAACCAATTGATGGTTTCTATGGATGTGTGTTTAGGATCATCCTTTTGCTGAAATGCCCACACATGCCTGTGTTTTTGTTGACCACATTTTTGTATGCACACTGTCTGAAAGGAGGTCATAAAAGAGAACAATGTGACTCTGCTTCATTAGTCAATGCCCTGTCAGGAGCTACCCCTGAATCCCTGGATGGAAGCCCTGACAGCACCATTAATGTATTGGCAAAAACGTGATGTAAACTTGGCCATACTTCCACACTATAAATCCTATAAAACATCACTTTCTACTGCTAAGGCCGCCGTCACACTTGCGAGTTTTATGAGGACAACCAGCAGAGGGCGCCTCTTATGAACTCGAGCCTGGGAGCTTTCTAGGAAAGTTCCCACGATCTAGGGACAACCAGCAGAGGGTGCCTCACCGCAAATGTAGGTAAATATAGGTCATTGACCTACTTTACCTTCATTCTCCGGGGTTTTGCAGCCACGAACAATGTTGCATTAGCAAAGCTCGTGGCTGCAAAATATTTTAACCCCTTCAGATGGATTTACATCGTTGGACGTTACAGATCTGCGGAAGGTAAGGATATTGTTGGTTTATTATGTTTTTTTTGTTACAGAACGAGGGTCTTCAGTGACTGGATTGGGCGTTGAATAAAATATTACAACAACCTTTGTTTTTATTTCATTAAAATATTTTTAAATAATGTGTTTGTGTTTTTTTAACCCTTTACAAGTATTGGATTAATAATGGATAGGTGTCATAATTGACGCCTCTCCATTATTAACCTGGCTTAATGTCACCTTACAATAGCAAGGTGGCATTAACCCTTCATTACCCCATATCCCACTGCTACACGGGAATGGGAAGAGAGTGGCCAAGTGCCAGAATAGGCGCATCTTCCAGATGTGCCTTTTCTGGGGTGGCTGGGGGCAGATGTTTTTAGCCAGGGGGGGGGTCAATAACCGTGGACCCTCTCCAGGCTATTAATATCTGCCCTCAGTCACTGGCTTTACTACTCTGGTGGAGAAAATTGCGCGGGAGCCCACGCCAATTTTTTCCGCAATTTAACCCTTTAATTTAGTAGATAGAACGGCCAAATTTTGCATATACACACTACTAACATTAGTAATGTGGAATATGCAAAAAAAAGGGGATATGACATGGTTTACTGTATGTAAACCAGGTCTCATATCATGTCGGGTTTAGGAAGGAGATAGCAAAAGCCGGTAATTGAATTACCGGCTTTAAAGCTATCTCGCGCTGGAAGAAATATTAATATATATATATGTGTCTACTGACATATATATATATATATAGACAGTATATATATATATATATTTTTTTTTATTTTTTTTTGACACATGGATCCCTTCTATAGCCGTATGTTGGTTTTGCAAGCCTGCGAGAAAAACACGCAGTACGGATGCCATACTGATTAAATACGGAGGATGCGATGCGCAGAAAACGCTGACACACCCTGCCTACGGAGGAGCTACGGACCACTATTTTCGGGACTTTTCAGCGTATTACGGCCGTAATATACGGACCGTATTGTCTTACGCTGTGTGTGACGCCGGCCTAATACAACCCACTAGTCACTGTTCAGCCTGTCCTTTATGGTTGGTTTGTTAGTTCTCCTGGACTACTGAACTTCTGCTCATGAGTTGACCAGCCAGAGGTTAAATAAAGTGCAGTAGAAGGCTGCGTTCCTGTAAACCAGACTTTTTGGAAATGGTGACCACTGATAATTTGGCTTCTGGTTTTACCTCTAGCCTACATTTTTATTTAACCTCTTAAAGAGCATTTGGCTACAAGAGTTCAAACTGTGTTAACTATAGAACAATGAAGTATCAGAAACAATGTGTGACATTTCTGATCTCCCACAGAACTTTAATAATGATTTATTAACCAACTTGGTTAAATATAAAACCGATACAATCTTTGGATAAGACAATGTTTGGCGCTATTAGGTGCTGCAAATTGAGCAGTAGCAGGCAGTAAATAAGTAAATGTTTTATCAGTTGATTCAGAGATCAGTGACCTAAAAGAGGCTTCTCTTTCCATAAATCTCAATTTGTTACAGACAGATAACTCAGTTATCTCAGAGAATGAAAAAAAAAGCAGGACTTGTACATTAAAAAGATTGAAAACTAAGGTGTTTTGCAAGAAGAGAAGCTCCTTATGTAATGTGGATTCTGCATGGCGTGGCAAGGTCACAGTCATAACATTAGCTTCAATCACAGTTTGTTTCTGTCATCCAGAGAGTGCGATCAGAGCCATATCCTGACTGTACAGAACTGTAATAGGAACCCCAAAAAGTGCATGCCTTTACTGTTCCCCTGTATATAGAAAAATGTCATGGCACAATTGTACACTCCACTGGGTGCCTCAGGTTATATGTCTTTACATGTGGCACCCAGCGGAACATTGTACAACCTATAAAAATACTTACTGCCAATAACTGCAAAAACTGTTGTAATTTGTGGTAAAATCAAAAATACCTTGCAGTTTGGGATGAATTACCTTGTTTTTACAAGTGAATCACATCCTATTAATGAACAAAGGTAATTTGACCCTTGTGCCCAGAGATAAATTTTGCCTAAGATTGCCTAAAATCACTTATACACATTTTAGAGGCATCAAGCTAGTGGTTTTAAATTCTGTTTTTCTCCTTGGTTTCACAAGCAGAACAGAATGTAAGTGATGAATTCAATAACCCATTGATTTCAACATGTGGATGAAAATGTTGTGTTTGTGTCAGTTCAGTTTTCGTACCTTCATTTTCCATTTTTCGTTTAAACCCTTAATGACCGCCACTACGCATTAAGGCCGGTTTCACATGTCAGTGGCTCCGGTACGTGAGGTGACAGTTTCCTCACGTACCGGAGCCACTGACACACGTAGACGCATTAAAATCAATGCATCTGTGCAGATGTCATTGATTTTTTGCGGACAGTGTCTCCGTGTGCCAAACACGGAGACATGTCAGTGTTCGTGGGAGCGCACGTATTACACGGACCCATTAAAGTCAATGGGTCCGTGTAAAACACGTACCGCACACTGACGTTGTCCGTGTGCAGTCCGTGTGCCGTGCAGGAGACGGCGCTCCAGTAAGCGCTGTCCCCCCCAAATGGTGCTGAAGCCGCAATTCATATCTTCTGTGCAGCAGCATTTGCCGCAGAGAAGATATGAATAATCCATTTTTTTTGTGGTTTTTCGTGTATAAAATAAAGGTCCATGTCCCCACCCCCTGTGCGCCCCTCCCTCGTTGGCTGTTGCTGCTTCCTCTCCTGGCCACACCTTCTGCTGTATGCGGTCACGTGGGGCCGCCGATTACAGTCATGAATGTGCGGCTCCACCTCCCATAGGGCTGGAGCCGCATATTCATTACTGTAAATGAGAGGCCCCACGTGACCGCATACAGTAGAAGTTGCGGCCAGGAGAGGAAGCAGCGACAGCCAACGAGGGAGCTGGGTGAGTATTTTCAGAACAGCGGCGGGGGGGGAGCACAGGGGGTGGGGACATGGACCTTTATTTTATACACGAAAAACCTGCACAGAAGATATGAATCGCGGTTTCAGCACGATGCAGTGGACAGTGCTAAACTTTAGCGCTGTCTCCTGCACGCTCTGTGTGGTACCCAGTGGGCACACGGGCGGCACACGTGTGCCGCACGTGTGCCAGACTGATGTGCCACAGAAACGCAGGGGCACACAGACACGGATAATTCCGGTACCGATTTTTTCCGGTACCGGAATTATCTGGACGTGTGGGACTGCCCTAAAATGGCAATTGTTAAGGTGCCCTATTCCCTCATCGCCGCAGCCATTCCTGCGTACATGACAGCTGACACCCTGCATTATAGCACCTGGCCGGTTTTGCTACTGATCGGTGCCAATTAACCCCTTAAATACCGCTGTCAATCGTGACAGCATTATTTAAGTTGTTGCAAGGGGGTCACAAGACCCCTTTAGTAAACATCAGACACTTGCAATAAGAATTGTGGGTCTCGATGGTTACCCTGAAGTCATGTGATGACCCCAGGGTACAAAGGCCTGTAAGATCCACAAGTACTGTAGTTTATCAGTCCAGTGATAAAAATGAAAATTATACATGTTCTACAGTGAAAAAGTGTAAAAGAAAAAAGTAAAATAAAATATACGAAAAAGTTAAAAAAAAAAAAAAAAAAAAAAAAGAAGCACACGCAAATCACAAAAGGTCGTTATGCCACGCAAAATGCAGCATTTGTGATAAAACAAAACAGTACACATAATTGGTATCACCGCGTCCAGAACAACCCGCTCTATAAAACTGGCAAGTTATTTGTTCTACTTGAGAAACTCTGTAAAAAAAAAATTAAAACATGCTAAAAATGTTTCTTTTTCATCATACTGACTCACAAAAAAAGTGAATAAATAGTGGAGAAAAAAAGTCATATGGTAAATGGTATACAAAACGCCAAACAGTCCTGCAAAAAGCACTAATATGGCTCATTTGACAAAAAAAATTAAAAAGCTACAGCTCTCAGAATATGGCAATGCAAAAACTAATTCATAATTCAAACAAATTCAAAGCATAAAAAAAACTAATCTGCTATCTCTGTGATCGTAAAGACCTTGACGAACAAATCAGTCTTATCACTTTTACCGTACGGTGAACAACGCAAAAAATAAAAACAATAACTGAATTGCTAATTTTTGTTCATTCAGTGTCTGGAAAATCTGAATAAAAAGCAATAAAAAATTCTAATGTACCCCGAAATAGTATAAAAAAATTCCAAAACTCATCCTGAATAAAACAATCCCTCATACAGCCTTGTTCGCCAAAAAATTAAAGAAATACAGCTCTCAGAATATGGTGACAAAAAACCCTACTTTTATAACAAACATTTTTAATGTGTGATAGCAGCAAAACCTAAAGAAAAATACATAAATCTGGTATCGCTGTAATCGCACCGACCCAAATAATAAATCCGCCTTATAATAATCTTTATTTTTATATAGCGCTAACATATTCCGCAGCGCTTTACAGTTTGCACACATTATCATCACTGTCCCCGATGGGGCTCACAATCTAAATTCCCTATCAGTATGTCTTTGGAATGTGGGAGGAAACCGGAGTACCCGGAGGAAACCCACGCAAACACGGAGAGAACATACAAACTCTTTGCAGATGTTGTCCTGAGTGGGATCAGAACCCAGGACTCCAGCGCTGCAAGGCTAGAGTGCTAACCACTGCGCCACCGTGCTGCCCTTATCACTTGTAGAAATAAATAAAAATAAGGACTATTCTTGTACTGCGGTCTATTTGTTTATTGTACCTCCCAAGAAGTGGAATAAGGCTCGGCTCACAGTTATCCCACTGAGCGCTTACGTTGGGTTGAGGTTTCCGTGTAAATTCCCCAAAACCACGATTCAAACAAAACCCCCATTGGAACCACTCATGTGGTTGATAGTCATTTTGGACTGCATTGTGTTCCGGCGGTGTCATTTTAGACATGTTTTTAGTGCAGTGTGTGCAACCACAGATCTATGCACGCCTAAAAACATATGGGGTACCATCATGTTTGGGAAAAATTGCATAACAAATTATGGGGTCTATTTTCACCTAATATTGATTGTGAAAATTAGAAATTTGAGTCTCACACAATATTTTTGTGAAAAAAATGAAAAGTTTCAATATGACAACCAAATGTTATTAAATTCTGTGTAGTGCCTGTTGGTTAAAAATGCTCACTATACCCCTGGATACAATCCATGAAGGTTGTAGTTTTGAAAATGGGGTCACTTTTCTGGGGTTTCCACTGTTTAGGCACATCAGGGGCTCTCCAAACACGACATGATGTTCGCCGACCATTCCATCAAAGTCTGCGTTCCAAAATGTAACTCCTTCCTTTTTGAGCCCTGCAATGCACCCAAACAGTAATTTTCCCCCACATATTTGGTATCGGCGTTGAGGCTGAGACCCCTGTTACAGCTAGGGGGTGCTGTTTGTGCTCCCCAGAATGCGCACAGAGCCGTATGAAGGCCATAGGTGTGCATGGCAGTCGCAGGTGTAGCTGTGATTGCAATGTGAGGCAGTGACTCATGTCAAAGGTAGGGTCCCTGTGTCTTCTCCCCAGGTTGTGCATGCACACGGATGAAGTCCATATGTGTGCATGGGAGTCATGGATTTCCGATCGGTGTTTTCCATGTGGCTGAAGGTCACAGGTTTATGTGTGTTAAAAGCCCTGCAGTAAGAGGTATGGGTGTGTCAGGTGTCTGGGGTGCATTTCAATGTCAGTCTAGTGTGTGTTGGTGTGCAGAGCAGAGGCCTGCAGAGCACTGGCTGAGTGCATGGAGGCACAGACCAGCGGAGCCAGTACCCAGGGGAGCTGAATAACCTGGCACCTGCAGCATATACAGTGATGCAAGTCATCCATTGTACTGGTCTTGGATGTGGACAGTCCTGTGCCCGGAGGTAGATGTCCTGTGCCCAAAAGAGACAGATGTGGACAGTTCTGTGCCCGGAGGTGGATGTCCTGTGCACAAAAGAGGACTAGCATGTGTAATAATTGCAAACAGGTGGATATGGTGCCCGGCTGCTATCCGGAGGATATCCTGGGCTGTGTACGGCTGCGTGAGTAAAGACATTAAAACACATTAAAGAGACTTTTTGTGTTGGAACTTTGTGGGTCACTCCCTCTTCACGGCGTACGATGCTACTGCAGCCTTACACGGTGTACTCAGGAGAAATTGCACAGCAAATTTTGGGATCAATTTTCTCCTGCTATCCTTCTGAAATGAAAAAAATTTGGGCTAAAAGAACATTTTTGGAGCAAAAATGTTTTTTTTTTTTATTTTCACGGCTCTACGTTATAAACTTCTGTGAAGCACCTGGGGATTCAAGGTGCTCCCTACACATCTAGATACATCCCTTGAGGGGTCAAGTTTCTAAAATGGCATCACTTTTTGAGGTTTCCACTTTTTAACCACATCAGTGGCTCTCCAAATGCGACTTGGCGTCCGCTCTCGATTCCAGTACTTTTTGAGTTCAAAAAGTCAACCGCTGCTCCTTCCCGTTCCGAGCTATGCTGTGCACACACAATAGTTTTACCCTACATATGGTGTATCGGTGCAGTCAGGAAAAATTGCACAACAAATGTTGGGGTCAATTTTCTCTTGTTACCCATAAAAAATGTGGGGCTAAAGTAAAATGTTTGTGAAAAAAGCTAAATATTATTTTTTTTCCTTCCACAGTGCTTTAATTCCTGTGAAGCACCTAAAGATTAATACACTTCTTGAATGTAGTTTTGAAAACCTTGAGGGGTGCAGTTTTTAGAACGGTGTCACTTTTGGGTACTTTCTGTCATATAGGCCCTCAAAGTTACGTCAAATATGGTGTAGTCCTTGAAAAAATGGTTTTGGAAATTTTGTTGGAAATTTTTGTTTAAATAAATAAAATTTAAATAATGATGATGATGTAAAGTAGATAGATGTTATTTATAAATTATTTTGTACAGCATGACTAACTGGTTTAAGATTATGAAAACAGAAAGTTTGAAAATTGCAAAATGCTACATTTTTGCCAAATTGCAATATTTTTACAAATAAATCCAAACAATTTTGACCCAAATTTACCACTACTATAAAGTACAGTATGTCACGAAAAAACAATCTCAGAATCACTGGGATTCGCTAAACAGTTCCAGAGTTATTACCACATAAAGTGACACTGGTCAGAATTATAAAGCTATGTGCACACGTCGGGATTCCTTGCAGAAATTTCCTGAACAAAACTGGACATTTTCTGCAAGAAATCCGCATGCGTTTTTTTTTTCGCGTATTTTTTCGCGGTTTTTTTCTTTTTTCGGAATTTTTGCTTTTTTTTCCCCGGAGGTTCCCAATGCAATATAGTGGGAAATCCGCAAAAAATCTGCAAAATTAATAAACATGCTGCGTTTTTTACCACGATGCGTTTTTTTTTGCGGAAAAAACGCAACATATGCACAAAAATTGTGGAATGCATTATAAATGATGGGATGCATATGTATGCATTTTTTAAGCGTTTTTAGCGTGTTTTTATAGCGAAAAAACACAAAAAAAGTGAAATCCTGAACGTGTGCACACAGCCTTAGGCCGGGATCACACACAGCGAGATACGGCTGAGTCTCGCAGGTTAAAAACAAGATCTGGCACCGGCACTCCGGAGCGGAGCGTGCAGCTCCATGTATTGCTATGCGGCCGCACGCTCCGCTCTGGAGTGCCGGTGCCAGAGCTTGGTTTTAACCTGCGAGACTCAGCCGTATCTCGCTGTGTGTGATCCCGGCCTTAAACTTGGCCTGAACAGGAAGGAAAAAACAGGGGCAAAGGGGTTTCAAATAATGCCGCAGGCTAAAAGATTCTAGCTTAAATAAAAACCATGTAATTTATTAATATATTTAATAGTACACATAAAATACACAAAAGGGTAGGAGAAAAGGGAAGTAGGGATCATTACTCATGATCTGTACATGTAACAAGCTTAGGGATAACACTGATGAAAAAAAGCTACTACTGAGCTAAGTGAGCAGATAGATGCAGTCAATAATGACACATATGAGGGCTAGGAACACTGCCTCTATCTTAATATAGTAAGGTGCTTAGTGCCTAGGTTATGAAGCAGTTTCCACCCGTATCTATACATCAAAATGTATCACAAACTGACCGTAAATGCTGGCAGCAGCATAGTAGGTATGTAACTAATAAATTAACTATAAAGTGTCTTGTGCATAGAATTGTTCAGGGACTACCATATCGGTAGTCAAAGTATTAGAAAAGTATGTCACCTGAAAGGATTGGCGCCAACGGATCATTTTCTATGCGAAACGGCATAGGGCTCAGGGAGGTGTGACTATCCATTTCTCTACTTGATGATCCGTTGACACCAATCATTTGAGGTGATATACCGGTACTTTTCTAATACTTTGACTACCGATATAGTAGTTTCTGAAGAATTTCTTTTATCCTGTGGCATTATTCTGAGCTGCTAGAGATTGTGTATGTATATAGTTCGTTGGAAGTGTCAACCACTGAACTATTTTTTTTGGGACATATGTGATAAATTACTAAAAGATGATTAGGCTACAGCTTTTTGTGAGTATCGATGTTGCAGATTTTCTGCAGCATTTCTACATCCATTAAAGGGGTATTCCCATCTCCAAGATCCTACCCAATAAGTAGTAGGTGTAATAATAATAATAATATTAGCAAATACCTCCAATTAGAAATGTAGTAGTTTTTGTGGTCTCTAGGTCTCTTTCCTCGTGTGCAGGCATTGCAGGAGCTTAGGTATCCATGGTTGCAACCATTAGCAATCTTGCAATGCCTGCACATGAGGAAAGAGATATAGCGAATCAGAAAAACTATACTACACTTCTAATTGGTGGTATTTGCTATTATTATTATTGTTATTATTATTATTATTATTACACCTAGTACGTATTGGGATAGGATCTAGGAGGTGTAAAACAAGGTTACATGCATTTTTTCAAAAATACGCATCATCAAAAAACAAAAAACCCACTGTGAGAACATAGCCTTACTGCTTAGTTTTGCAGTAATATTGCAGTACATTTCCATTGCTAATACATAGTTGGCAAGTAAAACATACAATTCCTGGCAGAAATCTGAAAACCTGCTTGCTCTTGTTTGGAATAATATTAAGCAGGCGATTGATAATCCTTGAAAAAGTACTGAGCTGCAGTCTGAAACCCACAGGAAAATCATATGCAACATTCGGATGTACTTGAGGATGTCTATCATTTAATTCTATTGGAATAAAACTTGCTTTTTTTAATTTGGATACAGCTGAAGGATTTCTTACTTTGATCTACGGTGTTGGACATCAGGCAGGAGTGGATTTTTCTGTGCCAAGGATTCCAACAGCCATACTGAGGGTGAGCTGGTCTATTGATGACATATGCATTTGATTATTAGTGTCCCTGTGTATATAAATAACCTTTCATTGGAAAAAATAGGCAAGACAAAGACCAGTAGATATAAGATACCCCGAAACACAGTGTCTGCAAATTGAGATTCTGGTTTGGCTATTATCCTAAGTCATGTGACAAGGCTCGTTAAAGAGTCAGCATTGACTGCTGGATTGCTACTTCCAATAGGTGGCACTAGAGTTCTAGTCCTCTTCCTCTCTAAAGAGACAATTTGCATATTTCCCAGAGGAGCATTGCGGCTTTAAGTCTCCTCACCTCGACATGCTTATCATGTCACTCTCCGCAAGGAGAAACGATACTTCTTGGATCCCGTGAAAAAAAGTTTCATTTTTTTTAAACATTCCAAAAATTCCTGTGATGCACTTGAAGGGTTAAAAAACTTTTTGAATGTGGTTTTGGGCACCTTGAGGGGTGCAGTTTTTAGAATGGTGTCACTTTTGGGCATTTTCTGTCATATAGACCCCTCAAAATCACTTCAAGTGTGAAGTGGTCCCTAAAAAAAATGGTTTTGCAAATTTTGTTGTAAAAATGAGAAATCGCTGGTCAAATTTTAACCCTTATAACTCCCTAACAAAAAAAATTATGTTTCCAAAATTGTGCCGACATGTGGGAAATGTTGTTTATTAACTATATTATGTGATATAACTCTCTAATTTAAGGGCATAAAAACAAAATTTTGAAAATTGCTAAATTTTCACAATTTTCGCCAAATTTTTGTTTTTTCCCCCAAATTAATGCAAGTCATATCGAAGAAGTTTTACCACTATCATAAATTACAATATGTCATGAGAAAACATTCTCAGAATCACCAGGATCCGTTGAAGCGTTTCAAAGTTATGACCTCATAAAGTGACAGTGGTCAGAATTGTAAAAATTGGGTCTGTCACTTAGGTGAAAACAGGCTTCGGGGTGAAGGGGTTAATTATTGTATTATCTATAATTATGTTATTATGAAAAAATACTGAAAAAGCACTAAAAGAAGTGTTATGCTCCATTCTGCAAAACCCCAGGTTTTGCACAAAATACTGAGGACAGAAAAACAAGCTGTTTGCATGAGATTTCTGAAATCTAATAGACTTTGCTGGTACTGTAAAACACAGCTAAAATTTACATAAAAATGCATAAATAAAGCATCAAAAACTCAACGTATGAATATAGCCAAATAAGGTTACTAATTCCTTTTCGCGCCGTCATGTTGTAGTATACGGTGCCCTTTTATTGAAGGCAGTTTCATCACCTATGTCCGCGCATGCACTATGAATATTAAAAGTAATCTGACGCCATATTACTAGAAGGTATAACTATTAAATTCTGCATTATCCTTACCACAATATATAAATAGAGCAAAAACTCCTTCAAGGGCTATCATATTTTGCACTATTCCTATTCCTTCTTTATTACTTTATTATTGAATAATCTTCAAACAAGCATTTAAAGGGACACTGTCACCTGACTTTGGAGGGAACAATCTTCAGCCATGGAGGTGGGGTTTTTGGGTTTTTGATTCACCCTTTCCTTACCCGCTGGCTGCAATATTGGATTGAAGTTCATTCTCTGTCCTCCATAGTACACGCCTGCGCAAGGCAATCTTGCCTTGTGCAGGCATGTACTACGGAGGACAGAGAATGAACTTCAATCCAATATTGCAGCCAGCATGCAGCCAGCGGGTAATGAAAGGGTGAATCAAAAACCCCAAAACCCCGCCTCCATGGCTGAAGATTGTTCCCTCCAAATTCAGGTGACAGTGTCCCTTTAAAGGGGAAGTACATATATTTTGTTTAATTCACCTATGTCATATATATAATGCAATAAAATTATGTCCAATTGAAAAGGGGCTGATATTTTATATCTTACAATTGACGTGAAAATATAACAAAAGGGGGATTTATGACCAAGGAAATTCATATTTTTAACAGAAATACATAATCAAGTGTAGGATGAACAATATAAATATGTATTATTTTATTTAATATATAGTTACAATGAGATCCATAGCATAGTGGAGTGAGTCATGATGTACTATATTTCTTCAGTGTGCAAAATATCTGTGAAGACATACAGTTAGGTCCATATATATTTGGACAGAGACAACATTTTTCTAATTTTGGTTATAGACATTACCACAATGAATTTTAAACAAAACAATTCAGATGCAGTTGAAGTACAGACTTTCAGCTTTCATTTGAGGGTATCCACATTAAAATTGGATGAAGGGTTTAGGAGTTTCAGCTCTTTAACACGTGCCACCCTGTTTTTAAAGGGACCAAAAGTAATTGGACAATTGACTCCAAGGCTATTTCATGGACAGGTGTGGGCAATCCCTTCGTTATGTCATTCTCAATTAAGCAGATAAAAGGCCTGGAGTTGATTTGAGGTGTGGTGCTTGCATTTGGAAGGTTTTGCTGTGAAGTAAACATGAGGTCAAAGGAGCTCTCCGTATAGGTGAAACAAGCCATCCTTAAGCTGCGAAAACAGAAAAAACCTATCCGAGAAATTGCTACAATATTAGGAGTGGAAAAATCTACAATTTGGTACATCCTGAGAAAGAAAGAAAGCACTGGAGAACTCATCAATGCAAAAAGACCTGGGCGCCCACGGAAGACAGCAGTGGTGGATGATCGCAGAATAATCTCCATGGTGAAGAGAAACCCCTTCACAACAGCCAACCAAGTGAACAACCCTCTCCAGGAGGTCGGCGTATCAATATCCAAATCTACCATAAAGAGAAGACTGCATGAAAGTAAATACAGAGGGTCCACTGCACGGTGCAAGCCACTCATAAGCATCAAGAATAAAAAGGCTAGGCTGGACTTTGCTGAAAAACATCTAAAAAAACCAGCACAGTTCTGGAAGAACATTCTTTGGACAGATGAAACCTAGATCAACCTCTACCAGAATGATGGAAAGAGAAAAGTATGGCGAAGGCGTGGTACAGCTCATGATCCAAAGCATACCACATCATCTGTAAAACACGGCGGAGGCAGTGTGATGGCTTGGGCATGCATGGCTGCCAGAGGCACTGGGTCACTAGTGTTTATTGATGATGTGACACAGGACCGAAGCAGCCGAATTAATTCTGAGATATTCAGAAACATACTGTGTGCTCAGATCCAGCCAAATGCAGCCAAACTGATTGGTCGTCGTTTCATACTACAGATGGACAATGACTCAAAACATAAAGCCAAGGCAACCAGGAGTTTATTAAAGCAAAGAAGTGGAGTATTCTTGAATGGCCAAGTCAGTCACCTGATCTCAACCCAATTGAGCATACATTTCATTTGTTAAAGATTAAACTTCAGACAGAAAGGCCCACAAACAAACAGCAACTGAAAACCACCACAGTGAAGGCCTGGCAGAGCATCAAAAAGGAGGAAACACAGCGTCTGGTGATGTCCATGAGTTCAAGACTTCGGGCAGTCATTGCCAACAAAGGGTTTTCAACCAAGTACTAAAAATTAACATTTTATTTAAAATTATTGAATCTGTCCAATTACTTTTGGTCCCTTTAAAAACAGGGGTGGTACATGTTAAGGAGCTGAAACTCCTAAACCCTTGATCCAATTTTAATGTGGATACCCTCAAATGAAAGCTGAAAGTCTGAACTTCAACTGCATCTGAATTGTTTTGTTTAAAATTCATTGTGGTAATGTCTATAACCAAAATTAGAAAAATGTTGTCTCTGTCCAAATATAGATGGACCTAACTGTACATAAAAAATTATTATACTAAAAAAAAAAAAATAAAGATGTATAAAAATATAATACCACAGAAAGGAAAAAATCCTATATAGAGGAGGTCCATCATACTAATGTATGCAATTTAATAATCATCATTAAGACCACTGGGTTTCAAAGATGCTAGCCTTTAAATCCACTCTAACTCTTTTTGAGTACAGTATTTTCGGACTATAAGATGCACCAGACCATAAGAAGCACCCAAAATTTTTTTTATAAAATGGGAGTCCGTCTTATAGTCTGAATTTAAGGTATCTTAACTGAGGGCCGGTGGCAGTGGAACAGGGTCACAGCCTCAGGAAAATGGATGCCTCCGGCAGTGCATGTGCAGACTGAGACCTTGGCTGGGCTGATATCCCAATCTGCATACGTGCCGTCTCCATTGGCCCATGGTTTCAGGAAAGTGGCCGCAGGGAAAGCATTGATGCACTCACTGGCAGACACAGACAGAAAAGGGCCCCTGTGCAAGAGCAATATATGGGTCCTCTGCAGTCCAATTGCTCCTAAAAATGAAAACATGCACCTACATTGGAGGTAGAAATGGCCCTTACCTCTTGGACCCCTGATATGTCCGCCCTAGGATGCAATACACTCTGCTCACCACCGACATTGGGCCCACAACATCACCACACTTGTGCCACCGCCAGCTTCATGTGGAAGCAACCCTGCTCCATCACAGCCGCAACGCCCCGGTAAGCCTGTATTCAGACTATAAGACACCCCCCCCCCCAATTTTCCTCTCAGATTTGGGGGGGGGGAAAGTGCATCTTATAATCCAAAAAATACAGTAATTTCTCCCTATCCTCCCTCTCCTAAGTGTAGTAACACGATCTATTATACAAAATTTAAGATCTTTATCTTTGTGTGCCAAATCTGCAAAATTATTTGGTACAGGTAAATCCAGCTTATTTCTCCTAATTGTATAGCCATGGTGGTTAATTCTAGTTTTAAAGTCCCAGGTCATATGTATAATAGTTTATATGGGCTCTGTAAAGCATAAATAACATAATCAGTATCACATGTCATATTGAATTTAAAGTTATATACCTTGCGAGAGGTAGGATGTTTAAAGTTCTCACCCTTTAACATGTATGCAGAATTTACACAACCTAAACATGGGAAACACCGGCCTGTACGTCACCTTCCTGTTATTGTATTCTGAACCTTTTTCTTGAACTATCCAACATCAGAATTAACTATCTTGCCCTCAAAATTCCTCAAGTCTGTATGAAAATAAAGGTGAGATATTAAATTCTTCAACTTCTGTTGCACATTTTCCTAACATCGACCAATGTTTTTTGATGATTTCTGCAATATTATTGGTTTCTTCACAGTAAGTTGAAACCGTTGGGATTCTTTTAGGAGCAAATATATTCTGCGTATATTTAGTCTTAATCTCCAACAATTTCTTAAAAACTGCTTTTAAGCCTCTTTCATGACAAACTTATAAATATAGTGACACCAAATCAAAGGAGGCATTGTTACCTTATCAATTTTACCTAGAAAACCCGCAGAATCTTGTATATATGACTCAGTGTATTTGGAAGAGCACCCAATATTTTAGACCAAAAAATTCCAATGTGGCTAAATACTGAGTCACTCCCCTAGACTATCGGTCGACCAGGGGGATCTATTAGTCACTTATGAATTTTGGGTAGTACATGTATTACAGGGGTGATATCATTTTCAAAATACAACAAGCTCAAACATATCATTCTCAATAACCTCATAAAACTTTGCCTCTTCTAATCTAATGTTACTCAAAATTTCAAATTTTGGGTCATCTGTAAGCAAACAGTACACATTAATATCCCTCAATTGTCTCTGAGTTTCAGAAATATATTTGTATGTGTCCATGACAACGACAGCACCACACTTAACCACTGATTTAATGGTTATGTCGTTGCCATGGACCAACACCAACAACACATCATATTATTCACTGGTCAAATTTGAATGCCTAAATTTTCTAGAGGAAATTTCTTTGCATTTTTTGTAACATCATAAACTGCTATTACAAATGCCTGTATAACAGGAACATTGATATTAGGTAAAACTTCACTACCCTTATAAACTGATAGATCTTTTAAGCAATATTCAGACGCAGTAGGTTTTTTTAATATTAGAGTCTGTTTTAGAAAACCAATATTTAAGTTTTATCAGTCTATAGAATTTATGTAATAATATTTCCAATTCAAACCAATTGACATAAGAGCTAAGGCTAAATGAGAAACCCTTACTCAATACTCTGAGATCAAGTTCAGATAAAAACTTTTTGGATAGGTTTACCATGATGTCTGATCCCTTCGACTTGTGTAGACTTGTTTCGTCTAGTATGTCTAGCGTGTTAGGTGTCAAGGAAGAGAGTGGACCCTCTGGACCGCGGAAAAGACCTACCCCTGGGCGAGCTGACCTAATGGAGACTGACCTCTATACAGGGACCGTCAAGGGCAAGCCCAGAGGAGCCAAAACCACAGTGGCCGTACCAAGAGGGGCGGCTCAAAAGAGAAGAAAACAAGGACTGAGGGGAAAAAGCTGAAGGAGGGTGGAGAACAGAAAGGATAACCAAGAAGGCAGGACCGATCCGCTGGACCAGGAAGACGGACGTCAGACCAGAATGGCAGGGAAGCCGAGACAGGAGAAAGCTGCAGGGAAAAAAGAAAGAATTATGGAAGGCTAAATAGGAACGGCAAAGTAGCTGAAAACACAAAATGAACGAAACAAACAACACAGGGAAGAAGCAGGCAAGACAAAGGCAAAGGGCTAGGACTACGCGGTACAGAAGTGAAAGACTGAGAGCACTGGTAGAGCGAACGGGCCAGGTGCACAAGCAGAAGCTATATGACAATCAGGCACCACAAAGCAGGAAGGATAGCCTCTTATAGGAGAAGTCTTATTCGGATTGGCTGTCACTGTAGAGTTCCGGGGAAGGAGGAATGGAAGAGGAACGCATGCGTCCTTTGAAGATCCCAGAGCGCCTGTGCAAACACTGGACGCCCCTGACAGAGCGAGATACCGGAAGTGAAGAGAAGAACTGAGGACGAGTGCGCTGTGGCACGGAAGAGGAGCGGCGGGGACTGCAGCAGCAGGAGGATGAGACACCACAATGGGAGAGAAGAAGCCAGCGTGCCGGGACCTGGACAAGAAGGAGCAGCGGGGGCACGCAGCGACAGGAGCGGTAACAGTATGTCTTGGCCTTCAGATGTCTGTCTTTTTTGTTGCTATGGTGTCGCTTCCCACGTCTTCACGTGCTTGTGCTGTTTGTTGGAATGTCCAAAAGTCCATCCAAACAAAGTTGTCATTAGATGAAGACATAAATTATTTCTCTCTTTGGTTGCATAGCTGCCATCTCTCAAAGCTAAAGCTAAATACAAATCCATTTTGGTGGCCATTGGCATCAAGATTCCATTTCCAATGTTGACTTCCTCTAATTCGCCACGCATCTTTTGCTACTGTGTGTTGAGAAAATCCTTATATTTTTCCCAACACTCAGATTTTAATAGCTCTTCTAATTTCAATTCCATATCAGTGATACCCTAATTGGGGGCTTGTATCTCTTGTTGCAAATAATCCATATTTAGCAACAATAAGTCCTTTGCATATTTAATCAATTTCAAAGTAAATTTGTCACAAAAGAGTTGATTACAGATTAAGTCTTATACAAGAACGCAGACCTCTAGGGATCCTTTCTTACTTATAACTGAACCAGCTCAGGCGTTGCCCCTATGACTGATACTGGAACACTGCCAGGGAGAAAAAAGTTCATTTTCTCCCCACTGCATTCTGCTAAGTTATTAACCTGCAGATTAACCCCATATCTGTAGGTTAATAGCATTGTTTCTGGTGTCAGATTCCCTTTAAATGTAATTTTCCATGCTGCTGTTATATTTCCATGCTGTGTTCTTTAAATCTCCATGTCATGCACCTGCCCGGTAGAACTGGGCAAATTGTGTTGAAACCTTAGCTCCAGTTCTGCAAGACAGCAGTGAATAAGTTCTGCAAGTTTTGCAGGTAACATATTACAATAAATCTTAGTTTTTTTGTTTTGTCCATGTCTCTCTTTTACTGTTACTATTATTTATGCTTACAATAGGTCCCATAAAAACATGAAAGGTTACATTAGAATGGACTGATGAATATCTCACACAATAAAACCAAGTTCAATAAACCATATGTAAAAATAGTTAGAATAAAGGAGCAAATAAAAGGTTAACATTTAGAGACACAGTAATACATTTACTAGTTAAATGTTACTAAAAGAAATGAACTGGGGTAAAAGTTGATAAAATACCTAAGATAGAAACATAATGAACATATATCCTGCTGTGAGTAAGTAAAAAGCAATAGTGAATATAAGCTGGGTGTTAGGTTTATATAGCTTCCCATGGCTGGGTGTCCACGATCGGGCCTTGGTCCTGCTCGGCCCTTATTCACATTAAGGTCATTTTTAACACACGGTAAGGTTTTAATACCAGAGGTTATTATCATGATTGGGTACACCTTGTTGCCGTTGGAATTGTGTTTACTCATTTTTTGATTAGAAAACAGTGTTTACTAAGTCCCCCAGGTTATTTACACACATTATTGCTTTTTTATATAGATAGCAGTATATATGTTCATTTATTTCTATCTCAGGTTTTGTCTAGTTAAATGTTACATGACATACTGTATGTGAAGCAGTGACCAGTGTTATATGCGAGGGTCACTATGTGTCCCCCAGGATGTGCACAGGAACATATTGAGGCCGCGGGAATGCATTGCAGACACAGGCATAGCTGTGATTGCAATGCAGAATGTGTCAGTGTGGAGTTTGTAAGGTTCAGAGCAGAAAGCTTTACAAAAGCTCATCCTGTGTGAGGGAACACAGAGCCAAGAGGAGTGAACTCCTGGCACCCCGCAGTGTGATATGGTGGTGCAGTCGCCCTCGGCAGCTAGACGCATTTATGGACTGCCTTGTTTCCCGGCTGCGATCCGGACGATACCGTTTGTTTGGTTTGCGAGTTTTGGACATTAAAACTAAGTTTACTTTGAACTTTGAACTTTCCTGGGTCACTGCCTCATCACTGCAGTGTGGACACCGCTGCACTACACATACAACACTTGACAGTTATACTGCAAAAAACAATAATATGGTAGATAAATTTGCATTTGATTATGTGCTTTTTTACTACTTTTTTTTACCTATCTGTCTACAGGATAGGAGATAAATTTATGATCACTGGGCTCCGATAGCCAGGACCTCCACCTATCACTAGAACAGGGATCATAATGACATTGTCTCCATTTACTCTGTATGGAATTAAGAGTCAAGAGTAGAGATGAGTGAACATCTTCGGCTCCCTCCTTAGTCGGCAAGTTATAGTGCTTACCGAATAGCTGCATCGGGAACCCAGATACGTACCTGGAGGGCTCCCGATAATCAGCTGTTCGGCTCCGCAGCTGCATGTGTCGCGGCTGTGTGACAGTCACAATACATATATGGAGAGCCCAAGGCTCTCCATGCATGTTTTGTGACTGTCACACAGCCGCGACACATGCAGCTGCGGAGCCGAACAGCTGATTGTCGGAAGCACACCAGGTATCCGTGCTCCTGATGCAGCTTCTTCGGTAAGCGCTATAGCTATTCGTATAAGGATGGAGCCGACGATGATCGCTCGTCTCTATTCAAGAGCTTTTCTGTAATCTGATGGTGCTGTAACTATAATACGCTATAAACCTGGAGAGCATCACATTATTGGAGCACATTTTCATCTTATAGGAGTCTAAAATTATCATTCAGTCAGTTTAGACCTTTAATACTGTAATTGTTAAACAAAATACATCAGAAGATTTTACACCTTTTGGGTATGTTCACACGTTCAGGATTTCCATCCTTTTTTTTTCAGGACAGTTTTTTTAAAAAACTGCAGCTCTTGGCAGAAAACGCAGGTCCTTTTTTTGGTCCTTTTTTTGTCCTTTTTTGATGCGTTTTTTGATGCGTTTTTTTATCCTTTTTTTATGCAGTTTTCTATGCAGAGACTGTGTGTTTCCTAGGAAGCTTTTTAGGGCTAAAATGGCTGAAAATACCCTAACCCTACCCCTAACCCTACCCCTAACCCTACCCCTACCCCTAACCCTAACCCTACCCCTACCCCTAACCCTACCCCTAACCCTAACCCTACCCCTAACCCTACCCCTAACCCTAACCCTATTCTAACCTTAGTGAAAAAAAAAAAAAAATTCTTAATTTTTTTATTGTCCCTACCAATGGGGGTGACAAAGTGTGGGGGGGTGTCATTTACTATTTTTTTATTTTGATCACTGAGATAGGTTATATCTCAGTGATCAAAATGCACTTTGGAGCGAATCTGCCGGCCGGCAGATTCGGCGGGCGCACTGCGCATGCGCCCGCCATTTTGCAAGATGGCGGCGCCCAGGGAGAAGACGGCCGGACGGACACCGGGACACCGGGTAAGTATAAGGGGGGGAGATTAGGGCACGGGGGGGACATCGGAGCACTGGGGGGGGCATCGGAGCACGGGGGGGGGCATCGGAGCACGGGGGGGGCGGGATCGGAGCACGGGGGGGCAGCCACACTCCGCCCACGCACTTCCGCCCGCTCCCCCGCACTTCCTGCTGCAGCGGTTCTGCACATCAAATCGCAGTAAAACCCGCAGATATATTTTTGATCTGCGGGTTTTACTGCGATTTTGACCTCACAATGGAGGTCTATGGGTGCAGAACCGCTGCGGTTCAGGAAAAAGAAGTGACATGCTCCTTCTTTTTTGCCGCAGCTATTCTGCGCGGCTTTTTAAACGAAATTACGGACCATGTGCACAGCAGTGACTGTTTTCCATAGGGTTACATTGTTATGTACCCTGCATGGAAAACTGCTGCGGAACCGCAGCGGCAATACCGCTGCGGTTCCGCAGTAAAAAACGCACTGTGTGAACATACAACAAATAACTTATTTCCTAAAAAATGTTTTAATAGATACAGTGGGGCAAAAAAGTATTTAGTCAGTCAGCAATAGTGCAAGTTCCACCACTTAAAAAGATGAGAGGCGTCTGTAATTTACATCATAGGTAGACCTCAACTATGGGAGACAAACTGAGAAAAAAAAATCCAGAAAATCACATTGTCTGTTTTTTTAACAATTTATTTGCATATTATGGTGGAAAATAAGTATTTGGTCAGAAACAAACAATCAAGATTTCTGGCTCTCACAGACCTGTAACTTCTTCTTTAAAAGTCTCCTCTTTCCTCCACTCATTACCTGTAGTAATGGCACCTGTTTAAACTTGTTATCAGTATAAAAAGACACCTGTGCACACCCTCAAACAGTCTGACTCCAAACTCCACTATGGTGAAGACCAAAGAGCTGTCAAAGGACACCAGAAACAAAATTGTAGCCCTGCACCAGGCTGGGAAGACTGAATCTGCAATAGCCAACCAGCTTGGAGTGAAGAAATCAACAGTGGGAGCAATAATTAGAAAATGGAAGACATACAAGACCACTGATAATCTCCCTCGATCTGGGGCTCCACGCAAAATCCCACACCGTGGGGTCAGAATGATCACAAGAACGGTGAGCAAAAATCCCAGAACCAAACGGGGGGACCTAGTGAATGAACTGCAGAGAGCTGGGACCAATGTAACAAGGCCTACCATAAGTAACACACTACGCCACCATGGACTCAGATCCTGCAGTGCCAGACGTGTCCCACTGCTTAAGCCAGTACATGTCCGGGCCCGTCTGAAGTTTGCTAGAGAGCATTTGGATGATCCAGAGGAGTTTTGGGAGAATGTCCTATGGTCTGATGAAACCAAACTGGAACTGTTTGGTGGAAACACAACTTGACGTGTTTGGAGGAAAAAGAATACTGAGTTGCATCCATCAAACACCATACCTACTGTAAAGCATGGTGGTGGAAACATCATGCTTTGGGGCTGTTTCTCTGCAAAGGGGCCAGGACGACTGATCCGGGTACATGAAAGAATGAATGGGGCCATGTATCGTGAGATTTTGAGTGCAAACCTCCTTCCATCAGCAAGGGCATTGAAGATGAAACATGGCTGGTTCTTTCAACATGACAATGATCCAAAGCACACCGCCAGGGCAACGAAGGAGTGGCTTCGTAAGAAGCATTTCAAGGTCCTGGAGTGGCCTAGCCAGTCTCCAGATCTCAACCCTATAGAAAACCTTTGGAGGGAGTTGAAAGTCCGTGTTGCCAAGTGAAAAGCCAAAAACATCACTGCTCTAGAGGAGATCTGCATGGAGGAATGGGCCAACATACAAACAACAGTGTGTGGCAACCTTGTGAAGACTTACAGAAAACGTTTGACCTCTGTCATTGCCAACAAAGGATATATTACAAAGTATTGAGATGAAATTTTGTTTCTGACCAAATACTTATTTTCCACCATAATATGCAAATAAATTGTTAAAAAAACAGACAATGTGATTTTCTGGATTTTTTTTTCTCAGTTTGTCTCCCATAGTTGAGGTCTACCTATGATGTAAATTACAGACGCCTCTCATCTTTTTAAGTGGTGGAACTTGCACTATTGCTGACTGACTAAATACTTATTTGCCCCACTGTATGAATATTTACAATAATTTCTCACCTAGTTTTCTTGATTTCTACAATTTACCACACAAGTTCATTCTTTTTTTTCTTCAGGAAGAACTGGCCACAAACCTTTAATACAAGTGCTTCTCGTTAAATTAGAATATCTCAAAAAGTTAATTTATTTCAGTTCTTCAATGCAAAAGTGAAACTCATATATTATATAGAGTCATTACAAACAGAGTGATCTATTTCAAGTGTTTATTTCTGTTAATGTTGATGATTATGGCTTACAGCCAATGAAAACCCAAAAGTCATTATCTCAGTAAATTAGAATACTTTATAACACCAGCTTGCAAAATGATTTTAAAATTCGAAATGTTGGCCTACTGACATGTATGTTCAGTAAATGCGCTCAATACTTGGTCCGGGTTCCTTTTGTATCAATTACTGCATCATTGCGGCGTGTCATGGAGGCGGTCAGCCTGTGGCACTGCTGAGGTGTTATGGATGCCCAGGTTGCTTTGATAGCAGCCTTCAGCTTGTCTGCATTGTTGAGTCCAGTGTCTCATATTCCTCTTGACAATATCCCATATATTCTATTTGCGGTTAAGGTCAGGTGAGTTTCATGGTGTTGTTTTTAAACCATGTATTGGTACTTTTGCAAATGTGAACAGGTGCCAAGTCCTGCTGGAGAATGAAATTTCCATCTCTAAAAAGCTTGTCGGCAGAGGGAAGCATGAGGTGCTCTAAAATGTCCTGGTAGATGGTTGCGCTGACTTTGGTCTTGATAAAACACAGTGTATCTACACCAGCAGATGACAAGGCTCCCCAAACCATCACTGATTGTGGAAACTTCACACTAGACCTCAAGCAGCTTGGATTGTTTGCCTCTCCACTCTTCCTCCAAACTATGGAACCTTGATTTCCAAATGAAATGCAAAATTTACTTTCATCTGAAAACAACACCTTGAACCACTGAGCAACAGTCCAGTTCTTTTTCTTCTTGGCTCAGGTTAGATGTTTCTGACGTTGACTATTGGTCTTGAGTGATTTGACACAAGGAATGTGATTCTTGTAGCCCATGTCCTGGATACATCTGTGAGGTGGCTCTTGAAGCAATGACTCCAGCAGCAGTCCACTCCTTGTCAATCTTCCCCCAATTTTTGAATGGCCTTTTCTTAACAATCCTTTCATGGCTATGGTTTTCACAGTTGCTTGTGCACCTTTTCTACCACACTTTTTTCTTACACTCAACTCTCCATTAATATGCTTGGATACAGCACTCTGTAAACAGCCAGCTTCTTTAGCAATAACCTTTTGTGACTTACCCTCCTTGTGGAATGTGTCAATGACTGCCTTCTGGACATCTGTCAAGTCAGCCGTCTTTCCTATGATTGTGGAGCCTACTGAAACAGATCAAGGGACCTTTTTAAATGCTTAGCAAGCATTTGCATGTTTTTTTGTTAATTATTCTAATTTACTGAGATAATGACTTTTGAGTTTTCACTGGCTGTAAGCCATAATCGCCAACATTAACAGAAATAACCACTTGAAATAGATCACACAGTTGGTAATGACTCTATATATTAGTTTCACTTTTTCTATTGAAGTACAGAAATAAATCAACTTTTTGATTATATTCTAATTTAGTGAGAAGCACTTGTATTAAAGGTTTATAGCCAGCTCTTCTTGAAGAGAGAAAAAAAAGCAACTTGTGTGGTAAATTGTAGAAATCAAGAGAACTAGATGAGAAATGATTATCAACATTTATAGCTATGTAGCTATAGCTGCTATAGCTATAACTGTTATGTCTTTGGTTAAAACATTTCAGTGATTGACATAATGTATAACAAATAAAAATTAAAAGAAAAAGATCAGACATGTTGCCTATCAACATGCCTAATATTTTGCTTTTTGTTAGATAAATGCCACCACTTATTCTCCTCTGATTAGATAAGCATTTATGCTAAAACTAGATGGTGGCCCGATTCTAACGCATCGGGTATTCTAGAATATGCATGTCCACATAGTATATTGCCCAGCCACGTAGTATATTGCCCAGCCACGTAGTATATTGCCCAGCCACGTAGTATATTGTCCAACCACGTAGTATATTGCCCAGCCACGTAGTATATTGCCAAGCAATGTAGTATATTGCCCAGCCACGTAGTATATTGCCCAGTCACGTAGTATACAGCACAGAGCCACGTAGTATACAGCACAGACACGTAGTATACTGCCCAGCCACATAGTATAATGCCCAGCTATATAGTATATTGCCCAGCCACATAGTATATTGCCCAGTCATGTAGTATATTGCCCAGTCACGTAGTATACAGCACAGAGCCACATAGTATACAGCACAGACACGTAGTATATTGCCCAGCCACATAGTATATTAACCAGCCACATAGTATATTGCCCAGCCACATAGTATATTGCCCAGTCACGTAGTATATTGGCCAGTCACGTAGTATGCATCATATCCCTGTTAAAAAAAAGAATTAAAATAAAAAATAGTTACATACTCACCTTGCGGAGCCTCCCGATCGAAGCGGCCGGTTACCGATGGTCCTCGCGCGCTCCGGTCCCAAGAGTGTATTGCGGTCTCGCGAGATGATGACGTAGCGGTCTCGCGAGACCGTACGTCATCATCTCGCGAGATCGCAGCATGGACCGGTTACCGGAGCATCGCGAGCGGGAAAGGCCTGTTGTGGATCCGAGGGGCCGACGGACGGTGAGTATATAACGATTTTTTGTTTTTTTAATTACTTTTAACATTAGTTCTTTTTACTATTCATGCTGCATAGGCCGCATGAATAGTAAAAAGTTGGTTACACAGGGTTAATAGCAGCGTTAACCGAGTGCGTTACACCACGGTCAACGCTGCCTTTAAACCTGTGTGAGCGCTGACTGGAGGGGGGTATGCGGATGCCGGACACTGACTGCGGGGAGGAAGAAGCGGCCATTTTCTTCCGGACTGTGCCCGTCGCTGATTGGTCGTGGCTGTTTTGCCGCGATCAATCAGCGACTTGGATTTCCATGACAGACAGAGAACGCGACCAATGAATATCTGTGAGAGACAGACAGACGGAAGTGACCCTTAGACAATTATATAGTAGATATTTGCACAAGATTTAAAGAAAAAGTTTGTGAGAGCAGGAAATGTGTTAAAAGAATAAAATTAAGAATACTCAGTTCATTCCCCAGCCGATCTAGTGCCGCTGCTCTGTTTGTTCCCACCAACTCTTGTCGGTGTTGTGGTGATAGCATAACTTACATTATTCTCATGACCCCTGCAGCAAACCACTAGCCTCAAGTGTCCTACATGTAAACATCTGCTGAAACAGGTGACTGATAAGAGCCGCTATGGAGGGGTAGGGAATTAAAAATTGGTGAGTATTACCAATTCTAATTCATTTTACACAATTCTAATTCTCAATTCATTTTTCAAAAGCCCTTAAAAACCCTGAAATGTATAACCATGTATCCATTCTTCGATATGTTAACTGATTGGTTATCAATATCATGATTCCATGGCTGGACTGAGACAAAAAAGCAGCCCTGCCACACAAACCCCACCAACCCACATAGTCAAACACTCTCCACACACGAAGTTTGCTATACTTTGTTGTGCCCCTCAACAATCCTTTTACAGGCGTTATTTGAAGAACCACATATGAATAGGGCTGAAGTGTGCATGATTAACCACAGGTCCATTTGCATGGTTCTCTTTAGAGGTCCAGTTCTCGGCATCATGGGAGTCCCAGCGGTTGTATCCCAGCGATTGGAAAGTTCTTCGGATAGGGGATTTCTTGGGATAATCCACTTAAATGGGGTTTCCAATATTTTTTTTTTATTTTCCCATATGAATACTAAAATAATAAACCAGTATTGACCTTCCCAAAGACTAATGTTGCCTCTCCGAGTACAGAACAGGACAGGAGGAGTGGTACTGTGCATTGTATATACGGGGCAGGAGGAGTCATACTGTGCAGTGTATATATACAGGACAGGAGAAGTGGTAGTGTGCACCCTATATATACAGGACAGGAGAAGTGGTACTGTTCAGTGTATATATACAGGATAGGAGGAGTGGTACTGTGCAATGTATATATACAGGACAGGAGGAGTGGTACTGTTCAGTGTATATATACAGGATAGGAGGAGTGGTAATGTGTAGTGTATACAGTATATGTAAGGGGGACGACCAGACCTTGGGTACTTGTGTGCTGGCTCCGGAACTGAAGAGGCTGCATCCCCCGTTCCCGGGGGGAAGTCTGAGTGTGCGGCACCTTCCTCCTGACAGAAGGGGGCTGGGAAATAAAAAGGCAGAGAGCGTGCACCAGGGCTTTTGGCGTGAACCTGGAGCAGCCCCAGTGAGCTGAGTGCTGCGACCCATCCCTCCAGAGAGTACCTGTGCTGCGACAGGCCCTACCGCCTGCAGAGGGGCCGCAGCAGAGAGAAGGGTTAGCAGACCAGATAGAGAGGGAAGCTGTGTGTCCAGCTGCAGCAGCCAGGCAGAGGAGTGCTCCGTCCTGAGAGTATCCGTAACGTGCAGGCCAGTGTCCGCTGTCTCCGGCCACCAGCAGCGGAGACCAGAGATTGAGAGTAACGTGCAGTGTGTGCCTGGTGACTGCAGAGAAAGGTGCAGTTTTCTGCTGACTACAGAGAGACGAAGACGTACAGTTTGAGCCCATGACTACCAGAGAACAAGGTGCCGTATGCTCTATGTCCGTAAGTACAGTACACGTGCCTCATAAGAGTGACCGGGACTGGGACAGACAATTGCACCCTGACTTTGCCAGTGAATATTTGCCCAGGCACTTGCGCACTGACTTCACCAGAATATATTTGCAGAGCCACATTGGGTTCGTACAGGAGCATAAGAGAAGCTCCAACAGGAGCCCCAAAATTTACTTCCAGATCCAGGTGTGAGGAGCGACTATAGAGGGGTTATGGCTCTCGAAGAGGACGGCGATCCAGAGCAATGCCTCCCCCAGATAGGTGCAGAAGTGAGTGCTGGACGTGTGGAAGAATGGGACACCTGTCCAGAAGTTGCCCTACAAGGGAAAGCCGACAGCGAAGATCTGCTCACCCCTCCGAAGGTTCTGCTAATTGGAGAGTACACTACCCCTGAGAGAAATGGTATGGCGAGAAGAGAGGAGCCACACCCAGAGCCAGACAGAGCCACAACGTCGGATGCAGAGGAGGGAGAAGGTGTCGACTGTATATGGTGAGATGACTGCGCTGCTCAGGAGCGTGGAGGCAAATCTGGTGAAACTCCAAATTGGATCTGAAGGTCCCATCTGCGAGGTTCAACCCCAAGGGGAAGAAGAGACGCCTACCCGAGTAGTTCACCGAAGTATCTCGCTACCTTGCCTGCCTGCCACAAGTTCCTGATGGAAGGGAGAAAGGGTTCCTGAAACACACGCTCCCATGGTTCCAGATTGTGATGAGGAAGAATCTCTTGCCTCGTTCTCTGAACTAGTTTACTGCCCGCCAGCCCAAGGGTTCCTGACCGAATAGAAGCAATGCAAAGTGGACCTAAGATGTCTCCTCCTGCAGCTGTGGAATATAAAGAGGACGAATTTCTTGACATGTTGACCCAGAAGAGGAACAGGCTCCTGAAATGACTGCTCCATCAGAATAGGGCTCGTGTCCATCCTCGCCCACCCAACCTGAAGTTCTGAGTTCTGATGAGCAAATTCAAGGTGCATAGGACAAGTTCTTCTAGCAAAATGTAGTGCAAAAGAGGCAAGAATAAATGCGAAAACTGTGGGCATCTGTCCCACTTCAAGAGGACATAAAGGAGCACGAGGAACACTCGCCCGTGGAATGGTGAGTTAAGGGAGAGGGGGAGTGTAAGGGGGACGACCAGACCACAGTTACCTACCTGTGTGCGGGGTCCAGAACTGAAGGGGCTGTATCCCATGTTCCCGGGGGGATGCCTGAGTGTGCGAGACCTTCCTCCTGACGGGGGGGGGAGGAAGTGCTGGCGCCAGAGCTGGGTTTCCACCTGCGAGACTCAGCCGTATCTTGCGTATGTGTGATCCCAGCCTTCAGCTTGGAACGGGACACCACAAATCTTTTTGCTCATCTCAGGTTATACATTTCAGAATAATACCACCAAGTATAAAGGAACCTCTGTGCTCTGAAAGATTGAAAATATGATTTGTTTGGTTAGCCAAAAAAGGTATCAATCTCTGACAGAGGGATGTAGCAAGGGCCAGCCAGAAGTGCATCACGTGATGGGTCGTCATAACAGCTATAGATCTGCAGAACACCACCATGTCTGTCATTACGATGCTCCTGTGAACCCCGGTTTGTGGCCTGTATTCATAGGAGTTTGTGATTTCTGCTATACATAGCAGTACTTAACTGATAGGCTGCCGTCACACTAGCAGTATTTGGTCAGTATTTTACATCAGTATTTGGAAGCCAAAACCAGGAGTGGGTGATAAATGCAGAAGTGGTGCATATGTTTCTATTATACTTTTCCTCTATTTGTTCCACTCCTGGTTTTGGCTTACGAATACTGATGTAAAATACTGACCAAACACTGCTAGTGTGACGGCAGCCATATGTTTAGCACAAGCAATCGGACAATCAAAGATCGTCATTAATCGCAGGGGACTATTAAATTCAGTTTAAAGCAAAAAAAAGGTTTTTTAAAAATATGAAAAAACCCCATAAGTTAAAATCACCCCCTATTGCCCCATTAAAAATAAAACAATAAAATAATACACATATTAGATCTCAATATCGCATAGCGAGAAAAAAAATCAAAACGCCAGTATTACAGTTTTTTGGCAGCCGCAACATTGCAATAAAATACAACAATAGGCGATCAAAACATTGTATCTATCTCAACATGGTAGCAGTAAATGCCAGCTAAGGGTGCAAAAAATATGCCCTCACCCAGTCCCATATCCTGAAAAATGGAGACGCTATGAGACTTGGAAAAAAGCAACATATATATATATATATATTTTTTTTACCACCTAAATATAAAACTATACGTGTTTGGTATCTGCATACTCATACCGAACTGGAAAATAATACTATATAGTTTTACCATATAGTGAGTATGGTAAGTAAAGAACCCAAAAAACAATTATGGAATTGAACTTTTTTTTTTGCAATTTCACGGAACTTGGAATTTTTTTCCTGTTTTTCAGTACACTAAAAATCGCCAGGTAGTGCAGGGGTTGAACAAAAAGTGAATGGTTCACTTGAAACATTATGACTCTTACCAGACAGTGTCCTCTCTAGCATGCTTATGAAATTATGACCAATTTCAGATTTATAATGTGTATTTAATCCTCAAAGTGAACTTAGACTGTTTGTATAACGAGTAATTCTTGTGTGGTGAAAGCACTTTTATTACTGGAACGCCTGTTTAACTTTCTTTTTCCATAAATGTTGACATTTTGGGGTTTCCAATGATACAGGGTAAAAAAAAACACAAGTGGCAACTCAACAAGTGGCAACTCACCAAAAGTCCTTCTAGCCCATCAAAACAGCTTAAAGGGAACCTGTCACCTGAATTTGGCGGGACCGGTTTTCGGTCATATAGATTGCCTTGCGCAGGCGTGTACTACGAAGGACATAGAATGAACTTCAATTCAATATTGCGGTCAGCATGCAGCCAGCAGGTAAGGAAAGGGTGAATCAAACACCCGAAAACTCCGCCCATATGACCGAAAACCGGTCCCGCCAAATTCATGTGACAGGTTCCCTTTAAATGAACAGCATAAAAGACCAGAGTTCTAGCAAGATGACAGTGATTTTGCAAATGGTCTGAGGCCAGAGGAAGCGTGACCGCACTTTAAAAAGCCATTACCTTGCTGCACTTCTCGTCTTTCAAGTTATTAATTTTAAGCTGTTTTCAGGGAATCAAAAATGTTTTTTTAGTAAGAAGGTGCCCTAAAGTGTTTTACTTTGACCAAGGGGGCATCGAGCATTTTGCTTTACTTTAGGGCGCAATCAGACGGCCATATAACACGGACGACTCTAACTCTATTGCCTGCCCCACTGCATGGTTCCCCTTCTGCCTCCATGCAGGGATGCAAGCATACTCACCGACCCAGCCATGTGGCATGGTCCCTGGCGTGCTCCCTTTCTCCAGCTATGCGTGTTCCGCACTTCCCGGCAGTGTGCCTGGTGTGTGCACACCCCTGCTCTTAAAGAGGCGGCATGTGCACATAGCTAAATGCCCCCAGCCAATTTAATGTTTGTGTGCACCTGCAAGATGGCTATTGGCTTGGAGGCATCTTATTTAAATGGTACCCTACCCAATAGGGAGTTACCATACAACACAGTGAATCATTAGTGGATGAGGTAGTCTCCTAGCTAGTTTCTAAGGTCCTCTGGTTCTGTTGCAGCTAGTCCTGAACCCAAAGTCCCTGGTCCTTGTGGGGCCAGTCTGAAACTTGAAGTCCCTAGTTTTGTGCAGCCAATCCTGAACCTCGAAGTCCCTGGTCCTTGTGTGGTAAGTCCTGAACCCAAAATCCCTGGTCTTGGTGCAACCCATTCTAAACCAGAAGTCCCTGGTCCTAGTGTGGTTAGTGCCTGAACTTCATTCCCCGGTCTGTGTGCAGTCTGTCCCTGAATCAGTATCTAAGACCTCTGTATCTGAACGTGTGCCTATACAGGTACCCCGTATATGCAGACTGTTACAGCCAGTCCCTGAATCAGCATTGTCTGAGACTCCATGTCAATAACCTTTCTACAGGGGGTCCTGAACCTAGTAGTCTGAACGGAGCCCGAGTCTGTGTCCATGTTAGTAACCATTCTTCAGAGGATCCAGAACTTAGTAGTCTTATCTGTGTCTGCGGACCTGGCCCCTGGGGTCAGCAGCTGTAGTACCAGGGACTGCCTAGAAGTGGTACCTGGTGGATACCTGCAGCCAAGTCTGACATTACCATCAGGAGCTCCAGTGAACACCTGGAAGCTGCTTTGCTGCGCACCTCCGGTGGGTCTACGAACCACGTGCCCCAACTACATCCATGACATCGACGATCGTACACAGACTGGCTTTCGACTCTCCTGACTTGAGCGTGACAGCATGTATTTCTTTGCAGCTATCATGCAACACATGCTCAGGTCAGGAGAGCCAATGGCAAGTCCAAGTGTTGCATTGCGATCATCGTCCAAGTTATATGGTCGTCTGCGTCCTAATAGTCATTTTGTGCACTCAGGCCCATGGTGAACTGCAGTCAACCTAGCTTGAGAGGAGATTCCTCCCACCTGCATGCGTTCGTCCTGCCTATACCTGTGTGTCCTCCTCCCTAGAAAGAACAGCGAGGGGGAAGGTTCAGTGTTATGTAGGCAATCCAGTGACACAGTGTGCCAGTAATCAGAGCACATACAGTGATATGACAATAACCCAAAAACAATAGAACGAGCTCTGAGACGTGGAATCTCTGTAGACCGCAATACCTGAACCTATCCTAAACACAACTAAAGGCAGCTGTGGATTGCGCCTGACACTACCTATGCAACTCGGCACAGCCTGAGGAGCTGACTAGCCTGAAGATAGAAAAACAAGCCTGACTTGCCTCAGAGAAATACCCCAAAGGAAAAGGCAGCCCCCCACATATAATGACTGTTAGCAAGATGAAAAGACAAACGTAGGGATGAAATAGATTCAGCAAAGTGAGGCCCGATATTCTAGATAGAGCGAGGATAGCAAAGAGAACTTTGCAGTCTACAAAAAACCCTAAAGCAAAAAACCACGCAAAGGGGGCAAAAAGACCCACCATGCCGAACTAACGGCACGGCGGTACACCCTTTGCTTCTCAGAGCTTCCAGCAAAACGAATTGACAAGCTGGACAGAAAAAGTAGCAACAAAAGCAAAGAAGCACTTATCTAAGCAGAGCAGCAGGCCACAGGAAAGATCCAGAAGCTCAGATCCAACACTGGAACATTGACAAGGAGCAAGGAAGACAGAATCAGGCGGAGTTAAATAACAAAGCAGCCAACGAGCTCACCAGAACACCTGAGGGAGGAAGCTCAGAAGCTGCAGTACCGCTTGTGACCACAAGAGTGAATTCAGCCACAGAATTCACAACAGTACCCCCCCCTTGAGGAGGGGTCACCGAACCCTCACCAGAGCCCCCAGGCCGACCAGGATGAGCCACATGAAAGGCACAAACAAAATCTGGAGCATGGACATCAGAGGCAAAAACCCAGGAATTATCTTCCTGAGCATAACCCTTCCATTTAACCAGATACTGGAGTTTCCGTCTAGAAACACGAGAATCCAAAATTTTCTCCACAATATACTCCAATTCCCCCTCCACCAAAACCGGGGCAGGAGGCTCAACAGATGGAACCATAGGTGCCACGTATCTCCGCAACAACGACCTATGGAATACATTATGTATGGAAAAGGAGTCTGGGAGGGTCAGACGAAAAGACACAGGATTGAGAATCCCAGAAATCCTATACGGACCAATAAAACGAGGTTTAAATTTAGGAGAGGAAACCTTCATAGGAATATGACGAGAAGATAACCAAACCAGATCCCCAACACGAAGTCGGGGACCCACACGGCGTCTGCGATTAGCGAAAAGTTGAGCCTTCTCCTGGGACAAGGTCAAATTGTCCACTACCTGAGTCCAGATCTGCTGCAACCTGTCCACCACAGAATCCACACCAGGACAGTCCGAAGACTCAACCTGTCCTGCAGAGAAACGAGGATGGAACCCAGAATTGCAGAAAAATGGAGAGACCAAGGTAGCCGAGCTGGCCCGATTATTAAGGGCGAACTCAGCCAACGGCAAAAAGGACACCCAATCATCCTGGTCTGCAGAAACAAAACATCTCAGATATGTTTCCAAGGTCTGATTGGTTCGTTCGGTCTGGCCATTAGTCTGAGGATGGAAAGCCGAGGAAAAAGACAGGTCAATGCCCATCCTACCACAAAAGGCTCGCCAAAACCTTGAAACAAACTGGGAACCTCTGTCAGAAACAATATTCTCAGGAATGCCATGCAAACGAACCACGTGCTGGAAGAACAAAGGCACCAAATCAGAGGAGGAAGGCAATTTAACCAAGGGCACCAGATGGACCATTTTAGAAAAGCGATCACAGACCACCCAAATGACTGACATCTTTTGAGACACGGGAAGGTCAGAAATGAAATCCATCGAAATATGTGTCCAAGGCCTCTTTGGGACCGGCAAGGGCAAAAGCAACCCACTGGCACGTGAACAGCAGGGCTTAGCCCTAGCACAAATCCCACAGGACTGCACAAAAGTACGTACATCCCGTGACAGAGATGGCCACCAGAAGGATCTAGCCACTAACTCTCTGGTACCAAAGATTCCAGGATGACCAGCCAACACCGAACAATGAAGTTCAGAGATAACTTTACTAGTCCACCTATCAGGGACGAACAGTTTCTCCGCCGGACAACGATCAGGTTTATTCGCCTGAAATTTTTGCAACACTCGCCGCATATCAGGGGAGATGGCAGACACAATGACTCCTTCCTTGAGGATACTCGCCGGCTCAGATGAACCCGGAGAGTCGGGCACAAAACTCCTAGACAGAGCATCCGCCTTCACATTTTTAGAGCCCGGAAGGTACGAAATCACAAAATCGAAGCGGGCAAAAAATAACGACCAACGGGCCTGTCTAGGATTCAAGCGCTTGGCAGACTCGAGATAAGTAAGGTTCTTATGATCAGTCAATACCACCATGCGATGCTTAGCTCCTTCAAGCCAATGACGCCATTCCTCGAATGCCCACTTCATGGCCAGCAACTCTCGGTTGCCCACATCATAATTACGCTCAGCAGCCGAAAACTTCCTGGAAAAGAAAGCACATGGTTTCAACACTGAGCAACCAGAACCTCTCTGTGACAAAACCGCCCCTGCTCCAATCTCAGAAGCATCAACCTCGACCTGGAACGGAAGAGAAACATCTGGTTGACACAACACAGGGGCAGAACAAAAACGATGCTTCAACTCCTGAAAAGCTTCCACAGCAGCAGAAGACCAATTAACCAAATCAGCACCCTTCTTGGTCAAATCTGTCAATGGTTTGGCAATGCTAGAAAAATTACAGATGAAGCGACGATAAAAATTAGCAAAGCCCAGGAATTTTTGCAGACTTTTCAGAGATGTCGGCTGAATCCAATCCTGGATGGCTTGGACCTTAACCGGATCCATCTCGATAGTAGAAGGGGAAAAGATGAACCCCAAAAATGAAACTTTCTGCACACCGAAGAGACACTTTGATCCCTTCACAAACAAAGAATTAGCACGCAGGACCTGGAAAACCATTCTGACCTGCTTCACATGAGAGTCCCAATCATCTGAGAAGATCAAAATGTCATCCAAGTAAACAATCAGGAATTTATCCAGATACTCACGGAAGATGTCATGCATAAAAGACTGAAACACAGATGGAGCATTGGCAAGTCTGAACGGCATCACTAGATACTCAAAATGACCCTCGGGCGTATTAAATGCAGTTTTCCATTCATCTCCTTGCCTGATTCTCACCAGATTATACGCACCACGAAGATCTATCTTAGTGAACCAACTAGCCCCCTTAATCCGAGCAAACAAGTCAGATAACAATGGCAAGGGATACTGAAATTTAACAGTGATCTTATTAAGAAGGCGGTAATCAATACACGGTCTCAGCGAACCATCCTTCTTGGCTACAAAAAAGAACCCTGCTCCCAGTGGTGATGACGATGGGCGAATATGTCCCTTCTCCAGGGATTCCTTCACATAACTGCGCATAGCGGCGTGTTCAGGCACGGATAATTTAAATAATCGACCTTTAGGGAATTTACTACCAGGAATCAAATTGATAGCACAATCACAATCCCTATGCGGAGGTAGGGCATCGGACTTGGGCTCTTCAAATACATCCTGATAGTCAGACAAGAACTCTGGGACCTCAGAAGGAGTGGATGACGAAATAGACAAAAATGGAACATCACCATGTACCCCCTGACAACCCCAGCTGGATACCGACATAGAGTTCCAATCCAATACTGGATTATGGGTTTGCAGCCATGGCAACCCCAACACGACCACATCATGCAGATTATGTAGCACCAGAAAGCGAATAACTTCCTGATGTGCAGGAGCCATGCACATGGTCAGCTGGGTCCAGTACTGAGGTTTATTCTTGGCCAAAGGTGCAGCATCAATTCCTCTCAACGGAATAGGACACCGCAAAGGCTCCAAGAAAAACCCACAACGTTTAGCATAATCCAAATCCATCAGATTCAGGGCAGCGCCTGAATCCACAAACGCCATGACAGAATACGATGACAAAGAGCATATCAAGGTAATGGACAGAAGGAATTTGGATTGTACAGTACCAATGACGGCAGACCTATCGAACCGCTTAGTGCGCTTAGGACAATCAGAAATAGCATGAGTGGAATCACCACAGTAGAAACACAGACCATTCAGACGTCTGTGTTCTTGCCGTTCAACTCTGGTCATAGTCCTATCGCACTGCATAGGCTCAGGTTTAATCTTAGACAATACCGCCAAATGGTGCACAGATTTACGCTCGCGCAAGCGTCGACCGATCTGAATGGCCAAAGACATAGACTCATTCAAACCAGCAGGCATAGGAAAACCCACCATGACATCCTTAAGAGCCTCAGAGAGACACTTTCTGAACAAAGCTGCCAGCGCAGATTCATTCCACAGAGTGAGTACTGACCACTTCCTAAATTTCTGACAATATACTTCTATATCATCCTGACCCTGGCACAAATCCAGCAAATTTTTCTCAGCCTGATCCACTGAATTAGGCTCATCGTAAAGTAATCCGAGCGCCAGGAAAAACGCATTGACATTACTCAATGCAGGGTCTCCTGGCGCAAGAGAAAATGCCCAGTCCTGAGGGTCGCCGCGCAAAAAAGAAATAATAATCAAAACCTGTTGAATAGGATTACCAGAGGAACGAGGTTTCAAGGCCAGAAATAGTTTACAATTATTTTTGAAATTAAGAAACTTAGTTCTATCACCAAAAAACAAATCAGGAATAGGAATTCTTGGTTCTAACATAGATTTCTGATCAATAGTATCTTGAATCCTTTGTACATTTGTAACGAGATTATCCATTGAAGAGCACAGACCCTGAATATCCATGTCCACACCTGTGTCCTGAAACACCCAAATGTCTAGGGGAAAAAAAAGACTGAACACAGAGCTGAGAAAAAAAAATGATGTCAGAACTTCTTTTTTCCCTCTATTGAGAATCATTAGGTTGGCTCCTTGTACTGTTATGTAGGCAATCCAGTGACACAGTGTGCCAGTAATCAGAGCACATACAGTGATATGACAATAACCCAAAAACAATAGAACGAGCTCTGAGACGTGGAATCTCTGTAGACCGCAATACCTGAACCTATCCTAAACACAACTAAAGGCAGCTGTGGATTGCGCCTGACACTACCTATGCAACTCGGCACAGCCTGAGGAGCTGACTAGCCTGAAGATAGAAAAACAAGCCTGACTTGCCTCAGAGAAATACCCCAAAGGAAAAGGCAGCCCCCCACATATAATGACTGTTAGTAAGATGAAAAGACAAACGTAGGGATGAAATAGATTCAGCAAAGTGAGGCCCGATATTCTAGATAGAGCGAGGATAGCAAAGAGAACTTTGCAGTCTACAAAAAACCCTAAAGCAAAAAACCACGCAAAGGGGGCAAAAAGACCCACCATGCCGAACTAACGGCACGGCGGTACACCCTTTGCGTCTCAGAGCTTCCAGCAAAACGAATTGACAAGCTGGACAGAAAAAGTAGCAACAAAAGCAAAGAAGCACTTATCTAAGCAGAGCAGCAGGCCACAGGAAAGATCCAGAAGCTCAGATCCAACACTGGAACATTGACAAGGAGCAAGGAAGACAGAATCAGGCGGAGTTAAATAACAAAGCAGCCAACGAGCTCACCAGAACACCTGAGGGAGGAAGCTCAGAAGCTGCAGTACCGCTTGTGACCACAGGAGTGAATTCAGCCACAGAATTCACAACAGTTCAGTGTATGTCTCTCCCTGAGGCATCTATCCACCCAGAGAGCAAGGGCCATGGCAGCCTCCAGCGATCCAGGAGTAGCATACTGCACCAGAATATCCTGGAACCTAGCTGACAAACCCTGACAAAAATGACTCCTAAGAGCAGGGTCAGCACGCCACCCTGCTTGATTTTACAATCAAGCCAGAGAGACGCCATCAAGATCCCCATACACCAATGCCAATGCTGCGAAAAACTCATCCACCGACCGCAAAGATGGTGAATCGGTCAGCAGGGAGTAGCCCAGGATTTGTGATCACCCTTAAGAAGGTAGACTACAATCCCCACACAATGTTCCTAACTCCCTGAGGAACGAGGATGAAGCCTGAAATATAATTTACAGGCTTCTCTGAAAACCATAACTTTATCTCTCCCTCCAGAGAACTTGTCAGGGAGAGATATTTTGGGCTTCGGCTGAGCCAAGGCATGAGTCGAAACCAAGAACCCAGACACCTGCTGAAGCTGATGCACCGCAACTCCATAATCTTAACCCCTTCAAGTCGCGGCCCTTTTTCGTTTTTCATTTTTCACTTCCCTCCTTCCCAGAGCCATAACTTTTTTATTTTTCTGTCAATATGGTCATGTGAGGGCTTATTTTTTGCGGGACGAGTTGTACTTTTGAACGACACCATTGGTTTTACCATGTCTTTTACTAGAAAACGGGAAAAAAATTCCAAGTGCGGTGAAATTCCAAAAAAAGTGCAATCCCACACTTGTTTTTTGTTTGGCTTTTTTGCTAGGTTCATTAAATGCTAAAACTAGCCTGCCATTGTGATTATCTCGATCATTACGAGTTCATAGACACCTAACATGTCTAGGTTATTTTTTATCCAAGTGGTGAAAAAAAATTCAAAATTTTGCTTTAAAAAAAAAAAAAAAAGTGCCATTTTCCAATACCCGAAGCGTCTCCATTTTTCGTGATCTGGGGTTGGGTGAGGGCTTATTTTTTGTGTGCTGAGCTGTCGTTTTTAATGATACCATTTCGGTGAAGATACGTTCTTTTGATCGCCCATTATTGCATTTTAATGCAATGTCACGGCGACCAAAAAACGTAATTCTGGTGTTTCGGATTTTTTTCTCACTACGCTGTTGAGCGATCAGGTTAATGCTTTTTTTTATTGATAGATCGGGTGATTCTGAACGCGGCGATACCAAATACGTGTAGGTTTTTTTTTTTAAATTGTTTTATTTAGGATGGGGCGAAAGGGGGGAGATTTAAACTTTTATATTTTTTATATTTTTTTCATATTTTTAAAAACATTTTTTTTTACTTGTGCCATGCTTCAATAGCCTCCATGGGAGGCTAGAAGCTGGCATAGCCTGATCGGCTCTGCTGCATAGCAGCGATCATCAGATCGCTGCTATGTAGCTGAAAAGCAGGTGTGCTGTGAGTGCCGACCACAGGGGGGTGCTCACAGCAGGCCGGCATCAGTAACCATAGAGGTCTCAAGGACCTCTATGGTTACCTTCCTGATGCATCGCCGACCCCCGATCATGTGACGGGGGTCGGCGATGACATAATTTCCGGCCACCCGGCCGGAAGCGCCGGTTAAATGCCGCTGTCAGCGTTTGACAGCGGCATTTAACAGGTTAATAGCGGCGGGTGAATAGCGATTTCACCCGCCGCTATTGCGCGCACATGTCAGCTGTACAAAACAGCTGACATGTCGCGACTTTGATGTGGGCTCATCGCCGGAGCCCACATCAAAGGGGGTGACACGGCATGCGCCGTAATAGTACGGCGCATGTCGTGAAAGGGTTAAACGTGAAGGACTAGATTAGGCAAGCAAAAGCCTCCACTTGAGCCATAGATTCTCTGGAAAATAATATGGGTCGGTAATACGAATACGGAGAAGTCTGGTGGACGGCACAACATAAACCAAACATCGAAAAGGAATAGGGAGAGGAAGGCACTAACAGTAGGGAGTGAGGGATGAGACACCTCCCGACTCTAACCTGTGCCTATCCCTAAGCTCCCCTAACACCGTAAGTGGGTACGTCCACCCACCTTCGTCACATACCTAGTCCCAAATTGTCACCTCAATTTTCCCTGGCTAGTGCACTGACTGGCAAGGACACTAGCCACACCACTGCAGATGGTAAACGGCACAGGGGAAGTGACAAACACGAGATAGACAAGGAAAAAAGCTGCATTTCAATTATAAAATCCTATATGTCCAGCCAACACCCGCAATTTGTACTACTAAAAGATAGAACAGTAGGTAGGGGTGCAAGGATGTACAAGGAAGGTTCAGTGGTGCCACAACAGTGAAAATCACATAAAGAAAAAAGCACCAATAAAAACCAATATAATGAAAGTACAAAACTTTATTAAATACCAATAAAATACAATTGTAATAACATGGAAAAAGTGACAGGGAATTGACAATGTAAAGCTAAAAAGAATGGTGGACACCATAGTTATATGCAGGCAAGGATACCCAAAGCAGAAAAATAATGAAAAATTTGCAGGTCAGCTCAAAAAGTGTAAAGTGCAATCAAAGATGAGCCAATTAGAGGTACATAGATGTAAGGTATATTGTAAACTGTAAGTACAATAGAGGCACAAAAAGGAGTAGGAAGCGTCAACTAGCCACAGTGGTAAGGAGAGCAATGACCATGGAACCAGATGTAAAATGTGCCAAGGGTTTTTACCTGAGAGACCGTGGTGCCACCCGCCCCAACGCGCATTTCGGATCAGTGCATTCGTCCGGGAGTATTTCAATTATAGCAGAAACCAAAGCTGCCACGAATCCAAAAATGAATTGTGACAGCTGCTTATGATGAGGACAATCTGGCCATGGGAACCATGAAGTCTCGGACTTCCAACAACAGGCCAGATTTCCCTCATTATCACCACTCTGCAAGTAGGGGCATACATAGAAATCACAGCGCCCCATAGCAATAGTTCTATTTGTGCCTCCTCATACCTCTAAAAAATATATATATTTATATACTGTATTTTTGCTGAGATGAAGATAGATAGATATATATACCGGTTAGCATGTGACAACTAGAGTCAGCTATATCAGTTAATAGAACATTGCAAGATATAGCTGACACATAGTGATGAGCGAGTGTGCTCGTTACTCGGGTTCCTCTGAACATGCTCGGGTGGTCTCCGAGTATTTCAGTGTGCTCGGAGATTTAGTTTATGTCGACGCAGCTGCATGATTTGCGGCTGGTAGACAGCTTGAATACATGTGTGTATTGCCTGTTTGTTAGGGAATCCATTCAGCTGTGTTGACAAACTTAAAGGGAACCTGTCACCTGAATTTGGCGGGACTGGTTTTGGGTCATATGGGTGGAGTTTTTGGGTGTTTGATTCACCCTTTCCTTACCCGCTGGCTGCATGCTGGCTGCAATATTGGATTGAAGTTCATTCTCTGTCCTCCATAGTACACGCCTGCACAAGGCAAGATTGCTTTGCGCAGGCGTGTACTATGGAGGTCAGAGAATGAACTTCAATCCAATGTTGCAGCCAGCATGCAGCCAGCGGGTAAGGAAAGGGTGAATCAAACACCCGAAAACTCCGCCCATATGACCCAAAACCAGTCCCGCCAAATTCAGGTGACAGAGTCCCTTTAAATCTCCAAGCACGCTGAAATGCTCGGAGACCACATGAGCATGCTTGGAGAAACTCGAGTAACAAGCATACTCGCTCATCACTACTGACATACTAGTGGCACATGACAGCAAGTGTGCAAAGCGCATACTCATGGCGACGTGATTCCTGCTGGAACTGGCAGAGCCCAACCATGTATACTACATCCATACTACAAATAAAAGTATGGAATGGTGTAGCATAGTGATGAGCGAGTGTGCTCGGTATTCGGGTTTTCCTGAGCATGCTCGGGTTGTCTCCGAGTATTTTGTCGACGTAGCTGCTTGATTTGCGGCTGCTGGACAGCTGAAATACATGTGGGGGTTGCCTGTTTGTTAGGGAATCCCCCACATGTATTCACGCTGTCTAGCAGCCACAAATCAAGCAGCTGCGTCGACGAAAACTAAATCTCCGAGCACGCCAAAATACTCGGAGACCACCTGAGCATGCTCACTCGTCACTAGTGCATAGCTCCCAACCGTCGTTCATACTGCGGGACTGTCGAGATTTTGAGGCTGTGCCCCGCAGTCCTGGGACTCTACATCTCCTGCACAGCCAGCAGGAGAAGCAGCCGACATGCCCCCTTGCATTAGGCAACGTCCCCTCCATATCTTCTTCTTCCCGTGCGCTGGTTCAGAGAGAGAGAGAGGACATTCTGGGGTACATGTGTGTGAATGTATTGCACACATACATGTAGCTGGCTCTGCTGTGCTTACTGTACAAGGCATTATAACCAGGAGTAGTGGTAGCAGTTTCAGTGCAGCCTATTAGTCATAGGCACAGTCAGTGGTGTATCCCGGGGGGGGGGGGGGGGGCAGCCGGGGCATGTGCCCCGGGTGCAGCCGACAGGGGGGCGTCAGCAGGCCACCTGATGCGGCGGTCCAAGGAGGAGGCTCCCCGTCGGCGGAATTCTGACGCCCCCACACTGAGATTCTTTCGTTCTCTAAGCCGGCTGTCAAATTGACAGGCTCAGAGAAAGTGCTGCGCGTCGGTTCCCAAGGATGTACTAGCGTCTTCAAACGCTAGTACCCTTGATCTATGCCCTGACCGCTGCCGGCACTTCCGCATCAGTGAAGCGCCATCAGCGTGATCAGGTCACATGATCATGCTGCTGACATCACTCGCCGGCTCTTCACAGGCAGCCTTGTGGTTTGTGGTAACTAAGTGCTCCAGCTCCAGACGGCTGGGTAATGGGGGCTGGAGCTGAAGACACTGAACTGCCAGAAGTAGAGATGCGGGCTGTGTGGTATACTACTGTGTGGGTGGTGCTGTATACTACTATGCGGGCTGTGCTATATACTACTATGTGGGTAGTGCTGTATACTACTGTGTGGGCTGTGCTATATACTACTATGTGGGCTGTGCTATATACTACTATGTGGGCGCTGCTGTATACTACTATGCAGGCTGTGCTATATACTACTATGTGGGCAGTGCTGTATACTACTATGTGGGCTGTGCTATATTCTACTGTGTGGGCACTGCTGTATACTACTGTGTGGGCTGTGCTATATACTACTATGTGGGCAGTTCTGCATGCTACTATGTGGGCTGTGCTATATACACTACTGTGTGGGCAGTGCTGTATACTTATGTGTGGGCTGTGCTATTTACTACTATGTGGGCAGTGCTGTATACTACTGTGTGGGTGGTGCTGTATACTGCTATGCAGGCTGTGCTATATACTACTATGTGGGCAGTGCTGTATACTACTATGTGGGCAGTGCTATATACTACTTGCGGGCTGTGCTATATACTACTATGTGGGCAGTGAGGTATACTACTATGTGGGCTGTGCTGTATACTACTATGTGGGCTGTGCTATATGCTACTATGTGGGCTGTGCTGTATACTACTATGTGCGCTCTGCTGTATAGTACTGTGTGGGCTGTGCTGTATACTACTATGTGGGCAGTGCTGTATACTACTATGTGGGCTGTGCTGTATACTACTATGTGGGCTGTGCTGTATACTACTGTGTGGGCTGTGCTGTATACTACTATGTGGGCAGTGCTGTATACTACTATGTGGGCTGTACTATATACTGCTATGTGGGCTGTGTTGTATACTGCTATATGGGCTGTGCTGTATACTACTACTTTATATAATATCCTTTATATACTACAGCAGTTATGGAGTGGAGCCAAAAGATAGTGGTGTTGTCTGAGTGCATGCAGAATTCGCAGAGCTGGGCTACATTGCAATGTGCAGGATCTGTGAGGCAGCAATGTGGGCAGCGACAGGTGGTGAAATCTTTGCCTGCATTGTAAGCTGCTGGGACACATCTACAGCCCCGACTGTACACTGGTATACTCATGTGGGACCATTATACTGTACGCAGCATCAAGTGGGGCTATTATACAGTATAGAGCATCATGTGGGGCCATTATACAGTATTGAGCATCATGTAGTGCCATTATACAGTATGGAGCACTGTGTGGCCATTATACGGTATTGAGCATCATGTGGGGCCATTATGCAGTATGAAGCATCATGTGTGGCCATTATACATTATTGAGCATCATGTGCCATTACAGTTAGGTCCATATATATTTGGACAGAGACAACATTTTTCTAATTTTGGTTATAGACATCACCACAAAGAATTTTAAACAAAACAATTCAGATGCAGTTGAAGTTCAGACTTTTAGCTTTCATTTGAGGGTAACCACATTAAAATTAGATGAAGGGCTTAGGAGTTTCAGCTCCTTAACATGTGCAACCCTGTTTTTAAAGGGACCAAAAGTAATTGGACAGATTCAATAATTTTAAATAAAATGTTCATTTTTAGTACTTGGTTGAAAACCCTTTGTTGGCAATGACTGCCTGAAGTCTTGAACTCATGGACATCACCAGACGCCGTTTCCTCCTTTTTGATGTTCTGCCAGGCCTTCACTGCGGTGGTTTTCAGTTGCTGTTTGTTTGTGGGCCTTTCTGTCTGAAGTTTAGTCTTTAACAAGTGAAATGCACGCTCAATTGGGTTGAGATCAGGTGACTGACTTGGCCATTCAAGAATATTCCACTTCTTTGCTTTAATAAACTCCTGGGTTGCTTTGGCTTTATGTTTTGGGTCATTGTCCATCTGTAGTATGAAACGACGACCAATCCATTTGGCTGCATTTGGCTGGATCTGAGCACACAGTATGGCTCTGAATACCTCAGAATTCATTCGGCTGCTCCTGTCCTGTGTCACATCATCAATAAACACTAGTGACCCAGTGCCACCGGCAGCCATGCATGCCCAAGCCATCACACTGCCTCCGCTGTGTTTTGCAGATGATGTGGTATGCTTTGGATCATGAGCTGTACCACGCCATCGCCATACTTTTCTCTTTCCATCATTCTGGTAGAGGTTGATCTTGGTTTCATCTGTCCAAAGAATGTTCTTCCAGAACTGTGCTGGCTTTTTTAGATGTTTTTAGCAAAGTCCAGTCTAGCCTTTTTATTCTTGATGCTTATGAGTGGCTGCACCGTGCAGTGAACCCTCTGTATTCACTTCCATGCAGTCTTCTCTTTATGGTAGATTTGGATATTAATACGCCGTTCTCCTGGAGAGTGTTGGTCACTTGGTTGGCTGTTGTAAAGGGGTTTCTCTTCACCATGGAGATTATTCTGCGATCATCCACCACTGTTGCCTTCCGTGGGCGCCCAGGTCTTTTTGCATTGATGAGTTCACCAGTGCTTTCTTTCTTTCTTTCTCAGGATGTACCAAACTGTAGATTTTGCCACTCCTAATATTGTAGCAATTTCTCGGATGGGTTTTTTCTGTTTTCGCAGCTTAAGGATGGCTTGTTTCACCTGCATGGAGAGCTCCTTTGACCTCATGTTTACTTCACAGTAAAACCTTCCAAATGCAAGCACCACACCTCAAATCAACTCCAAACCTTTTATCTGCTTAATTGAGAATGAAATAACGAAGGGATTGCCCACACGTGTCCATGAAATAGCCTTGGAATCAATTGTCCAATTACTTTTGGTCCCTTTAAAAACAGGATGGCACATGTTAAGGAGCTGAAACTCCTAAACCCTTCATCTAATTTTAATGTGGATACCCTCAAATGAAAGCTGATAGTCTGAACTTCAACTGCATGTGAATTGTTTTGTTTAAAATTCATTGTGGTAATGTCTATAACCAAAATTAGAAAAATGTTGTCTCTGTCCAAATATATATGGACCTAACTGTATACAGTATGGAGCATGGTGTGGCCATTATACAGTATTGAGCATCATGTGGGGCCATTATACAGTATTTAGCATCACTTGTGCCCATTATACAGTATGGAGCATCATGTGGGGCCATTATACAGTATGGAGCACTGTGTGGCCATTATACAGTATTGAGCATCATGTGGGGCCATTATGCAGTATGAAGCATCATGTGTGGCCATTATACAGTATTTAGCAGCACGTGTGGCCATTATACAGTATGGAGCACTGTGTGGCTATTATACAGTATTTAGCATCATGTGTGGCCATTATACAGTATGGAGCATCATGTGAGGCCATTAAACAGTATTGAACATCATGTGGGGCCATTATATGGAGCACTGTGTGGCCATATTTTTTCTGTTTATAATTATTGTTTATGAAACAGTGTGATCAGCAGGGCTAAATGGGTGTGATCAGGGGCGTGGCCTAAAATTTGGCCTTTTTTGCATTCTAAGAAAGTTGGGAAGTGTGCTAGTGTAGCACACTGTACTATTCCATACAATGGTATCCTGTAAAAGACGTACTTTAAAATATTTAGGTTTTTTTTTTACAGCGGATGTTGAAACCACTGTATGGCGTCCATAGGAGGCAACTGTTTAACATGTGCATCATGGTGAATGCACAGAACATAGAATTATTATAGAATTATTCCCCCAAAACTCAAGTTATCCCAAATTCCAATGAGTCCCCAGCAGTTCTGGGAACAGGACTATGCAGCTCAGCCATGAATAAATAGGAGGAACACATGCTTTACTTCTGCTCTAGTCATTGTCTATGGAACTGATGGAAATAGTCGAGCGCAGTACTCAGCAGCTCTTTAGATAATAGAGAGAGCAGAGGCAAAGCATTCACAACTCTGCTCCATTCAGGATAAGACTGCAAAACCCTGTTTTCAGAATCTCGGGGGAGCTCAACAGTCAGATCCTCAGTGATCAGCAAGTTCACACACACATTTATATACATACACACACACACGGTACATACATACACACACATTCATACATACACATTTATACACACACACACATATATACACACATACATTATATGCATACACACATGCATAGATACACACACATAATCACACACATGTATACATACACATACTGCATACACACACATAGAAACACATGTATTCATACATACATACACACATACACATAAACAAGCACACACATGCATACATACACACAGAGACACACACATACATACACATGCATAAACACATACATACATGCATACACACACATACATACAAACACAAACACACACAGATACACACACATAAATACATGCACATACACATACATGCATACATGCACACACACACAAACACATACATACAAACACACACACACACATATATATACCGTACACATAAAAACATATACAAACACATACATACTAATCTTCTATATCAGGTGTTCAGCTATATGAGAGGTCTGTCACATAGTTTATAGATCAGCTGGAGAGGCTGCAGCGAGCCCTCCTCCCCCGAACTCTAAACGTGATGCTGCTGGGAAGGGAACAGTGGAGAGAAAAGAAGATGCACTGTAAGTCCGGCTCTTCCTCCACTAATGTCCCCTGTGCTGTGCAGCCCAGCCCCCTAACGTTCACCATTGAGGTGCGCCATGCAGGAAGCTAGAGCCAGAAGCAAGTAAGAGCTCTCATTGGCCAGTATCTGTCTACCTGCATGGCACCCCCCTTTTTCGGTACCCTCTCCCTGGCTTCGCATACCAGAATGATTACGGGTGGGGGTGGGAGGGGCCTGGTGCCAGGGAGCACTGGGTTCTCTGACTGAGGGGCCCTATAGCGGATGCATATAATCTTGCCTGCAAGGGCCCCCCTCCACCTCCGGGCCCTGATGCAGCTGCACCAGTGGTAGATTTGCCCTTGACTGTACCATTAAGGCTGCACTCACATCTGTGTATAAGATCGGCAAATGCAATGTGACAAAAAATGCATTAGACTCCAACAATGTTATTCATTTAGGCGGTATTCATCTGCGACTTTTCCTCAGAGTTTTTCCTCACCTGGAATTGGCATGAGGAAAAATCTCAGCATGCTGCGTATGGCCTATTAAAAAGGCCAAGACACACTCAGGTTTAATCTTAGACAATACCGCCAAATGGTGCACAGATTTACGCTCGCGCAAGCGTCGACCGATCTGAATGGCCAAAGACATAGACTCATTCAAACCAGCAGGCATAGGAAAACCCACCATGACATCCTTAAGAGCCTCAGAGAGACCCTTTCTGAACAAAGCTGCCAGCGCAGATTCATTCCACAGAGTGAGTACTGACCACTTCCTAAATTTCTGACAATATACTTCTATATCATCCTGACCCTGGCACAAATCCAGCAAATTTTTCTCAGCCTGATCCACTGAATTAGGCTCATCGTAAAGTAATCCGAGCGCCAGGAAAAACGCATTGACATTACTCAATGCAGGGTCTCCTGGCGCAAGAGAAAATGCCCAGTCCTGAGGGTCGCCGCGCAAAAAAGAAATAATAATCAAAACCTGTTGAATAGGATTACCAGAGGAACGAGGTTTCAAGGCCAGAAATAGTTTACAATTATTTTTGAAATTAAGAAACTTAGTTCTATCACCAAAAAACAAATCAGGAATAGGAATTCTTGGTTCTAACATAGATTTCTGATCAATAGTATCTTGAATCCTTTGTACATTTGTAACGAGATTATCCATTGAAGAGCACAGACCCTGAATATCCATGTCCACACCTGTGTCCTGAAACACCCAAATGTCTAGGGGAAAAAAAAGACTGAACACAGAGCTGAGAAAAAAAAATGATGTCAGAACTTCTTTTTTCCCTCTATTGAGAATCATTAGGTTGGCTCCTTGTACTGTTATGTAGGCAATCCAGTGACACAGTGTGCCAGTAATCAGAGCACATACAGTGATATGACAATAACCCAAAAACAATAGAACGAGCTCTGAGACGTGGAATCTCTGTAGACCGCAATACCTGAACCTATCCTAAACACAACTAAAGGCAGCTGTGGATTGCGCCTGACACTACCTATGCAACTCGGCACAGCCTGAGGAGCTGACTAGCCTGAAGATAGAAAAACAAGCCTGACTTGCCTCAGAGAAATACCCCAAAGGAAAAGGCAGCCCCCCACATATAATGACTGTTAGCAAGATGAAAAGACAAACGTAGGGATGAAATAGATTCAGCAAAGTGAGGCCCGATATTCTAGATAGAGCGAGGATAGCAAAGAGAACTTTGCAGTCTACAAAAAACCCTAAAGCAAAAAAACACGCAAAGGGGGCAAAAAGACCCACCATGCCGAACTAACGGCACGGCGGTACACCCTTTGCGTTTCAGAGCTTCCAGCAAAACGAATTGACAAGCTGGACAGAAAAAGTAGCAACAAAAGCAAAGAAGCACTTATCTAAGCAGAGCAGCAGGCCACAGGAAAGATCCAGAAGCTCAGATCCAACACTGGAACATTGACAAGGAGCAAGGAAGACAGAATCAGGCGGAGTTAAATAACAAAGCAGCCAACGAGCTCACCAGAACACCTGAGGGAGGAAGCTCAGAAGCTGCAGTACCGCTTGTGACCACAGGAGTGAATTCAGCCACAGAATTCACAACAGTTCAGTGTATGTCTCTCCCTGAGGCATCTATCCACCCAGAGAGCAAGGGCCATGGCAGCCTCCAGCGATCCAGGAGTAGCATACTGCACCAGAATATCCTGGAACCTAGCTGACAAACCCTGACAAAAATGACTCCTAAGAGCAGGGTCAGCACGCCACCCTGCTTGATTTTACAATCAAGCCAGAGAGACGCCATCAAGATCCCCATACACCAATGCCAATGCTGCGAAAAACTCATCCACCGACCGCAAAGATGGTGAATCGGTCAGCAGGGAGTAGCCCAGGATTTGTGATCACCCTTAAGAAGGTAGACTACAATCCCCACACAATGTTCCTAACTCCCTGAGGAACGAGGATGAAGCCTGAAATATAATTTACAGGCTTCTCTGAAAACCATAACTTTATCTCTCCCTCCAGAGAACTTGTCAGGGAGAGATATTTTGGGCTTCGGCTGAGCCAAGGCATGAGTCGAAACCAAGAACCCAGACACCTGCTAAAGCTGATGCACCGCAACTCCATAATCTTAACCCCTTCAAGTCGCGGCCCTTTTTCGTTTTTCATTTTTCACTTCCCTCCTTCCCAGAGCCATAACTTTTTTATTTTTCTGTCAATATGGTCATGTGAGGGCTTATTTTTTGCGGGACGAGTTGTACTTTTGAACGACACCATTGGTTTTACCATGTCTTTTACTAGAAAACGGGAAAAAAATTCCAAGTGCGGTGAAATTGCAAAAAAAGTGCAATCCCACACTTGTTTTTTGTTTGGCTTTTTTGCTAGGTTCATTAAATGCTAAAACTAGCCTGCCATTGTGATTATCTCGATCATTACGAGTTCATAGACACCTAACATGTCTAGGTTATTTTTTATCCAAGTGGTGAAAAAAAATTCAAAATTTTGCTTTAAAAAAAAAAAAAAAAGTGCCATTTTCCAATACCCGAAGCGTCTCCATTTTTCGTGATCTGGGGTTGGGTGAGGGCTTATTTTTTGTGTGCTGAGCTGTCGTTTTTAATGATACCATTTCGGTGAAGATACGTTCTTTTGATCGCCCATTATTGCATTTTAATGCAATGTCACGGCGACCAAAAAACGTAATTCTGGTGTTTCGGATTTTTTTCTCACTACGCTGTTGAGCGATCAGGTTAATGCTTTTTTTTATTGATAGATCGGGTGATTCTGAACGCGGCGATACCAAATACGTGTAGGTTTTTTTTTTAAATTGTTTTATTTAGGATGGGGCGAAAGGGGGGAGATTTAAACTTTTATATTTTTTATATTTTTTTCATATTTTTAAAAACATTTTTTTTTACTTGTGCCATGCTTCAATAGCCTCCATGGGAGGCTAGAAGCTGGCATAGCCTGATCGGCTCTGCTGCATAGCAGCGATCATCAGATCGCTGCTATGTAGCTGAAAAGCAGGTGTGCTGTGAGTGCCGACCACAGGGGGGTGCTCACAGCAGGCCGGCATCAGTAACCATAGAGGTCTCAAGGACCTCTATGGTTACCTTCCTGATGCATCGCCGACCCCCGATCATCTGACGGGGGTCGGCGATGACATAATTTCCGGCCACCCGGCCGGAAGCGCCGGTTAAATGCCGCTGTCAGCGTTTGACAGCGGCATTTAACAGGTTAATAGCGGCGGGTGAATAGCGATTTCACCCGCCGCTATTGCGCGCACATGTCAGCTGTACAAAACAGCTGACATGTCGCGACTTTGATGTGGGCTCATCGCCGGAGCCCACATCAAAGGGGGTGACACGGCATGCGCCGTAATAGTACGGCGCATGTCGTGAAAGGGTTAAACGTGAAGGACTAGATTAGGCAAGCAAAAGCCTCCACTTGAGCCATAGATTCTCTGGAAAATAATATGGGTCGGTAATACGAATACGGAGAAGTCTGGTGGACGGCACAACATAAACCAAACATCGAAAAGGAATAGGGAGAGGAAGGCACTAACAGTAGGGAGTGAGGGATGAGACACCTCCCGACTCTAACCTGTGCCTATCCCTAAGCTCCCCTAACACCGTAAGTGGGTACGTCCACCCACCTTCGTCACATACCTAGTCCCAAATTGTCACCTCAATTTTCCCTGGCTAGTGCACTGACTGGCAAGGACACTAGCCACACCACTGCAGATGGTAAACGGCACAGGGGAAGTGACAAACACGAGATAGACAAGGAAAAAAGCTGCATTTCAATTATAAAATCCTATATGTCCAGCCAACACCCGCAATTTGTACTACTAAAAGATAGAACAGTAGGTAGGGGTGCAAGGATGTACAAGGAAGGTTCAGTGGTGCCACAACAGTGAAAATCACATAAAGAAAAAAGCACCAATAAAAACCAATATAATGAAAGTACAAAACTTTATTAAATACCAATAAAATACAATTGTAATAACATGGAAAAAGTGACAGGGAATTGACAATGTAAAGCTAAAAAGAATGGTGGACACCATAGTTATATGCAGGCAAGGATACCCAAAGCAGAAAAATAATGAAAAATTTGCAGGTCAGCTCAAAAAGTGTAAAGTGCAATCAAAGATGAGCCAATTAGAGGTACATAGATGTAAGGTATATTGTAAACTGTAAGTACAATAGAGGCACAAAAAGGAGTAGGAAGCGTCAACTAGCCACAGTGGTAAGGAGAGCAATGACCATGGAACCAGATGTAAAATGTGCCAAGGGTTTTTACCTGAGAGACCGTGGTGCCACCCGCCCCAACGCGCATTTCGGATCAGTGCATTCGTCCGGGAGTATTTCAATTATAGCAGAAACCAAAGCTGCCACGAATCCAAAAATGAATTGTGACAGCTGCTTATGATGAGGACAATCTGGCCATGGGAACCATGAAGTCTCGGACTTCCAACAACAGGCCAGATTTCCCTCATTATCACCACTCTGCAAGTAGGGGCATACATAGAAATCACAGCGCCCCATAGCAATAGTTCTATTTGTGCCTCCTCATACCTCTAAAAAATATATATATTTATATACTGTATTTTTGCTGAGATGAAGATAGATAGATATATATACCGGTTAGCATGTGACAACTAGAGTCAGCTATATCAGTTAATAGAACATTGCAAGATATAGCTGACACATAGTGATGAGCGAGTGTGCTCGTTACTCGGGTTCCTCTGAACATGCTCGGGTGGTCTCCGAGTATTTCAGTGTGCTCGGAGATTTAGTTTATGTCGACGCAGCTGCATGATTTGCGGCTGGTAGACAGCTTGAATACATGTGTGTATTGCCTGTTTGTTAGGGAATCCATTCAGCTGTGTTGACAAACTTAAAGGGAACCTGTCACCTGAATTTGGCGGGACTGGTTTTGGGTCATATGGGTGGAGTTTTTGGGTGTTTGATTCACCCTTTCCTTACCCGCTGGCTGCATGCTGGCTGCAATATTGGATTGAAGTTCATTCTCTGTCCTCCATAGTACACGCCTGCACAAGGCAAGATTGCTTTGCGCAGGCGTGTACTATGGAGGTCAGAGAATGAACTTCAATCCAATGTTGCAGCCAGCATGCAGCCAGCGGGTAAGGAAAGGGTGAATCAAACACCCGAAAACTCCGCCCATATGACCCAAAACCAGTCCCGCCAAATTCAGGTGACAGAGTCCCTTTAAATCTCCAAGCACGCTGAAATGCTCGGAGACCACATGAGCATGCTTGGAGAAACTCGAGTAACAAGCATACTCGCTCATCACTACTGACATACTAGTGGCACATGACAGCAAGTGTGCAAAGCGCATACTCATGGCGACGTGATTCCTGCTGGAACTGGCAGAGCCCAACCATGTATACTACATCCATACTACAAATAAAAGTATGGAATGGTGTAGCATAGTGATGAGCGAGTGTGCTCGGTATTCGGGTTTTCCTGAGCATGCTCGGGTTGTCTCCGAGTATTTTGTCGACGTAGCTGCTTGATTTGCGGCTGCTGGACAGCTGAAATACATGTGGGGGTTGCCTGTTTGTTAGGGAATCCCCCACATGTATTCACGCTGTCTAGCAGCCACAAATCAAGCAGCTGCGTCGACGAAAACTAAATCTCCGAGCACGCCAAAATACTCGGAGACCACCTGAGCATGCTCACTCGTCACTAGTGCATAGCTCCCAACCGTCGTTCATACTGCGGGACTGTCGAGATTTTGAGGCTGTGCCCCGCAGTCCTGGGACTCTACATCTCCTGCACAGCCAGCAGGAGAAGCAGCCGACATGCCCCCTTGCATTAGGCAACGTCCCCTCCATATCTTCTTCTTCCCGTGCGCTGGTTCAGAGAGAGAGAGAGGACATTCTGGGGTACATGTGTGTGAATGTATTGCACACATACATGTAGCTGGCTCTGCTGTGCTTACTGTACAAGGCATTATAACCAGGAGTAGTGGTAGCAGTTTCAGTGCAGCCTATTAGTCATAGGCACAGTCAGTGGTGTATCCCGGGGGGGGGGGGGGGCAGCCGGGGCATGTGCCCCGGGTGCAGCCGACAGGGGGGCGTCAGCAGGCCACCTGATGCGGCGGTCCAAGGAGGAGGCTCCCCGTCGGCGGAATTCTGACGCCCCCACACTGAGATTCTTTCGTTCTCTAAGCCGGCTGTCAAATTGACAGGCTCAGAGAAAGTGCTGCGCGTCGGTTCCCAAGGATGTACTAGCGTCTTCAAACGCTAGTACCCTTGATCTATGCCCTGACCGCTGCCGGCACTTCCGCATCAGTGAAGCGCCATCAGCGTGATCAGGTCACATGATCATGCTGCTGACATCACTCGCCGGCTCTTCACAGGCAGCCTTGTGGTTTGTGGTAACTAAGTGCTCCAGCTCCAGACGGCTGGGTAATGGGGGCTGGAGCTGAAGACACTGAACTGCCAGAAGTAGAGATGCGGGCTGTGTGGTATACTACTGTGTGGGTGGTGCTGTATACTACTATGCGGGCTGTGCTATATACTACTATGTGGGTAGTGCTGTATACTACTGTGTGGGCTGTGCTATATACTACTATGTGGGCTGTGCTATATACTACTATGTGGGCGCTGCTGTATACTACTATGCAGGCTGTGCTATATACTACTATGTGGGCAGTGCTGTATACTACTATGTGGGCTGTGCTATATTCTACTGTGTGGGCACTGCTGTATACTACTGTGTGGGCTGTGCTATATACTACTATGTGGGCAGTTCTGCATGCTACTATGTGGGCTGTGCTATATACACTACTGTGTGGGCAGTGCTGTATACTTATGTGTGGGCTGTGCTATTTACTACTATGTGGGCAGTGCTGTATACTACTGTGTGGGTGGTGCTGTATACTGCTATGCAGGCTGTGCTATATACTACTATGTGGGCAGTGCTGTATACTACTATGTGGGCAGTGCTATATACTACTTGCGGGCTGTGCTATATACTACTATGTGGGCAGTGAGGTATACTACTATGTGGGCTGTGCTGTATACTACTATGTGGGCTGTGCTATATGCTACTATGTGGGCTGTGCTGTATACTACTATGTGCGCTCTGCTGTATAGTACTGTGTGGGCTGTGCTGTATACTACTATGTGGGCAGTGCTGTATACTACTATGTGGGCTGTGCTGTATACTACTATGTGGGCTGTGCTGTATACTACTGTGTGGGCTGTGCTGTATACTACTATGTGGGCAGTGCTGTATACTACTATGTGGGCTGTACTATATACTGCTATGTGGGCTGTGTTGTATACTGCTATATGGGCTGTGCTGTATACTACTACTTTATATAATATCCTTTATATACTACAGCAGTTATGGAGTGGAGCCAAAAGATAGTGGTGTTGTCTGAGTGCATGCAGAATTCGCAGAGCTGGGCTACATTGCAATGTGCAGGATCTGTGAGGCAGCAATGTGGGCAGCGACAGGTGGTGAAATCTTTGCCTGCATTGTAAGCTGCTGGGACACATCTACAGCCCCGACTGTACACTGGTATACTCATGTGGGACCATTATACTGTACGCAGCATCAAGTGGGGCTATTATACAGTATAGAGCATCATGTGGGGCCATTATACAGTATTGAGCATCATGTAGTGCCATTATACAGTATGGAGCACTGTGTGGCCATTATACGGTATTGAGCATCATGTGGGGCCATTATGCAGTATGAAGCATCATGTGTGGCCATTATACATTATTGAGCATCATGTGCCATTACAGTTAGGTCCATATATATTTGGACAGAGACAACATTTTTCTAATTTTGGTTATAGACATCACCACAAAGAATTTTAAACAAAACAATTCAGATGCAGTTGAAGTTCAGACTTTTAGCTTTCATTTGAGGGTAACCACATTAAAATTAGATGAAGGGCTTAGGAGTTTCAGCTCCTTAACATGTGCAACCCTGTTTTTAAAGGGACCAAAAGTAATTGGACAGATTCAATAATTTTAAATAAAATGTTCATTTTTAGTACTTGGTTGAAAACCCTTTGTTGGCAATGACTGCCTGAAGTCTTGAACTCATGGACATCACCAGACGCCGTTTCCTCCTTTTTGATGTTCTGCCAGGCCTTCACTGCGGTGGTTTTCAGTTGCTGTTTGTTTGTGGGCCTTTCTGTCTGAAGTTTAGTCTTTAACAAGTGAAATGCACGCTCAATTGGGTTGAGATCAGGTGACTGACTTGGCCATTCAAGAATATTCCACTTCTTTGCTTTAATAAACTCCTGGGTTGCTTTGGCTTTATGTTTTGGGTCATTGTCCATCTGTAGTATGAAACGACGACCAATCCATTTGGCTGCATTTGGCTGGATCTGAGCACACAGTATGGCTCTGAATACCTCAGAATTCATTCGGCTGCTCCTGTCCTGTGTCACATCATCAATAAACACTAGTGACCCAGTGCCACCGGCAGCCATGCATGCCCAAGCCATCACACTGCCTCCGCTGTGTTTTGCAGATGATGTGGTATGCTTTGGATCATGAGCTGTACCACGCCATCGCCATACTTTTCTCTTTCCATCATTCTGGTAGAGGTTGATCTTGGTTTCATCTGTCCAAAGAATGTTCTTCCAGAACTGTGCTGGCTTTTTTAGATGTTTTTAGCAAAGTCCAGTCTAGCCTTTTTATTCTTGATGCTTATGAGTGGCTGCACCGTGCAGTGAACCCTCTGCATTTACTTTCATGCAGTCTTCTCTTTATGGTAGATTTGGATATTGATACGCCTACCTCATGGAGAGTGTTGTTCACTTGGTTGGCTGTTGTAAAGGGGTTTCTCTTCACCATGGAGATTATTCTGCGATCATCCACCACTGTTGCCTTCCGTGGGCGCCCAGGTCTTTTTGCATTGATGAGTTCACCAGTGCTTTCTTTCTTTCTTTCTCAGGATGTACCAAACTGTAGATTTTGCCACTCCTAATATTGTAGCAATTTCTCGGATGGGTTTTTTCTGTTTTCGCAGCTTAAGGATGGCTTGTTTCACCTGCATGGAGAGCTCCTTTGACCTCATGTTTACTTCACAGTAAAACCTTCCAAATGCAAGCACCACACCTCAAATCAACTCCAAACCTTTTATCTGCTTAATTGAGAATGAAATAACGAAGGGATTGCCCACACGTGTCCATGAAATAGCCTTGGAATCAATTGTCCAATTACTTTTGGTCCCTTTAAAAACAGGATGGCACATGTTAAGGAGCTGAAACTCCTAAACCCTTCATCTAATTTTAATGTGGATACCCTCAAATGAAAGCTGATAGTCTGAACTTCAACTGCATGTGAATTGTTTTGTTTAAAATTCATTGTGGTAATGTCTATAACCAAAATTAGAAAAATGTTGTCTCTGTCCAAATATATATGGACCTAACTGTATACAGTATGGAGCATGGTGTGGCCATTATACAGTATTGAGCATCATGTGGGGCCATTATACAGTATTTAGCATCACTTGTGCCCATTATACAGTATGGAGCATCATGTGGGGCCATTATACAGTATGGAGCACTGTGTGGCCATTATACAGTATTGAGCATCATGTGGGGCCATTATGCAGTATGAAGCATCATGTGTGGCCATTATACAGTATTTAGCAGCACGTGTCGCCATTATACAGTATGGAGCACTGTGTGGCTATTATACAGTATTTAGCATCATGTGTGGCCATTATACAGTATGGAGCATCATGTGAGGCCATTAAACAGTATTGAACATCATGTGGGGCCATTATATGGAGCACTGTGTGGCCATATTTTTTCTGTTTATAATTATTGTTTATGAAACAGTGTGATCAGCAGGGCTAAATGGGTGTGATCAGGGGCGTGGCCTAAAATTTGGCCTTTTTTGCATTCTAAGAAAGTTGGGAAGTGTGCTAGTGTAGCACACTGTACTATTCCATACAATGGTATCCTGTAAAAGACGTACTTTAAAATATTTAGGTTTTTTTTTTACAGCGGATGTTGAAACCACTGTATGGCGTCCATAGGAGGCAACTGTTTAACATGTGCATCATGGTGAATGCACAGAACATAGAATTATTATAGAATTATTCCCCCAAAACTCAAGTTATCCCAAATTCCAATGAGTCCCCAGCAGTTCTGGGAACAGGACTATGCAGCTCAGCCATGAATAAATAGGAGGAACACATGCTTTACTTCTGCTCTAGTCATTGTCTATGGAACTGATGGAAAGAGTCGAGCGCAGTACTCAGCAGCTCTTTAGATAATAGAGAGAGCAGAGGCAAAGCATTCACAACTCTGCTCCATTCAGGATAAGGCTGCAAAACCCTGTTTTCAGAATCTCGGGGGAGCTCAACAGTCAGATCCTCAGTGATCAGCAAGTTCACACACACATTTATATACATACACACACACACACACGGTACATACATACACACACATTCATACATACACATTTATACACACACACACATATATACACACATACATTATATGCATACACACATGCATAGATACACACACATAATCACACACATGTATACATACACATACTGCATACACACACATAGAAACACATGTATTCATACATACATACACACATACATACACATAAACAAGCACACACATGCACACATACACACAGAGACACACACATACATACACATGCATAAACACATACATACATGCATACACACACATACATACAAACACAAACACACACAGATACACACACATAAATACATGCACATACACATACATGCATACATGCACACACACACACAAACACATACATACAAACACACACACACATATATACCGTACACATAAAAACATATACAAACACATACATACTAATCTTCTATATCAGGTGTTCAGCTATATGAGAGGTCTGTCACATAGTTTATAGATCAGCTGGAGAGGCTGCAGCGAGCCCTCCTCCCCCGAACTCTAAACGTGATGCTGCTGGGAAGGGAACAGTGGAGAGAAAAGAAGATGCACTGTAAGTCCGGCTCTTCCTCCACTAATGTCCCCTGTGCTGTGCAGCCCAGCCCCCTAACGTTCACCATTGAGGTGCGCCATGCAGGAAGCTAGAGCCAGAAGCAAGTAAGAGCTCTCATTGGCCAGTATCTGTCTACCTGCATGGCACCCCCCTTTTTCGGTACCCTCTCCCTGGCTTCGCATACCAGAATGATTACGGGTGGGGGTGGGAGGGGCCTGGTGCCAGGGAGCACTGGGTTCTCTGACTGAGGGGCCCTATAGCGGATGCATATAATCTTGCCTGCAAGGGCCCCCCTCCACCTCCGGGCCCTGATGCAGCTGCACCAGTGGTAGATTTGCCCTTGACTGTACCATTAAGGCTGCACTCACATCTGTGTATAAGATCGGCAAATGCAATGTGACAAAAAATGCATTAGACTCCAACAATGTTATTCATTTAGGCGGTATTCATCTGCGACTTTTCCTCAGAGTTTTTCCTCACCTGGAATTGGCATGAGGAAAAATCTCAGCATGCTGCGTATGGCCTATTAAAAAGGCCAAGACACACCAATGCAAGTCAATGGGGGCAAGAAAAAATTGCACGGCACACAGACAATGCGTGTGCTGTCCAATTTTTATGCGCCTCTCTCAGAAAACCCAACATTTCATCAGTCGAGTACATTATTATTAATACCCAGTTGAGGTAAAGCCGACAGCTGGGTGGCTGGTGTTATATTCTGGAATGATGCGAATATTCATGAAGCTTCCCAGCCTATTAATATCAGCCTGCTGCTGTCTGCTCCTCTGGGAAATTAAATATGCAAATTCTCTCTTCAGAGAGAAAGAGGACTTCAGCTCTAGTGCCACCTATTGGAAGTTGCAATCCTACAAATCAACATTGACCCTTTAACGAGCCTTGCAATATGACTTAGGATAAAAGCCAAATCAGAATCTCAATTTGTAGACACGGTGTTTTGGGGTATTGCCGTTCATCAGTGTAAAGTATGAGATCTGATTTGGCTACGTGAGAAGCTAAGACTGGGATCTAAGGGGTAAGGTTTCTCCTTGTAGAGAGTGACATACCAGGTCTGGCATGCCAGTATAAGAAGAGTTAAATTTTCTCTTCATAGAGGAAGAGGACTTAAAGGGACACTGTCACCTGAATTTGGAGGGAACAATCTTCAGCCATGGAGGCGGGGTTTTAGGGTGTTTGATTCACCCTTTCCTTACCCGCTGGCTGCATGCTGGCTGCAATATTTGATTGAAGTTCATTCTCTGTCCTCCGTAGTACATGCCTGCACAAGGCAATCTTGCCTTGCGCAGGCGTGTTCTACGGGGGACAGAGAATGAACTTCAATCCAATATTGCAGCCAGCATGCAGCCAGCGGGTAAGGAAAGGGTGAATCAAACACCCCAAAACCCCGCCTCCATGGCTGAAGATTGTTCCCTCCAAATTCAGGTGACAGTGTCCCTTTAAACTCTAGTGCCATGTATTGGCAGTAGCAATCCTACGAGTCAATATTGACCCTTTAACAAGCCTTGCAATATGACTTAGGATAAAAGCCAAATCAAAATCTCAATTTACGGGCCAATTTCCACTTCAAATCAGCAAGCAACTTCTGTAACAGACACATACAGTAAAGGCATCCCATGTGCTGTTCTTGCACAGGGACCATGTTCAGTCTGATCCGCCACTGATCATAACGAATGGTCCTCTGCTATATCATCCATTAGAAGATCTGACATTTTTTAGAACTGACCATGTCCAGTCTAGAATGCTCTAGGTATTCAGAGACCCCTTTATAGTAAAACAGGTCTATTACAAACAGGACAAAAAAATAGATGCACATCTACTATATAAAGCTGAATGTGTGTATGTGTGTGTATATGTGTGTATGTATGTCCGGGATTGGCATCTGCACCGTCGCAGCTACAGCCACAAAATTTTGCACAGTCACACGTCTGGACCCCGAGAGCGTCATAGGCTATATTGTGAGGCGAAATTTTAACCCCGCGCGTTCCAATTCACCAAACAATTTTGCCCCTATCTACATAATGGGGAAAAAAGTGAAAGGAAAAGTGTTGGAAGCGTCGCAGCTACAGCAACAAAATTTTGCACAGTCACACGTCTGGGCCCTGAGAGCGTCATAGGCTACGTTGTGAGGTGAAATTTTAACCCCGCGCTTTCCAATTCACCAAACAATTTTGCCCCTATCTACATAATGGGGAAAAAGTGAAATGAAAAGTGTTGGAGGCGTCGCAGCTACAGCCACAAAATTTTGCACAGTCACACGTCTGGACCCTGAGAGCATCATAGGCTATGTTGTGAGGTGAAATTTTAACTCCGCGCTTTCCAATTCACCAAACTATTTTTCCCCTACCTACATAATGGGGAAAAGTGAAAGGAAAAGTGTTGGAGGCAAATTGACAGCTGCCAGATGTGAACAAGGGGGACTTAAAGAATGAGAGCGATGGCGCCAAAGAGTATATACCGATCAGTTGCTAAGGTGGGGCCCCGACATGAGATACTCCCCACACATGGGGATATGAACACACACACAAAATGCGCCACACACTACCACGTGCTTGAACACATATACCACCCTCAGCACACATTTCACCACACATACACCAACCTCGCCACATAAAAGTCGAAACACAAAAGTCGCCACTCAAAACTCACCACGCACAAAACTCGCCACATGCAAAAACTAGGCTCACGCAAAACTCGCCACAAGTGCAAAACTCACCTCATGGAAAACTCGCCACACGCAAAACTTGCACATGCGGAAAAATTGCCACATGCACAAAATTTGCAACACATGCAAAAGTTGCCTCACACAAAACTTGCACATACTCAAAAGGCACCAGACATAAAACTCACCACGCGCAAAACTCGCCATGCGCAAAACTTGCTGCACACAACTTGCTACACTAACCTGTCACATGCAACTCGACACACAAAAAGTTGCTACACGCATGTTGCCACACAAAACTCATCTCACAAAAGTCGCTACATGCATGTCGCCACACACAACTCAACACACACAACTTGACAAACGAAACTCGCCCTAAAACACACACAAGTCTGGTATTAGCCTTCAAAAATAAAAATCTGATTAATAAGCAGACAAACTACAAGAGCAACAAATGTACCATATAGGAAATACAGCAGCTGTCAGTCACATGACCTGTCTATTATGTGTATGTGTGAGCTAATATATACTGCCAGGGGGAGGGCTTCCTGTTGGCTGGAGATTTATCAGGCTGCCAATTTATCTTACAAATACTGAGGTAAAAATACTGAGCAAATAACGTGTTAACGAGGTCTAATACAGGAGATCACACAGGTATATACTATATACAGGGGAGATGACACACAGATATATACTATATACAGGAGAGATGACACACAGGTATATACTATATAGAGGAGGAGATGACATACAGGTACATACTATATACAGGAGGAGATGACATACAGGTATATACTATATACAGGAGGAGATGACACACAGGTATATACTATATACAGGAGCAGATGACCTACAGGTATATACTATATACAGGAGGAGATGACATACAGGTATATGCTATATATAGAAGATGACATACAGGTATATACTATATACAGGAGGAGATGACACACAGATATATATATATACAGGGGAGATGACACACAGGTATATACTATATACAGGAGGAGATGACATACAGGTATATACTATATATAGAAGGAGATGACATACAGGTATATACTATATATAGGAGGAGATGACATACAGGTATATACTATATATAGGAGGAGATGACATACAGGTATATACTATATATAGGAGGAGATGACATACAGGTATATACTATATACAGGGGAGATGACACACAGCAGGTATATAGTATATACAGGGGAGATGACATACAGGTATATACTATATACAGGAGATGACATACAGGTGTATACTATATATAAGGGAGATGACAAACATGTATATACTGAGGTGAAAATGAGAGGTGTGAGGTGAAAATGAAAAGGTGTGAGTGCAAAATGAGAGGAGTGAGGGAAAATAGTGTAGTGATCGGAAAATGACAGATGTGAGGTCGAAATGACAAGTGTTAGGCGGGAATGAGAGGAGTGAGGGAGAAAATGAGAGATGTGAGGGGGAAAATTAAAGATGTGATTGGGAAAATAAGAGAAGTGACGTGCTATAACTAACCACAGATATTTACTGTGCCCAGGCAACGCCGGGCTCTTCAGCTAGTTTTTTATAAATTCTGGATTTCTTACAAACGACTGACAACTGGAAATGTAAATGGAGATTTACAAAGTAAGGGAAGATGTGATCTGGCATATAAAAGCTTAACAAGGAGTGACTTGGCACATACTCAGCATTTACTGTTCTTCATTCAGGAGTGTGACACAATCTTGTGAGAAAACTGTTACCACTGCCATAATCCAGATAACAGTCCTGTGACTGTTGTGGTCCTGGTGCCTAGAAGCTGTGAGTGAGGTAGGTCAGTTTATTCATTCTAGATCATGGAAGTAAATATCAAAATTCTTAGGAATGCTGGTGTTAAAAAATGGTACTAAAAGAAATTGTGCTGACAGAATAGAAAGCAAATATACTGATGTAATTTCACAAAAACAGCTGGAGGAACAAAGTACATATTGTACAGACACACAACTTTATTATTGATGCTTTCTTATAGGGGTTTTCCAGCCTGAAAACAAACGTTTAACCCCTTAACCCCCAAGGGTGGTTTGCACATTAATGACCAGGCCAGTTTTTACAATTCTGACCACTGTCCTTTTATGAGGTTATAACTCTGGAACGCTTCAACGGATCCCGGTGATTCTGACATTGTTTTCTCATGACATATTGTAGTTCATGATAGTGGTAAAATTTCTTTGATATTACCTGTTTTTTTTTGTGAAAAAAATGAAATTTGGCAAAAATTTTGAAAATTTTGCAATTTTCCAACTTTGAATTTTTATTCCCTTAAATCACAGAGATATGTCACACAAAATACTTAATAAGTAACATTTCCCAAACGCCTACTTTACATCAGCACAATTTTGGAACCAAAAATTTTTTATGTTAGGGAGTTATAAGGGTTAAAAGCTGACCAGCAATTTCTCATTTTTACAACACCATTTTTTTTAGAGACCACATCCCATTTCAAGTCATTTTGAGGGATCTATATGATAGAAAATAACCAAGTGTGACACCATTCTAAAAACTGCACCCCTCAAGGTGCTCAAAACCACATTCAAGTTTATTAACCCTTCAGGTGTTTCACAGGAATTTTTGGAATGTTTAAAAAAAAAAAACCGAACATTTAACTTTTTTTAACAAAAAATTTACTTCAGCTTCAATTTGTTTTATTTTACTAAGGGTAACAGGAGAAAATGGACCCCAAAAGTTGTTTTACAATTTGTCCTGAGTGCGCCGATACCCCATACGTGGGTGTAAACCACTGTTTGGGCGCATGGCAGAGCTCGGAGGGGAAGGAGCGCCGAATGCAGACTTAGATGGATTGGTCTGCAGGTGTCACATTGCGTTTGCAGAGCCCCTAATGTACCTAAACAGTAGAAACCCCCACAAGTGACCCCATATTAGAAACTAGACCCCCCCAAGGAACTTATCTAGATATGTTGTGAGAACTTTGAACCCCCAAGTGTTTCACTACAGTTTATAACGCAGAACCATGAAAATAAAAAATATTTTTTTCCACAAAAGTGTTTATTTCCTCCCCAAATTTTTATTTTCCCAAGGGTAACAAGTTATTGTCCTATTTGTCCTGAGTATGCTGATACCCCACATGTGGGGGGAAACCTCCGTTTGGGTGCATGGCAGAGCTCGGAAGGGAAGGAGTCCCGTTTGGAATGCAGACTTAGATGGATTGGTCTGCAGGCGTCACATTGCATTTGCAGAGCCCCTGATGTACCTAAACAGTAGAAACCCCCCACAAGTGACCCCATATTGGAAACTAGTTCCCCAAAGGAACTTATCTAGATGTGTTGTGAGAATTTTGAACCCCAAAGTGTTTCACTACAGTTTATAATGCAGAGCCGTGAAAATAAAAATTATTTTTTTCCCACAAAATGTTTTTTTAGCCCCCCCAATTTTTTTTCCCAAGGGTAACAAGAGAAATTGGACCCCAAAAGTTTTTGTCCAATTTGTCCTGAGTACGCTGATACCCCATATGTTAGGGTAAACCCTTGTTTGGGCGCACGGGAAAGCTCGGAAGGGAAGGAGCACTGTTTTACATTTTCAACGCAGAATTGTCTGGAATTGAGATCAGACGCCATGTCGCGTTTGGAGAGCCCTTGATGTGCCTAAACAGTGGAAGCCCCCAATTCTAACTGAAACCCTAACCCAAACACACCCCTAATCCTAATCCCAACTCTACCCATAACCCTAACCACACCCTTAACCCGAATATGCCCCTAACCCCAACCACACCCCTAACCCCAACACACCTCTAATCCCAACCCTAACCACACCCCTAACTCCAACACACCCCTAACCCTAATCCCAACCATAACCCTAACCACACCCCTAACCCTGACACACCCCTAACCCTAATCCCAACCGTAAATGTAATCCAAACCCTAACCCTAGCTTTAGCCCCAACCCTAACCCCAATTTTAGCCCCAACCCTAACCCTACCTTTAGCCCCAACCCTAACCCTAACTTTAGCCCCAACTCTAACTGTAGCCCTAACCCCAACCCTAGCTCTAGCCCCAACCCTAACCCTAGCCCTAACTCTAACCCTAGCCCCAACCCAAGCGCTAGCCCCAACCCTAACCCTATCCCCAACCCTAGCCCTAACCCTAACCCCAACCCTAACCCTAGCCCCAACCCTAACCCCAACCCAAGCCCTAACCCCAACCCTAACCCTAGCCCCAACCCTAACCCCAACCCTAACCCTAATACTAGCCCTAACCCTAACGGGAAAATGGAAATAAATACATTTTTTTAATTTTATTATTTTTCCCTAACTAAAGAGGTGATAAAGTGGGTTTGATTTACTATTTATAGTGGGGGTTTTTAGTGGATTTTAGTAGATTGGCAGCTGTTACACACTAAAAGACGCTTTTTATTGCAAAAAAATAGTTTTTGCGTCTCCACATTTTGAGAGCTATAATTTTTCCATAGTCATGTGAGGTCTTGTTTTTTTGTGGGACGAGATGATGTTTTTATTGGTACAATTTTCTGGCATGTGACATTTTTTGATCGCTTTTTATTCCGATTTTTGTGAGGCAGAGTGACCAAAAACCAGCTATTCATGAATTTCTTTTGGGGGGGCGTTTATACCGTTCCACGTTTGGTAAAATTGATAAAGCAGTTTTATTCTTTGGGATAGTACGATTACAGTGATATCTCATTTATATCATTTTTTATGTTTTGGCGCTTTTATACGATAAAAATATTTTATAGAAAAAATAATTATTTTTGCATTGCTTTATTCTGAGGACTATAACTTTTTTATTTTTTCGCTGATGATGCTGTATGGTGGGTCGTTTCTTGTGGGACAAGATGACTTTTTCAGCGGTACCATGGTTATTTATATCCGCAATTTTGATCGCGTGTTATTCCACTTTTTGTTGGGTGGTATGATAATACAGCATTGCTTTTTGCCTGTTTTTTTTTTTTAACGGTGATCACTGAAGGGGTTAACTAGTGGGATAATTTTATAGGTCAGGTAGTTACGAATGTGGCGAAACTCAATATGTGTACTTTTATTGTTTTTTTTTTTTTTAGATAAAGAAATGTATTTATGGGAACAATATATTTTTTTTTCTTTATTTACTATTTTTTTTTTTTTTACATACGTGAATATATATATATATTTTTACTTTTTAACATTGCTGGGGGGGGGGGCATCATGTTATAGGGTCAGATCGCTGATCTGACACTTTGCAGAGCACTGTGTCAGATCAGCGACTCCGAGGGTCTCAGGGAAGCACGCTGCGAATGATGCTATCCTATGCCACCGGAACACTGCGATCATGTTTGATCGCAGTATGCCGAGGGTTAATGTGCCAGGAGCGGTCACGGACCGCTTCTGGCACATAGTGCCGGATGTCAGCTGTGATGGTCAGCTGACACCCGGCCGTGATAGGCCGCGCTCCCCCCGTGAGCGCGGCCGATCGCATATGACGTACTATCCCATCACTGGGGATTAAGTCCCAGGTCACCTCGATGGGATAGTACATTATATGGGATTAAGGGGTTAAAGTAATTCTTTGCAATTACCGAATCATGACAGTAAGAAATATGCACACTGTTATGATTCCACTGTATCCGCAGACTATTAGGAATAGCTCATAAGATTTTAGACAGCAGATGAGCGGAGGAAAGTGTGACGCCCAGGAGACCGGGGTACCCAGCACCGGACCAATGGGGTCTGTCTCTTGAGGGGGATGTCACGGGTGGCTTGACCCGGTGCTGTGGCCTCAGGCAATGCACAGTGTAAGGGGTATCATGAGGGAACAGGCACTTACTTGATCAGCAGGTTCTCCCAGCGGTGATGATCCTGATCCTGGATAGATAGCTATTGTCCAAATGAAAGTCTGAGGCACTGAAACGTTTAACCAGTTTACTTCAACATAAAAGGATTTACAACCAGTCCTGTCACCGGAGTCTGTATGGGAACTCTGAGTTACTTTGACCCTGCCGGGGTCTTCGCCTCTTATTGTACGCAATTTCTGTGTGGCCCTGCTGCTGTATGTGAACTGGCTGCCGGCCCAATCTGTCCCCTCCGGGTCCTGGTTCGACGGGCAACCCGAGTCCTTTTATCGGCTTACCCCCTCCAGGAGTACCGCTGAACTCTGTGTCTGTTGCTGCGTCCGGCCCTAGTGAAGCTGATATCACCTCACGTTTTTCCGGTTGCTGTATTATATATAATGAGTACAGCCACGGATCCGGTATCCGTCTTTGCGCCTGTTCTGGGTAGTGATTAATGCTACCCGGTTTTCACAATGTCCTTTTTCTCTGTCCCTTTCCTCCTCAGGCCAGTGATTTGGGCCTGGAAACCGTCATAGGGCTGTTAGAAATTCAGCTGTATGACCTCTCACTATCAGCTCCTTAGCCCAACTGCCAGTTCTTCTCTCAGACCAGAATGGATCAAGGGGAGTCTCTGGAGCTCCCCCTTCTGGCCGGAGGTGGTAGTGCAGTTTTGCTATCTTAATATTTGTGTTTAGTGTCAGTAACTATTTTTGTGGCAAATACCCCTAGGGGTGCCACATTCCCCCTTAGTTAAGAACAGTACTCCGGGACTGTGGGACGATAACATTTTGAAATAACAATTAATATGTACAGAGTCTTAAAAATGAAAAGTTACAAAAACCACTCAAGGAAACAAAAATAGAGTTCTGTAAAAAGTCACTTCAAATAGCGTCCATTAATACAGTTCTACCCTTGAAGGTACTCAATAGAAAGTCTAAAGAAAGTTCAAAAAGAGCAAAAAGCAAAGTTCAAAAAGCAGTCTTTCCGGAGCTTTGATTTAGTGCCTCTTGGCTGATAACAAGTTCAAGAATATGCAAGAAGTTCATACAGACAAGTCTCTGTAGGTACTGGGCTTAAACGTTGCAGACTGATAACAATGACTATACTACATTTTCTGTTTAACTATATATGGCATAACATATATACAATTCACATTATGAGCTTTATAGTTGGTAACCTGCATACCTGGCCGGTAATTGGCCCTGGGTACTACGCTGTGATCTACGTAATAGCGGTATCTCTTCATGTGGTGTACTACTGTCTACTGCGGATGTAGTATCTGCCCGCTCTGCTAAAGATAATTCCATGACTATGGAGTTGGCAAGTCCACCGTGAATGAGATTACTCTGATCAGGAATCTGTTCTTCCTGGCCTGGAACTTCCTGTAGTACGGGGTCAGCCTCTTCCTGTCTTGGGACTTCTGGTATTGGGTTTGGTGTTGGGTAAAAGGCCACCATGGGAACCACTACTGCACCATGGTATGTTAGTAGGGTTTTGGGAAAGTCTCCTATACAGGTGTGATACATTTCCTCTTCTTTTTCCTTTACTGGTTGGACCAGTATGGGTTGAATAACTTCTGGTTCTGGCTGGACAACTTCTGGCTCTTTCAATGCTTCCGGACACAATTTAAGATTGTCTCTTGACACTAGTACAGATGTTAAGCCCCCGTTTTTGCTAATGAGGCACATTTTAGGATTATCCATTCTTGTTGGTAAAACTGTGTAGGGTACGGCTTCCCACTGATTGTCTAGTTTATTGGTTCGACGATTTCTCTTGAGCACTTGGTCACCCGGTCTTAATGGGGTCGCTAGAGCATTCTGGTTGAAAGTTCGCTCTTGTCTTTCTCTAGTTTGCTGAAGGCTTCTTTCCACACTCTCTTGCACTTGGCGATACTGCTTTTGCCGTATGATATCCCAATTGGAGTCTTGAACTTCTGCGTCTGGTTTCAGAATTCCCATTTCTAGATCGATTGGTAATTGGCCGGGTCTTGCACGCATAAGGTAAGCTGGGGTGCAGTTGGTGGAGCTCACCGGGACATGATTATATAGATCTACCAAGTCAGGCAATTTCTCTGGCCATTGATTCCTTTCTGTCTCAGGTAAAGTCTTTAGTAGGTCTATTATAATATGGTTCATCTTCTCGCATAAGCCGTTTGTTTGTGGATGATAGGCCGTCGTCCGGATCTTTTTGCAACCATACATATTACAGAATTCTCTGAAGATCTCTGATTCAAAGGCTGTACCTTGGTCGGTGAGAACCTGTTCCGGATATCCATGGGGTCTACAAAAGTATGTTTGGAACGCTTTGGCTGCTGTTTTTGCTGTCAGATCTTTTACGGGTACTACTACCAAGAAGCGTGAATAATGGTCCACGATGGTCAAGGCATAGACATAGCCGGACCGGCTTGGTATTAACTTCACGTGGTCTATGGCTACAAGTTCAAGTGGTTGTTTGGTGATTATGGGCTGCAGTGGTGCTCTTTGGTTCTTTTGATCGTTTCTTCTGAGGTTGCACGGGCCACAATTTCTGCACCACTGTTCGATTGATTTTCTCATCCCGACCCAATAAAATCTTTCTCTTAGAAGTACTTCTAACTTTTTCCAACCGAAGTGACCAGCACCATTATGGTAAGCTTCGAGGACCATCTTCACATCTTGTTTAGGCACAATAATCTGCCAAACCAATTCATGTGTTTTCGGATTGGTGTATCTTCTACAGAGCTTCCCTTGATACAGGAACATTTTGCCTCTCTCTTTCCAGAGTTGATGCGTCTCTTCTGGGGCATCCTCATCGGGATATGCACTTTGCTCAGTCAACAGTTCCTTCACCAACTTCACAGCCGGATTGCTGTCTTGGGTGTCAGCCCATCTATGGTGTGCTAACGGATTAAAATTCACCTCTTGTTGTTTCTGATAGGTACTTGACTGATGATGTTTTGCCTTGGGACGATGGAAGGCTGGTAGTTCAATTTCTTCAAGCTCCCCCGTTTCTTCTTCTACATCTCTCAAGTGTGGCATCCGGGATAGGGCATCGGCATTTCCATTCTTGCGACCTGCTCGATACTTGATCTTGAAGTTGTAATTAGATAACCGGGCTATCCATCGCTGTTCTAACGCACCTAATTTGGCTGTGTCCAGGTGGGTCAACGGATTGTTGTCAGTATAGACAATAAATTCTGCAGCGGCCAGATAGTGTTTGAAACGTTCCGTCACAGCCCAAACTACTGCCAGTAGTTCCAATTTGAAGGAGCTATAATTTTCTGGATTTCTTTCAGTAGGCCGGAGCTTTCTACTTGCAAAGGCGATGACTTTCTCCCGACCTTCTTGCTTTTGTGACAGCACTGCTCCTAGTCCCACATTACTGGCATCGGTGTAGAGGATGAAAGGTTGATGGTAATCTGGGTATGCCAGAACCTCTTCTCCGGTTAGTGCCTTCTTTAGTTGTTCAAAGGAGTCTTCCCTTTCATCGTTCCACTGAAAAGGAGGGTTTCGGTTTGAAGGTTTCTTCGTCTGCCCTACCAAAGTGTCTTGCAAGGGTGCTGCCAACTTGGTAAATCCTTTTATAAATCTGCGATAGTAACCCACCAATCCCAGGAATTGTCTCACTTCTTTTGCGCTGGTAGGTCTTGGCCAATCCCTTATGGCGCTTATTTTCTCGGGATCTGGTGCTACTCCCTCCGAACTCACGATGTGTCCCAGGTACTGTACCTTTGGCTTGAGAAGGTGACATTTGGATGGCTTGACTTTCATGCCATACCTGGATAAGGCTTCGAACACTTCTGCCAGGTCTATTAAGTGTTGTTCGTAAGTCTTTGAGTAGACGATCACATCATCTAGGTACAGGAGGACGGTCTCGAAGTTCTTGTGTCCGAGGCAGCATTCCATCAGCCGCTGGAAGATACCGGATGCGTTGCAGAGTCCGAACGGCATGCGATTAAATTCACATAGACCCATTGGTGTGGTGAATGCCGTCTTTTCCTTATCTCTCTCAGCCACAGGGACTTGCCAATACCCGCTTGTTAAGTATAAGGTGGAAAAATAATTAGCAGATTTCAAAGCAGTCAAGGACTCTTCTATCCCAGGCAAGGGGTAGGCGTCTTTATGGGTGATGTTATTAATCTGCCGGTAGTCTAAGCACATTCTCATAGTTCCATCTTTTTTTTTGACAATCACTAGAGGGGCCGCCCAAGGGCTACAGCTGTCTCTTATTACCCCGGCCTGTTTCATTTCCCTCAGCATATCTTTTGCACATTGATAGTGAGCGGGCGGTATGGGTCTATATCTTTCTTTTATTGGGGGATGGTCACCTGTGGGGATTGTGTGTTCTACCCCTTCTATCCGTCCGAAGTCCAATGGGTGTTTACTGAAGACTTGTTCATATTCCGTCACTAGCCTATACACCCCTTGTTTTTGATGGGTAGGTGTTGAATTTATGCCCACGTGTAGCTGTTGGCACCAATCCTCCATTTCTCCATCTGAGCCATTGCCTTCCACCTGACAGGTTGGTTCTAAGGGCTCAATGGTTGTGATGGCATTGTTGTCAACAGTATATAGCTTTGCCATTGTAGCATACCTTGGCAAAGTGACCTCTTCCTCTCCACAGTTCAAAAGTCGTACTGGCACTCGTCCACGGTGTACCTCGACTATCCCTCGTGCTGTGAGTATAGTGGGCCTGCTGTCGGTGTACACTGGTTCTATTAAGGCTTGATAATCTCGTCCCTTAGTACCAATGGCTGCTCTACACCATACCAGCATTTCTGTTTTTGGTGGGATTACAATAGATGTCGGATCACTTACCCTCACACTGCCGATTTCTCCACCTGCAACTTCTACCTGTTGCCTTAACATCAATACTTTTATTTCCCTCCGGAGAACTCTCTGCTGGCAGGATTGGGCAGTTTCAGCAATTTGCTGTAAGACAGAAATGACTTCGGAAAAGCAGTTCTCTAACACATTCATTCCTATCAATACAGTTGGTTCACAGTTCCGCCGGTCAACATCAACAACAATTATACCCTGTTTCTTCAATTCTACTTTACCAATCTTTATGGTCATCTCCCTGAATCCTAGTTTCGGTACCAACTTACCATTACTGGCCCATATATCTAGTTAAACATCAGAGGGCCCTTTATCAACATCTGCATCAGCCCAGTACCTCTTATAAAGGATATACGGTATAGATGAAATCTGGAAACCTGTGTCCAGCAAAGCGTTGAGGGGCATTCCGTCCAGCACGATAGGGATAATGGGTCGTCCTCCGATGTACCTGTCGTGCCAGGGTGTTGGGCCTTGAAAGTTCATTCCTGCGAAGCGGCCCGCATTCCCAGGGGATTCCCGTTTAAATCACAATCTCGTGCAAAGTGGCCTGGCTGCTGGCAACGGCGGCAAATGGGCTGTCCATCCGGTTGGTAGCGGTCGCGGGGTCGTCCTCTCCATGTCGGGTATCTCCGGGGTCTCATCCATGGAACACCTTCTCTACGGTCTGACAACTCCATCATGGGTCCTCTCATCTCCTGCATGGTTTTAGCCATTGAAGCAACAACATCAGTTAAAGAGTCAAGCTTTTGTTGAAAAGCCTCATTAGTACTGGGCCCCAGGGGCTTAGCAATGGCCCCGGACATAGCTGATGTCACTGGTACTCCATGTTGTTGAGGAGCCTCTGCCATGAGTTGCGCAGGCTCCTGATCCCGAGGTGCCTCTGCCAGCTGGAGACGTATAACGCTCTCCTTTAATTGGGCAAATGTCAATTCAGGGTTCTTAAAAATAAGCATGCTCACATGCCCCCGGTGAGAAGGGGTGTAGAGTCCCTCAATAAATTGATCTCTTAGCAGTTTATCCGCTCCGGTATTAAAAATGGGTTCAGCCAGTGTAAGTGATTTAAGGGCTTCCTGCAGGTTTAAGGCAAAGTCTCTCACGCCCTCATTAACTTTTTGTTTGCAATTAAAGAATCGTACTTTAGCTTTGCTGCTGGCAGTGGTTTCAAATGTAGCTTTTAATCCAGCAAATATGCGTTCAACAGTGCCTTTTAGATCAGCTCCCCATGCTGTGACTTCTCGCTTAGCATGGCCACTTAACTGCATCATCAGGAGACTAACACGCTGAACTTCACCCACGGGGAACATGTCAAAATGGGCCAGCATCTTTTCTCTGAAATCGTCAAGGGTATTAGGCTCACCTTCCTACATTGGAAGCCATGGGCCACCCGGGGTATATGGCATCAGCACCGGCATGATGGGCGCCACTCCTTGCACCGCTGCGCTACCAGACTCTCTATCGACACTCTGTCTTTCAGCTGCATTAGCGTCGCCGGATGCTGCGGCGTCTCCGTGCTGCGACATACTGTGCCCCCTTAGTTAATCCGGACCCTTCCGGTCCTCCGCTTCCGTCGGGATAGTGTAGATTCGTTCCGCTGTGCAGCAGGATCGATTTTCCCCTTGCTCTGATGTCAGAGCGCTCAGCTTGGTGCCGCCCACAATGACACGCCCCCTGCTGCTCCTGCCGGCCGCGCGCTCTGTAATGGCGGATTCTGAAGTTTTTCAGTTAGACTGGGGCTCAGGTGATGACGTAGCTCAATTAACAGTCTCGTGCCTAACGGTTATGAGGTGATTACCTCAGGGGATGGCGGCCATCTTTACTCCATTATAACCAATGGGGAAAAGTCACTTTCAATAGTTTTCAATGGGGAATGGATTTTTCTTTAATAAAGTCAATTTTCAAGATTTTTCATCCAAGTTTTCACAGTTTTGGGCTCCAATCACGGCACACAATACCCGGTATACGGGCTGGCTAGATCCTGTTCGTGACGCCAATTGTGACGCCCAGGAGACCGGGGTACCCAGCACCGGACCAATGGGGTCTGTCTCTTGAGGGGGATGTCACGGGTGGCTTGACCCGGTGCTGTGGCCTCAGGCAATGCACAGTGTAAGGGGTATCATGAGGGAACAGGCACTTACTTGATCAGCAGCAGGTTCTCCCAGCGGTGATGATCCTGATCCTGGATAGATAGCTATTGTCCAAATGAAAGACTGAGGCACTGAAACGTTTAACCAGTTTACTTCAACATAAAAGGATTTACAACCAGTCCTGTCACCGGAGTCTGTATGGGAACTCTGAGTTACTTTGACCCTGCCGGGGTCTTCGCCTCTTATTGCACGCAATTTCTGTGTGGCCCTGCTGCTGTATGTGAACTGGCTGCCGGCCCAATCTGTCCCCTCCGGGTCCTGGTTCGACGGGCAACCCGAGTCCTTTTATCGGCTTACCCCCTCCAGGAGTACCGCTGAACTCTGTGTCTGTTGCTGCGTCCAGCCCTAGTGAAGCTGATATCACCTCACGTTTTTCCGGTTGCTGTATTATATATAATGAGTACAGCCACGGATCCGGTATCCGTCTTTGCGCCTGTTCTGGGTAGTGATTAATGCTACCCGGTTTTCACAATGTCCTTTTTCTCTGTCCCTTTTCTCCTCAGGCCGGTGATTTGGGCCTGGAAACCGTCATAGGGCTGTTAGAAATTCAGCTGTATGACCTCTCACTATCAGCTCCTTAGCCCAACTGCCAGTTCTTCTCTCAGACCAGAATGGATCAAGGGGAGTCTCTGGAGCTCCCCCTTCTGGCCGGAGGTGGTAGTGCAGTTTTGCTATCTTAATATTTGTGTTTAGTGTCAGTAACTATTTTTGTGGCAAATACCCCTAGGGGTGCCACAAAAGCAAATAACATACATGTGGTCAGCACGTGACCGCACACTCATGCTGCGAACACAGGGGAATCGTGACAGTGTGCGCATTGCATGCTGTCATTATTTGGCAGTCTATAGTCACATAGAGCAGGCTTTTTTCATCATGGAAATACCATTTAACTATTTTCTGAATGTTAAATGACCTATTATATCAGTCATATTATTTTTATCTCTATTTTCTGTTTACTCCTTGTGCCTTGTCAATAAAGCTTCCATATTTACTTTTTAATGCCACATACAGTGGTGTATGGAAGTTTGTGCACCCAGCAAAATTTTCCATATTTTTGCATAAATTTTAGCCAAAGCTATAGCACACACAACTTAAAGAAAATCAAATCAAACCGACAAGGTAAAAATATTAGAATAATATTATACCACTGAAATGACAATCAGGTATGAGTGGGCGAGCTGTTTTATTTAAAGAACGTGTTGTGAAGTCTAATCTTCACAATACATGTTTGTGGAGATGTTTCATGGAACAAATAAAGGAGATTTCTGAGGACCTCAGAAGAAGAGTTTTTGATGCTCATCAGGCTGGGAAATATTAAATCATTAAAATCATCACTTAAGTGTTTGGACTACACCAATCCACAGCCAGGCAGGTAATCTATAAATAGATGAAATTCAAGACCATTATTATCCTCCCTAGGAATGGTCAACAGAGATCACTTCAAGAGCAAAGTGTACACTAGCCCGCAAGGTCACAAAACAGCCCAAAGAAACCTCTTAAAAACTAAAGGTCTCCAAAAGTAACATTGATTCTAATGTGAAATTTCCTAATATTCACCTGGACCAGCCAGATGGCCATTGAAACAATATTTTGTGGACAGTTGAGACCAAAATAGAGCTTTGTTCTTTTGATGAGAAGTGTTCTGTTTGGATAAATAAAAACACAGCAATGTTACATAAAAACCTCATACCATCTGTGAAACATGGTGGTGTTAGTTTTGACCTGTTTTGCTGCATCTGAGCCAGGGCAGCAAATTCTAAAGTAAAATGTGAGGAAATCTGTCTATGAGCTGTATCCCAAGAGATTGTGAGTTATGCAGCAAGACTATGACCCAAAGCACCCAAGTCGTACAAAGAATGGTTACGGAAGAATAAAGTTAAAGTTTTCGAAGGGCCAAGCCAAAGCCCTGACCTTAATGTTATAGAAATGTTGTGGAAAGACCTGAAACAAGCAGTTCATAGGAGAAAACCTCCCAATAAACAGAGTTAAAGCTGTTTTGTAAGGAGGAATAGGCTAAAACTCCTCCAGGACTAATCAATAATTTTTAAAACGATTTGATGCAGTTATTTCTGCACAAGAGGGTCATACTAAATACTGAGTGCAAAGGTTCACATACTTTTGCTACTCATAGATATGTGATGCTGGATTATTTTCCTCGGTAAAAAAGTCTAATATTTTTTACTCATTTGTATTAATTGCTTCTCTTTGTTTACCTTTTGGAATTGTGTGAAAATATGATATAATTTTACATCAAAATTATGCAGAAATATGGGAAATTCTGAAGGGTTCTCAAATTTTCAAGCACCACTGTAGTATAATTAATCAATGTGAACTATCACAGAGGTGAGCAGATGGTATCAGTAGTAAGAATCTGTAGTCATTTTAGCACTTCAATCTTACATGTAATATATGCAGTGTTTTGCTTTACATTTTGGGTACCTGCAATTTCTTCATATATAGAGACAACTTTCACCATCTAGTATGTACTGTATGGTATTACCCAGCCTGCTACATCACCTTCTTTCATGCTTTTTTTACAAGCAGGTTTAACCTGAAAGTACAAAATAGCGTTCAAAGAATTCAGACCTTTCACTGCAAAAGTAGTATACAAAGAATTCAAGTCTGTCCCTGCAGGACATGGCTGATTGAGATCAATGAATGGGAACAAATTTTTATGTTTTAGCACAATGCAAGGTGTGGAGGGACCCCTAATCAGTGATTTGAATCTTCATTTGTTTTACAATTCCTGCCTGTTAAATGTATATGTCCTTTATTACCCTGCCTAGATTAGGGTTAATGTGTTCCTTGCAGGGGATATGTCATATGTATATGTCATTATTATTATGTATATTAGTAATATGCCCCAGGGTAAAAGCTTTGAAAAGTCGCATTCGAGGTGACGCCATTCTTGCCCCAAATCCAACAAAGGAATCAGAGCTAGGGCAGAATGGAGGTGGATTGTGATAATGGAAAATAGAAAAAATTGGAGTCCGGCACAACAGGACTGGATTTTCCTTTTCTTTTTCTTTTTCAAAAGAAAATATAGTGCATACAAAAGAAAAATGTACATGGTCAACATGACCCAGTCGACGTGCTTCGACTGCACTAGGCAGTCTTACTTATGATTCATAAGTCATGAATCAGGAGTTTCTGCTCCAAAATGCACCCTCATCAGGAATCGCACTGATGAATCGCCCACAATATCTTTAAATTTGCTGCAATTTTTGGGCATATATCTTGTGTTAAGGCTTGGTCGATTCTTTCACAATCTGGTCATGATTCCAACCACATGGTGCTGGGAAAGTTCAGCGCTGGGAGCCATAGTTGGCGTTCAATGGTATTTGATTGGTTCAGGATCACTTGAGGGTACAGTTGCACAGGAATAATGCATTGCTTGTGTGAACCAATGGTAGTCCAGATTTTTGGGACTGCATTTCCCACCATATGCAAGAGGGGTATGCTGTAACACTCTGACAGGGGAATTGTGCCTGAATCTGAGCATTCACTGACAAGTCATGCGGTGCATTGCTGATTATGAGATCAGGGGCTCTGAGATTTATTGCTGTGGCAGAAAGAAAGGATTTGAGGTAGCTATGACTATGGATGGGGGAGTCCAGTCTGATCACGCAATTGTCATGCCTGAGATAGTTGCGAGGGGGACCCTGATGTGCTAGTGCAAGGTATGAAGAGGTGCTGTTAATGTTATTAATAATAATAATCTTTATTTATATAGCGCCAACATATTCCGCAGCGCTTTACCATTTGGAAAATTCCATCGTTTTCCTGGTCATATCAGTCAGAGGTTTGGCCACTAACGAAAAGTTCTTGATGAACTTACAGTAATAATTGGCAAAATCTAAAAACCTTTGAAAAGCTTTTAAGTCTTCAAGATGTCCCCAATCCAGTGCTGCACGGATTTTCACCGGATCCATGTGAAAACCAGTGGACAATAAGAAATAATCCAGAAAAAGGATCTACTGAACCAAGAACATACATTTCTCTGGTTTGAAAAATAATGTATTGTCTCAGAGTATCTGTAAGACGTGTCTGACATGTACCTAATGTGACTTGAGGTCAGATCGTGTATCTTGAGCGTTTGGCATGTGTTTGATGAAGGGAGTGGGTTTACAGAGCTCAGAGGTGCGGCGTGCTTATAAACTGTATTTTTTCCCCCCTAACTTTACATGTGCACACTGCGGCTAGCCAATCAGGGCACAGGAAATATCCACACTGTCCTGATATAACAGCTTGTGTCATTGGCTGCTGAAATCACATGGCCCTCTCCATATAAGAGCGGAATCTTGCTTTAGCGCCATTTTGACACTGTAACAGTGCAGAGAGGCTGCTCCTGAATGCGGGCATTGTTAGAAGCTAGATTTTATCTAGTTACGGTAACAAGGTGGTTGTTTCTTACAAAGTTTATCTTTGTAGTGTCCTGTGTGGCTGTGAAATCGAGTTTCCAGTTTTTTTTTTGCCATTACTGAGGTCCAAAGGCAAAGACCACTGTGCACATGTCATACAAATGTGTTGTGCACTGCTTCTATTGTGCTCCATGCATGAGTATAGCATTCTAAATATTATTTTTTCACTAGCTATATGTGAAAAAGCATGCCATATCCCACTTTGTCATTTAATGCTGTGGTGACATAGTTCTGTCATTTGAGCTGTTGCACATAAAGAAATATTTTTTGGGGGGCAGATGCTGGCGTAATTCACCATGCCATATCACCTTGTTATTTAGTGGCAATGAAATTCCACAGTCTGCATAGCTCATTCACATTAAAAAACATATAAAATTTTCTGTTGCTAAATGTGATACAGCTCGCCGTATTCCACGTTGTAATTTTGTGATGGTGATATGAAACTGTCTGCAGACATAACGCACATTAAAATATTATAATTTTTCTGTCATTTTGGGTTGAATTTAAGCTATCTGCAGGCCTCAAACACATAACAAAAAAAAAGTTTCTGTTGCTAAACATGATACAGTCCGCCATATCCCACATTGTAATTTTATGCCAGTTAAATTGTTGTGTATGCAGAGCTGTTGCGAATCTAAAATAGTTTGGAGCATATTTTCTAGTTTATACAGGTGTCACGCACACTAAAATAAAAAAACAAAAAAATTCTTCTGTTACTAATGACGTACAGTAGGGGACATCTCACTTTGAAATAGTTTATAGCATCTACTCTGTTATAGAGGCCTAATCCACAGGCAGCAAAAAAATTCTTCTGTTACTAACGTAATACAATAGTGTACATCTCACTTTGAAATTGTTTATAGCGTCTTTTGTGTTATAGGGGCCTGATCCACATGCCCCCAAAAATTCTTCTGTTACTAACGTCATACAGTAGGGGAAATTTCATTTTCAAATTGTTTGTAGCATCTAGTGTTAGGAGTCGAGTTTCCTCTGCTGCACAAGGGGAATCTCGATCCGTCTCCGTTCTTCTCCAGCCGCAGTGGAGTCTGCTCAGCAGGGACGTCGATCCCAGCGTCTCGCTCAGTCTGACTCTGTGCGAAGAGTTACTGCTGCTTCTCCTGCTTCTGCCATTGAAGCCAGTGCTGGGCAGCGGCGAGTGGACGTTTCTGGATCTAAGTCCTGCTTTTCTCTGTCTGAGCATGCCCAGGGCAGGGTCTCCCATTGGAGGTCGAGGGCCACATGTTCGGTCACATGCTCAGGTGCTGCAGTACATTCCATTGGTCCTTCTAGAAGGTCCTGAAAGGGCAAAACATGCTCAGGTACTGCAGCACTTTCCATTGGTCCTTCTGGAAGGTCCTGAAAGGGCAAAAACTTCAGTAGCAGCTTCCTGTGCTGCAACTATATAAACTGCGCATGACCGCACGGCCATGCGCTAGTATTGTCTTGATATTATGTGTGTGTGTAGATGGATGTATGTCGATGGATGAAAGCTCCTAAGTATCCCTCCCTAGAGTTGTTGACTGCTCGCGGATGATGGTAGCTATCTAGCGCCCGACTAACCATCTGCACGTAACACACATCACAGCGTCCTGTTGCTGTGTCCGCCAGTACGGCGCCGTGCGCTTCCTCTGCGCTTTCCTTACCCAAGCCTGGGTGGTTAGTGGCGTCCGTCAGTGCGGCACCGCACGCACTCTCGTGCCTATTGATTCTATTTCATAAGTTTCCTTACACACCCAGTTGCGGTGTTGTGCCAGCAAGTGTCTAATCGGACTTCAATCCTGTGTAGGGGTTGAGTTCGCTGACTTCTTGCTCGCGCTCTATGTGCGGTACTGCGCTCCTGTGACGCAACAGGATCGCTTCCTTCACGCAGGGTGAAGTTAACCCATGTGTGTATACTTGTAGTACCGCCATATAGTCCATCTTACTAGCAGCAGGGTCTTTTACCTGCACGGTGGACCTCTGACTGCGAACGCACCTAGTGTCATATCATCTATACTTGGTGCGTTCCGCCGGTCCTTAACATAATACTAGCGCCAAGGTCTGGCTAGTAAATGGCGGACGGTCAGCGTCTACAGCGGTACATCCAGCAGTTGGAGGGTAGGTTGGCGGCTCTAGAGCGTGCAACCTCAGCTGTGGACGTTACTGCTGTCGCTGTTCAGGCTGCTAGTGCAGCTGCAGCCAGTTTGTCCACTGCCACCCCTGCTCCGACCTTATCCCGTCTCCCGCTTCCAGACAAGTTTGCTGGTGACAGTAAGCTATGTCGGGGATTCGTGAGCCAGTGCTCCATACATCTCGAGCTACTGGCTGCACGTTTTCCTACGGAACAGGCGAAAGTGGGATTCATTTTATCTCTTTTGTTGGGCAGGGCGTTGGAGTGGGCAACGCCGCTTTGGGAACGTGGTGATCGTGTGGTACAGAGTGCTCCTATCTTCCTGGACGCTCTGAGGCAGGTCTTTTTGGGACCCCGTGTCACCCACGATACCGCGCTCCAATTGTTGGCAATTACTCAGGCTTCGTCCATGGTCAGCCAGTTCGCCATCCTATTCCGGACTCTAGCTTCTGAGCTGGAATGGCCGGATAAAGTTCTTATTCCGGTGTTCTGGAAAGGACTGGCAGATCATGTAAAGGACGCCTTGGCCACCAGGGAGATTCCCGCCACACTGGAGGAGCTTATTACTATTGCTACCCGCATCGATCTCCGTTTTAACGAACGGAGGTTGGAGCGGACCCAGTGTAGGCAGAGGTTTCGGCTGGCTCCCACCTTTGCCAAACCTCTAGAATCTCCTGTAATGGCGTCCGACTCCCATGAGGCCATGGAGGTTTCTCGAGCGGGACCTAGGTCTCAGACCGCTCGAGTACCTGTGGTGTGTAAAAATTGCCAGCAACCGGAACATTACGCTAATAAATGTCAACGGCGGTCGGGAAAACGGTCGCGTCCAGTGTCCATTGGAGGAGGTTCACTGGACACAGCGGCATTTTCCTCCAAATTGTCCTTTAAAGGGACAATCCTGTTAGGCACATCCACTCTTACAGTAGAGCTTTGTGTGGATTCAGGAGCAGAGGGAAATTTTATGTCTTCTGCTTTTGCTCTGCGCCACGCAATACCTCTGGTTATGCTTGCCAAACCAGTAACCGTTAGAGTGGTGAATGGGTCGAAACTTCCATTACAGATCACACATCAGACTGTCCCTTTCACGTTAGCCATGTCCCCATCCCACCAGGAGATTATTTCCCTTCTTGTCCTTCCCGAGGGAATGGATGAGATTCTGCTGGGAATACCCTGGCTCCGTTTCCACTCCCCACATATTGAGTGGACCTCTGGGAGGATATTGGGTTGGAGTGAATCCTGTAAGGGCAGATGTGTGAAAGAGTGCGTTCAGGTTTCCACCACTGAGATACCCGCAGATCTCTCTACTCTCCCCAAATACTATTGGTCCTATGCAGACGTCTTTTCCAAAAAGGCCGCGGAGACCCTTCCGCCTCACCGTCCCTATGACTGTCCTATAGATCTCTTGCCTGGAGCAGAACCTCCTCGGGGACGTGTCTATCCCCTCTCTCTCCCGGAAACGGAGGCTATGTCCCAATACATCCAGGAGAATTTGGCAAGAGGGTTTATTAGGAAGTCAGTGTCACCAGCAGGGGCAGGGTTCTTCTTTGTACAGAAGAAGAATGGTGAATTGCGTCCTTGCATAGACTACAGGGGTCTTAACGCCATCACCGTTAAGAATAAGTACCCGCTGCCCCTGATTTCTGAGCTTTTTGATAGGCTACGGGTAGCTAAGGTATTTACCAAATTAGACCTGCGGGGAGCTTATAACCTGATTCGCATCCGTGAGGGGGACGAATGGAAGACGGCGTTTAACACCAGAGATGGGCACTATGAGTATCTGGTGATGCCCTTCGGGCTCTGTAATGCCCCAGCCGTTTTCCAAGACTTTGTCAACGACATCTTCCGGGATATGCTTTCCACCTCGGTTGTAGTCTATCTGGATGATATTCTCATCTTCTCTCCAGATATTGACTCCCACCGGAGAGATGTTGGCAGAGTCTTCGACCTCTTACGGGCAAACTCTCTTTACGCAAAGTTGGAGAAGTGTGTGTTTGAGCAGGAGTCTTTACCTTTCCTGGGCTATATCATCTCTGCCCAAGGATTGGCTATGGATCCTGCCAAACTACAGGCTGTGATGGACTGGCAAGAACCCCATTCACTTAAAGCGGTGCAGCGCTTTATGGGGTTCATTAATTATTACCGCCAGTTCATTCCCCATTTTTCAACTTTGGTAGCTCCCTTGGTAGCCCTCACCAAGAAGGGAGCAAATCCCAAAGTGTGGTCTGAAGAGGTCTCCAGGGCCTTTTCTTCTACTAAGTCTCATTTTGCTAGCGCTCCCATCCTACATCGTCCCGATGTCGATAAGCCGTTTATAATGGAGGTGGATGCCTCTTCCGTTGGTGCTGGAGCAGTCCTCTTCCAAAAGGATGCTCAAGGTCGGAAGCATCCGTGCTTCTTCTTCTCCAAGACCTTCACACCAGCGGAGAGGAATTATTCCATCGGGGACAGGGAGTTGCTAGCGATGAAATTGGCTTTCTCAGAGTGGAGACATCTCTTGGAGGGGGCTCGTTTTCCCTTTCAAGTTTTCACAGACCACAAAAATTTGCTATATTTGCAAACAGCCCAGCGGCTAAATTCTCGCCAGGCCAGATGGTCCTTATTCTTCTCCCGATTCCACTTCACCCTCCATTATCTCGCTGGGGAGAAGAACATTCGAGCTGATGCTCTTTCTCGCTCTGTTGTGTCATCTGAGGAGGAGGAAGGAGAGCCTCGGCTTATTGTTCCTTCTGAGAGCTTGAGAACCGTGGCTCCGGTGTCGCTTGAGTCTGTGCCTCCGGGCAAGACTTTTGTGCCCATAAATTTGCGACCGGAGGTTCTCTCTTGGGCTCATTCCTCCAGGGTGGGTGGACACTTTGGGACAAAAAGGACATCTGAGCTGCTGGCGAGGACGTACTGGTGGCCACATATACTCCGAGATGTCAGAGATTACGTTCTGGCGTGTGTCTCATGCGCCAAAAATAAGTCTCCTCGACAACGGCCGTCTGGGTTACTCTATCCCTTGCCGGTCGCAGACAGGCCCTGGGAGATGGTCGGGATGGACTTTGTGGTGGGTTTGCCCAAGTCTCGCGGCTGTACCGTCATTTGGGTCGTTACCAATCATTTCTCGAAAATGGTGCATTTGGTGCCGCTCCCACGGTTACCTTCTGCACGGGCCTTGGCAGCGTTGTTCATAAGACACGTCTTCCGCCTACACGGCATGCCAGACAAAATTGTCAGTGACCGGGGTCCCCAGTTTGCGTCTCGGTTTTGGAGAGAGCTTTGTCGTCTTCTCAGCATTGAGTTAAATCTCTCTTCCGCATATCATCCCAAGACGAATGGGTTGGTGGAGAGGGCCAATCAGACTCTAGTCACATATCTGCGACATTTTGTTTCTGCCAGGCAGGATGACTGGGCATCTTTATTACCATGGGCAGAGTTCGCCCTTAATAACGCTGTAGCTGACTCCACCGGTCAGACTCCTTTCCTCCTTAATTACGGCCAGCATCCGCGGGTTCCTGTGCCTATGCCCGTGTCCTCTGCTGACTCCAGGGTGGCAGACTGGGCAGTGGAGGCACGGGACATTTGGGACCGCACTCAGGATGCCATTCGGGCCTCGAAGGAGAGAATGAGGTCCTCCGCCGATGCACATCGGCGCCCTGCCCCGACCTTTGCTCCTGGCGATTTAGTGTGGCTCTCCGCCCGTAACATCAGGCTGCGTGTAGAGTCCACTAAGTTTGCACCTCGCTACTTGGGTCCCTTCAAGGTCCTCGAACAGGTTAATCCTGTGGTCTACCGTCTGGCCCTTCCGCCACGCCTGGGTATCACCGACACCTTTCATGTGTCCCTCTTGAAACCCGTGTATATGTCCCGGTTTTCCGAGTCATCTGCTGGGACATCGGGTTCGTCTACGGACGATTATGAGGTGAACGCTATTTTGGGGTTCAAGGTGGTACGTGGCAAAAAATTTTATTTGGTAGACTGGAAGGGTTATGGCCCCGAGGACAGGTCCTGGGAGCCTGTTGAGCACATTTGGGCCCCGCAGCTCATTGCTGCCTTCGAACGTAGTGAGGCCCAAGGAGGGGGGGGCCCTAGGAGGGGGGGTAATGTTAGGAGTCGAGTTTCCTCTGCTGCACAAGGGGAATCTCGATCCGTCTCCGCTGCGGTCTCCCATTCTTCTCCAGCCGCAGTGGAGTCTGCTCAGCAGGGACGTCGATCCCAGCGTCTCGCTCAGTCTGACTCTGTGCGAAGAGTTACTGCTGCTTCTCCTGCTTCTGCCATTGAAGCCAGTGCTGGGCAGCGGCGAGTGGACGTTTCTGGATCTAAGTCCTGCTTTTCTCTGTCTGAGCATGCCCAGGGCAGGGTCTCCCATTGGAGGTCGAGGGCCACATGTTCGGTCACATGCTCAGGTGCTGCAGTACATTCCATTGGTCCTTCTGGAAGGTCCTGAAAGGGCAAAACATGCTCAGGTACTGCAGCACTTTCCATTGGTCCTTCTGGAAGGTCCTGAAAGGGCAAAAACTTCAGTAGCAGCTTCCTGTGCTGCAACTATATAAACTGCGCATGACCGCACGGCCATGCGCTAGTATTGTCTTGATATTATGTGTGTGTGTAGATGGATGTATGTCGATGGATGAAAGCTCCTAAGTATCCCTCCCTAGAGTTGTTGACTGCTCGCGGATGATGGTAGCTATCTAGCGCCCGACTAACCATCTGCACGTAACACACATCACAGCGTCCTGTTGCTGTGTCCGCCAGTACGGCGCCGTGCGCTTCCTCTGCGCTTTCCTTACCCAAGCCTGGGTGGTTAGTGGCGTCCGTCAGTGCGGCACCGCACGCACTCTCGTGCCTATTGATTCTATTTCATAAGTTTCCTTACACACCCAGTTGCGGTGTTGTGCCAGCAAGTGTCTAATCGGACTTCAATCCTGTGTAGGGGTTGAGTTCGCTGACTTCTTGCTCGCGCTCTATGTGCGGTACTGCGCTCCTGTGACGCAACAGGATCGCTTCCTTCACGCAGGGTGAAGTTAACCCATGTGTGTATACTTGTAGTACCGCCATATAGTCCGTCTTACTAGCAGCAGGGTCTTTTACCTGCACGGTGGACCTCGGACTGCGAACGCACCTAGTGTCATATCATCTATACTTGGTGCGTTCCGCCGGTCCTTAACATCTAGTCTGTTATAGACATCTAATCCACAGGCAGCAAAAAAATTCTTCTGTTACTAACGTCGCACAGCAGGGGACATCTCACTGTCAAATTGTTTGTAGCATCTAGTGTGTTATAGAGGCCTGACGAAGCTGCATCCTGCAGCGATACGCGTGGGGCTCTCCCCACACTACTTTGGTCCCGGGACTATTCCCCCCCTTGACTTCTTGATGGCTGACGCCACGCAATGGACTGCCTGACATGGTGATCTTTTCGCTGTATGCAGCCTTTTGGCTTAGCTTCCCGGCTTAGGTTCTTCCCACACTTTCTTATCGTGATGGCATGTGAACCCTAATCGTCTTCATACTATTTATTAGGCTTATATCGCTACCACATTCGTAGTTTTGCCTTTTCATAACTCTAGGCATAAGTTGCCTCCCAGACTATCATTTGGGAGTTCTATGCTTACGGTACCTCCTGCTGCTATTTGTTAGGCTTATTGGGGCCATAATGCTAGCATTAGCTTCTTTATCTACATAGGGGTACTCTTATATCATATGGTTTTCTGGGGAGGCCCAGATTATATTTATTGTTCTGTTTTGCATATTTATACAAGGATAAGCCATTTTCTATGCATATGTGTGGTGCTATCTCTGGCACATTACTGTACCTTCATGTCGTCCCTGTATACTGATTCACTATAGGACCAGTGGTGTTGTTGTTTGTGTTTTAAGATGTTTTTATTGTGTGTTCTGACTTTTCAATAAATTTTGCATTTATGTAACTTTACTGTATTTTGGGAGTTCACTCTATATGCATGGTTCTTTTTCTTGCTTTTTTTTATATATTTTGTTGCTGTGCATCGAGTTGCACCCCTGATCATACTTACCTCATAGGTTGTGATTGGTCCCTGGCCCATTGGTAGTGCTCCCTGGCTCTTTTCCCTTGTGATTGTTATAGAGGCCTGATCCACAGGTCCCTATTAAATATTCTGTTACTAACGTCATACAGTAGGGGACATCTCACTTTCAAATTGTTTGTAGCTTCTAGTGTGTTATAGAGGCCTGATCTACAGGCACCCCAAAAATTCTTCTGTTACTAAAGTCATACAGTAGGAGACATCTGATTTTGAAATATTTATTTGTGATGAATATGGATCCAGGACCTTGATCTGACTAAGGGTACCGTCACACAGTGCAATTTTCATCGCTACGACGGTACGATCCGTGACGCTCCAGCGTCGTAACAATATCGCTCCAGCGTCGTAGACTGCTGTCACACTTTGCAATCTACGACGCTGGAGCGATAATTTCATGACGTATGTGCGATGTAGAAGCCGTTGGTTACTATGCGCACATCGTATACGATCTATGTTACACCATGCAATCATGCCGCCACAGCGGGACACTAGACGACGAAAGAAAGTTTCAAACGATCTGCTACGACGTACGATTCTCAGCGGGGTCCCTGATCGCAGGAGCGTGTCAGACATTGCGATATCGCTCGAACGTCACAGATATATCGCTCGAACGTCACGAATCGTGCCGTCGTAGCGATCAAAATTTCACTGTGTGACGGTACCCTAAGTTTGCAGTAATCTACTCAGTGGTGTAACCCCCATCTTTTTTCTTAACAAAGAAAAAACCCTGCTTCAGGGGTAGATGAGGAAGGTCTGATATGACTCTTTGCCAGACTTATAGTCCTTCATAGCATGCCTCCCTGGGCCATTAGTATTATATAATCTGCTCTGAGGCAGCTTGGCCCCAGCAATAAGTGTAATGGTGCAATCATAAGGACGATGAGGAGGAAGTCAAACAGATATTCAGGCAGTGACCGAGTACCCACTCTGGCTAACTGGGTGTCCATGCAGTTTCTATGTCAGTACTTGCTCCACATTTCCACCTTCCAAGTCTGCTAGTCCACTACAGGATTGTGCAGCATAAGCCAAAGTAGCCCAAGTACCACAGGAGAGGGCAAGACCTCTAGCATACAAGAATCAATGTTTTCTGACTGCATGGCCCTTACCTGCAAATGTATCACCTGTATGACCTGATTAATATACCCTGGCTCAAGGGTGCAGTGTCAATGGTGATTATGGGTATACGTTTGGACAGTTTATGTGGCTTATAACCCTGGTCCTGAATGAACCTGGGTTGCGGTTATGTATGGAAGGGTAAGACCGCAGAAAATGACCCTTCCCACCACCAAAAAGACACTATCCCCTTTACGCTGAACTACAGGTTGACCAATAAATTGAATAACCACCCACAAGTGCATGGATTCCTTGTTTGACTCAGCCCGAGGTTCCCTTGCCCCCAAACCACCCACCCCCACCCTCCGAAAATTGAAGTGTACATTTAAGTCTTTGGCGAAGATGGCGGTACGCATGGAAAGCCGGAGACATGGCCAGTGCCACCTCCAGGGAAACCGGGGTCTCATACAGACCAAACAGACCAAAGGCATCCTTTACCCTCACAGAGCAATACTCTGCTGGCCGGTCTCCATGCTGTAGCTGACGTAGTTTAGATGTAGTTTAGATACGGCCAGAGAAGCACGGTTAGGGTTGTCATATATATGACCCAGAGCCTAAAAGAATTCCTCAACCATCTGAAGCAACTGAGAGTAAGATGGGAGAGAAAATACCCAGTCTTGGAGTCAACCTGGTGGAGAGAAATTACAATCCCCACTCTTTGCTCCTCAGTACCTGAGGAGTGAGGACATCATTTAAAATAAAGTTTACATGCTTCTCTGAAGGCTAAGAACTTATCCTGACCCCCAGAGAGCCTACTCAGTAGAGCAATCTTGGGCTCCCCCAGGGGTTGCCCGAGAGCTGCGGGCCCTAAGCCAGAAATGTTTGGGTCCTGGAAAACAACTGTGTGCAAGTCTGCCACCTTCAGGCTGAGTTGCTGCAGTTGTCCTGCCAGAGCAGCTTTCTTCCCCACCAACCCCATCATTGCCCTTTCAATAACTTCCATAATTGCCTTCTCCTCCACCACCCCTATCATTGCTTTCTCTCCACCTTCCCCATCATTGCCCTTTCCACCACCGCTATCAATGCTTTCTCCCCCACCACCCCATCATTGCCCTCTTAATCACCTTCATCATTGCCTTCTCCCCCACCACCCCATCATTACCTTTTCCACCACCTCCATCATTGCCTACTCCACCAGCACACACATCATTGTCCTTTCCACCACCCCCATCTTTGCCCTTTCCACCACCTCCATCATTGCCCTTTCAAACACCTCCATTATTGCCTTCTCCCCCAACACCCTCATCATTTCCCTCTGCATCACCTCCATCATTGCCCTCTTCATCACCTCCATCACCTTCTCCCCCAGCACCCAATCATTGTCCTTTCCATCACCTCTATCTTTTTTTTCTCCCTCACCACCCCCATCATTGCCCTCTCCACCACCTACACACACACAAACATGCACACACCACCACTCACCTCTCCGCACATTCCCCGCAGACACGCACAGCACCACAGCCACAGCACCACTCACCTCTCTGCACGTTCCACGCAGACAGAAACACAGCACCACACACATAGCACCACTGACCTCTCCACACATTCCCCATAGACACACACACAGCACCACTTACCTCTCTGCAAGTTCCCCGCTATCGCAGCTTCTTTGTCGCCAGCAGCTTTCTCTCTGACACAAATGCGCACTAAATGCTGATGTCATCCAGCCGCGCTACTGTGTCAGACAGGAAGTACGGGCAGGAAACAGAGGATGCAGCTCTGCAGCTTCGCTCCGCACATGAGGGCAATATAGCCAGGGGCCACCAGAGCCTGGGGCAAGATAAACTGGCCAGATTGCCCTCAGTGTTAGCCTCCCTACAGGGGCCCCCCTCCACCTCTGGGCCCCAAGGCAGCTGCACCAGCTGCACATGCGGTTTGCCCCCTGACACAGTGACTTGGGACTGTGGGCGCTTACCAGGTACCTAGAACTAGGGGCTCCCTAGTCTATTCCTGTCTCCCAGATTACTCCTGAAGGTAGGGATGCTGGGTTCATGTGCTTTGCTATGATCCTATACCTACTCTATATAGAGAAGGAAGAGCAGCATCCATACCAGGTGATGTTAGTCCAAAAGTAGTCTTTATTCTGCCATAATAAAATACAACGTTTCGGCCTGGTTGGCCTTTGTCAAGTATCATACTTAACAAAGGCCAACCAGGCCGAAACGTTGTATTTTATTATGGCAGAATAAAGACTACTTTTGGACTAACATCACCTGGTATGGATGCTGCTCTTCCTTCTCTATATATGTTTTTGTCTGATTGGATCCTTGGACTTTGGAGCGTGCATCCCCCATCTGAGTGCTGATGGTTGACTTCTTTGTACAGTTCTATACCTACTCTAGTCTGTCACCTCCCCTACCCTGGGAGGTGGGAAGCTGAAGTGTATAGCATAACACTAACCAGAGAAACGAGGGAAGATGGACAATGATAAATGAAAATAACAGTCATACAAAATACACTCACCAAACATCAGAGTGGAATACAGGGGAGTAAAAGGAAGGAAAAACAAAAAGGGAGAGGATGAGGATGTGCACACAAACAAAATTCTAAGCAAAAATCTCCTGAATTTCCAAATGCCAACTCCAACTACGAATTTCAACTCCAACTGAATATCAGGCAGAAAGAACTAACACTGGCAACTCCTAAGTTCCAGAGGTGAGGATGATGATATATAGCAGAGGGGAGTGGCAAACAGTGAATAGCTTAGATCATCCAGGTAGGAAAGCTCCAGGAGATTCAACTGACCAGATTAACCCTTGCACTGCCAGCAAGGAAAAAGCCTGCAGAATTTAATAAGGTGGAGAATTACTTCTAACCAGTGCAGGAGTTCGTTAAACTGGACGCCACAATCTTCTGTCTCCACTCTGTCATTGTATGGCCGAGACAAGAATTCCATCTAGTGCATATTTGGATAATCTGCACAAGTGGCATATTTGCTTCAGGATTAGAATGCAAGGTTCATTCCCAAAAATAATCTTTAGAGACTTGTGATCAATGATGCAAACTCTTAGGTGTTAACTGTAGTACAGTATTAATTATATTATGTATTGATAAATTGGAATGACCGCTGACTAGATTAATGAAAGTCAAATACAGATTTTATAATATACTGTAATTCTGAAAAACAAAAAGAAATCTGATTATACTGTACACTGATCCTGTGTTGTGTATAAATGTGCTGCTATTAACAAGCAAAAGAGAATGGAGGCCACTATCAACCAGTATCAACCAGTATCAGTAGAAACAAGGAGGATCTACCTGAAGCATGTATAACATTAAACACCAAAGGAAACAAAAAGAAACATGCTATACGACAGGGACCACCACTAATATTTAACAAAGGTAAATTTTATTTATAGAAATCAGCCAAACACTACACCGCAAATATAAAAACATTTAAAACCAAACACATTTCATAGATCCCATGATGCGATCTGCCCCCTGGACATGGCAGCACCAAAAATACATCAATAAAGTGCACATAGTGCTAGATAATAAATAAATAGTTTGCAAATAATCTAAACAGTGGCATGAATTTCTTGATAAACATATAGCCCACTATGTTGGTGAATGTGACATAAGAGGTAGTATCTCAGCATGCTCAAGGTCTTAAGTAATCAGGAAAATGCATTCACATGCAAAGGAGCTCAATTAGTAGGGTTTAGCGAAGAATATACAAATAAATTCAGAAGTATAGCAATGCCTGAAAGAATGATGCAAATACCACCTATAATAAAGAGCTATTAAATGATTATAGAAAATACAAGATTAGCAAAAAAGCATATAGGCATATATACCAACTTCTAAGTATGCACATTACCATAGAACAAAACTGTTCTGCTATTAGAGATGAGCGAGTATACTCGTTGCTCAGTTTTTCCCAAGCATGCTTGGGTGTCCTCCAAGAATTTTGGTGTGCTCGGAGATTTAGTTTTTGTCTGCATGATTTGCGGCTGCTGGACAGCCTGAATAAATGTGGGGGTTGCCTGTTTGTTAGGGAATCCTCACATGTATTCAGTCTGTCTAGGAGCTGCAAATCGTGCAGCTGCGGTGACAAAAAATAAATCTCCAAGAACGCCAAAATACTCGGAGGACACTCGAGAATGCTCGGGAAAACCCGAGCAACGAGTATACTCGCTCATCACTAGCTGCTGTTCAAGTTTACACATAATCCAGCAAAACAAAACCTTTATTAAGAAAAGTATATCAATAAGCATAATCCTCTGGTATGATGGAATGTTCCCTAGAAGCATGAATGTTCATAAAGTTTAATCTTTAGCTGAAGTCATTTTATTATGTTATTGTTATAACGTTATGTGCTTTAATTACTGTATTTTATTGCTTTTTTTTTAGATGGCTAGTGTGAATTTACTTTTTAAGTAAATTGTTATGTAATCAACACTATCTTTCTTTTTAACAAAGAATGCAAAGTAATATAGTGGAATTTTACTGCACATAAAAGGTAGCCAATAAGTGAAGAACATAATTTACAAGTACATTGGGTCCAGAGATATTTATTGGGACATTGACCGAATCTTCATGATTTGGGCTCTATATGCCACTATGTTAGATTTAAAATGCAGTGTGTCTGTAAAGTCATGGTGCACTTTTGACCAGTCACAGGATTTTACATTTTGGTGCCCTTTCTCTGGCCCAATCATATCAGACCTGTTCTTGAGGAGAGATAACAAGAACCAATCAAACAGCACACACTCATTTAAGCTGTTGCAGAGCCCCCAGTCAGATTAACCCCATGATAAACTGAACTCTGATTAATACACTGCCAGGTCTGTGACATCATGCAACTACAACCTTATGCCAGCTGTGTGGTTTCCCATGCCAGTCGAGATGTGGATGGTACAGAGGAAAGTTCAGTGTGTTCTGTGGCTCGCTAAATCCGAAACCGTAGCTAAAGTGCTACGTGAATATCAGCGCGTTTATAATGAAGCGCCACCACATAGGAATAGGGATAGGCAGTTGAAGGAAACCAGCAGTTTGGTGGAGAAACCCCGTGATAGGCCCATTTTTTTTCGCGGAGTGGTCTGTGATGGCAAACACATATCTTGACATGTTGGAATTGTATGCAGTGCCACAATTTCCAGAAGGTGTCATCTGTCAACAGGACGGCACTCATCCACACTACGCCACCATTGTTCGTGAGTTTCTGGATAGAACATTCCCCCGGCGGTGGACAGGCTGGGGTTCTGTCAAGCCATGGCCACCACGATCCCCGGATCTGACGCCCTTATTCTTTTACTTTTGGGGTTATGTGAAGCAACATGTGTACATTGAATGTATCAATGACATTAATCACATAAAACAGAGAATCACAGACGTTATTCACTCTGTGACACCAGATGTCCTTACCCGTGTGTGGCAAGAACTTCACTATCATTTGGATGTGTGTAGAGCAACAAATGGAGCCCACATTGAACTACACTGAATACGTACAAAACTGGGAGAGTTTTTCTTTTATTTGGAGCAGATTTCACATTTCTATCACTTTTTGTTGCTTTCCAGTGACTGGTCAAAAGTGCACCAAGACTTTACAGACACAGTGTATAACAACTGAGATGCAGATGAAATGTAGGCTTTCAGGTTTAATTAACTCCTTACGGACCGAACCACTTTGTATGTTAATGACCAAGACTCAATTTTAAAATCTGACCAGTGTCACTTTATGAGGTAATAATTCTGTAACGCTTCAAGGAATCCCAGTGTTTTTGAGAGCTTTCTTGAGACTTATTGTGCTTCATGATAGTGGTAAAATTTGTTCGATATGACTTGTGTTTATTTGTGAAAATATCTCACATTTGAAGACAATTTCACAATTTTCAAACTTTTAATTCTTATATCTTTTAACCCCTTTCTGCCAGCTGATGGAATAGTATGTCAGCTGGCAGTATCCCCCGCTTTGAGGTGGGCTCCGGCGGTGAGGCCACCTCAAAGCCACAATGTGCCCGCAATGGGCGCGAGCGGAATTGCGATCCGCCTGCGCCCATTAACTTGTTAAATGCCGCTGTCAAACTCTGACAGCGGCATTTAACAAGCGCTGCTGGCCGCGTGGCCGGAAGTACGAGTTCTGCTGACCCCAGTCACGTGATCGGGGGTCATCGGTGCGTTGCCATCACAACAAGAGGTCTCAAGGAGACCTCTATGGTTGTTGATGGCAGATTGCTATGAGCACCACCCTTTGGTCGGCGCTCATATCAAGCCTGTAATTCTGCTGCATAGAGGTGATCTGTGCATCACCTCTCTGTAGCAGAGGCGATCGAGTAGTGGATGCTCCCACGGAGGCTATTGAAACATGCCAAAATTAAAATATATATATATAATTTTAAAAATATTAAAAAAATGAAAAAATTATAAAAGTTCAAATCACCCCCCTTTCACCCGATTCAAAATAAAACAATAAAAAAATCAAACCTACACATATTTGGTATCGCCATATTCAGAATTGTCCAATCTATCAATAAAAAAAACATTAACCTGATCGCTAAATGGCGTAGCAAGAAAAAAAATCAAAATGCCAAAATTACCTTTTTATGGTCTCCGCGACATTGTCTTAAAATGCAATAACGGGCGATCAAAAGAACGTGTCTGCACAAAAGTGGTATAATTAAAAATGTCAGCTCGGCACTCAAAAAATAAGCCCTCACCCGACCCCAGATCACAAAAAATAGAGATGCTACCGGTATTGGAAAATTGTGCAATTTATTATTTTTTTTAGCAAACTTTGGAATTTTTTTTCACCACTTAGGTAAAAGAGAAGCTAGACATATTTGGCGTCTATGAACTCGTAATGACCTGCAGAATCATAATGGTACATTAGTTTTAGCATTTATTGAACCTAGCAAAAAAGCAAAGCAAAAAACAAGTGTGGGATTGCACTTTTTTGCAATTTTATCGCACTTGGATTTTTTTCCCGTTTTCTGTTACATGACATGGTAAAACCAATGGTATCGTTCAAAAGTACACATGGCCATATTGATGGAAAAATACAAAAGTTATGGCTCTGGAAAGAAGGGGATAAGGGGTTAACCATAGAGTTATGTCACACACAATAGTTAATAAATAACATTTACCCCATATCTACTTTACACAAACATATTTTTGGAAACACAATTTTTTTGGTGTTAGTAAATTCAAAGGGCTAAAAGTTGATCAGCAATTTTTTTAGGCACCACATCACATTTGAATTGACTTTGGAGGGCCAATTTGACAGAAAATTCCCCAAAGTGACACCATTCTAAAAATTGCACCCCTCAAAGACCTCAAAACCACATTCATTTATTAACCCGTCAGATGCTTCACAGGAATTAATGCAATTGGAATCATTTTACTCTTTTTCCGTAAAAATTCTACTTTAGCCCCAATGTTTTTTTCTTCACAAGGGTAAAATGTATTTCAATTTTTTTTGGTGCAATTTATCCTGAGTATGCAGATATCACATATGTGTAGGAAAACTACTGTTTAGGCACATGACAGGGCTCAGAATAGAAGGAGCATCGTTAGACTTTTTGATCGCAAAAATGACTGGAATCGAGAAAGGTCACAATGCTGCATTTGGAGAGCCCCTGATGTGCCTTAAGGCTATGTGCACATGTAGGAAATGTGGTGCAGAATTTTCTGCACAAAATCCGCATCTCCTGGCAGAATCCGCAGCTGCGGATTTGCCGCGGTTTATATGCGGATTTTGTGTGGATTTACCACGGAGTTGATGCAGATTTTGTGCGGATTTGCTGCAGTTTTTGCCACTGTAGATTTCTATCATTGAGGGGTGCAGAAACGCTGCAGATCCGCACAATAGAAGTGACATGCACTTCTTTGAAATCTGCAGCAATTCCGCACTGATTTTTCCGCACAACTTTTTTTTTTTACCCATTGATTAACATTGTACAGTACATCACAGTACGGATCTGCAGCATTTCTGCACGGAAAAATCCGCTGTGGATCCGCAGCAAATCCGCATCGTGTGCACATATCCCTCACATACAGTGTGACCAGAAATATAAATTGATCCACACTATGGTACTCGATAAAAAATAGCAGTTTATTAAAGTCATATATAAAACATGTAAAATACATAACTACAAGTCAAGAAAGGTGCAGAAAATCCACGAAAAGAGGGACACAAATGCCATAGGCAAATACAAAACCCAAATATGCACTACCACCTACATTAATGATAACCATCTACAAAAGCCAGTCTAGGTAAGTAAAAAAATGCCCTATGGAAAGGGCTAAAAAGAGCCCCAATGTAAGGAGGAATATGTAAGTAATCCCAACGGAAAATAGCCTAAAGGTAGTAGTGCTCCTTAACACGAGTGGCTACGATGGAAGTAACAGCCTGTAGAGGTAGATATAAACTAATTACCTTGTGGTGTGTGCAGGGTGAATGCCCCGACGTCCCTCTGCCCCGACGCGCGTTTCGCGTTCGCTTCTTCTGGAGCCAATTATACACTTCTCCTGACATCATGCCTGCCTTTTTAGAAAACACTAGTAAGTGTCTTACCGCTGTCTCTAACATCATGTCCTCCCTCTATCTGAAACTGAACTTGTCAAAAACTGAACTTCTTTTTTTTCCTCCCTCTACTAATGTGCCTATGCCTGACATTGCCATCTCCGTGTGTGGTTCCACCATTACTCCCAAGCAACATGCCCGCTGCCTTGGGGTCATACTTGATTCCGAGCTTTCATTCACCCCCCACATCCGATCACTGGCTCACTCTTGTTATCTGCTCCTCAAAAACATTTCTAGAATTCGACCTTTTCTTACTTTCAACTCTGCAAAAACTCTTACTGTTTCACTCATTCATTCTCGTCTGGACTATTGTAACTCTCTCCTAAACGGCCTCCCTCTTACCAAACTTTCCCCTCCTGAATGCTGCTGCCAGGATTGTATTCCTCACCAACCGTTACACTGATGCCTCTACCCTGTGCCAGTCATTACACTGGTTACCCATCCACTCCAGGATCCAGTACAAAACTATTACCCTCATTCACAAAGCGCTCCATGGCTCAGCACCACCCTACATCTCCTTCCTGGTCTCAGCCTACCACCCTACCCGTGCTCTCCGCTCTGCTAATGACCTGAGGTTAGCATCCTTAATAGTCAGAACCTCCCACTCCCGTCTCCAAGACTTTTCACATGCTTCGCCAATTCTTTGGAATGCACTACCCAGGTTAATACGATTAATCCCCAATCCCCACAGCTTTAAGCGTGCCCTAAAAACACATTTGTTCAGACTGGCCTACCGCCTCAACGCATTAACCTAATTATCCCTGTGTGGCTCATTCATGTAAGTTAAACCAAAATCAGGTTCCTCGCATCATGTTCTCATACAATTTATGCAGTTAATAGCCCTCTGTGTCTGTTCTGCTACATACTTAGGCTTTTTTTTTTTTAAACATAACGATCCTCATGTGATTCACAACAATAAGATCAATAAGTGTTTCCAAACACAATTTTTTAAAACAAAACAATTTATTTATTCAAACATAGATAACCAAACAGTAAAAACAGATGGTGCCTCAGACCAAGCAAAAAAATGATGGCCAGGCGAGCAAAGTGGAACTCAGCAGACAGTATATACTGGGAAAAAAGTTTTTTCCTTTACAATTTAAGATCTTCTAACTATAGAGGTATATAAGTGTATATTTAGTGAATGATATGTTGCAATACTTTTCATTAAACATTAGTAGTATAGTACTTGCACCGGACAAACACCGGTTTCAAGAGACTCAAAGTCACTAGGAGTGAGGCTCCAGATGCAGAGGGATTCCAGGAACATAATCACAGCAGACACAGTTCAGACAGGTTCAGGTACAGGACAGGTACAGGATCAAGGATTCAAGCCTGGATATACCGCCTCCAGGACAGGCACCAGAACAGCACAAAACAGGAACCAAGGCAAGGACTTTGGTACCAAAACATAGACGGGAGAAGTGCAGGAACACAAACACACATAGCAAAGTTCAGGAGCTTTGTGAGTAGCTCACACCCTGCCCATAGAGCAGGGGAACTTTATATAAGAGCTGCCCCTCAGTAATTGGATGGGGACAGCATTTCAAGTACACACCCTAACCCTGATAAAAGCAGGGGAGGTGTGGCCGCACACGCCCTAAGCACACACAGAAACCATTACAGCACAAACAGTGCAGGAACTGAGGCTCAGAGCACCTGGCTGAGACTGCAAGCACTGACACACGTGGAAAGTCATGCACCAGCTGCAAATGACCTCGCAACCCGCGGACAGCTTCCACAGCAACAACCAGGGACCACACATGAGGAAGGTCATGCAATAGTAAAGACCTAACCACCCATGTACGGCTGCGCAGCAGAGCAGGGAACTGAGAAGGCTCCATCCAGGTAACAGCTAACAGTATCCCAGCTCAAATTAGGGGGAAAGAGTAAAGGGTTAAATCAAACATATGCATTGTCACGCCGAAAACCAGATACAGAGAAAACCAGATACAGACAGAACGGCGTGACAGGTAATATCAAATATGTGAACTTCTTTTGTTGATTTATTTAATTTTACATTAAAATGTGCATTTATTGGTATAATATTTTTTTATTTTTTTTAATTATTTTTAGGGGTTTAAATAGCCAGAGGCGGTGCTGGCACTGGTCCTGGCTGTTAGTCCAGGAGCTCGGCCATTAGCAATGCCGAGATGCTGCAGTGATCGGGTAGAGAGGTGCTGATATTTCCTGCACGATCATGCTGTGATCTGTCAGTCAGGTTGACTGACCGATCACAGAGCCTCTAGTGCGGGGACTGATGGCATGAGTCCCTGCACCTCTACCTGTGTCGTTCAGCTGTCAGTGACTGCTGGTGGTATGGAACTATCACTGCAGGACACAAAGAGCATAGCACGTCATGCTGTGGTAACTGATACACGCTCATGACATGCTATGTCCGTCATTGGTTGTAAAGAAATTAAAGGGATTGAACAAAATGTATCATGTGAAACATTGGACAAATTAACTTAACCATAAAAATGTTCTTTTAAAATACTTTTTAGAGAATCCGTTGCAGGCAATGACTGCCTGAAATCTGGAAGCCTTGGACGTCAACGAACACTGGGTTTCCTCCTTTGTGATTCTTTGCCAGGCCTTTACTGCTGACTTCAGTTGTTGCTTGTTTGTGGGTCTATCTAGCTTAAATTTTGCCTTAACCCCTTAGGGACAGAGCCAATTTGGTACTTAAAGGGAACCTGTCACCTGAATTTGGCGGGACCTTTTTTCAGTCCGATGGGCGGTGTGTTCGGGCAAAGCCGAAAAGCGTTAGTGCGCATACGCTGGTGCACTATGTCCCGGAAGTATTTTGCTGTGTTCCGGGACATAGTGCTCCGGCGCACTAATGAGGACTAATGCTTTTCGGCTTTGCCCACAGTTGGGCAAAGCATACTGCGCATGCGCAAGGCAAGATTGCCTTGCGCAGGCATGTTCTACGGAGGACAGCAAATCAACTTCAAGCCAATATTGCGGCCAGCGTGCAGCCAGCGGGAAAGGAAGGGGTGAATAAAACATCCAAAAACACCGCCCATCGGACCGAAAAAAGGTCCCGCCAAATTCAAGTGACGGGTTCCCTTTAATGACCAATCCAATTTTTACAATTCTGATCACTGTCACTTTATGAAGTTATAGCTCTGGAACGCTTCAAAGTATCCTACTGATTCTGCGACTGTTTTTTTCATGACATATTATACTTCATGTTAGTGGTAAAAATTTCTTCAATATAACTTGCATTTATTTATAAAAAAATGGAAATTTGACAAAAATTTGGTAAATTTTGCAATTTTCAATCTTTTAATTTTTGTACACTTAAATCAGAGAGTGGTGTCACACAAAATAGATAACCCCTTTCTGCCATCAGATGTACTATTCCGTCCATGTGACCTGGTCCTTAATTCCCATGGAATATTACATCACATGCGATCAGCCATGCTCATGGGGTAAGCGTGACTGATCGCGGCCGGGTGTCAGCTGATTATCGCAGCTGATACCTGGTACTAAGTGCCAGTAGCAGTCACGGACCGCTCCCGGCACTTTAACCCCCAGAACACTGAGATCAAACATGATCGCAGCGTTCAGGAGCCAGCAGAGGGGCTGACAGCCCCTCTGCCTTTGGATCGGAGACTCTGCAACATGACGCGGGGTCCCAATCGCTGCCATGGAGACCTGATGTCATCACGACCACATCCGAGTCTCCACTGCTCAGAGACTTCCGGTCATGTGCAGGAAGTCTCTCAGGTCAGTGTGCAACTCCGTGCAGCGGTGACAGTTTCTATAGCATGCAGATCTGCATGCTATAGAAGCGATCAACATTCAAAATATGATTGTCACATAGTGGGACATAGTGTAAAAAAATAGTGTTTTAAAGGAAACCTGTCACCCTCCCAGGCGTTAGAAACTAAAAGAGCCACCTTGTGCAGCAGTAATGCTGCATTCTGACAAGGTGGCTCTTTTAGTTATTGGTGCTGTAAATGCCGAAATAATGCGTTTTGTACTTTCTCCAAAATACCTGTCTTCAATCCTGGAGGCAGGTCTTTCCCCCCTTGCTGCACACGCCACACAGTCATCACTCAACTGTCTTCTCGGTGCCGGGCGCCTCCTCCTCAACGCTGTTTTCAAATCATCCGGCGCTTCCGCGCTCTTTTGTCCTGCCTGGGGCAGGCGCATTGAGCGCTGCCCGTCTGACCTTATATGCAGTCTCGCAGACTGCGCCTATGCGGCCGCCCTGCTTGTGAATCCCAGCCCCGCAGTGTCTTATGATTTATTCACATTGCAGGGCTGAGATTCATCAAAATAAAAAAGTTATAGCTCTCAAAATACAGCGATGCAAAAATAATTATTTTTTTATATGAAATAGTTTTTATTGTATAAGATCACCAAAACATAGAAAAAGGATATAAAGAATGTATCGCTGTAATCGTACTGACCTGAAGAATAAAGCTACCTTATCAATTTTACCACACACAGAATGATATAAATGTCCCCCCCCCAAAAGAAATTCATGAATTGCTGGTTTTTGTTCATTCTGCCTCACAAAAATCAGAATAAAAAGCGTTCAAAAAGTGTCATGTGCCCAAAAATGGTACCAATAAAAACATCAACTCGTCCCACAAAAAATAAGACCTTATATGACTCTGTGGGCCAAAATATGCAAAAATTATAGCTCTCAAAATATGGTGATGCAAAAATAATTTTTTGCAATGAAAAGCGTCCTTTAGTGTGTGACAGCTGCCAAACATAAAAACCCACTATGAATCAACCCCCCCTTTATCACTTCCTTAGTTAGGGAAAAATAATAAAATAAAGAAAGCATTTCCATTTTCCCACTAGGGTTAGGGTTGGGGCTAAAGTTACGCTTATGGTTACGGTTGGGATTAGGGTTAGGGTTGGGGTTAGGGTTGTGTTGGGTTTAGGGTTGGAGTTAGAATTGGGGAGTTTCCACTGTTTAGGCACATCAGGGGTTCTCCAAACGTGACATGACACCTCAGACCATTCCATCAAAGTCTGCATTCCAAAACGTCGCTACTTCCCTTCCTAGCCCCGATGTTTGCCCATACAGTAGTTTTCTCCCACATATGTGGTATCAGCATACTCAGGACAAATTGGACAACTTTTGGGGTCCAATATTTCCTGTTAACCTTGGGAAAATAAAAAATTGGCGACTAAAATAACATGTTTGTAGAAAAAATATGATTTTTTTATTTTCACTCCCAGGTGTTAAAAACTTTAGTGAAATGCCTGGGGGTTCAAAGTTCTCACTACACATCTAGATAAGTTCCTTAGGGGGTATAGTTTCCAAAATGGGGTCACTTTTAGGAGGTTTCCACTGTTTAGGCACGTCAGGGGCTCTCCAAATGCGACCTGGCGTCCCGATTTCAGTTCCAGCCAATTTTGCATTGAAAAAGTCAAACGGCGCTCCTACAGTGGGTGATCCCCACATATGGGGTATCAGTGCACTCAGGACAAATTGCACAATAACTTTTGGGGTCCTGTTACCCTTGGAATAATTGGGGGGGGGGGGAAGATAATTTTTGTGGAAAAAATATGATTTTTTAATTTTACGGCTCTTCGTTATAAACTTCTGTGAAGCCCTTGGGGTTTCAAAGTGCTTACCACACATCTAGATAAGTTTGTGGGGGGTCTAGTATCCAAAATGATGTCACTTGTTGGGGGTTTCCACTATTTAGGCACATCAGCGGCTCTCCAATCGCGACATGGAGTCAGATCTCAATTTCAGCCAATTTTGTGTTGAAAAAGTCAAATGGCGCTCCTTCCCTTCCAAGCTCTGCCATGCGCCCAAACAGTGGTATCCCCCCACATATGGGATATCAGCGTACTGAGGACAAATTGCACAATAATTTTTGGGGTCCAATTTCATCTGTTACATTTGGGAAAATTAAAAAAAATAACATTCAACTTTTTTTCACAAAAAAATTACTTCAGATCCAATTTTTTTAACATTCCAAAAATTCCTGTGAAGCACCAGAAGGGTTAATAAACTTCTTGAATGTGGTTTTGCGCACCTTGAGGGGTGCAGTTTTTAGAATGGTGTCACTTTTGGATATTTTCTATCATATAGACCCCTCAAAGTGACTTCCAATGTGATATGGTCCCTAAGAAAAAAATGGTGTTGTAAAAATGAGAAATAGCTGGTCAACTTTTAACCCTTATAACTCCCTAACAAAAAAAAATGTTGGTTCCAAAGTTATGCTGATGTAAAGTAGACATATGGGAAATGTAACTTTTTAAGTATTTTTTGTGACATATCTGTGTGATTTAAGGGCATGAAAATTCAAAGTTGGAAAATTGTAAAATATTCAAAATTATCGCCAAACTTCCGTTTTTTTCACAAATAAACGCAAGTCATATCAAATAAATTTTACTACTAACATGAAGTACAATATGTCATGAGAAAACAAGGTAAAAAACACCGGGATCCATTGAAGCGTTCCAGAGTTATAACCTCATAAAGGGACAGTGGTCAGAATTGTAAAAATTGGCCTGGTTATTAACATGCAAACCACCCTTGGAGGTAAACGGGTTAAATAACATTTCCCACATGTCTACTTTACATCAGCACAATTTTGGAAACATAATTTTTTTGGTAAGATGTTATAAGGATTAAATGTTGACCAGCGATTTCTAATTTTTCCAACAAAATTTACAAAACCGTTTTTTTAAGAGACCACCTCACATTTGAAGTGAGTTTGAAGGGTCATTATAACAGAAAATACCCCAAAGTGACACCATTCTAAAAACTGCACCCCTCAAGGTACTCAAAACCACATTCAAGAAGTTTATTAACCCTTCAGGTGCTTCACAAGAACTAAAGTAATGTGGAAGGAAAAAATGAACATTTTACTTTTTTCACCAAAAATTTACTTTGGAACCAATTTTTTTATTTTCACAAGGGTATCAGGAGAACATGGACCATAAAATTTGCTGTGCAATTTCTTCTGACTACACCGATACCCCACATGTGGGGAAAAGCCACTGTTTGGGTGCATGGTGAGACTCAGAAGGGAGGGAACACCGTTTGACTGCTTAAACGCAATATTGACTGGAATGAAAAGTGGAGCCATGTCGCGTTTGGAGACCCCCTGATGTATCCAAAACAGTGAAACCCCCCAATTCTAACTCTAACCCTAACCCCAACACACCCCTAACCATAACCCTATCCACAACCCTAACCCCAACACACCCCCTACCCTATATTACGCCGCTATTTCAGAATTACCTGTTCGGCCGGCGCACTCCCGATGCTCCTTCCTGCTCTCCTTCTTCTGGCTTCTCCGGTGCTCATCCCTTCTGCGGTCCGCGCATGCGCAGACTCGCTCCTCTCGTCACTGAGCCTTCTGGGAGGTTGTGACCCTGTGGCTCCGCCTCCAATATGGCGGCGCCCGTTGGGTACTTCTTCCCAGCATCTGCCCTGCTTAGACGCCTTTGCGTCTATTGCGTTCGCTGGCTTATTGCCAGCATCTCCTTAGGTTCTTTGGCTCCGGTCTCTGCATCCTTTGCTGTGACTCTTATTTGTCTCTGTTTGCCGTTCCTACCAGTTCTGTGCTCCTGCTGTACCTACCAGTCCTGTGTTCCTGCCAGTCCTGTGTTTCCTGCCATGCCTACCAGTCCTGTGTTCCTGCCGTTCCTGCCAGTCCTGAGTTTCCTGCAGTACCTACCAGTCCTGTGTTCCTGCTGTACTTGCCAGTCCTGTGTTCCTGCCGTTCCTGCCAGTCCTGAGTTTCCTGCCATACCTACCAGTCCTGTGTTCCTGCCGTACCTACCAGTCCTGTGTTCCAGTCATGCCCCGTCTAACGTGTGTTTTCATCTTACCGGTCAGTACTTTGTCTACACTGCCTCAGTCCGTCATGTGCCTCCGCCATTTTGGTCTCCTCTATAGCTCCAACCTCCCTCTGTCTTCTGTTCTCCCTTTGTCCTATCCTCAGTCATCCCTTTGGCTCTGGCAGTTGCGGTTTCATCCTCCTTGGGCCTGTCCCTAATGGTCCCTGTAGAGGGGATGGCACCATTGGGTCCGCTCGCCCTCGGGGGCTCTGAAGCCGTGACCCAGAGGGTCCACTTCTCTAGTCCTCATAGTACGCAAAGGTCATGGATCCCGCTGGAGCTGTGGCTGCTCAGAAAGAGCTTGTTTTCCTGCGGGAGAACCAGACTCGGATGATGTCCTTTATGAAATCTATGGACTCCCGTCTCTCTGCCCTCCAGTCTTCTGATCTGGGGAATGCCTCTCAGCTGGCCAGTTTACAACAAGAATTGGCACCACAGCGTGACGCTCAGTCCCATATCCTGGGATATATGGCTTCAGTTGATAGTCGTCTTCTTTCTCTCCAGTCTCCCGCGTTCGTTCCTTCACCAGCTCTAGCACCTCATCTCACTCCACATTTGGCCAAACCTCCTCACTTTAATGGATATTCCAAACTATGTCGGGGATTTCGCTATCAGTGCCATCTGCATTTTGAGCTCCTTCCTATGCAATATCCTACGGATCGGGCAAAGGTGGCTTTTATTGTTTCTCATTTGGAGGGGGATGCTCTAGCATGGGTTAATCCTCTTTGGGAGCGGGATGATCCAGTGGTTCTTCAGTTCACTCCATTTTTGGAGACGTTTCGTCGGGTATTCGATGAACGTAGATTGTGAGCCTTCGCGGGCAGGGTCCTCATTCCTCCTGTACCAGTTATGACTTGTATTGTTTAAGATTATTGTACTTGTTTTTTTTATGTATACCCCTCCTCACATGTAAAGCGCCATGGAATAAATGGCGCTATAACAATAAATAATAATAATAACCGGGTCACTTGGCCTCAACCACTGAGGCTTTGTTTAATTTACTGCAGGGGTCTTTGTTGTGAATTCCGCTCTTGGGCTCCCTCCGGTGGTTGTAAGTGGCACTTTTGTGAGTTCTGCTCTTGGGCTCTCTCCGGTGGTTTTAAGTGGTATGGCTGCTCCTTGGATTTAGCAGTCTGCAGCTGCTTCCACTGATTGTCTTTCTGCTCGGCTATTTATGCCTGGCTCTTCCCTTCAGCCAGTGCCCCTTGTCAATGGTTCCTGGTTGGATTCACATCTCTCTTGGATTTCCCTGATATCCTGACCAGTTCAGCAAAGTTAAGTCCTTGCTTTGCTCTTTTCTGTCCACATGTTGTGGACTTATTCGTTCTGTGTATTATATGTTTTGTCCAGCTTGTTAGTATGGATTAATTCTGTTAAGCTGGAAGCTCTGGGAAGCAGATTTACCCTCCACACCTTTAGTCAGGTGTGGAGATTTTTGTAAACTCTGTGTGGATTTTTGTAGTTTTTTAATACTGACCGCACAGTATTCTATCCTGTCTTATCTATCTAGCTAGACTGGCCTCCTGTGCTACATCCTGGTTTCATTCTGTGTATGTCTTTTCCCTCTCCACTCACAGTCATTATTTGTGGGGGGCTTGTTATGACCTGGTGGTTAAGAGCACACGAAATGACCTGATAGTTACTGATAATAAAGGACGAGCTCTGGGACGTGGGAACTCTGCTGACCGCAATCCCTAATTCTATCAAACACACTAGAAATAGCCGTGGATTGCTCCTAACGCTCCCTATGCAACTCGGCACAGTCTAAGGAACTAGCTAGCCCTGAAGATAGAAAAATAAAGCCTACCTTGCCTCAGAGAAATTCCCCAAAGGAAAAGGCAGCCCCCCACATATAATGACTGTGAGTAAAGATGAAAATACAAACACAGAGATGAAATAGATTTAGCAAAGTGAGGCCCGACTTACTGAACAGACCGAGGATAGGAAAGGTTGCTTTGCGGTCAGCACAAAAACCTACAAAAAGACCACGCAGAGGGCGCAAAAAGACCCTCCGCACCGTGAGTCCCAGAGCTTCCAGCAAGCAAGACAACAATAAAAATAGCAAGCTGGACAGAAAAATAGCAAACCAAAGAAATACAAGCAGGAACTTAGCTTCTGCTGGGAAGACAGGTCACAAGAACGATCCAGGAGTGAACTAGACCAATACTGGAACATTGACAGGTGGCATGGAGCAAAGATCTAAGTGGAGTTAAATAGAGCAGCCAGCTAACGAATTAACCTCATCACCTGTGGAAGGAAACTCAGAAACACCCACCAGAGGAAGTCCATGGACAGAACCAGCCGAAGTACCATTCATGACCACAGGAGGGAGCCCGACAACAGAATTCACAACAGTACCCCCCCTTGAGGAGGGGTCACCGAACCCTCACCAGAGCCCCCAGGCCGACCAGGATGAGCCAAATGAAAGGCACGCACCAGATAGGCAGCATGAACATCAGAGGCAAAAACCCAGGAATTATCTTCCTGACCATAACCCTTCCACTTGACCAGGTACTGGAGTTTCCGTCTCGAAACACGAGAATCCAAAATCTTCTCCACCACATACTCCAACTCCCCCTCAACCAACACCGGGGCAGGAGGATCAACGGATGGAACCACAGGCGCCACGTATCTCCGCAATAACGACCTATGGAACACATTATGGATGGCAAAAGAAGCAGGAAGGGCCAAACGAAATGACACAGGATTGATAACCTCAGAAATCTTATACGGACCAATGAAACGAGGCTTAAACTTAGGAGAGGAAACCTTCATAGGAACATAACGAGACGACAACCAAACCAAATCCCCAACACGAAGTCGGGGACCCACACAGCGCCGGCGGTTAGCGAAACATTGAGCCTTCTCCTGGGACAATGTCAAATTGTCCACCACGAGTCCAAATCTGCTGCAACCTATCCACCACAGTATCTACACCAGGACAGTCCGAAGACTCAACCTGCCCTGAAGAGAAATGGATGGATGGAAAACAGAATTGCAGAAAAACGGCAAAACCAAAGTAGCCGAGCTGGCCCGATTATTAAGGGCGAACTCAGCCAACGGCAAAAAGGACACACAATCATCCTGATCAGCAGAAACAAAGCATCTCAGATATGTTTCCAAAGTTTGATTAGTTCGTTCGGTTTGGCCATTTGTCTGAGGATGGAAAGCCGAGGAAAAAGACAAATCAATGCCCATCCTTGCACAATAGGATCGCCAAAACCTCGAAACAAACTGGGAACCTCTGTCAGAAACGATGTTCTCCGGGATACCATGTAAACGAACCACATGCTGGAAAAATAATGGCACCAAATCAGAGGAGGAAGGCAATTTAGACAAAGGTACCAAATGGACCATCTTAGAAAAGCGATCACAAACCACCCAAATGACCGACATCTTTTGAGAGACGGGGAGATCCGAAATAAAATCCATAGAAATATGCGTCCAGGGCCTCTTCGGGACCGGCAAGGGCAAAAGCAACCCACTGGCACGAGAACACCAGGGCTTAGCCCGAGCACAAGTCCCACAGGACTGCACAAAAGAACGCACATCCCGTGACAAAGACGGCCACCAAAAGGATCTAGCCACCAAATCTCTGGTACCAAAGATTCCAGGATGCCCAGCCAACACTGAACAATGAATCTCAGAGATAACTCTACTAGTCCATCTATCAGGGACAAACAGTTTCTCCGCTGGGCAACGGTCAGGTCTATCAGCCTGAAATTTTTGCAGCACCCGCCGCAAATCAGGGGAGATGGCAGACAAAATTACCCCCTCTTTGAGAATACCCACCGGCTCAGGAACACCCGGAGAGTCAGGCACAAAACTCCTTGACAGGGCATCAGCCTTCACATTCTTAGAGCCCGGAAGGTACGAAACCACAAAATCAAAGCGGGAGAAAAATAACGACCATCGAGCCTGTCTCGGATTCAACCGTTTGGCAGACTCAAGATAAGTCAAATTTTTGTGATCTGTCAAGACCACCACGCAATGCTTGGCTCCTTTAAGCCAATGACGCCACTCCTCGAATGCCCACTTCATGGCCAACAACTCACGATTTCCAACATCATAATTACGCTCAGCAGGCGAAAACTTTCTAGAAAAGAAAGCACATGGCTTCATCACCGAGCCATCAGAACTTCTTTGCGACAAAACAGCCCCTGCTCCAATCTCAGAAGCATCAACCTCAACCTGAAACGGGAGCGAAACATCTGGCTGGCACAACACAGGGGCAGAAGAAAAACGACGCTTCAACTCCTGAAAAGCCTCTACAGCTGCAGAAGATCAATTGACCACATCAGCACCCTTCTTGGTCAAATCAGTCAACGGTTTAGCAACAGCAGAAAAATTAGCGATGAAGCGCCGATAAAAATTAGCAAAGCCCAGGAACTTTTGCAGGCTCTTCACAGATGTCGGCTGAGTCCAATCGTAAATGGTCTGGACTTTAACAGGGTCCATCTCGATAGTAGAAGGGGAAAAAATGAACCCCAAAAATGAAACCTTCTGAACTCCAAAGAGACACTTTGACCCCTTCACAAACAAGGAATTTGCACGAAGGACCTGGAACACCATTCTGACCTGCTTCACATGAGACTCCCAATCATCCGAAAAGACCAAAATATCATCCAAATACACAATCAGGAATTTATCCAGGTACTCTCGGAAGATGTCATGCATAAAGGACTGAAATACTGATGGAGCATTGGAAAGCCCGAATGGCATAACCAGGTACTCAAAATGGCCCTCGGGCGTATTAAATGCTGTTTTCTATTCATCGCCTTGTTTAATACGCACAAGATTATACGCCCCTCGAAGATCTATCTTGGTGAACCAACTAGCCCCTTTAATACGAGCAAACAAATCAGACAGCAACGGCAAAGGATACTGAAATTTGACTGTAATTTTATTAAGAAGGCGGTAATCAATACAAGGTCTCAAAGAACCATCCTTCTTGGCCACAAAAAAGAACCCTTCTCCTAACGGTGATGACGACGGGCGAATATGGCCTTTCTCCAAGGATTCCTTTATATAACTCCGCATAGCGGCGTGTTCTGGCACAGATAAATTGAACAATCGGCCCTTAGGAAACTTACTACCAGGAATCAAATTAATTGCACAATCGCAATCCCTATGAGGAGGTAGGGCACTGGCTTTGGGCTCATCAAATACATCCCGATAATCCGACAAAAACTCTGGAACTTCAGAAGGAGTGGAAGACGAAATAGACAAAAATGGAACATCACCATGTACCCCCTGGCAACCCCAGCTGGACACAGACATAGATTTCCAGTCCAATACTGGATTATGAACCTGTAGCCATGGCAACCCCAAAACGACCACATCATGCAGATTATGCAACACCAGAAAGCGGATATCCTCCTGATGTGCAGGAACCATGCACATGGTCAATCGGGTCCAGTACTGAGGCTTATTCTTGGCCAAAGGCGTAGCATCAATTCCTCTCAATGGAATAGGATACTGCAAGGGCTCCAAGAAAAAACCACAGCGCCTAGCATACTCCAAGTCCATCAAATTCAGGGCAGCGCCTGAATCCACAAATGCCATAACAGAATAGGATGACAAAGAGCAAATCAGAGTAACGGACAATAGAAATTTAGACTGTACCGTACCAATGGTGGCAGACCTAGCGAACCACTTAGTGCGCTTAGGACAATCGGAGATAGCATGAGTGGAATCACCACAGTAAAAACATAGCCCATTCCGACGTCTGTGTTCTTGCCGTTCAGCTCTGGTCAAAGTCCTATCACGTTGCATAGGCTCAGGCCCATGCTCAGATAGTACCGCCAAATGGTGCACAGCTTTACGCTCACGCAAGCGTCGATCGATCTGAATGGCCAAAGATATAGACTCATTCAGACCAGCAGGCATGGGAAATCCCACCATGGCATCCTTAAGGGCTTCAGAGAGACCCTTTCTGAAGATTGCTGCCAGGGCACATTCATTCCACTGAGTGAGCACAGACCACTTTCTAAACTTCTGACAATATATCTCCGCTTCATCCTGACCCTGACACAGAGCCAGCAAGATTTTCTCTGCCTGATCCACTGAATTAGGTTCGTCATAAAGCAATCCAAGCACCAGGAAAAACGTATCAACATCACGCAATGCCGGATCTCCTGGCGCAAGGGAAAATGCCCAGTCTTGAGGGTCACCACGTAACAAAGAAATAATGATCTTTACTTGTTGAACAGGGTCACCTGAGGAGCGAGGTTTCAAGGCAAGAAACAATTTACAATTATTTTTGAAATTCAAGAACTTAGATCTATCACCTAAAAACAAATCAGGAATTGGAATCCTAGGCTCTGACATCGGATTCTGAACCACAAAATCTTGAATGTTTTGTACCCTTGTAATGAGATTATCCATCCAAAAGGACAGACCTTGAATGTCCATGTTTACACCAGTGTCCTGAACCACCCAGAGGTAAAGGGGAAAAGAGAGACAAAACACACTGAAAGAAAAAAAAATGGTCTCAGAACTTCTCTTATCCCTCTATTGAGATGCATTAGTACTTTGGGCCACCTGTACTGTTATGACCTGGTGGTCAGGACAATAATGGACCTGGTGGTTAAGAGCACACGGAATGACCTGATAGTTACTGATAATAAAGGACGAGCTCTGGGACGTGGGAACTCTGCTGACCGCAATCCCTAATCCTATCAAACACACTAGAAATAGCCGTGGATTGCTCCTAACGCTCCCTATGCAACTCGACACAGCCTAAGGAACTAGCTAGCCCTGAAGATAGAAAAATAAAGCCTACCTTGCCTCAGAGAAATTCCCCAAAGGAAAAGGCAGCCCCCCACATATAATGACTGTGAGTAAAGATGAAAATACAAACACAGAGATGAAGTAGATTTAGCAAAGTGAGGCCCAACTTACTGAACAGACCGAAGATAGGAAAGATTGCTTTGCGGTCAACACAAAACCCTACAAACAACCACGCAGGGGGCAAAAAGACCCTCCGCACCGACTAACGGTACGCAGGTGCTCCCTCTGCGTGCCAGAGCCAGACTTACTGAACAGACCGAGGATAGGAAAGGTTGCTTTGCGGTCAGCACAAAAACCTACAAAAAGACCACGCAGAGGGCGCAAAATGACCCTCCGCACCGACTCACGGTGCGGAGGCGCTCCCTCTGCGTCCCAGAGCTTCCAGCAAGCAAGACAACAATAAAAATAGCAAGCTGGACAGAAAAATAGCAAACCAAAGAAATACAAGCAGGAACTTAGCTTCTGCTGGGAAGACAGGTCACAAGAACGATCCAGGAGTGAACTAGACCAATACTGGAACATTGACAGGTGGCATGGAGCAAAGATCTAAGTGGAGTTAAATAGAGCAGCCAGCTAACGAATTAACCTCGTCACCTGTGGAAGGAAACTCAGAAACACCCACCAGAGGAAGTCCATGGACAGAACCAGCCGAAATACCATTCATGACCACAGGAGGGAGCCCGACAACAGAATTCACAACAGGGGCTATCTATCCTTTGGGGATTTTCTCTGAGGCAAGATAGTTTTCCTGTTTCTATCTTTAGGGGTAGTTAGTTCTCAGGCTGTGACGAGGTGCCTAGGGAGTGACAGGAGCATCCCACGGCTACTTCTAGTGTTGTGTTGAGCTTAGGGACTGCGGTCAGTACAGGTACCACCTCCTTCAGAGCTCGTTCCATGTTGCTCCTAAACCACCAGATCATAACAGGTCTTTAACTGTTGGGCAATACGCTATCCAGTTTCGGACCTTATCTTCTGACTTGGGTTGGAATAATGAGGCGTTACTGGGGGCTTTCTGGTGGGGGCTATCTGGCCGTATCAAAGATGAATTAGCAGGTCGAGATACTCCAACTAATTTGGAGGATTTAATTGCCTTGGCTACCCGCATAGACCTTCGCTTTCAGGAGCAAGCTCGGGAAAAAAATTTCCTCATTCTTCTATGCTTTCTCGTAGACCTCCCAGTCCATGGCCCAGAGTCTCTGCTTTAGTTCCTGCCCCAGAGCCGATGCAAGTGGATGGTATTAAACTCTCCGAACAATGTCGGAAGGAGAGACGCGCCCAGGGTCTCTGTTTTTACTGTGGAAGCTCCTCTTATCTTCTCCAAGCCTGCCCAGATCATCCGGAAAACTCCTCCACCTAGGTCAGGTAAGAGAGGCCTCCCTAGGTGCATGTAAAACCTCTCTATCCCTCACTCTACCTGTTTTGTTGCACATTCATGATAAGCGTTTTTCTCTTGAGGCTTATTTTGATTTCTGGTGCAGCGGGAAATTTTATTAGGTTGGAGGAGGTTATTAAGTTTTCTGTCCCTGTTAGGTCTTTAGAGAATCCTCTTTTTCTCACTTCCGTAGACGGGAGATCTCTGCAAGAGACTATCACTCAAGTTACTCAGTTAGTTGAGCTTCAGGTAGGGGGTCTTCATAGGGAGAAAATCTCGTTTTTTGTTTTAGCCAACATCTCTCATCCTATTCTTCTCAGTCTTCCGTGGTTACGGGTTCATGAACCCCTCTTAGATTGGCATAGGGGCAACATTCTTCGTTGGGGAGATTCCTGTCGGACTCGTTGTCTGCTGCCAGTGCGTCCTGTGGGTGTCCCTCGTTCCTCCCCCATTCCTCCTGGGTTGTCCTCTGTTTATTCTTCCTTTGCTGATGTTTTTGACAAGAAGGAGGCGGAGACTCTCCCGCCACATCGACCTTACGACTGTCCTATAGACCTCGTTGCTGGTTCCACTCCTCCTAGAGGAAGAATCTATCCTCTCTCTCCTACAGAGATGCAAGCCTTGTCAGACTATTTTCAGGAGAACCTCGCCAGAGGTTTCATTTGAAAATCTTCATCACCAGCTGGGGCAGGTTTCTTTTTTGTGAAGAAGGATGGTACTCTCCGTCCATGTATTGACTACAGAGGTTTAACACTAGGACTACTGGACTCATGAACCCTGACTAGAACTACTGCAAGTAAGTAGTCAAAATGACTATACCTGTAGTCCTAGTGTTAAAATGCATTACGGTAAAGAATAAATACCCATTGCCTCTTATTTCAGAACTCTTCGATCGCTTGAGGGGAGCACAAATTTTTACCAAACTTAACCTTCGAAAAGCCTACAACTTGGTTCGTATCCGTGTGGGGGACAAGTGGAAGACCGCATTCAACACTCTTGATGGTCACTATGAGTATCTGGTTATGCCATTCGGACTCTGTAATGCTCCCGCTGTATTCAAAGAGTTCGTCAATGATATTTTTCATGACTGCCTCTATACCAGTGTCGTGGTCTACTTGGATGACATCCTCGTCTTTTCTCCAGATTTATCCACTCATCAACGTGACGTCCGCCAGGTCTTACTACTGTAGGGGTTTCACTCACTCAGGTGCGATGGCTGATACTTAGGAGACAGATTCCAACAAAAGTTCAAAGGTTTATTGCTCCAAAAACCAGTTAGCATAAACAGAAAACAAATAGCCTTTAGCTCAGGCAAAGGAAAAAACAAGTGTCCATTCCTTCAGGCTCAGTCCTGGAGCCTTAACACACTCTGGAGGCTAGCACCTCCATACATATCCACTGTGTTAAGCATTAGGCTTTCTTTTATATGTCTAACCACACCCAGAACCCATCACATGACCAGACATGTGGTTGTGACATCACCACAGGTCCTGAAACACATATAGGTAGCTATGGTTACATCACAGCGGCAAGCCATCTATGTGACACATATCTCCCGTCGATTAGACACCCTTTAGCCACGCTACATACCTCCCCCCTCTGTCTAAAGCCATTGGGCTTGGCACTTTCCCCCACTAGACAAGGGATTCTTGACAGGGCATCAGCATTACCGTGCAGCTTTCCGGCCCTATGTTCCACATGGAAACAGAAGTCCTGCAGGGCTAAGAACCAATGGGTGACCCTAGCATTTCTACCCTTCGTTTCCCTCATCCACCTAAGTGGGGCATGGTCGGATATCAGTCTAAATTTACGTCCCAGCAGATAGTACCGTAACGTGTCCACCGCCCACTTTATGGCCAAGCACTCCTTCTCTACGACTGAGTAGTTCTTTTCAGATGAGGACAGCTTCCTACTCAGATAGAAAACAGAATGCTCCTCCCCATGTAGTTCTTGGGAAAGGACTGCTCCTACCCCAACATCTGAGGCATCTGTCTGAAGAATAAACTCTTTCTTGAAGTTTGGGGCCATCAGAACGGGTTGCTTACACAGAGCCTCTTTCATCTCTTGGAAGGCTAACTCTGTTTCCTCGGACCATTTAATCATTACTGATTTTGTCCCTTTTAGCAGATCAGTCAGAGGCGCAGCCATCGTGGCGAAGTTTGGGATGAACCTTCTGTAATATCCCACGATTCTTAGGAAGGCTTTAACTTGCTTTTTGGAAACTGGTTTTGGCCATGTTTGAATTGCCTCGACTTTACTGATTTGGGGTTTTCTTTCTCCATGACCCACTATATATCCAAGGTACTTAGCTTCTTCTTTACCCAAGGCACACTTCTTCGGGTTTATTGTAAACCCCGCCTCTCTTATAGCATCAAACACCGCTTGGACCTTTTCCAGATGACTCTCCCAGTCCGGGCTAAAGATGACGATATCATCCAGGTACGCAGCAGCGTATGCCTTGTGGGGTGCAAGGATTCTATCCATAGCCCTTTGGAAGGTGGCCGGAGCTCCCTGTAGGCCAAATGGCATCCGGACATACTGGAAGCATCCATCTGGTGTAGAAAACGCCGTCTTCTCCTTGGCTTCCTGTGCCATGGGGATCTGCCAATACCCCTTCGTCAAATCCAAGGTGGTTATGTACCTGGCGGGCCCAAGCCATTCGATGAGCTCATCAACGCGGGGCATGGGATATGCGTCGAACTTGGAGACCTCATTCAACTTCCTATAGTCATTCCAAAATCTCCACTCCCCATCAGGTTTTGGGACCAGGACAATTGGGCTCGACGAACCGCTCTTGGATTCCTCAATGACTCCAAGCTTCAACATACGCTCCACTTCCTTGGAGACTACTTCTCGACGGGCCTCAGGAATTCTATAGGGCTTCACGTTCACGCGCACATGTGGCTCTGTCAGGACCTCATGCTCTATGACCTTCGTGTACCCAGGCAACTCAGAAAACAGGTCCCTGTTTTTCTGGAGTAACTCCCGGCATTGCTGTTTCTGGGTCTTCGATAGCGTCTCCGCTATAGTAACCGCTCCAACCTCACCTTCTGGGTTGCTTAACAACGATGGAGTTACTGTTGGCTCTCTATCTTGCCACGCCTTGATGAGGTTGACATGGTTTACTTGGAATGGTTTCCGTCTTCCTGGTTGGTGAATTTTATAATTTACTTCACCAAGTTTCTCGACAACCTCATATGGCCCTTGCCATTTGGCCAAGAACTTGCTTTCCACCGTCGGAACTAACACAAGAACTCGGTCTCCCGGATTGAACTGCCTCACTCTTGCAGACCGGTTGTAGACTCTGGCCTGAGCTTCTTGTGCCTGGGGGAGGTGTTCTTTCACGATAGGCATCACCTTTGCAATCCTCTGCTGCATCAGGGCCACATGCTCAATGACGCTTCTGTGGGGCGTGACTTCGGCTTCCCGGGTTTCCTTGGCTATATCCAGGAGTCCTCGCGGATGTCGGCCATATAGAAGCTCAAACGGTGAGAACCCTGTGGAGGCCTGTGGAACTTCACGAATGGAAAACATCAGATATGGTAAGAGACAATCCCAGTCTCTACCGTCTTTCTCTATAGCTTTTGTCAGCATGCTCTTCAGTGTCTTGTTAAATCTCTCAACAAGGCCATCTGACTGGGGATGGTACACCGAGGTCCTCAACTGGGAGATTTTCAGGGCTTTGCATAATTCCCTCATCACCTTGCTCATGAAAGGTGTCCCCTGGTCAGTCAGGATCTCCTTCAGTAGACCTGTCCGGGAAAAGACATGGACCAACTCTTTGAGGAAGAATTTTTCAAGGGAATTGCCTCAGGATAGCGTGTGGCATAGTCCAGGATGACTAATATATACTGATGGCCCCGGGCTGATTTAACTAAGGGACCGACCAAGTCCATGGCAATTCTCTCGAATGGCACCTCAGTAATGGGCAGTGGCACAAGGGGGTTCCGGAAATGAGGAGTGGGAGAAGTTAGCTGACATGTAGGGCAGGACCTGCAATAGTTCACTATTTCCCGGTGACACCCAGGCCAATAGAACCTCTGCACAACCCGTTCCTGCGTTTTTTTCCACCCCTAGGTGTCCACCCAAGATGTGTGAATGGGCCATGTCCAACACCTTCCGTCTATATGGACCCGGCACTACCAACTGCTCTACCAACTCCTCCCTTATTTTCGTGACCCGGTACAACAACTCCCCACTCATTAGAAAATGGGGAAATCTTGTGTCCGCCCCCGGCTCCTGTACCACCCCATCAATAACTGTGACATTATTAAAGGCTTCCCTCAGAGTGGGGTCCCTATGTTGGGCAGTCCCAAAATTTTCACCGGTCACCTCTAACTCCAGAATGTCAGATGCAGGGGACACTTCCTCCTCATCCCCAACCAGAACACAAAAAGGAAACCTGTCTGACTCTGGGTGTGGCGACACCCTTGCAGGGTTCATTGGTTCCCTACTCTTGCTAGGGAGCTCAGAACCTTTTCCCCACAAATCCCAAAACAAAAAGAAATCCCGACCAATAATTATAGGGTGCAACAAGTCCTGCACGACGCCGACTATGTGGGATTTAGTGAAAGCAATAAATACTTGGCACTCAGACGAACTTTTTGCATGATCAGAAGTGAATAATTCATTTATTTAGTGCATCCAGCTTAATTGTTAAACGTTTTCGGTCTACAAAGACCTTCATCAGAAACAGTTATTGGATTACTGAAATACATATATCAAAATACAAAGAAATGTTGTTAGAATAGGTAACATGATGCACAGTCTCAATATAGGCATATTTATAATATACTTGAGAAAATCAAATACATCAATAGAGAAATGACAAACAACGACTGAGGCGGACTAGGTGGATCTGGCCTGGTGTTCCGTGAGTCGTGAGCCTTGTTCAGGAGATCTATGGACTGTGAACGTGTATAGGAGAAGGATATAAGCAGGTGATGACCTCCAGTCCCGGCTAAGGATTAACAAAGTGGGCCAAGAAATGACCACCCCCACTTAAAAATAAAGGATACTGCAAATAAGGTGAACTCCCAATACGCGGGACCAGGGGGCTAGAGTGCGAGATGAGGTGCCTATAACACAGAAGCAAAAACCATGAGTACATAAAAGGAGCATAAAAAACCACATCAAAAATGCCATAAGACGAGAATAGTGTAGGAGAACTAGTGGTGAAGCCTGAAAGGGCATGCTATATGATAAGACTAGTCCCAGTATGTGACCATCAGGAGCCTGTATAAAGGGAAATCAGATCTACGGATGCAATAGCACAGAGTAGTGTGGACCAGCGACCCTGGCCAGGATAGGCAAGAAATAAAACCAAGCTCAAGAAAATAAAGCTCAAGAAAATAGGAAGGCCCCCCTCTACTTATTAGAAGTACCTGAATGCCACGAAGAGTAAATGTGGGCCCACAGGGGTGCCAACAAACGGCAGAGTCCGGGAGAATATGGCGCCTGAGTAAAATATAGTACAAGGTGTAATAAAAAGAGTAAGTGGCTTAAGGCAGAAGGGTCCCCAATAGGGCTGCGGCGGTTACCTTAAAGAGCCTGGAGAAGCGGGAGCAGGGCGCTGTGGAAAGGCGAGAAGCTCGCAATGGCACAAGCGCTGTGGACAAGGAAAGCAATAAAGAGGTAACTAGGCAGCAGAAAATGACAGAAGGCAAAGGGATAAGGAGAGGGAGGGGAGGAGAGGACAGAGTGAATAGGACAGTGTAGCAAGGACAGAGCGCTACTGTACCTAAGACCTCCAATGGCACCGGCGCCGAACCGCTAGAGACGCGCACTCCCGGGACTGCTGACCGGCAGAGGCACTTCCGGGTTTAAGTGCCCGCTGCCTGAAGGTCAGCTGACGCGCCGCGTCACCAGGTCACATGACCGGCGGGGCCGCGCATGCGTGGAGCAGGGGGAGAGGCCGGGGAGGGGAGCCGGGGAGAGATAGCGCCTGCGCAAAGGAATGAAGTACAATCAAAGGAGACAAGAGGAAAAGAGGCCATATAAAGCCAGGGTCGCAGCGCAGAGGATATCAGGCAGGACACCGGATATAAGCAGGGTGCTGGGGTTGATAAGAAGGCAAAACGCATGGTGGACCAGAGAGTCAAAGAGAGAAAACAGGTCCATAAAGTGGTGGTCACATCGGAACACTATATAGAGAAAAAGATAATACTCTATATAGAGATGGCATTGTGAGGGAATACTATACCATGTGAGAAAAGGCCAGTGCTCAGTGCGTGGGGTGCAATTAACGGTTCTGAAAAGAAAAGAGCATGAAACAGTTAAAAGCAAGACAAAAACAGGTCAATATACAATGTAATTACAATAAAAACGTACACAGTATCTTTACAAAAAAGCTGATACATCATAGTCCCTATTTAATCCCTTTGGTTCAAGGGTCTGTAAGGTATAAATCCAATATGCTTCCCTTTTCTGGAGCATTTTGGTGCGGTTTTGGCCCCTTCTAGGGATGTCAACCTGTTCAAGGACCTGGAACCGAAGTTGAGCGATATTATGATTTTTGGCGGAGAAATAGAATGGAAGGGGGAGGTGTGTCTTATTACATCGGATCGTAGATTTGTGTTGGGCCACCCTATCTCTCACCGTTTGTGTGGTTTCCCCCACATAGGCCAAGCCGCAAGGGCATTTGATGAGATAGACTACAAATGTCGACTCGCAGGTATAGAAACCCTTAATGGGAATAGCCTTGCCAGTCTGTGGGTGAAAAACAGAGGGACCCTTTTGTACATTACTGCATTGTAGACAATTTAGGCAAGGGAATGTGCCTCTTCTCTGAGTTTGAAGAAAAACCTGTTTGGGAATCAGGGTACCTGGACCAACATCCGCCTTTACTAACCTATCCTTGAGATTCCTAGCTCGCTTGAAACATGACAGAAATGGCAATTTGAACTCCGCAATGTCAGGATAACTTTTGGTTAGGATATTCCAGTGCCTCCGAATGGTCGACTGTACTAGGCCAGAAAAAGGGTGAAAAGTCGAGACGAATGGGATTCTTTTGGGCTTGTCCTTGGGTTTACTAATTGACATGTAACATTTAGCCTCTGTCAGTATCCCCTGAGGGTACCCCCTATCAGCAAATTTGTGTTCCATCTCGATGAGTCTGGTTTTTTTTAAATTCTCATCAGAGACTATCCTGTCGACCCTATGGAACTGTGATTTTGGAATAGAGTTCTTAATGGAGGGTGGGTGGCAACTGGTGAAGAATAGGAGGCCATTGCGATCTGTCGGTTTAGTGTATAAATCGATCGCCAAGTGACCCCCCCTCTCCTTATAAATCAAAGTATCCAAAAAGCTAATCCTGTGTGTGTCATGTTGTAAAGAGAATTTTAATTCAGGCCAGATACCATTGATATGTTGATCAAAAGGCAGGAGTGATTCAATTGGACCGTCCCAGATGCAGAATATATCATCGATATATCTCCGCCAAACCTTGCAGTGACTCATAAATAGAGGATGATTGTACACAAAATCTTGTTCAAAAATCGCCATGTACGCTATGGCGTAAGGGGGCGCTACGTTCGCGCCCATCGCGGTGCCTTGCTGTTGGGCATAAAAGGTGTCCTGGAACAAGAAATAATTTTCTTTGAGTACCAGGCCCAATAGGTCGGCACAGAGATGACGGATTTTGATGTCTACTTTGTTATCATGTAGGAGTCTATCGGTAGCTGCTAAGCCTTTCTCGTGGACTATCGATGTATAGAGGCTGTTGACATCCCAGGTTATCAAGAGGGAAGAAGGGGATATGGGGCCCAAAGACTTAATGACCTGAATGAAATCATTAGTATCCAATAAGAAAGAGCGGGTAGTTTTAACTAGTGGTGTGAGAATTTTTTCCAATACCATGGATAAAGGTGACAGAACCGAGTCGGTTAGGGACACAATAGGCCGGCCAGGTGGTTTGACTAGTCTTTTGTGTATTTTAGGCAGGATATAAAATATAGGGGTAATAGGATCCTTTTTAATGAGAAAATCTCTCATTTTTTTGTCAATGGTGCCTGCTTGGAAGTGGAAGTCTACGACGGGTGCGATTTTTTTGATCAGTAGGTTCAGAGGGTTATGTGGTATTATTTTGTATACTGTGGTGTCCCCCAGTTGTCTAAACACCTCCTCAAGATAGTCAGACCTATCCATAATCACCGTTGCCCCGCCCTTATCTGCTGGTTTGATAATTAAGGATTTATCCGATGAAAGTTGATCCAATGAGAGTCTCTCGGCATGTGTGAGATTGGAATGGAACTGGAACCTCCCCCGGTCCATCTCCCTAGTCAATGTGTGGATGTCCCTCTCGACAAGGGAAACGAAAGTTTCCACTGGTGGGTTGGATCGTGGTGGCATGTAGGAGCTAGGAGTCCGTAACCCCAAATCCTGGAGTTCAAGTAGAGTCTTATCCTGCCTGGAGGAATTCAGTACGGCAGGTTGTTCCGAGAAGTGTACACGCAATCTGATGTTGCGATAGAACCTCTGCAGGTCCATGTTGAGTTCAAACGAATTGAACTTATACATAGGGCAAAAGGATAAACCCTTCTGGAGTACAGCCAGTTGATATGTGTCCAGGTTCTTGGAAGAGATGTTGACTACCAGCGTGAGGTCCTTACCTGTGAGCGTGTCGCCATCTGATTTCGGGGTTCCCCGGCGGCATTGGCCCCCCCGCCTCGTTTTCCCTTTGAACGGCCGCGGTTGTTCCCTAAAAAAGAATGGTAGGAAGAAGAATTTGAGGTTCCGGGCCTGCTGTCGATGGAACCAGAAGAGCTTAGCGAGCTGTGACGCCTGGTGGAATGCCGAGTATCTCGCCATTGGTAGACCCGGTTCTGTAAGTAGTCCTCGGTGTCTCTCCCGGACTCTGCCGTTTGTTGGCACCCCTGTGGGCCCACATTTACTCTTCGTGGCATTCAGGTACTTCTAATAAGTAGAGGGGGGCCTTCCTATTTTCTTGAGCTTTATTTTCTTGAGCTTGGTTTTATTTCTTGCCTATCCTGGCCAGGGTCGCTGGTCCACACTACTCTGTGCTATTGCATCCGTAGATCTGATTTCCCTTTATACAGGCTCCTGATGGTCACATACTGGGACTAGTCTTATCATATAGCATGCCCTTTCAGGCTTCACCACTAGTTCTCCTACACTATTCTCGTCTTATGGCATTTTTGATGTGGTTTTTTATGCTCCTTTTATGTACTCATGGTTTTTGCTTCTGTGTTATAGGCACCTCATCTCGCACTCTAGCCCCCTGGTCCCGCGTATTGGGAGTTCACCTTATTTGCAGTATCCTTTATTTTTAAGTGGGGGTGGTCATTTCTTGGCCCACTTTGTTAATCCTTAGCCGGGACTGGAGGTCATCACCTGCTTATATCCTTCTCCTATACACGTTCACAGTCCATAGATCTCCTGAACAAGGCTCACGACTCACGGAACACCAGGCCGGATCCACCTAGTCCGCCTCAGTCGTTGTTTGTCATTTCTCTATTGATGTATTTGATTTTCTCAAGTATATTATAAATATGCCTATATTGAGACTGTGCATCATGTTACCTATTCTAACAACATTTCTTTGTATTTTGATATATGTATTTCAGTAATCCAATAACTGTTTCTGATGAAGGTCTTTGTAGACCGAAAACGTTTAACAATTAAGCTGGATGCACTAAATAAATGAATTATTCACTTCTGATCATGCAAAAAGTTCATCTGAGTGCCAAGTATTTATTGCTTTGATTTGACGGGTTGGAAACCTAACTTGTGCACCCCCAAGAAGCCAAGAGTGCCGTGCTTTATATTGCTACATGCTCATTCCTTCCACGAGCACCTTGGATGATGTCGAGCGAGACCTTCTCCTTCAATGCAACAGAGGCGGCGGAAATCCTTTCCAAAGTTACCGCGCCCAGCGACTTTCTTCAGATTCCTGCTAAAGAACTCAAGAATCGCGACTTGGAACGCGAGTCTAGAAGAGCAGTTAACTTAGAATTGCACATTATTACAATAGCTGAATACCTCCGTGTCCAGAGAATCCCACGGGGATTGCGGGTCCCCTTACAAACGACCTTCTTCAGGGAGGATAAAGATTACTGCACGAAGTTTGAACACATTTTAAACAAATGTTCAGCAGACCTTATGACCTTAACCCTGTCCTACCTTCAAAAGAACCTGGAGACGGTGAATGCCCAAATCAACGCGATCGAGAGCCAGCTGACCAGTACCCTACCTCAAGAAGAATTCCAGGAACTCAAGTCAAAGAATCAGGAATTATTACGATTACACAGAGTAGAGTTGGAAAAGAGGAAAAGATCAAAATTTCTGAGAGACACCGAGGACTACTTACAGAACCGGGTCTACCAATGGCGAGATACTCGGCATTCCACCAGGCGTCACAGCTCGCTAAGCTCTTCTGGTTCCATCGACAGCAGGCCCGGCACCTCAAATTCTTCTTCCTCCCATTCTTTTTTAGGGAACAACCGCGGCCATTCAAAGGGAAAACGAGGCGGGGGGGCCAATGCCGCCGGGGAACCCCGAAATCAGATGGCGACACGCTCACAGGTAAGGACCTCCCGCTGGTAGTCAACATCTCTTCCAAGAACCTGGACACATATCAACTGGCTGTACTCCAGAAGGGTTTATCCTTTTGCCCTATGTATAAGTTCAATTCGTTTGAACTCAACATGGACCTGCAGAGGTTCTATCGCAACATCAGATTGCGTGTACACTTCTCGGAACAACCTGCCGTACTGAATTCCTCCAGGCAGGATAAGACTCTACTTGAACTCCAGGATTTGGGGTTACGGACTCCTAGCTCCTACATGCCACCACGATCCAACCCACCAGTGGAAACTTTCGTTTCCCTTGTCGAGAGGGACATCCACACATTGACTAGGGAGATGGACCGGGGGAGGTTCCAGTTCCATTCCAATCTCACACATGCCGAGAGACTCTCATTGGATCAACTTTCATCGGATAAATCCTTAATTATCAAACCAGCAGATAAGGGCGGGGCAACGGTGATTATGGATAGGTCTGACTATCTTGAGGAGGTGTTTAGACAACTGGGGGACACCACAGTATACAAAATAATACCACATAACCCTCTGAACCTACTGATCAAAAAAATCGCACCCGTCGTAGACTTCCACTTCCAAGCAGGCACCATTGACAAAAAAATGAGAGATTTTCTCATTAAAAAGGATCCTATTACCCCTATATTTTATATCCTGCCTAAAATACACAAAAGACTAGTCAAACCACCTGGCCGGCCTATTGTGTCCCTAACCGACTCGGTTCTGTCACCTTTATCCATGGTATTGGAAAAAATTCTCACACCACTAGTTAAAACTACCCGCTCTTTCTTATTGGATACTAATGATTTCATTCAGGTCATTAAGTCTTTGGGCCCCATATCCCCTTCTTCCCTCTTGATAACCTGGGATGTCAACAGCCTCTATACATCGATAGTCCACGAGAAAGGCTTAGCAGCTACCGATAGACTCCTACATGATAACAGAGTAGACATCAAAATCCGTCATCTCTGTGCCGACCTATTGGGCCTGGTACTCAAAGAAAATTATTTCTTGTTCCAGGACACCTTTTATGCCCAACAGCAAGGCACCGCGATGGGCGCGAACGTAGCGCCCCCTTACGCCATAGCGTACATGGCGATTTTTGAACAAGATTTTGTGTACAATCATCCTCTATTTATGAGTCACTGCAAGGTTTGGCGGAGATATATCGATGATATATTCTGCATCTGGGACGGTCCAATTGAATCACTCCTGCCTTTTGATCAACATATCAATGGTATCTGGCCTGAATTAAAATTCTCTTTACAACATGACACACACAGGATTAGCTTTTTGGATACTTTGATTTATAAGGAGAGGGGGGGTCACTTGGCGATCGATTTATACACTAAACCGACAGATCGCAATGGCCTCCTATTCTTCACCAGTTGCCACCCACCCTCCATTAAGAACTCTATTCCAAAATCACAGTTCCATAGGGTCGACAGGATAGTCTCTGATGAGAATTTAAAAAAAACCAGACTCATCGAGATGGAACACAAATTTGCTGATAGGGGGTACCCTCAGGGGATACTGACAGAGGCTAAACGTTACATGTCAATTAGTAAACCCAAGGACAAGCCCAAAAGAATCCCATTCGTCTCGACTTTTCACCCTTTTTCTGGCCTAGTACAGTCGACCATTCGGAGGCACTGGAATATCCTAACCAAAAGTTATCCTGACATTGCGGAGTTCAAATTGCCATTTCTGTCATGTTTCAAGCGAGCTAGGAATCTCAAGGATAGGTTAGTAAAGGCGGATGTTGGTCCAGGTACCCTGATTCCCAAACAGGTTTTTCTTCAAACTCAGAGAAGAGGCACATTCCCTTGCCTAAATTGTCTACAATGCAGTAATGTACAAAAGGGTCCCTCTGTTTTTCACCCACAGACTGGCAAGGCTATTCCCATTAAGGGTTTCTATACCTGCGAGTCGACATTTGTAGTCTATCTTATCAAATGCCCTTGCGGCTTGGCCTATGTGGGGGAAACCACACAAACGGTGAGAGATAGGGTGGCCCAACACAAATCTACGATCCGATGTAATAAGACACACCTCCCCCTTCCATTCCATTTCTCCGCCAAAAATCATAATATCGCTCAACTTCGGTTCCAGGTCCTTGAACAGGTTGACATCCCTAGAAGGGGCCAAAACCGCACCAAAATGCTCCAGAAAAGGGAAGCATATTGGATTTATACCTTACAGACCCTTGAACCAAAGGGATTAAATAGGGACTATGATGTATCAGCTTTTTTGTAAAGATACTGTGTACGTTTTTATTGTAATTACATTGTATATTGACCTGTTTTTGTCTTGCTTTTAACTGTTTCATGCTCTTTTCTTTTCAGAACCGTTAATTGCACCCCACGCACTGAGCACTGGCCTTTTCTCACATGGTATAGTATTCCCTCACAATGCCATCTCTATATAGAGTATTATCTTTTTCTCTATATAGTGTTCCGATGTGACCACCACTTTATGGACCTGTTTTCTCTCTTTGACTCTCTGGTCCACCATGCGTTTTGCCTTCTTATCAACCCCAGCACCCTGCTTATATCCGGTGTCCTGCCTGATATCCTCTGCGCTGCGACCCTGGCTTTATATGGCCTCTTTTCCTCTTGTCTCCATTGATTGTACTTCATTCCTTTGCGCAGGCGCTATCTCTCCCCGGCTCCCCTCCCCGGCCTCTCCCCCTGCTCCACGCATGCGCGGCCCCGCCGGTCATGTGACCTGGTGACGCAGCGCGTCAGCTGACCTTCAGGCAGCGAGCACTTAAACCCGGAAGTGCCTCTGCCGGTCAGCAGTCCCGGGAGTGCGCGTCTCTAGCGGTTCGGCGCCGGTGCCATTGGAGGTCTTAGGTACAGTAGCGCTCTGTCCTTGCTACACTGTCCTATTCACTCTGTCCTCTCCTCCCCTCCCTCTCCTTATCCCTTTGCCTTCTGTCATTTTCTGCTGCCTAGTTACCTCTTTATTGCTTTCCTTGTCCACAGCGCTTGTGCCATTGCGAGCTTCTCGCCTTTCCACAGCGCCCTGCTCCCGCTTCTCCAGGCTCTTTAAGGTAACCGCCGCAGCCCTATTGGGGACCCTTCTGCCTTAAGCCACTTACTCTTTTTATTACACCTTGTACTATATTTTACTCAGGCGCCATATTCTCCCGGACTCTGCCGTTTGTTGGCACCCCTGTGGGCCCACATTTACTCTTCGTGGCATTCAGGTACTTCTAATAAGTAGAGGGGGGCCTTCCTATTTTCTTGAGCTTTATTTTCTTGAGCTTGGTTTTATTTCTTGCCTATCCTGGCCAGGGTCGCTGGTCCACACTACTCTGTGCTATTGCATCCGTAGATCTGATTTCCCTTTATACAGGCTCCTGATGGTCACATACTGGGACTAGTCTTATCATATAGCATGCCCTTTCAGGCTTCACCACTAGTTCTCCTACACTATTCTCGTCTTATGGCATTTTTGATGTGGTTCTTTATGCTCCTTTTATGTACTCATGGTTTTTGCTTCTGTGTTATAGGCACCTCATCTCGCACTCTAGCCCCCTGGTCCCGCGTATTGGGAGTTCACCTTATTTGCAGTATCCTTTATTTTTAAGTGGGGGTGGTCATTTCTTGGCCCACTTTGTTAATCCTTAGCCGGGACTGGAGGTCATCACCTGCTTATATCCTTCTCCTATACACGTTCACAGTCCATAGATCTCCTGAACAAGGCTCACGACTCACGGAACACCAGGCCGGATCCACCTAGTCCGCCTCACTCGTTGTTTGTCATTTCTCTATTGATGTATTTGATTTTCTCAAGTATATTATAAATATGCCTATATTGAGAATGTGCATCATGTTACCTATTCTAACAACATTTCTTTGTATTTTGATATATGTATTTCAGTAATCCAATAACTGTTTCTGATGAAGGTCTTTGTAGACCGAAAACGTTTAACAATTAAGCTGGATGCACTAAATAAATGAATTATTCACTTCTGATCATGCAAAAAGTTCGTCTGAGTGCCAAGTATTTATTGCTTTGATTTGACGGGTTGGAAACCTAACTTGTGCACCCCCAAGAAGCCAAGAGTGCCGTGCTTTATATTGCTATGTGGGATTTAGTGCCACATGCCGTTTCAATGTCCACCCTGGCGATAGGGTAGTCCTTTGCATCACCATGTATGCACCACACTCTGACCTTCTTTCCCGGGAGCAGGTGAAGAGGAAAAGTGGCCCTCACCAGGGTCACTAGGCTCCCCGAGTCTAACAGTGCCGTTACTGCTCGACCGTTCACCTTTACGGGACACGCTTGAGGTCCCTCGTTGGGGCGGAGAGTTCACACCGCAGGCTGGATATGCATAGTATGAACAACGGCGTCCCATGCTGCAGTCCATCTGCTCAGTGGTCTGGGAACAATGGGCAGCTATATGTCCTGGCCTGTGGCACCTCCAACAAATAACATTACCCGTAGGGACCTTGGGCACCACCTCCCACACTCTTTGTGACCTTGGACACGCCACCCCTTTTTGGGACTCAGCTCCCTTCTGGGACCCCCAGTACGGCATGGGTTGCCTCCCGGAGGAGCCTTCCAACCCTTGGTATCTCTCAACCAGTCCGATCAGCTCATCGGCATTCTGGGGATCACCCTGGGCAACCCAAGTCTGTATGGACCTCGGGAGGGAATGCACAAACCGATCCATCATCACCCGTTCCACCATCTGTGCAGGTGTACATGACTCTGGCTGCAGCCATTTCTGGACCAGGTGCAACAGATCAAACATTTGTGAGCGAGGCGGTTTGTCCCAGTGATAGGCCCAGCAGTGAACTCGCTGTGCCCTGACAGTCAGTGTCACCCCCAAATGTGCGAGAATCTCGACTTTCAATTTGAGATACTCTTTGGCATCCTGCAAGGTCAAATCATAGTACGCCTTCTGGGGTTCTCCCGTCAGGTATGGCGCCAGTACCTCTGCCCACTGCTCTGGCGGGAGTTTTTCCCTCTCAGCGACCCTCTCAAACACCGTCAGGAAGGCCTCAACATCATGCCCGGGGGTCATTTTCTGCAATGCGCGTCTTCCGGACGTGGGTGTCATCAGCCAGACCTGGAGTTGGGGCGCTCATCTTGCCCTGGATGGCGGTTGCCAGAAGCTGCATCTGCTGCCGTTGCTCCTGCTGGTTCTGTTGCACCTGCTGCATCAACAGCTTGTTGGTCTCTTGCTGGTTCTGTTGCAACTGCTGCATAAACAGCCTGTTGGTCTCTTGCTGCTGTGACTGCGACTGGATCAAGTGTTTCAGTAGGTCCTCCATTTTCCCCGGCAATGCTTGCTGGCTTACAACAGACTTGACCCAGGACATTCAATAAAAGACTTATGTCTCCGCTGGGAACGCTGCCCGCACGTCTACCACCAATTGTAGGGGTTTCACTCACTCAGGTGCGATGGCTGACACTTAGGAGGCAGGTTCCAACAAAAGTTCAAAGGTTTATTGCTCTAAAAACCAGTTAGCATAAATAGAAAACAAATAGCCTTTAGCTCAGGCAAAGGAAAAAACAAGTGTCCATTCCTTCAGGCTCAGTCCTGGAGCCCTAACACACTCTGGAGGCTAGCACCTCCACACATATCCACTGTGTTAAGCATTAGGCTTTCTTTTATATGTCTAACCACACCCAGAACCCATCACATGACCAGACATGTGGTTGTGACATCACCACAGGTCCTGAAACACATATAGGTAGCTATGGTTACATCACAGCGGCAAGCCATCTATGTGACACATATCTCCCGTCGATTAGACACCCTTTAGCCACGCTACACTACGTTTAAGAAAGAATCATCTCTTCGCAAAGATTGAGAGATGTGTCTTTGAACAGTCTTCCGTACCCTTCCTGGGTTATATTGTCTCTGAGGATGGTCTGAAGATGGATCCTGAAAAAGTGTCTGCCGTTCTGAATTGGCCACGTCCTTCAGGAGTAAAGGCTATTTAGCGATTTCTTGGCTTCTGATCCGCAAGGGAGTAGACTCTAATCTCTGGCCTCCAGAGGCCGAAGCTGCCTTCCAAAATCTGAAGCAAGAGTTTGCTTCATCACCGGTGCTCCATCGACCAGATACCAACAAACCGTTTATCCTTGAAGTGGATGCATCCGCTATTGGAGCTGGAGCAGTACTACTACAGAGGTCTAACTCAGGTCGATTAGTCTCCTGTGGGTTTTTCTCTAAGGCTTTCTCTCTTCCGGAGCGAAACTATTCCATTAGTGACAAGGAATTACTGGCCATAAAATTGGCCCTGGAGGAGCGGCGGTACCTCCTAGAGGGGGCTGTACACCCTTTCACTATTTTTACAGATCACAAGAATCTGTCCTATGTCCTGTCCGCCCAAAGGCTAAACCCTCGACAAGCCAGATGGTCCTTGTTTTTTGGACGTTTCGACTTTGAGTTACATTTCTGACCTGGGAATAAGAACATTAAAGCTGACGCTCTGTCAAGATCTTTTCAACCTCTGGATGAAAAGGAGAGACCAGCGCATATTCTTGATCCTGCTAAGATTGTTTCAATGGCTCCCCTGAAGGTGATCTCTGTTGTGAATTCTGTGGTCGAGCTCCCTCCTGTGGTCACAAGTGGTACTTCGGTTGATTCTGTCTATGGGCTTCCGTTGGTGGATGTGAGTGGTACTGCGGCTTCTGAGTTTCCTTCCTCAGGTGATGAGGTTAAGTCGTTAGGTGCTGCTCTATTTAACTCCACCTAGTGCTTTGATCCTGGCCTCCAGTCAATGTTCTAGTATTGGTCTTGCTTCCTCCTGGATCGTTCCTGTGGCCTGTCTATCCTGCATAAGCTAAGTTTTGCTTGTGTTGTTTTTGTTTGCTATTTTTTCTGTCCAGCTTGCTATATTGGTTTTTCTTGCTTGCTGGAAGCTCTGGCACGCAGAGGGAGCACCTGCGTACCGTTAGTCGGTGCGGAGGGTCTTTTTGCCCCCTGCGTGGTTGTTTGTAGGGTTTTGTGTTGACCGCAAAGCAATCTTTCCTATCTTCGGTCTGTTCAGTAAGTTGGGCCTCACTTTGCTAAATCTATTTCATCTCTGCGTTTGTATTTTCATCTCAACTCACAGTCATTATATGTGGGGGGGCTGCCTTTTCCTTTGGGGTATTTCTCTGAGGCAAGGTAGGCTTATTTTTCTATCTTAGGGCTAGCTAGTTTCTCAGGCTGTGCTCGAGGCGCATAGGTCTGGTCAGGAGCGCTCCACGGCTGCCTCTAGTGTGGTTGGATAGGATTAGGGATTGCGGTCAGCAGAGTTCCCACGTCTCAGAGCTCGTCCTATGTTTTTGGGTTATTGTCAGGTCACTTTGTGTGCTCTGAACTTCAAGGTCCATTGTGGTTCTGAATTACCTATTCATAACAGTTCTCTACACCTCCGGGAAAAACCTTCATGTCTAATTGTGACAAGATGAAAGTTTTACGTTGGGGTCATTCCTCCCGGTTTGCTGGACACGTTGGGGGCAAGAAGACTCTCTCCCTGATTTCTCACCATTACTGATGGCCTTCGCTTCGCCAAGATGTCCTGGATTTTGTTGCCTCTTGTTCCTCGTGTGCTAGGAACAAAGTTCCTCGACAGCTTCCTTCGGGACCACTGCATCCACTTCTTGTGCCCTCGGTTCCCTGGAGTCATATTGCAATGGACTTCGTCACTGATTTACCGAAATCTTCTTATTGCACTGTAATTTTGGTGGTGGTAGATAGATTTTCCAAAATGGCCCACTTCATCTCTCTACCTGGTTTACCTTCTGCTCCTGATCTAGCAAAGATCTTTTTACATCAAGTATTTCGACTTCATGGATTCCGTCAGCATATCGTGTCCGACTGAGGAGTTCAGTTTACCTCTCGTTTTTGGAAAACTATTTGTAGACTTATGAAGGTATCGTTGAATTTTTCTTCTGCATACCATCCCCAGTCCAATGGTCAAGTGGAGCGTGTGAATCAAATTCTCACATCTTCACCATTTTACTAATGCTCATCATAATGACTGGGTGTCTCTTCTTCTTTGGGCAGAATTCGCTTATAATAATCATACTAGTGAATCTTCGTCTAAATCTCCTTTTTTTATTGTTTTTGGGCAACATCCCGGCATTCCTCTCCCTGTTTCCACTACCTCAGGTGTACCGGCGGTGGATTCCTTGTATGTGGAATTCTCCAAGATTTGGCAGGAGGCTAAAGAGGCGCTTGAGAGGGCTAGTAGCAGAATGAAAAGGTATGCTGACAAGAGGCGTTTAGATGTTCCTCCGTATTGTCCTTGCGACAAGGTCTGGTTATCCTCTCGCTACATTAGACTCAAGATTCCCTCTCAAAAACTAGGTCCACGTTACATCCGTCCATTTGAAATTTCTAGCCAAATTAATGATATAGCTTACAACTTGAAGTTGCCCACCTCGTTACGTATTCCTAACTCTTTCCATGTATCACTCCTCAAACCCGCAATTTTTTATCATTTTCATTCTGCCCGTCACATTCTCATTTACCTATTTCTTCCGATGCTTCTTTTGAGGTTAAGGATATTCTCGCTAGGAAATTTGTTAAGGGTAAAACTCTTTACTTAATTGATTGGAAAGGCTTTGGTCCCGAAAAAAGATCTTGCGAACCCCTGGAGAATATCAATGCTTGAAAAGATTCCTTTCCAGTTTTAAAGAGGGGGGTAGAGTGGGGGTACTGTTACGCCACTACTTCCTGCTCTCCTTCTTCTGGCTTCTCCGGCACTCGTCCCTTCTGCGGTCCGCGCATGTGCAGACGCGCTCCTCTCATCGCTGAGCCTTTTTGGAGATGTCGTGACCCGGTGGCTCCGCCTCCAATATGGCGGCACCCGTCGGGTACTTCTTCCCAGCGTCTGCCCTGCTTTGACGCCTTTTTTTGTGTCTATTGCGTTCGCTGGCTTATTGCCAGCATCTCCTTAGGTTCTTTGGCTCCAGTCTCTGCATCCTTTGCTGTGATACTTACTTGTCTCTGTTTGCCGTTCCTGCCAGTTCTGGTTCTGTGTTCCTGCTGTATCTACCAGTCCTGTGTTCCTGCCATTCCTGTATTTCCTGCCGTGCCTACCAGTCCTGTGTTCCTGACGTTCCTGCCAGTCCTGAGTTTCCTGCCATACCTACCAGTCCTGTGTTCCTGCTGTACTTACCAGTCCCGTTTTCCTGCCGTTCCTGCCAGTCCTGCATTTCCTGCCGTGCCTACCAGTCCTGTGTTCCTGCCAGTCCTGCATTTCCTGCCGTACCTACCAGTCCTGTGTTCCTGCCGTACCTACCAGTCCTGTGTTCCTGCCATACCTACCAGTCCTGTGTTCCAGTCGTGCCATGTCTAACGTGTGTTTTCATCTTACCGGTCAGTACTTTGTCTTCGCTGCCTCTGTCCTTCTTGTGCCTCTGCCATTTTGGTCTCCTCTATAGCTCCGACCTCCCTCCGTCTTCTGTTCTCCCTTTGTCCTATCCTCAGTCATCCATTTGGTTCCAGGAGTTGCGGCTTCACCCTCCTTGGGCCTGTACAGGGGGTGGCACCATCGGGTCCGCTTGCCCTCGGGGGCTCTGAAACCATGACCCAGAGGGTCCACTTCTCTAGTCCTCATACCCTAATCCCAACCCTAACCATAACCCTAACCACAAACCTAACCCTAACACACCGTTAACCCTAATTCAAACCCTAACCATAATCTCAATCATAACCACAACCTAAACCCTAGCGCAACCCCAACTTTAGCCCAACCCTAACCCTAGTCCCAACCCTACCCCTAACTTTAGCCCAACCCTAACCCTACCTTTAGCCCAACCCTAACTCTAACTTTAGCCTAACCCATTTTAACCCAACCTAACCCTAACTTTAGCCCAACCCTAACCCTAACTTTAGCCCTATCCTAACCCTAACTTTAGCCCAACCCACTTTAGCCCAACTCTTACCCTAATGGAAAAATGGAAATAAATACATTTTTTTATTTTACTATTTTTATCTAACTAAGGGGGTGATAAAGGGGAGGGGCGGTTATTTACAATTTTTTTATTTTGATCACTGTGATAGGGTCACATAAGAGTAGAGAAAAATTAAATGGAAAATCTTTTTTTTTGCGGTTGCTGTAATACCAATAATAACGGTGATCATCACACTGGGGTCGGTAAAAACCGACCCGTATCATGTTCTCTGGGGTCTCAGCTACAACCAGGAGCTGAGACCAGAAGAAATTTTGACTCTGGGGGGTGCTATACACTTATTTCTCAGTTCCGTGAAAAAGCGGCACTGAGACACAAGTACCCTTAACTGCCGCCGTTAAAAGGCGTATCGCTGGTCATTAAAGGGTTAATCATGTGAACTGCACACTCAATGGGGTTGAGATCTGATGATTGACTCAGCCAGAATATTCCACTTCTTTGCCTTAAAAAACTCCTGGGATGCTTTCACAGTATGTTTTGTTTCATAACCCATCTGCTCTGTGAAGCGTTGTTTAATCAACCTCTCTGCAAATTTTTGAATTTAACAAGAAATTTAGAATTCATCTGGCTGCCTTTGTCTTCAGTCACATCATCAATAAACACTAGTGACTCAGTGCCATATGAAGTCATGAATGCCCATGCCATGACACTGCCTCCACCATGTTTTACAGAGTATGTGATGTGCTTTGGATCATGAGCAGTTTCAAGCCATCTGCATACTTTCTTCTTCGTATATCTCTGGTACAGGTTCATCTAAGTTTTATCTGTTAACAGAATACTTTTCTAGGACTGGACTGGTTTCTCTAAATTTTTGCAAAGTCTAATCTGGCCTTTCTATTTTTAAGGCTGATTAATGATTTACACATTGTGTACCCTCTGTATTTGCTATCATTAAGTCTTCCCTTTATGGTAAACTTAGATACAGAAACACTTCCTGGATAGTGTTCTTCACTTGACTGGATGTTGTGAAGGGGTTTTTCTTCACCTTGGAAAGGATTCTATGATCATCCACCACTGTTCTCTTCAGTGGATGTCCAAACCTTTTTAACTTCCAAAACTCTTCTTTCTGCTATCTCTCTGATGGAGTTTCTTCTTTTTTTCCAGCTTAATGATGGTCTGTTTCTCTTCTATTGAGAGCCGCTCTGGCTGCATGTTGTGGGTTCACAGCAACAGCTTCCACATGCAAATGCCACACCTGGAATCAGCTCTGGACCTTTTACTTTTTGTTAAATTGATGATGGATTAACAAGGGAAAATCCTATGCAACACATTAAAGAGCTTTTGAGATAACTGTCTAATTACTTTTGATTCCTTGAAAAAGAGGAAGCTACTGTGCATATTAAAGGGCTGTAACTATTAAACCCTTACTCCAGTTATAATGGGAATACCTTCAAATTAAAGAGAATCCTCACTTTAAGCCCATATTGAATATATAACTGTATTTTGCATATGTTTTGGTAAACAGCTAAACTGCCAAAGCTTGTGTCATTGTCCAAATAACTCTATATTGGGCCAGATGATATTTGTGAAGAATATGAGGGGATTTATTGGCAGCTTACAATCCTCCTTCAGCATGCAAAGCTGCAACAGGATGCCTGGCTCAGCATTTGGTCCAATCACACCATGTAGTATCAAAGCTCAAACAGGATGACCCCATGTGAAACCCACGCTGTGTAACTGTTTTCCCCAGTCAGATAGGATTTCATAATGATATTTAAGGAGAATGTGGAGTTATCGTACATCCTAGCCACACACTGGCTTCTTTTCCAACATCTCGATCCATTCTAGCATCCCAGGGTGGGGAGTACGCATAACGGCCAGTAGAAGCCAGGTAGTGAAGTAGTGTTTGGTCCCCAAGCTTATCGGGCGCCCAGCCGGATCCGATTGTGCCAGAACCGCTGCCCTGTGATCTTCCATTGGGAAATTATGATCCTTCATAGGTTTTGGGAGTCTTAGCTACAAACACCCAGGGTAGATGGATAGGGACCTTCCTGGGGAAGGAAAAAGGAGTGACCGACCGAGGAGATAAAGGCTTATGTAAGGCCATGTGCTCTCTCTCTTGTCATGCTTACTGTTCAGTTTTAATTGGGTGCTAAGTCTAGTAATGTGCTGGAAGGACCTGGAATCAGCTTGTACCCCACACCCCTATGCAGCCCAGCACATGGTCGAACATCAAATCGGTAAAATACATGTTTCCTCTGCTTTTACTTTGATACTACTTTCTGTATTTGCACATCTGATCATTGTACAACCCCTGGCAAAAATTATGTAATCACCGACCTTGGAGGATGTTAATTCGATTGATTAATTATGTAGAAAAAAAGCAGATCACAGACATCGCACAAAACTAATGGCATCTTTCTGGCTTTAAGAAACAATAAAAGAAATCAAGAACAAAAAATTTGGTAGTCAGTAATGGTTACTTTTTTGTAACCAAGCAAAAGGGAAAAATTATGGTGTCACTCAATTCTGAGGAAAAAATTATGGAATCATGAAAAACAAACAAACAAAAAAACACTCCAACACATCACTACTAGTATTTTGTTGCACCACCTCTGGCTTTTATAACAGCTTGCAGTCTCTGAGGCATGGACTTAATGAGTCACAAACAGTACTCTTCATCATCTCTACTGTACAGTCCATCTACGGAGGCTGTAAACAGCAATTTAAAAAAATGAATGCACTAATAAAATGTTCCCCAACAGTCTCTGACAAAAGAGAAAGACACTGTTATCCCCAAACCATACAAATAACCAAAGAAATAAATGTTTAGTAGAGCTATAAAAATAGAGGATAAAAATACCGTATATAGAAAAATGCAAGAAGTGACATCTAAAAAGAAAAAGAAAAAAAATGTTTTTCTTATCTCTGAATGCTTAATTTACTGAACTATAAAATATAAAAATATGATGCAGAACTCACTGTGTTCGGTGAGTGAGATGAAGAGGGTTGGGTCTTTGCTGTTCAATTTGCTACTTCATTCAGAGGTGTGGGTAGGTGGGCTAGTCCGGGTCTACTGATGTGAGCTCCACTTATTTATTCCCATGTCTGAAACATTAAAGCCCCACCTGCCCGGTGTTGCAGTGAATCTGTCACTTTGCTCTTGTGCAATATGTACGGACTTGGAGATAAGAATAGGAGGAGCTTAAAATTAAGATATCTCAAATTAAAAAAGCCTGCAGTAGACCCCCTTAGTCTGTTCCAAAACACTGTTTTTTTGAGAATCTATGGGTGGACTGAGCATATTACATAGTTTTTTTTTCTACATATACTCTATGGGTTTTGATCCTCTTTTGATGGTCTCTAAATTTCCCACGAGATAAACTTGAAATCGGCAAAGAGGGCAGATACATATTTGAACACTACACACTATATTCACCTCTTGTTAGTCTTTTAGGAATATAAACTTCCCCACCTTTTACACCCGAGCTTGTACACAAATGTATTGCATTTATGTTATAGCATAATACTCTGTTGGTGATCTGGTTTGGGGACTTCTACAGTATTATGTCTGGTACAAGACTAGCGATTGGACTCGGATGTCATGCATCACCACGGTCGTGGATGCCCCCTCATCCCTGAAGGGTATGGTCAATTTGATTAGAGAAAAGGTGCAATGTAGCAGCTTGCAAAATGGCTATAAATTTTGCAAGCTGCTAGCTCACTTGGCAATTCACACCTCAGATACTTTGGTCATTATAGTGATTTAGGATGGAAAGGAGGGATAAAATAAAAAGCGGCTGTTAAGCAATGGACGCGGCTTTGCTTACTTAGCTCCTACGTCGCCAGGCCACGACAACGTGGGGCGTGTGTCCCAGGTGGTAATAGAATGTAAACCTACTGGAACACAGGGGGGACCCAGACCTACCCGGACTAGGGAAGGTCAGCGACCAGGGTCTGTGGCAGCTGAGCATGTGGATAAGGTGGTGACATTCAGGACTAGTTGACACCGCACAACTTCAGGTATGTAGAAACATAAAGTTTCAACATAATGTCATCATACAGATCACAAGAGATAACAATGCTAGGCTCCCGATTCCGCACATCTAGCAAGGGTGAACATCTCAGAACAGCAGACATCAGACGATGGCAAGAGGTCATCATGGGTTGATGCAGTCCAAAGTCATCTGGCACAGGCATATCAGGAGAACCTCTCTCTCAGGCCTCAGACGTACAGCTGGGGGAACATCAGACAACGCTTTCGGATAGACGTCATCATGAGATGGACCCCAGGGAACAAGCCGGACATCGGGACACAAGTAAAACATGGACAGTACAGATCCAGGAATACCGACATAGAAGCTCAAGACATCGGCTGGTCAGATCCAGGACACACAGGCCGAGCCGTCACCGAAGAACATGAGTAGACTGGAGATTCCCCAGAAACATGGAGGAGGGGCCATCCAGGAACACGAGTAGACTGGAGACTCCCCAGAAACATAGAGGAGGAGCCCGTCCAGGAACACAAGTGGAACCGACTCTGAAACACCAGCTTGACCATTAGGACCACGGACTGGATATCTGGACACAGGCTTGACATCTAGGACAAAGGCAGGACATCTGGACTCCAGACAATAGACACGGCTCCAGGCAGGGAATATCAGGACATCAGAGACACCGACTGAACATCAGGGAAGACTTCAGGCACCAGACGATGGTCATCAGGCTCCAGGCACCAGGCAGCATTCATCAGACTCCAGGCAATGGTCATCAGGCTCCGGAGAATGGACACAACCTAGAAAGGAACTCAAGCTGTATGGTGCAAGCACCGTAGCATCAGACCGGAGCTGGATGGAGCTAGAACCACATAATAGGCTGAGCACAGCATAGTAGACGCTCCACAGGAACACCGGACTCCATTTTCAAAAGGCAAACACAGGTTCATTGTCAAGACATGGGTTACAAGAAACTCACAGTCACTGGGTACTTGGTTCAAGGCACAGACGGACTTCAAGAATGTCACACAACAGGAATCCACATTCAAGGCAAGGACTTTGGTACCAACACAAAGACAGGACGGGTCCAGGTACAAAGACATCAGCTATCCTAGAACTGATAGCAGGCAGAACAGGAGCTGAAGACGGGGCAGACCAGAAGCAGCATGCTGGACCAAACACACACGGTTAGGTTATACAACCTAATGAGAAGCTCTGGCCACACCCAACAGTAAAGAGGAACTTTAAATAGGAGCTGCCCCTCAGCAATAGGCTGGGGACAGCAATTCAAGCGCACACACTGCCCCTAATAAAAGCAGGGAAGGTTTGGCTGTGCGCACCCTAAGCACAGACAGAAACCAGTACAGCATAGCCAGCACAGGAACTGAGGGCTAGGGCACCTGGCAGCGGTTGCAAGCCTGGACACACGTGGAAAGTCATGCATCAGCTACAGAGGACCTCGCAACCCGCGGATAGCTTCCACAGCAGCAGCCAGGGACCGCACACATGGATGGTCATGCAGCAGAGCAAAGACTCTACAACACATGTACCGTTCCCCCTGAGGAAGCGGTAACAATTGCACGCCAAACGCGCGTTGGGGTACGTGACTAGGATCCAAACGGGACTTTTTGGCACACATGGGTAATTAATTTTCTTATTTAATTTCACATGCTGCACTTTTTCACTAGCGATATATGGCGACCTTAATAGCACTATTAGTGTGATTATACCACTGAGTTGGATCACCATACAACAGCATTAGCAGCACTTATGTGTTGGCAGTACACCTTCTGCCTATCCAAATATATTTCTGACATTTATTGCATTTACTATTGTCCTGTTCTGTGAACTTGGATCATTGGTTGTATCACGGATGTAGTCACAATATTTTGTAATGATAACCATCTACTATGTATTACTTGGCAACATTATGTATGCTTTTATGTGAAAATTAGTGATAAGAATTTTCAATAAATTTTGTAGTTTTGCTTACTTTTTGGCCACTTTTGACTCTTGGTTCTCCGGTTTAATAATATTGCTATTTGAGTCGCCATTTATAGTTATATGCTATTAATTAACTGATGCTCATTTTTGCACATGTACGGCTATGCAGTAGAGCAGGGAACTGAGCAGCATCCATACAGGTAACAGACAACAGTATCCCAGCTGATTAGGGGGAAAGGAGCAAAGGGCCAGAGCACAGACATTCAGAGTAACGCCGGGGAAACAAGGCACAAACACAACGGCGTTACAGCGGCACAGGTGCCTATTCCTACCCTGAATCTGGAAGCAAGAGACTTGTTAGATCAATCACTTAATAAGAAACAGATTGAGTTATAGCAGATTTACCAAATAACAAGTCCCATGGGCTCACCAGGGAGTTTTACAAACAATACATGCAATGTTTATCTCCAGTTCTAAAGTAAAGTCTTTTTTTAAAGAAAGTCTTAAGAGGTGCTCGCAATTGGAATTGATGTGGGAGGCAATAATTGTTAACTTCCCCAAACCTGTGCTTCATATAGATTATTACAACCTGATGTCAAAATCCTAGCTAAAATTTTAGGTAATCGACTGCAGTCTTGTATTCTTCAGATTATTCATGGGAACCAAACTAGGTTTATGCCAGAAAAATCCATGCCCATTAACACTTGACCTCTGTTTACATCTCTCCAGTCCACTAGGAAAGAAAGGAGAGGTTTGTGGATGATTTCCGAGCTTACTGATCAATGATGAGACGTATATTCCAGATTGTCAAATGGATAGTGGTTTATTATATGCGTTTCAAAGTGCAAAAGACTTCTTCATCAGGAAAGAGCACAAGTATAGCAAAGGCTGGACTTGTCTACTATTTGTTGACCCTGAACAATATCAAAGGACTGTAAATTGATTATTCCTGACTGAGGTTCCACTTATAACCCATAAGTGTTTGGCTAGACACTGGATGCCGTAAAGAGTGACTACCATCTTGTATTGTATATTTGAAACAAACCTCTCCCTCGCCTCTAGAAAAATTATACTGTATATGCCAGATCTGCTCTTGAAAATTAAAAAAATTTGGGCTAGATGGACTGAATTCATAATGGCTGCTTAACTGGTGTTTGTAAATAAGGGCGATATTGTAACTGGCTGGTGGGAGGGAGACTTTAAGTTATGCCTTTTTCTATATGGCCTTGGGTGACCTGGAACCCACAGTGTATCAGCCTAACCCTGTTTGAATTAGACTAATTAATGAGGAGTTGTTTTTGCTTTTTGTTCAAATGTGTCATAGACTTGCATGGGTGTGTGCAATCCAAATTCAGCATGCAATTGCAGCATACTGCAATTGAGAGCAGAACAATAGGATTAAATTGGTATGAATTCAATATGATTTTTAATCGAATTGGATTCGTCTGATTTAATCGCAAGTGGGAGTGACCCCTAAGTTATATTAGTTTCTATGACTGTCATTAGGTCTGACATTTAGAATATAGGACGTCAGGGATGAATATCGCTATTTATCTCTAGCATTCTGTAAATGATCCACAAACAATGAATGATTTTATATCTAACTTTGAAAACATACTCCCAGTTGAGCCTTAAAGTACATCACTTTATTTTACTTTTTCTGGTATGCTCTTGTGAAAAAGGCTGGGTACTTTATTGGTCCTTCCACTTAGTTTCTGACCCATCTCTTTACCTGGGTGATGAGGGTTCATCAGGGTGGGGCACCATCAGCTTCATCTGCCTAGGGCACCAAAATACCTTGTCTCTGCCCTGGTACCCACTAATGTATATATTTGTGATTATTTTCAAACATTCTATATCTATTTCCTCCTTTCAATGATGTATGTGTAAATTGCATGTTGGAATTGTTATTTTGCATTTCATAGCTTGTTTTTCATCTCCTCAATATATTTTATTTGGAAACATTTTTTTAAATATTTATGTCCTATGATGAACTCCAAAACAGGAAAGAAAAAATTGACAGAATTTCACAGTTGTTTGGTCACACTACTTCCCCAAAAAGTAGAATAAATGAAATAAAAAGCCCAATGGACCCATCAGTGGTACCAATGAAAACTGGAGCTTGCCCAGGAAAAAGAAAACAAGACAAAAATCTCTATGGACCAGAAAATAAAAGAAAAATATCTACAGTGGGGACGGAAAGTATTTCAATTTTTCACTCTTTGATTCATTGCAGCCATTTGGTAAATTCAAAAAAGTTAATTTTTTCACATTAATGTACACTCTGAACCCCATCTTTAAAGGGAATCTGTCACCTATTTTTGGCCCTATAAACTGCGGCCACCGCCATCATGGGCTTATCTACAGTATTCTGTAATGCTGTAGATAAGCCCCCGATGTAACCTGAAAGATAAGAAAAACTTGTTAGATTATACTCACCCTGGGGTGGTCCGGTGCGGTCCGGGTCCGATGGGCGTCACAGGTTCGGGTCCGGCGCCTCCTATCTTCATACGATCTCGTCATCCTCCTTGCTTCTGTTGCGGCTCTTACACAGGCATACTGATTTGCCCTGTTGAGGGCAGCGTAAAGTACTGCAGTGCGCAGGCACTGGGCCTCTCTGAACTTTCCTGGCACCTGTGCAGCGCCTCAGAGTCCTGGTCGTTGCAGTAATGTCACTCTGCCACTAAAGGGAGTGATGTTATGTCTGATTGCACTAAAGGAGTTCACCTGACCAGGTATCACAGTCACACATTACACTTCACACTCCGGCCACCAGGGGGAGCAAAAGGCACTATGTATTAGGCCACTCCTCACACTCTGGTAAAACTGGGGGTTGGATAGGAAGTTAGGGAGAACGCAGCCTGGGAGAGCTCCAGGGAGGACCTGTCAGGGGTGGGTTCCTGGCAGGTACGAAACCTTGACCGACTTTCATCGCCCTTTCATTGGACGCCCCTTAGCAGGGTCACGGACCGGGTCCAGCCACTGTGACAACCCCAGAATCGAGACAGAGAGGACCGGTACCGAATAACCCGCGGCCCTGCATCTGGGGGTGCTCCATCTGCGCATTGCAGTACTTTGCTCTGCCCTCAACAGGGCAGAGAATTACGCCTGCGCAGGAGCTGCGACAGCAGCAAGGAAGAGGACAACATCGTATGAAGATGGGAGGTGCCGGACCCGGACCTGCGATGCCCATCGGACCCGGAACGCCCCTGGGTGAGTATGATATAACTTGTTTTTCTTATCTTTCAGGTTACATCAGGGGCTTATCTACAGCATTATAGGATACTGTAGATAAGCCCCTGATGGCGGTGGCCGCAGTTTATAGGGCCAAAATTAGGTGACAGATTCCCTTTAATAAAAAAGAAAAACTGAAATATCAATAGTCATAAGTATTCAGACCCTTTGCTCAGATACTCATATTTAAGTCACAAGCTGACCATTTCCTTGTGTTCCTCCTTCAAATGGTTCTACTCCTTCATTGGAGTCCAGCAGTGTTTAATTAAACTGATAGGACATGATTTGGAAAGGCGCACACCTGTCTATATAAACATAGAAAAGTTGTTAAATTGGTCAGTGAAAATTAAAAAAAAAAATTCTTATCTCTATTACGGAACATAACTGAACTCAGCCAGAATGACAGACATTGTAATCAAACCATCTGACAAGGGAGGTAATATCATCTTGAATAAATGAATGAGAAGGGAGCCTGTAGTAAACAACGGAATTCTAAATGTTACCCAAGACTGAGTTTTAATCCTTTATCATCCTACTAGCTGAAGAGCCCGGCGTTGCCTGGGCATAGTAAATATCTGTGGTTAGTTATAGCACCTCACTTCTCTTATTTTCCCATCACGCCTCTCATTTTCCCAATCACATCTTTCATTTTCCCCCTCACATCTCTCATTTTCTCCCTCACACCTCTCATTTTCTCCCTCACTCCTCTCATTCCCCCCTAACACTTGTCATTTCAACCTCACATCTGTAATTTTCTGATCACTCCACTATTTTTCCTCACTTCTCTCATTTTGCACTCACACCTTTTCATTTTCACCTCACACCTCTCATTTTCACCTCATCACCTCAATATATACATGTTTGTCATCTCCCTTATATATAGTATACATCTGTATGTCATCTCCTGTATATAGTATATACCTGTATATCATCTCCCCTGTATATAGTATATACCTGCTGTGTGTCATCTCCCCTATATATAGTATATACCTGAATGTCATCTCCTTCTATATATAGTATGTACCTGTATGTCATCTCCTCCTGTATATAGTATATACCTGTGTGTCATCTCCCCTGTATATAGTATATATCTGAGTGTCATCTCCTCCTGCATATAGTATATACCTGCATGTCATCTTCTATATATAGCATATACCTGTATGTAATCTCCTCCTGTATATAGTATATACCTGTGTGTCATCTCCCCTGTATACAGTATATATCTGAGTGTCATCTCCTCCTGCATATAGTATATACCTGCATGTCATCTTCTCCTGTATATATATGTACCTATATGTCATCTCCTCCTCTATATAGTATATACCTGTGTGTCATCTCTCCTGTATATAGTATATATCTGTGTGTCATCTCCCCTGTATATAGTATATACCTGTGTGTCATCTCCTCCTGTATTAGACCTCGTTCACACGTTATTTGCTCAGTATTTTTACCTCAGTATTTGTAAGCTAAATTGGCAGCCTGATAAATCCCCAGCCAACAGGAAGCCCTCCCCCTGGCAGTATATATTAGCTCACACATACACATAATAGACAGGTCATGTGACTGACAGCTGCCGTATTTCCTATATGGTGCAATTGTTGTAGTTTGTCTGCTTATTAATCAGATTTTTATTTTTGAAGGATAATACCAGACTTGTGTGTGTTTTAGGGCGAGTTTCGTTTGTCAAGTTGTGTGTGTTGAGTTGCGTGTGGCGACATGCATGTAGCGACTTTTGTGAGATGAGTTTTGTGTAGCAACATGCGTGTAGCAACTTTTTGTGTGTCGAGTTACATGTGACAGGTTAGTGTAGCAAGTTGTGTGCAGCAAGTTTTGCGCATGGCGAGTTTTGCGCGTTGCGAGAATTATGTGTGGTGCCTTTTGAGTATGTGCAAGTTTTGTGTGAGGCAACTTTTGCATGTGTTGCAACTTTTGTGCATGTGGCAATTTTTCCGCGTGTGCAAGTTTTGCATGTGGCGAGTTTTTCATGAGGAGAATTTTGCACTTGTGGCGAGTTTTGTGTAGCAACATGCGTGTAGCAACTTTTTGTGTGTCGAGTTACATGTGACAGGTTAGTGTAGCAAGTTGTGTGCAGCAAGTTTTGCGCATGGCGAGTTTTGCGCGTTGCGAGTATTATGTGTGGTGCCTTTTGAGTATGTGCAAGTTTTGTGTGAGGCAACTTTTGCATGTGTTGCAACTTTTGTGCATGTGGCAATTTTTCCGCGTGTGCAAGTTTTGCGTGTAGCGAGTTTTTCATGAGGAGAATTTTGCACTTGTGGCGAGTTTTGCAAGAGCCTAGTTTTTGCATGTGGTGAGTTCTGCGCGTGGCGAGTTTTGAGTGGCGACTTTTGTGTTTTGATTTTTATGTGGCGAGGTTGGTGTATTTGTGGTGAAATGTGTGCTGAGGGTAATATGTGTTCAAGCACGTGGTAGTGTGTGGCGCATTTTGTGTGTGTTCATATCCCCGTGTGTGGTGAGTATCCCATGTCGAGGCCCCACCTTAGCAACTGTACGGTATATAATCTTTGGCGCCATCGCTCTCATTCTTTAAGTCCCCCTTGTTCACATCTGGCAGCTGTCAATTTGCCTCCTACACTTTTCCTTTCATTTTTTCCCATTATGTAGATAGGGGCAAAATTGTTTGGTGAATTGGAAAGCGCGGGGTTAAAATTTCACCTCACAACATAGCCTATGACGCTCTCGGGGTCCAGACGTGTGACTGTGCAAAATTTTGTTGCTGTAGCTGCGACGCTTCCAACACTTTTCCTTTCACTTTTTCCCCATTATGTAGATAGTGGCAAAATTGTTTGGTGAATTGGAACGCGCGGGGTTAAAATTTCACCTCCCAACGAAGCCTATGACGCTCTCAGGGTCCCGACGTGTGAATGTGCAAAATTTTGTGGCTGTAGCTGCGACGCTTCCAACACTTTTCCTTTCACTTTTTTCCCCATTATGTAGATAGGGGCAAAATTGTTTGGTGAATTGTAACGCGCGGGGTTAAAATTTCGCCTCACAATATAGCCTATGATGCTCTCGGGGTCCAGACGTGTGACTGTGCAAAATTTTGTGGCTGTAGCTGCGACTTCTCCAACACTTTTCCTTTCACTTTTTCCCCATTATGTAGATAGGGGCAAAATTGTTTGAATTGGAACGCGCGGGGTTAAAATTTCACCTCACAACGTAGCCTATGACGCTCTCAGGGTCCAGACATGTGACTGTGCAAAATTTTGTTTCTGTAGCTGCGACGCCTCCAACACTTTTCCTTTCACTTTTTTCCCCATTATGTAGATAGGGGCAAAATTGTTTGGTGAATTGGAAAGCGCGGGGTTAATATTTCACCTCACAACGTAGCCTATGACGCTCTCAGGGTCCAGACGTGTGACTGTGCAAAATTTTGTTGCTGTAGCTGCGACGCTTCCAACACTTTTCCTTTCACTTTTTTCCCCATTATGTAGATAGGGGCAAAATTGTTTGGTGAATTGGAACGCGCGGGGTTAAAATTTCGCCTCACAATATAGCCTATGACGCTCTTGGGGTCCAGACGTGTGACTGTGCAAAATTTTGTGGCTGTAGCTGCGACGGTGCAGATGCCAATCCCGGACATACACACACACACACACACATACACACATTCAGCTTTATATAGTAGATCATCCACATCCTAAAATAATATTATTAAAAAAAAGAAATGTAATGTTTAATCATTGAATATTCAACTATTACTACATTCTACATGCTGCCAAAAATATGTACCTAAAAAACACATGTCCACCAGGCAATCCAATCATTTTGGGGAATACTGTAATAATATGTTTCGAACAAATTTTTAAGCTCACTCATCATATCCTTCTACCCTTAATTGAGACTTTACCATCAGTGTCGGACTGAAGAACTCATATCCTGATAATGTGAACACTTTTTTTAGTCTTTTGTCCTAAATGCTTACATGGAACTACATGTGATTGAACTGCTAATGGCTATTTTTTTTTTAAATATGTAAATGTTCTGAGCTAATTGCTATATTTTTATAACGCTTGTGATGGTGCAATATTATTTGGACTCTTGAATAGTACTGCTGGACACTAATACTTTTCTAACCATATTTATTCCCACACTGCCTATTATCTGTTATCCCTTTTAGATACCGTATATATAGCACCTATAATATTTAGGGAAAGGAGGGACAGCCACTTGAAGCTGGGGGCGTCAATTCTGTTTTATCCTACAGGGTGCCAGGAAGGGGATAGATGAGGGAAATCTGCCCCTTTTCTACTGGTTTTCACCATCTATGAATGTCAGTAATGCACCCAGTCTGACTGTGGGTAGTAATATCATATATATACGTAGTTTTATCTCCCACAGTCTCCATCTAACTATATAACAAAATATAAACTAAGTCAGTTTTTGGCCCCAATTGCATCTTCATACTTATCTATTCTCCTTTCTTCCCTTCTATTTTCTTCCCAATCCCTACAGGGGATAAAAGGTATAGCTGATGGTGAGCAGGGGCGCCAGTGCGAAGGTTTTTTCTGCTGGCAGGTAGGAACAGTCCAGCTATTGGATATGTACAGGCACCTTCTGGCTTCTATCCTTTTTTATGATGGAAGTGGTCTCTTTTAATATATCACTAATTTTTGCGTTAAGACGTTAAAAAAAGTTATATTTATAAGTACAGTATTTTCACACGGTGATTCAACAACATAGGATCTAGCCGGTTAATGAAATGATCAAAGGAGATGATGTAGGGTAGTGGTTTGGCAATAAAGTACGGTATTTTTGTTTTTTGTAACAATTAATTATAGCCTTAGTAATAGAGGTATCTGACAGACAACTTTAAATTATTTTTCCTGGGGCTTAGCGTCTGCCTGCATCAGTTTGTTGCCTCAAAAATTGACAAAACCTCAGTATTTTATTTTTTTAAATCTTTTTATTCAAAACTTTTAATCTAGCATTCATACAAAATAATGACTACAAAAACATATTTTGAAAGCAGAAGGGCACTATCGCCTGGGTACAATTTGTCAGATCAACTGAATTTTTTAACATGAATATACATTATAACCTGTTTTATCAGAAGGGGAATGGTGGAAGGAGATGAGAGGGAGTTGGAGCGCCCCCAGACACAGGGCCACGCGTTTCGGTACCGGGCCTCTCTGGTTCGGTTCTGAGGCAGTCACGGTGGCTAGACCCGGTCCGCGACCCTGCTAAAGGGCGTCCAATGAAAGGGGTAGTACAGTCTGTCAGGAGTTCGTGACGCCACCTGTGGTGTTCGGTCAGGGTGACCGACGCTGCTGTGGGGTCCGCTGGGGTGATGGAATAGCAGCCGGATGGTATACCTTCCCACAGGTGAAGTATGTCCCCAGGGCTTCCCAGTAAGGTAGATGGTGATGGTGTGAGGTGCAGGCAATAACGAGGACACAGGATTGCAGTCTCTTTACCTTTTACTGAAGGCTTCAGTACACTCAGTCCAGAGCACATTCAACCGGGCTATCAGAGACCGGGCGGTCCGATGGGCACATCCAGAGTTTCCCTCGCAGATGGAAATCGTTGCCTACCAATAGCGCCTGTGTGTTGTAGTCCTACCCTGCTGAGCATTCGGAATAGTCCTCACAACTGCTGTTCTCGTTCGTTCGTTCTCTACAGCTTTCTCTCTCTCTCGTTCTTTGGTTCCAGATGTTGCTAGTTTCTAACGTCCCCCAGATAAAGTATGGCTAGGACGCCACCCGTTTGACGGGAAGGCTTGGAGGTCTTCCGGGACCCTAGAGACGCCCCTCTCCCAATGCTGCCCCCTATGTCTTCGTAGGTGTAGAAGGTAGACAGCCAACCTATAATCAACTGTCCACCGGAATTTGAAGTAAGGCCTGAAGTCAGTTACTCCTACGGTGATCCGGCCACCGACTACGCGCCTCAGTAAGATGTTGCCTTCCTCTCTCGGCACGACTCTTACTGGCTCTCCTTTGTGCTGATCTCGTTTACACTGTTCCACAATATTCTTCCCCTCTTGTCTCTTCCTTAGGATACCGCCGCAAGGTGTGCAGGCGTGGTTCCGTAATGTTCTGTTCTGTCGCTAGGCACCTGCCAGGTTCCCACGCCTGACAGGGACCCCCTGTGTGTCTTCTCCCCGCAACACCCCCTGCCACAGGATGTTGCCTGGTTCCAACCCAGTCAGCTTCTAACTAACTTCCTCCCCAGCCCCTAGTTTTACCAGTGTGAGGAGTGGCCCAATAAATGAAGCCTTTTTCTCCCCCTAGTGGCCGGAGTGTGAAGTGTAATGTGTTCTGGTGATACCTGGTCAGGAGAACTCTTTAGCGCCATCGGACGTGCCGCTACTCGCCTTGTGGCCATACTGCAACGACCAGGTCTCTGGGGCGCTGCAGAGGGAAAAAAGGGGGGAAGAAGTGGAGGGGAAGAAGTAAAGAGGGGAGTACTTTGTTGTACATACATATGTGAATTCTACAGGCATATACAATCTATCAACCAAAACATGGTACTTTGTAAATCCCTAATTCCCCCTCCAAATCTTCTAGACAATACCATACTGTGCGTCAAAATGGCTTGACCCCGTTCATTATTTCGTCAGTTTCATAATAAAAAGCAATAACACTTTTCCAGAGAGGGATTTTTTTTTTTGTGCCACACATTATTTCTTTGACACCACTTGACTATTAATTCCCTGCCTAATGCACCAGGGGATCTGGGAAGGAATTGATTACCCCCAGAGGCAGGTTGCTAACTATCTACCTCTTCTGCCCAGCACCAGCTGAGAGAAATCACTGACCAATGGCACAAAATCAGCTGCTCCACATCAACAAAGCAACTGTTTTTCTTCCACTCTGCTCTGTTGACGGGTTGTGACTTCTAACATTCAGCTGAATGACAACCAGCTGACTGTAGTTATTCAGCGGGGAGTTAGCTATCAATCAGCATGACGTGACCAGTCACATCCTGTCAACATAACAGAATGGAAGAGAAGCAGCGGTTCTGTCAATGGGACGTCTGCGGAAACCACTGAATCGTCAGCAGGAACGGTCAGGGACCACTCTGCTGGCCGAGATGAGCACCAGCCACTACAGGCAGATAGTTAGCAACTACCTGCTGTAAAAATAGGAGAGGGAACAGTGCTTGGGTGACAAAAAACAACACCTGCTTATACCAAGTTCCAATAATGGTACTGGAAACTTGTCTGTCATATACTTTGCTAATGCTGTAATAAAATGACTTTATTTAACACAAAAACATTCCTGGCACCACTCCTCTGCGGCCATTTTATTAAAGACGTGCCTCCCATGCTGGTCCAATGTAGTCCATCAAATCCAATGTAGACCAAACTGGAAACCTGCAAAAAGTAAAAGCACTATAAAATCATGACAATGAATATTGCAGCATTAAAAAGGTTCAGAGCACAGCACAGTCATCACTGTAAATGTTGGAAGTGAACTCCACTCCTCAATACAGAATCACATATACCAAACAAGAAATATAGGGGATCATTAACAAATGCATTTACAGTGCCCCCAAGGGCTAGGGGTTACTCGGAGCCGGGCCCTTCGGTTCTCGTCAGGGATGTCACGGTGGCTGACCCGGTCCGTGGCCCTAGAGGAACGTCCACTGAAAATTGGGGGAAGGTCTTTAAAGGGATAATGTTCATGACGCCACCTGTGGTGTTCTGTCAGGGTGACCGACGCTGCTTAGGGGTCCGCTGGGGTGATGTTATGGCAGCTAGATGGTATACCTTCCCACAGGTGAAGTATGTCCCCAGGGCCTCCCAGAGTGTAGATGGTGGATGGTGGATGATGTAATGCGCAGTGAATAACGAGGACACAAGGTTGTAGTCTCTTTACCTTTACTGAAGGCTTCAGCTTCCACAGTCCAGGGTAGGGACCACAGGGTAGGCAGAGTCCGGCCAGTCCGAAGGCAAATCCAGAGTCCTCTTATCCAGGTGGAATTCAATAGCCTTCCTCTAGCACCTGGGTGTTGTAGTCCCTCCCTGCTGAGCAACTCGGTAAGGTCCTCATAACTATTGTAGATGTTAAGTCTCTTTCTCTCTGTCCCCCTGACGGATAGGACAAACCCGTATGACTGGTGGCCTGAGGCATTTTATAGGGACCCTAGAGATGCCCCGGCCCCCACAAGTTGCCACCCTGCCTCCTGGGTATATGGTCAGGCAGCCAACGTGGAATCAACTGTCCTGCCAGTCTCTGAAGTAATGGCATAGAGATCCTTACTCCCTCGGTGTTCTGGCTACCGGTACTGCGCTTCAGAAGGAGGCAGCCTGCTTCTAACTGGTCTCCCTCTGATGTTTCTCTCCTGTTGCTATGACTTCGTTTCTCACTCACAGCAACACAATTCCTTTCAATGTCTCTTTCTTGGGATGCTGCCGCATGGGATGCAGGCGCAGCTCCGTGTACCCTCGCCTTCCGCAGGCTGCAGTCTGGAGCTGGCTGGAACCCACTCCAACCAGCCTCTGCCAAACTCAGTCAGGACTCACTGACTATCTCATACTCCCTCCAGTCAGCTTCTGTCTAACGCTCTAACCAACCCACCATTTTACCTATATGTGAGGAGTGCCCTAGTAGATAGAAGCTTAGCTCCCCCTGGCGGACTGGAGTGTGAAGTGTGTTTTGTGGTTGTGATACCTGGACAGAAGATCTCCTTCATTGCCTTCAGACGTAACATCACTCCCCCTGGTGGAAGAATAGCATTACTGCAACGACCAGGACTCTGGGGCGCTGCACATTCTCCATATTATTTTTCCAAAATGTCTCAGAAACAAGACAACACACAAAATATAATAGAATGCTCCCACAATCTGTCACTAACCCAATAATGCAGCAGAGGGACCAGTATAATAATAAAATACTGGGTCACTAAGCAGAGAAGCCCAATGGTAATAAATAGCCTTGACATACAGTACAGACCAAAACTTTGGACACACCTTCTCATTTAAAGATTTTTCTCTATTGTCATGACTATGAAAATTGTACATTCACACTGAAGGCATCAAAACTATGACTTAACACATGTGGAATTATATACTTAACAAAAAAGTGTGAAACAACTGAAATTATGTCTTATATTCTAGGTTCTTCAAAGTAGCCACCTTTTGCTTTGCACACTCTTGGCATTCTCTTGATGAGCTTCAAGAGGTAGTCACAGGGAATGGTCTTCCAACAATCTTGAAGGAGTTCCCAGAGATGCTTAGCACTTGTTGGCCCTTTTGCCTTCACTCTGCGGTCCAGCTCACCCCAAACCATCTCAATTGGGTTCAGGTCTGGTGACTGTGGAGGCCAGGTCATCTGGCGTAGCACCCCATCACTCTCCTTCTTGGTCAAATAGCCCTTTCACAGCCTGGAGGTGTGTTTGGGCTCATTGTCCTGTTGAAAAATAAATGATGGTCCAACTAAACGCAAACCGGATAGGATAGCATGCCGCTGCAAGATGCTGTGGTAGCCATGCTGGTTCAGTATGCCTTCGATTTTGAATAAATCCCCAACAGTGTCACCAGCAAAGCACCCCCACACCATCACACGGCCTCATACAGTCAATTCAGTAGGACTATCAGCTGTGTATCCACCAGACTTCTGCACAACACAACTGATGGTCCCAACACCATTTATAAGGCAAGAAATCCCACTTATTAAACCAGACAGGGCACACCTGAGAAGTGAAAACCATTCCCGGTGACTACCTCTTGAAACTCATCAAGAGAATGCCAAGAGTGTGCAAAGCAGTAATCAAAGCAAAAGGTGACTACTTTGAAGAACCTAGAATATAAGACATATTTTCCGTTGTTTCACACTTTTTTGTTAAGTATATAATTCCACATGTGTTAATTCATAGTTTTAATGCCTTCAGTGTGAATGTACAATGTTCATAGTCATGAAAATACAGAAAAATCTTTAAATGAGAAGGTGTGTTCAAACTTTTGGTCTGTACTATATATTTGTAATTATTTTGCAGAGCATGGTCTGCAAAAAACACAGAGATGTAAACAGCCCTATAGAATTTAATGGCTATGTGGTCTATCAGGGAAGAACATAGAATACGTATGTGATAGTGAGGTCTTAGGTAGAGGACCACAGAAACCCCTTGTGAATCATCATCCCTGTTTCTTCAGGGGTAGTGTGTCTACCAAAGGCTTGGCCTTTACATGGTACTTATAATTACATGGTAATTATTTACACTATTATTACATCCAGTAAATACGCCGGCGTGATTCGCACCTAGTATACATTTGTCTCATAGTGAACGTGACATGGAATCAGTGTTTACCAGCAGATTCAGCACAAGTGCAAGATTTCCATAGCTTACAGAGTTTTAAGTAAATACAATGCAATGTGGAAATTCCACTTTGCGTAAATTCCCTGTGACGATTTTCAATGTGAATTTAACCCTTTGCATTGCAAAAGGTTCAATGCACAGCAAAATCTGCATGTATTAAGTGTTTCATTGGCAACACAAACCAAAGTAAGCTTCGTCTCAGGGTTTTTTTCCCTTGAAAAAGAAAAAAGACAGGCGAAAACGCATATTCACTGTAATAGGTCTATGATCTATCTGCAAAATGATGGATAGCACACTTACCAAAAAATCTGATGTGTGAAAGAGCCCTTATTGATGAAGACAGGGAATGGGAAGGGGCACATAATTTGTTATGGCTTTATAAATATAGAAAGAGAACTTTCTGTAACTCTCCACCATTATAGACTATTTATGAAAAGTTCTCTTTTTATATCACTGATAAGGTCATAACTAGTGTTGAGCGATACCTTCCGATATCGGAAAGTATCGGTATCGGATTGGATCGGCCGATATTCAAAAAATATCGGATATCGCCGATACCGATACCCGATCCCAATGCAAGTCAATGGGACCAAAATATCGGAATTAAAATAAACCCTTTCTTTCCTTGTAGGTTCATTCTACATGAAGGAAAACAACTAAGAATAATGCAGGATGTATTTGGGGAGGTGGCGGAGACATTAAAGTCATAGAGGTTTAGCCCAATCAAATAGAATAGCCTTATTTTTTTTTTTTTTAAAGACGTTCGGAGTGACAAAGATATTGACTATGTAATTTTTTTTTTATTTTGTCAGATATTGATGTTTCACTATTCCACGCCCTTCCCCTTTTTTTTTTTTTTACTTTTCCCACACTTTCATCTTCATCATCATCAGCATCTTTGACATCAACTTCTTCTTCACCTTATTCATCTTCTTCTTCATCTTCTACCTATTTTTTTTTTATTACATTCTTCATATTCATTTTATTCAACTATTATTATTCTTCCTATTCTACATATTCATTTTATTCAACTATTATTATTCTTCCTATTCTACTTCTTCATCATATTCTCATTTGTGACAGGCATTCCGTAGTTGTTATCTATAAAAGTTTGAAGATTACACATTCCGTTCTGCCAGTCACAAAAGTTACATTTGTCCGCGTTCAGTTTGGCCTGCAGCATCAGGCTTTATCCAGGGGCACCACGAGGAGGAACGGACTCACCCCCATACACTGCTTAGTCTTCTTCTGCATATAATTTAGATAATATCTTTTGCTCTGATATTAAGTGTTATGCTTAATGTTCTTCTGCTCTTTGTTCTGCAGCCTCTTGTTCTTCTGCTTCTCGGTCTTCCATGTCGTCGTCTCCAGGGTCGTCGTCTCCAGGGTTGTCGTCTACGCCATCGTCGTCTCCGCCGTCGTCGTCGTCATCGGGGTGGTCTTCCGGGTCGTCGACTTTAGGGTCTTCAACTTGGAAATGTAGCAGAAGGTACAAGAAGGCTGAGAAAATGCCAAGAACCAGCTGATGGAACTGGAACTCGGATGGCTACCCGAAGGTTCAAGAGCCTATGGAACTACCGAGGACCAGCTGACGTTACTGGAACCCGGTTACTAAGCAGGAGGTACCCGTGCTAAAAAGCACTACCAAGGACCGCCTGACGTTGGCGGAACTCGGATACCCAGAAGGAGGCACCTAAGCCAAAGGCTCTGCCCGGAACCAGCTGACGTTACTGGAACCAGGATGGGGAGCAGAAGGTACAAGAGCAAAAGACACTGCCGAGAACCAGCTGACGGTACTGGAACCCGGATGGGTAGCCGAAGGTCCAAGAGCCAATGGAACTACCGAGGACCAGCTGACGTTACTGGAACCCGGTTACGAAGCAGGAGGTACCCGTGCCTGAAAGCACTACCAAGGACCACCTGACGTTGGTGGAACTTGGATACCCAGAAGGAGGCACCTAAGCCAAAGGCTCTGCCCGGAACCAGCTGACGGTACTGGAACCAGGATGGGGAGCAGAAGGTACAAGAGCAAAAGACACTGCCGAGAACCAGCTGACGGTGCTGGAACCAGGTGGTGGACCACAAGGTCCACAGGAGAGGAGAGAACAGCTAGGCCGCGAGGCAGCCGCAGTTACCGAACCCCAACAGTCCTACAGGGGGAGCTTGGCCTACTGGCACTACAGAACCAGCCTTGACTACCAATTCACGTAGCCCACATAGGAAGCTCCAACACGACGGGGCAAGCATAGGCGTCTCAGTGAGCTTGACACTACCCGGAAACAGCTGACGGTGCTGGAACCAGGCTGGGCACGAGGGAGTACCCGTGACAAAAACACTGCCGAGAACCAGCTGGCGGTGCTGGAACCCGGATGCATCGCCCCAGTGTGCAAGAGCCAATGGCACGACCGAGGACCAGCTGACGGTGCTGGAACCCGGTTACTAAGCTGTAGGTGCCCGCGCTTAAAAGCACTACCAAGGATCGCCTGACGTTGGCGGAACTCGGATACCCAGGAGGAGGCACCTAAGCCAAAGGCTCGGCCCGGAACCAGCTGACGGTGCTGGAACCAGGTGGTGGACCACAAGGTCCACAGGAGAGGAGAGAACAGCTAGGCCGCGAGGCAGCCGCTGTTACCGAACCCCAACAGTCCTACAGGGGGAGCTTGGCCTACTGGCACTACAGAACCAGCCTTGACTACCAATTCACGCAGCCCACATAGGAAGCTCCTAAACTGGAGGCACCCTGGAGTTGGCTAACTCGACCGCAACACGACGGGGCAACGCATAGGTGTCTCAGTGAGTTTGACAGTACCCGGAAACAGCTGACGGTGCTGGAACCAGGCTGGGCACGAGGGAGTACCCGTGACAAAAACACTGCCGAGAACCAGCTGGCGGTGCTGGAACCCAAATGCGTCGCCCCAGTGTGCAAGAGCCAATGGCACGACCGAGGACCAGCTGACGGTGCTGGAACCCGGTTACTAAGCTGTAGGTGCCCGCGCTTAAAAGCACTACCAAGGACCGCCTGACGTTGGCGGAACTCGGATACCCAGGAGGAGGCACCTAAGCCAAAGGCTCAGCCCGGAACCAGCTGACGGTGCTGGAACCAGGTGGTGGACCACAAGGTCCACAGGAGAGGAGAGAACAGCTAGGCCGCGAGGCAGCCGCAGTTACCGAACCCCAACAGTCCTACAGGGGGAGCTTGGCCTACTGGCACTACAGAACCAGCCTTGACTACCAATTCATGCAGCCCACATAGGAAGCTCCTAAACTGGAGGCACCATGGAGTTGGCTAACCCGGCCGCAACACGACGGGACAACGTATAGGCGTGTAAGTGACATTGACACTACCCGGAATCAGCTGACAGTGCTGGAACCAGGCTGGGCAGGAGGGAGTACCCGTGACAAAGACACTGCCGAGAACCAGCTGACGTTGCTGGAACCCGGATGCGTTGCCTATTAAAGATTGTCTTCCTAGAGCCCCAACTAGCGGTGTTGGAGCAAAGCGTAAGCAGGGGGAGCAGAGTGTAGGCCGAAGCCTGCACTGGAGGCAGCTTTGTGTCTGCGTTGCGCTTGCAGGACACTTTGCCGTCTACACAGTGGGGGAACAGCTGGCGTTGCTGAACCCCACTGACACAATGGCGGGTGTTTTTCTCTGTGCAGCTAGCACTCCCGGGCAAAAACTAGCGGTGTTAGAGCCCAGGGGCAGCAGGAGGAGGAGAGGAGCAGAGTGTAGGCCGAAGCCTAGTTGAACCAATTTCAAAGGAAACCTTTAACCCCCCCTCAGGTGTTACAAAGTACAAGAGCCACACCTTGTGCAGCATTAATGCTGCACAAGTAGAAGGTTGCTCTATTAATTTGTCTACTTGCACACGCTGAATGAAAGACGTACACAATTTAGCCCATTCTACAGTCAAACTGTAGTGGAGGCGTGACTTGTCTTTTTAAGGAGACGCAGCACAGGTGTCCCAAATAACGCCTTGGTGCTTGGCGCAGCTTCCTGAGCATTGTTATTTGCTGTACTGGAGTCTGCGCTCTTGTGTTATCCCTTGGCAATGCCCTGTTAGCGCTGCCCGTCTTATGACCTCATTTCATGTTGGCTGGTGCGGTTAACGATGGCCATAAATCCCAGACCCACAGTGCCTTTTAATAAAGTCACACTGCGGTGCTGGGATTCGTGGCCTTGAGCAGTAAATATTTTCGCCGCTCACACACGTCCTTACACCTGCTTCAGACTGGGCGGCCTCTGCTGATCCCTTCTCGCATGCCGCGGCCATGAGGCTGCACAGTCTGAAGAAGGCGGAAGGAGATGAGTGACGACAGGCGAACATATGCACTGCTCGTGCCCATAAACCACACCCTCGCTGACAAAATAAATAAGACACCGAGGGGCGTTGTTTCGAGCAGGGCGGACGCACAGGCGCAGCCAGCTAACCAATGATGTCAAAAGACGGGAAGCGCTACCAAGGGGGGTGCTGCGTATCATTAGAAAGGAAAGTCACACCTCAGGGAGAGTGGAATGGTCTCAATGAGACACATTTTGTACGTGTTGAGTTCCACGTGGGCAAGTAGAAAAAGTCAGCCACCTTGTACAAATGCAGCATTTCTGCTGTACAAGGTGGCTGTTATACATAGAAACACCTGGGGGTGGGGGGCAGGCTCCCTTCAATTTCAGTTCATGGGCCTGCGTGGCGTTTGCAGGTCACGTTGCCGGCTACACAGCAGGGGAACATCTGGCGGTGCTGAACCCCACTAACACATTGGCTGGTGTTCTTCTCTGTGCAGCTAGCATGTCCGGGCAAAAACTGGCGGTGTTTGAGCCCAGGGTCAGCAGGAGGAGGAGAGGAGCAGAGTGTAGGCCGAAGCCTGCACTGGTGGCAGCTTTTGGTCAGTTGTGCCAGCGTGGCTTGTGCTGGACACGATGCCGGCTACACAGCAGGGGAACAGCTGGCGGTGCTGAACCCCACTAACACATTGGCTGGTGTTTTTCTCTGTGCAGCTAGCACTTCCGGGCTAAAACTAGCAGTGTTTGAGCCCAGGGGCAGCAGGAGGAGGAGAGGAGCAGAGTGTAGGCCGAAGCCTGCACTGGTGGCAACTTTTGGTCAGTTGTGCCAGCGTGGCTTGTGCTGGACACGATGCCGGCTACACAGCAGGGGAACAGCTGGCGGTGCTGAACCCCACTAACACATTGGCTGGTGTTTTTCTCTGTGCAGCTAGCATTTCCGGGCAAAAACTAGCGGTGTTAGAGCCCAGGGTCAGCAGGAGGAGGAGAGGAGCAGAGTGTAGGCCGAAGCCTAGTTGAACCAATTTCAAAGGTAACCTTTAACCCCCCCCTCAGGTGTTGCAAGGTACAAGAGCCACACCTTGTGCAGCATTAATGCTGCACAAGTAAAAGGTTGCTCTATTAATTTTGCTCCTTGCACACGCTGAATAAAACCCGTACACTATTTAGCCCATTATACAGTCAAACTGTAGTGGAGGCGTGATTTGTCTTTTTAAGGAGACGCAGCACAGGTGTCCAAAATAACACCTTGGTGCATGGGCGCAGCTTCCTGAGCGTTGTTATTTGCTGTACAGGAGTCTGTGCTCTTGTTATCCCTTTGCCATGCGCTGTTAGTGCTGCCTGTCTTCTGACCTCATTTCATGTCGGCTGTTGCGGTTAGCGATGGACATGAATCCCAGACCCACAGTGTGTTTGCAAAAATTCACACTGCGTGGCTGGGATTCGTGGCCTTGTGCAGTAAATATGTTTGCCGCTCACACATGTCCTTACACCTGCTTCAGACTGGGCGGCCTCATCTGATCCCTTATCGCATGCCGCGGCCAAGAGGCCGCCCAGTCTGAAGAAGGCGGAAGGAGATGAGTGAACACAGGCAAACATATGCACTGCACATGCCCATCAATCACACCCTCGCTGTCCAAAAAAATAAGACACCGAGGGGCGTTGTTTCGAGCAGGGCAGACGCACAGGCGCAGCCAGCTAACCAATGATGTCAAAAGACGGGCAGCGCTACCAAGGGTGGTGCTGCGTATCATTAGAAAGGAAAGTCACACCTCAGGGACAGTGGAATGGTCTCAATGAGACACATTTTGTACGTGTTGAGTTCCACGTGGGCAAGAAAAAAAAGTCAGCCACCTTGTACAAATGCAGCATTACTGCTGTACAAGGTGGCTGTTATACATAGAAACACCTGGGGGTGGGGGGCAGGCTCCCTTCAATTTCAGTTCATGTGCCTGCGTGGCGTTTGCAGGTCACGTTGCCGGCTACACAGCAGGGGAACATCTGGCGGTGCTGAACCCCACTGACACATTGACTGGTGTTTTTCTCTGTGCAGCTAGCACGTCCGGGCAAAAACTGGCGGTGTTAGAGCCCAGGGTCAGCAGGAGGAGCAGAGGAGCAAAGTGTAGGCCGAAGCCTGCACTGGTGGCAGCTTTTGGTCTGTTGTGCCAGCGTGGCTTGTGCTGGACACGATGCCGGCTACACAGCAGGGGAACAGCTGGCGGTGCTGAACCCAACTAACACATTGGCTAGTGTTTTTCTCTGTGCAGCTAGCACTTCCAGGCTACAACTGGCGGTGTTATAGCCCAGGGTCAGCAGGAGGAGGAGAGGAGCAGAGTGTAGGCCGAAGCCTAGTAGAACCAATTTCAAACGTAACCTTTAACCCCCCCTCAGGTGTTGCAAGGTACAAGAGCCACACCTTGTGCAGCATTAATGCTGCACAAGTAAAAGGTTGCTCTATTAATTTTGCTCCTTGCACACGCTGAATAAAACATGTACACTATTTATCCCATTATACTGTCAAACAGTAGTGGAGGCGTGACTTGTCTTTTTAAGAAGACGCAGCACAGGTGTCAAAATTTACACCTAGGTGCTGGGCGCAGATTCCTGAGCGTTGTTATTTGCAGTACAGTAGTCTGCGCTCTTGTGTTATCCCTTGGCAATACCCTGTTAGCGCAGCCCGTCTTATGACCTCATTTCATGTTGGCTGGTGCGGTTAACGATGGCCATGAATCCCAGACCCACAGTGCCTTTTCATAAAGTCACACTGCGGTGCTGGGATTTGTGGCCTTGAGCAGTAAATATTTTCGCCGCTCACACACGTCCTTTCACCTGCTTCAGACTGGGCGGCCTCTGCTGATCCCTTCTCGCATGCCGCGGCCATGAGGCTGCACAGTCTGAAGAAGGCGGAAGGAGATGAGTGACGACAGGCGAACATACGCACTGCTCGTGCCCATAAACCACACCCTCGCTGTCAAAATAAATAAGACACCGAGGGGCGTTGTTTCAAGCAGGGCAGACGCACAGGCGCAGCCAGCTAACCAATGATGTCAAAAGACGGGCAGTGCTACAAAGGGTGGTGCTGCGTATCATTAGAAAGGAAAGTCACACCTCAGGGACAGTGGAATGGTCTCAATGAGACACATTTTTTACGTGTTGAGTTCCACGTGGGCAAGGAGAAAAAGTCAGCCACCTTGTACAAATGCAGCATTACTGCTGTACAAGGTGGCTGTTATACATAGAAACACCTTGGGGTGGGTGGCAGGGTCCCTTTAATTTCAGTTCATGTGCCTGCGTGGCGTTTGCAGGTCACGTTGCCGGCTACACAGCAGGGGAACAGCTGGCGTTGCTGAACCCCACTGACACATTGGCTGGTGTTTTTATCTCTGTGCAGCTAGCAGTACCGGGCAAAAACTGGCGGTGTTAGAGCCCAGGGTCAGCAGGAGGAGGAGAGGAGCAGAGTATAGGCTGAAGCCTGCACCGGTGGCAGCTTTTGTTCGGTTGTGCCAGCGTGGCTTGTGCTGGACACGGTGCCGACTACACAGCAGGGGAACAGCTGGCGGTGCTGAACCCCACTAACACATTGGCTGGTGTTTTTCTCTGTGCAGCTAGCACTTCCAGGCTACAACTGGCGGTGTTATAGCCCAGGGTCAGCAGGAGGAGGAGAGGAGCAGAGTGTAGGCCGAAGCCTAGTAGAACCAGTTTCAAAGGTAACCTTTAACCCCCCCTCAGGTGTTGCAAGGTACAAGAGCCACACCTTGTGCAGCATTAATGCTGCACAAGTAGAAGGTTGCTCTATTAATTTTGCTCCTTGCACACGCTGAATAAAACACGTACACTATTTAGCCCATTATACTGTCAAACAGTAGTGGAGGCGTGACTTTTCTTTTTAAGGAGACGCAGCACAGGTGTCAAAATTTACACCTAGGTGCTGGGCGCAGATTCCTGAGTGTTGTTATTTGGTGTATAGGAGTCTGCGCTCTTGTTATCCCTTGGCCATGCGCTGTGAGCGCTGCCTGTCTTCTGACCTCATTTCATGTTGGCCGATGCGGTTAGCGATGGCCATGAAACCCAGACCCGCATTGTCTTTTCTTTAAGTCACACTACGGGGCTGGGATTCGTGACCTTGCGCAGTAAATTTTTTCTCCTGTCACTCATGTCCTTACACCTGCATCAGACTGGGCGGCCTCAGCTGATCCCTTCTTGCATGCCGCGGCCATGAGGCCGCACAGTCTGAAGAAGGCGGAAGGAGATGAGTAAAGACAGGCGAAGATATGCACTGCTCGTGCCCGTCAATCACACCCTCGCAGTCAAAATAAGTAAGACAACGAGGAGCATTGTTTCAGGCAGGGCGGACGCACAGGCGCAGCCAACCAACCAATGATGTCAGAAGACGGGAAGCGCTACCAAGGGGGGTGCTGCGTGTCATTAGAAAGGAAAGTCACACCTCAGGGACAGTGGAATGGTCTCAATGAGACACATTTTGTACGTGTTGAGTTCCACGTGGGCAAGGAGAAAAAGTCAGCCACCTTGTACAAATGCAGCATTACTGCTGTACAAGGTGGCTGTTATACATAGAAACACCTGGGGGTGGGGGGCAGGCTCCCTTCAATTTCAGTTCATGTGCCTGCATGGCGTTTGCAGGTCACGTTGCCGGCTACACAGCAGGGGAACAGCTGGCGGTGCTGAACCCCACTAACACATTGGCTGGTGTTCTTCTCTGTGCAGCTAGCATGTCCGGGCAAAAACTGGCGGTGTTTGAGCCCAGGGTCAGCAGGAGGAGGAGAGGAGCAGAGTGTAGGCCGAAGCCTGCACTGGTGGCAGCTTTTGGTCAGTTGTGCCAGCGTGGCTTGTGCTGGACACGATGCCGGCTACACAGCGGGGGAACAGCTGGCGGTGCTGAACCCCACTAACACATTGGCTGGTGTTTTTCTCTGTGCAGCTAGCACTTCCGGGCTAAAACTAGCAGTGTTTGAGCCCAGGGGCAGCAGGAGGAGGAGAGGAGCAGAGTGTAGGCCGAAGCCTGCACTGGTGGCAACTTTTTTGGTCAGTTGTGCCAGCGTGGCTTGTGCTGGACACGATGCCGGCTACACAGCAGGGGAACAGCTGGCGGTGCTGAACCCCACTAACACATTGGCTGGTGTTTTTCTCTGTGCAGCTAGCATTTCCAGGCAAAAACTAGCGGTGTTAGAGCCCAGGGTCAGCAGGAGGAGGAGAGGAGCAGAGTGTAGGCCGAAGCCTAGTTGAACCAATTTCAAAGGTAACCTTTAACCCCCCCTCAGGTGTTGCAAGGTACAAGAGCCACACCTTGTGCAGCATTAATGCTGCACAAGTAAAAGGTTGCTCTATTAATTTTGCTCCTTGCACACGCTGACTAAAACACGTACACTATTTAGCCCATTATACAGTCAAACTGTAGTGGAGGCGTGATTTGTCTTTTTAAGGAGACGCAGCACAGGTGTCCAAAATAACACCTTGGTGCATGGGCGCAGCTTCCTGAGCGTTGTTATTTGCTGTACAGGAGTCTGCGCTCTTGTTATCCCTTGGCCATGCGCTGTTAGTGCTGCCTGTCTTCTGACCTCATTTCATGTCGGCCGTTGCGGTTAGTGATGGACATGAATCCCAGACCCACAGTGTGTTTGCAAAAATTCACACTGCGTGGCTGGGATTCGTGGCCTTGTGCAGTAAATATGTTTGCCGCTCACACATGTCCTTACACCTGCTTCAGACTGGGCGGCCTCATCTGATCCCTTATCGCATGCCGCGGCCATGAGGCCGCCCAGTCTGAAGAAGGCGGAAGGAGATGAGTGAACACAGGCAAACATATGCACTGCACATGCCCATCAATCACACCCTCGCTGTCCAAAAAAATAAGACACCGAGGGGCGTTGTTTCGAGCAGGGCAGACGCACAGGCGCAGCCAGCTAACCAATGATGTCAAAAGACGGGCAGCGCTACCAAGGGTGGTGCTGCGTATCATTAGAAAGGAAAGTCACACCTCAGGGACAGTGGAATGGTCTCAATGAGACACATTTTGTACGTGTTGAGTTCCACGTGGGTAAGGAAAAAAGTCAGCCACCTTGTACAAATGCAGCATTACTGCTGTACAAGGTGGCTGTTATACATAGAAACACCTGGGGGTGGGGGGCAGGCTCCCTTCAATTTCAGTTCATGTGCCTGCGTGGCGTTTGCAGGTCACGTTGCCGGCTACACAGCCGGGGAACATCTGGCGGTGCTGAACCCCACTGACACATTGACTGGTGTTTTTCTCTGTGCAGCTAGCACGTCCGGGCAAAAACTGGCGGTGTTAGAGCCCAGGGTCAGCAGGAGGAGGAGAGGAGCAAAGTGTAGGCCGAAGCCTGCACTGGTGGCAGCTTTTGGTCTGTTGTGCCAGCGTGGCTTGTGCTGGACACGATGCCGGCTACACAGCAGGGGAACAGCTGGCTGTGCTGAACCCAACTAACACATTGGCTGTTGTTTTTCTCTGTGCAGCTAGCACTTCCAGGCTACAACTGGCGGTGTTATAGCCCAGGGGCAGCAGGAGGAGGAGAGGAGCAGAGTGTAGGCCGAAGCCTGCACTGGTGGCAGCTTTTGGTCTGTTGTGCCAGCGTGGCTTGTGCTGGACACGATGCCGGCTACACAGCAGGGGAACAGCTGGCGGTGCTGAACCCCACTGACACAATGGTGGGTGTTTTTCTCTGTGCAGCCAGCACTTCCGTGCCCCAACTGGCGTAGTTAGAGCACAGGGTCTGCAGGAGGAGCAGAGTTTAGGCCGAAGCCTAATTGAACCAATTTCAAAGGTAACCTCTAACCCACCCTCAGGTGTTACAATGTTGAAGAGCCACACCTTGTGCAGCAGTAAAGCTCCACAAGTTAAAGGTTGCTCTTTAAGTTTTGCTCATTGCACACGCAGAATGAAAGACGTACACAATTTAGCCCATTGAACAGTAGTTCAGTTCTGTATTGGAGGCGTGACTTGTCTTTTTAAGGAGACGCAGCACAGGTGCACATAAATAATGCCTTGGTGCTGGGCGCAGCCTCCTGAGCGTTGTTATTTGCTGTACAGGAGTCAGCGCTATTGTGATCCCTTGGCCATGCGCTGTGAGCACTGCCTGTCTTCTCACTTCATTTCATGTTGGCCGGTGCGGTTAGCAATGGCCATGAATCCCAGACCCGCAGTGTTTTCAAAAATTCACACTGCGTGGCTGGGATTCGTGGCCTTGTGTAGTAAATATGTTTGCCGCTCACACATGTCCTTACACCTGCTTCAGACTGGGCGGCCTCAGCTGATCCCTTATCGCCTACCACGGCCATGAGGCCGCACAGTCTGAAGAAGGCGGAAGGAGATGAGTTAAGACAGGCGAACATATGCACTGCACATGCCCATCAATCACACCCTTGCAGCCAAAATATATGAGACAACGAGGGGGGTTGTGTCGGGCAGGGCGGACGCACAGGCAGCCAACCAATGATGTCAGAAGATGGGCAGCGCTACCAAGGGTGGTGCTGCGTACCATTAGAAAGGAAAGTCACACCTCAGGGACAGTGGAATAGTCTCAATGAGACACATTTTGTACGTGTTGAGTTCCTCGTTGGCAAGGAGAAAAAGTCAGCCACCTTGTACAAATGCAGCATTACTGCTGTACAAGGTAGCTGTTATACATAGAAACACCTTGGGGTGGGTGGCAGGGTCCCTTTAATTTCAGTTCATGTGCCTGCGTGGCGTTTGCAGGTCATGTTGCCGGCTACACAGCAGGGGAACAGCTGGCAGTGCTGAACCCCACTAACACATTGGCTGGTGTTCTGTCTTCCTCCACGTAGGATGCTGTGTGGATTCCAACATACGGCTAAACCTTCATCCACATCCCAGTAAACAGACTGTGTTGATGCTTAAGTCTTATTTATTAGGGTGATGATAACCAAAACTATAACGTTGAACAATAATAGTGGACAGTATTCATAGTAGATGATCGAATAGTGAATGATGTTGATGTACAAAGTGGATGTTCAGTGAATAATCATAGTGGATGACTGATCATAGTGGATGACTGGTGAAAAACTGTAAAGAATAACAGCATTTCAGTATATGCACATACAGGGTGCAATCACATAAATAACTGGGACATAACAGCAAGAATTATACAGAGTGCATTACACAGTAATTCTAACAGCACTGCCCTATTCTATACAAGAATGCATCTATCTAAATGCAAAGTACACATTAACCTAACTGCAAGCTGCAAAGCACATCTGCCTAACTATATCTGACTATAGGAGCTGCATAAGGCTTAAATACTAACACAAACATAAGATGCATTAAACCTTTATAAATGTACCGAGATCCGTTAGGACAGGGGTAAGAAAGTAAGCGAGACAGGAGCACGTGTGCCTCTCTGCAGATCTGAGGAAAAATGGCTACTGAAGCTTGTCTTCACAAGAAGAATGTGGGCGGAACTAACCCATAAGACATTGCTCTTAGGAGGGAAAGGTTGGTAAACAACATGAAAAGTAGGCAACTGATGACCTCCAGTGGCCACAACTTGAATAACATGTTAATTAACTCTCTGCACATTAAGATGGGCAGAACACTCCCCGCTTGGCGTCAACAGATGCCACAATTAGGTTCTTTTGGGGAAAATAATAATACAAGCTCGTTAACGGGTCTGAGGAACAGTTTGTTTTCTCCAAGCTTGCACACTCTGACCTCTACTTTCCGCACTTTCCCATCTTTACTGGGCAGGGTCTTAATGACTAGGCCGAGTGGCCACTCGTTCCTATGTGACTGACTGTCTTTGACGAGTACAACATCGCCAGATTGAAAGTTTGGGCGGTCTTTCCTTCATCTATTCCAGAAGACGTTGGACACGCTTTGTACCTGCCTCCATTGTCGTCTGTAGAGGTCTTTGTCATTGAATTCTCCGAGTGGAGCTTTCGGGACACAGGTTTTCTGTGTGAGTAACATTGCAGGAGTAAGGATGGATGGATCTCCAGAATCACTAGAAAGTGCTGTCAGTGGCCTGGCATTCATGATGGCTGAGACCTCTGCCAAGAACGTGGATAAACTCTCTTGTGTAAGTCTGGTGTTAGCTTGCAAGAAGATAGAGTCTAATATTCTGCGTGCTATCCCTATCATCCTTTCCCATGCACCTCCCATGTGCGAAGAGTGTAGTGGATTGAAGGTCCAGGTACATCCTTGCTCACCTAGATACCTTTCCACATTATCGATGTCCAGATTGGAAGGGATTTGGAGTTCTCTTGCCGCTCCGACGAAATTCGTACCTCGGTCAGAACGAATATGCTTCACAGGTCCTCTGATTGCGATGAAGCGTCGAAGTGCGTTTATAAAACTTGATGTGTCCATCGATTCGATTACTTCGATATGAACGGCTTTGACGGACAGACACGTGAATAGAACCGCCCAACACTTTGCTTTCGTAAGTATTTTTCTAGTCCGTCGTGTAGCCACAGACCAAGGACCGAATACATCTAGTCCAACGTTGGTGAAGGGAGGTTCAGAACTGAGTCTGTTGGGTGGAAGATTGGCCATCTTCGGATTTTGGAATGTGCCCCGGAGTTTGCGACACGTAACACAGTCGAAGATGAGTTTGCTCACTCTTCTCTTAGCTCCAACTATCCATAGTCCAGCTGCCCTTAGGTTTCCTTCAGTGAACAAACGGCCTTGGTGTCTCACCAAGACATGATGGTGTTGAATCAGCAGGGTTGTTACATGATGACGTCCAGGAATTATCACCGGGTGCTTCTCTGAAACTTCTACCTCAGCTTCTTGAAGACGACCACCGACTCTCAGCAGCCCTTCTTGACCGACAATCGGATCGAGCTTCCTCAGCCCACTGACCTCAGGAATGGGTTGTCCCTTGTTGAGGTTGTCTATTTCTCTGCCATAGGTTTCTCTTTGTACGGCACGAAGTATTATAACCTTGGCTCTTTCCAGGTCGGGAGCAGTAAACGCAAGCCTGCAGTGATGCCAACCTTTACAACGTCTCTGGCTATCAGGTAGTGCTGACTTGTAGGACTGGGTTACATGAAATAGACAAGCTATAGCTCGAACAAGTGACTTCCATGTGGAGAACCTGCTGAACCAGTGAGATTCGAGGTGGCAGCTTGAAATCTCTGTATGTAGAGCAGACACTTGAGGTCGGATCTCTTTGTCTGTGTCTGGACCCACTAGTTTGAAAGTTTCAGGCCTGCTGATGTGGGACATCGAATGGTACAAAGAGGTAGGACCTGTGAACCATGAAGTGTCCTTCAGATGACTGGGTGCAACGGATCTAGTCGCGTGGTCCGCAGGATTGTGGTGAGTAGGTACGTAGTGCCACTGATTAGGGTCGGTGGATCTTCTTACCCGAAGTACCCGGTTGGTGACGTAGACGTAGAAGCGCCGTGTCTCGTTACAGATGTACCCCAGTACCACCTTGCTATCGGTGTAGAACTCTGCATCCCCGATCTTCAGGCCCATCGCATCCGAGACCAGCTCGGCCAACTCAACTGCGAGGACAGCAGCACAGAGTTCCAGTCTGGGTATCGTGCGTTCACGAAGTGGCACCAATTTCGTCCGGCTCATAACGAACCCGATATGGCATTGTCCGCTTACGTCTGTGGATTTGAGGTACGCTACTGCTGCAATCGCTTTGACTGATGCATCACAGAAAATACAAAGTGTTTGCGTTTTGACCTCTGTGGATGGCACAGGAGCATACGGTCGTTTCACACGAAGGTTGGTCAGGGCTTCAAGAGACTTCCTCCACTCTGCCCACAGGTCAGCCTTTCCCGCTGGAAGTGGATCATCCCAATCAGTAGTGTCTTGGGTGAAGTCCCTGAGCATCAGCTTTCCTTGGATGGTTACTGGAGCTACGAACCCCAAGGGGTCGTATAAACTATTCACGAAGGAAAGAACTCCTCTGCACGTGAAGGGTTTCTCATCCTTGCTGATCTGAAAGGTGAAGGTATCTGTCTTCAGGTCCCACAGCAATCCAAGGCTCCGCTGCATAGGAAGGGGGTCGATGCTGAGGTCTAAATCCATTAGATCACTGGAATAGTCTTCAGAGGGAAAGGCTTCCATCAACTCTCGGCTGTTGGAAGAAATCTTGTGTAACCTTAGGTTAGACTGAGCAAGCATGTCACGAGTCCTCTTTAGTAGACTGATTGCGGCCTCACTTGTCGGTGTGGACTTCAAACAGTCATCCACGTAAAAATCCTTTTCCACAAAGGACCTGACGTCCGAGCCATACTCTTCTTCACCCTTTTTGGCAGAATGTCGGAGGCCGTAGATTGCGACCGCTGGGGAAGGACTGTTCCCAAAGATGTGTACCCGCATCCGGTACTCTGCGATGTCTTCGTCCGGGTCGTTGTCACGGTACCAGAAGAACCTCAGGTAGTTTCTGTGTTCCTCTTTGACGAGAAAACAGTGGAACATCTGTTGTATGTCGGCCATAAATGCCACTGAATCTCTACGGAAACAGAGTAATACTTCCAGAAGTCTGTTGTTGAGGTCTGGGCCCGACAGTAAGACATCATTCAATGACACGTCTTTGCATTTGGCACTTGAGACGAATACCACTCTAATTTGACCTGGCTTCTTAGGATGGTACACTCCGAAGATGGGCAGGTACCAACACTCCTCTCCGTGTCGAAGTGCAGGTGCAATCTCTGCGTGGTTGTTCTGGAATATCTTTCCCATGAAGGTAAAGAAATGTTCCTTCGTCTCAGGTGACTTCTGAAGCTTGTGTCTTAGGGAGATGAATCTGCTGTAGACCAATTCCTTGTTATTGGGTAGGCGTCTCCTCTGAGGTCGAAATGGTAGAGGTGCGACCCAACTATTCGCCGTATCCTTGACTATTTGTTCGTCCATGATGTCCAGGAATATCTTGTCTTCTATAGACATCGCTACCTTGTTGTCTTCCTTCGTCCTGTGGAAGACTGTACATCCTATGTGGTCTTGTTCACCTTCACAGGCGTGGTCTTCGTTGATAGGAACTGAGAAAGGGCAAGGTAGGGGAGTGCTGCTCGGTAATTCCTTTACCAGCAGACTATTGTGACACGGCTGGAAGAGAGATGGACGTCCATTTTCTAGTGTGCTGGTAAGCATACTGTTGACTGAGACCGGCTTGTGTGCTCCTCCTAGACAGACATCTCCTACAATGACCCATCCAAGGTCTTGCCTCTGCGCGTATGGAGCATTCAGTGAGCCGTTGATATATTCTCTAGTCTTGTGGACTCGTAGTATATCTCTTCCCAGAAGTAAAGCTATTGGCGCTTCTGGTTCCAACTTAGGTATCAGGTGGGCTATACGCTTCAGGTGGGGGTGATACGTTGCCACCTCTGGTGAAGGTATCTCAGACCTGTTGTCAGGAATCTGGTTGCACTCCAGGATGGTCGGTAGTGACAGACAGGTCTGGCCATCCATGGACTCCACTTTGTATCCGGTTGCTTTCCTCCTCGCCGTCTCGACGATACCTGAACATGTCCTAAGGGAGTAGGGAAAACCGGGGCCTACAATGCTGAAGTTGTCAAAGAAGATGGACCTGGCTAAAGACCTATTACTTTGGTCATCTAGGATTGCATATATCTTGAGCGCTTTGTCTCTGTGGCCTGTTGGATAGACTCGGACAAGGCAGATTTTTGAGCAGGATCTTCCTCCCTTGAGTCCCTTACAGATCTCCGTACATTGAGAGGTGACCGCAGGGGTGTCTTCGTCGGTGTTCTTCTGTTTCTCATCGTGCTCCTCTGCTTGTGACAACACTCCTGGAGGTGGTCCAGGATGCAAGGCTGTATTGTGATCCGTGCTGCTGCATTCTGCACATTTCACGCTAGCTCCACAGTTCCTGGCGAAGTGAGAGGTCGTAGCACAGCATTTGAAGCAGATGTTGTTTTCCTTGAGGAAACCTTTGCGATCCTCTAAAGTCTTCTCCCTGAAGGCTCTGCACTTTAGTAGAGGATGTGGTTTCCTGTGTAGAGGACACTGCTTACTGACATCCTGAGGTTTGCTCTCTTCCGTAGGGGGCTTAGTTGTCTGGTGTGGAGGACCTGTGGAATCAATATCAGTTTTATGGACTGCCACGGGTGTCTTACTGGGTTTGACACCAGGGGTAGTGGAACATGACAGAGTGAAATCAAAACTAGGGTCATTTCTGATCTTGGCTTGCTGGGTGACAAACTCAACAAATACAGCAAAAGGAGGGAATGGTACGTTATGAATTTGTTTATACCGTGAACCATGTATAATCCACCTTTCTTGAAGATTGTAAGGAAGTTTTTGTACTATTGGATTGACACCCCTAGCAGTGTCTAAGAATGCCAATCCAGCCAAGTGACCTTCCTTCTGGGCGACCTGTAACTCTATCAATAAATCATTCAATTCTCTAAGTCTTTGATAACCCTTGGGCCCTATCTTAGGGAAATCATCAATTCTTTTGAATAAAGCATTCTCTATTACTTCTACGGACCCATAGAATTCGTCAAGTCTTTCCCACACTTTACGTAAACCTATGTGTGGGTATTCTATGTTAATGTCTCTTAGTCTTTTAGCATGCTCGACCGATTCAGTTCCAAGCCACTTTACCAGGAGATCTAACTCCTCACTACTAGAAAGGTCCAGTCCCTGAATGGCGTTCTGGAACGAAGCTCGCCACGACCTGTAGTTTTCAGCTTTGTCAGTGAACTTTACAAGTCCTTTTGTTACCAGTTCTCGGCGGGCAAAGAACTTTGCCAAGTCTATGGTGGCTTGATCAGTGTTGGTACGAGCCGGTATGTTATAGCCATGTCTAGTGTGTGGTGCGTCACCATACCTGTGAGACGCTCTTGGCTTCGGACAGTCTGCATAGTACCTTTCTGGTGAAGAAGATGTCTCTTTAAGGTGAGGTGGGAGCTGTACCTTCTTCTCAGTGGAACGGTAGCTGTGGTCGACTCCTCTGTGTTGGACATCTTCTTGTTTGTAGTAGTGAAGTTCGGGGTTGGATCGATGATAATCGGCGTAGGCTGATCGTTGTAGTCTGTCGAGGGTGTTGTCCATGCTGGAGTGTCGATGAACGTACTCTGCGACGCGCTGAGCTGGATCTTGCTGCTCTAGATCTGTTCCAAGAACGTTGCTGCGTCTCTCATAATCAGGATCCTTCATGGCTTCCAAGTACTCTGCCTTAGCTATTGCAGCTGCTGCCTCTTTGTCTACCATAAGTCTTTCTAGAGACACTTGCAGGCGCGCACCTTCTGCTTCTTGCTCTGCCCGCAAACGTGCGGTTTCAGCCTGCAAACGTGCATTTTCTGCTTCATGCTCTGCCTGCAAACGTGCGGTTTCGGCTTGCAGGCGTGCAGTTTGTTCTGCCTGCAAACGTACCTTTTCTGCCTCATGCTCTGCTTGTCTCAGCTTTAGATGCATTTCTTTCTCGGCAAAGGAGGACCTCGCTTTGGCTGCTTCAGCTTCAGCACGAGCGACAGCAGCCAGCTCTGCTAATGATGACCTGTTAGAGCTTGCTCGTGACCTCGTCTTGAGTGAGGATGTGCTGTTTCGAGACATTGTGCGCTTAGCTGCGTACTGCTGAGTGTTTTGACGGGAAACTGAGTCTAGGTGCGGTGAGCTTCCGCGTGGCGGGAATGATGTAGCTTCTCTTGGCGGGCTGCAGTATGGTCCCGAGGCTGTATGGCGGCTGCTGTGATACCCGAATGCGGAGCAGTGTGGGTGTTAGCGGTTCCGTACAGTCTGAACAACTACAGCCTGCGACCGGCTATCAGTTTCACTGAAGGCAGCTAATCTGTTCTTACTTTACAATCACCGCCTGCGACTGGCGGTCTCGTTTTTCACTGTTCTCTCTTCCTCCACGTAGGATGCTGTGTGGATTCCAACATACAGCTAAACCTTCATCCACATCCCAGTAAACAGACTGTGTTGATGCTTAAGTCTTATTTATTAGGGTGATGATAACCAAAACTATAACGTTGAACAACAATGGTGGACAGTATTCATAGTAGATGATCGAATAGTGAATGATGTTGATGTACAAAGTGGATGTTCAGTGAATAATCATAGTGGATGACTGATCATAGTGGATGACTGGTGAAAAACTGTAAAGAATAACAGCATTTCAGTATATGCACATACAGGGTGCAATCACATAAATAACTGGGACATAACAGCAAGAATTATACAGAGTGCATTACACAGTAATTCTAACAGCACTGCCCTATTCTATACAAGAATGCATCTATCTAAATGCAGAGTACACATTAACCTAACTGCAAGCTGCAAAGCACATCTGCCTAACTATATCTGACTATAGGAGCTGCATAAGGCTTAAATACTAACACAAACATAAGATGCATTAAACCTTTATAAACGTACCGAGATCCGTTAGGACAGGGGTAAGAAAGTAAGCGAGACAGGAGCACGTGTGCCTCTCTGCAGATCTGAGGAAAAATGGCTACTGAAGCTGGTCTTCACAAGAAGAATGTGGGCGGAACTAACCCATAAGACATTGCTCTTAGGAGGGAAAGGTTGGTAAACAACATGAAAAGTAGGCAACTGATGACCTCCAGTGCCCACAACTTGAATAACATGATAATTAACTCTCTGCACATTAAGATGGGCAGAACAGCTGGTGTTTTTCTCTGTGCAGCTAGCAGTTCCGGGCAAAAACTGGCGGTGTTAGAGCCCAGGGTCAGCAGGAGGAGGAGAGGAGCAGAGTGTAGGCCGAAGCCTGCACTGGTGGCAGCTTTTGTTCTGTTGTGCCAGCGTGGCTTGTGCTGGACACATTGCCGACTACACAGCAGGGGAACAGCTGGCGGTGCTGAACCCCACTGACACATCAGCTAGTGTTTTTTCTGTGTAGACAACACTTCCAGGTGGCAACTGACAGTGTTGAAACCCAGGGAATCAAAGAGGAGCAGAGTGTAGGCCGAAGCCTGCAGTGGAGCAAGTTGAAAGGGAACCTTTAACCCCCCCCCCCCAGGCATTTGTTGCTGAAAGAGCCATCTTGTACAGCAGTAATACTGCACATGGAAAATGGTGGCTCCTAAAATTATGCTCCTTGCAAACGCTGAAGTACACACTCATATAATGTGTCCCCTCACACCGTCAAACCGTCCCGGAAGTGGGACTTTCCTTTGTAATGTGACACTGCACAGCCGTCATTCCAACCCCCTTGGTGCCGTGCGCCACCTCCTCAACGTTGTTTGGTTCTGTCACGGAGCCCGCGCTGTAATGTTATCCCTTGGCCATGCACAGTTAGCGGTGCCCGTCTTCTGACATCATTTAGGTGTCAGGCTGGCAGTGCCTGTGCGTCAAAGCTGCCCGAGATCCAACCTCGCAGTGTCATCTAATGTAATCCCACTGCGGGCCAGGGATCCATGGGCATGCGCAGTGCATATCATCGCCTCTCACTCACCTCCTTCCTGCTTCTTCAGACTGTGCGGCGTCACGGCCATGGCATGCTATTAGGGATCAGCTGACGCCGCCTAGTCTGAAGAAGCGTGAAGAAGGGGAGTGAGAGGCTAGTATATGCACTGCGCATGGCCATGGATACCAGGCCCACTGTGGGATCACATTAGACGACACTGCGAGGTGGCATTTCGGGCAGCGTGGACGCACAGGCGCAGCCAGGACGACAACAAATGATGTCAGAGGACGGGCAGCGCAAACTGTGCATGGCCAAGGGATAACATAACAGCGCAGGGTCCATGACGGAATCAAACAACGCTAAGGAGGCAGCGCACGGTGCCAAGGGGGTAGCAATGACGGCTGTGCTGCGTCACATTACAAAGGAAAGTCCCACCTCCGGGACGGTTGGACGGTGTGAGGGGACACATTACATGAGTGTGTAGTTCAGCGTTTGCAAGGAGCATAATTTCAAGAGCAACCTTTTCCTTGTGCAGTATTAGTGCTGCACAAGGTGGCTCTTTCAGTAACAAACGCCTGGGGGTGGAGGGCCCCTTACATTTTAGTTGTGCCAGCGTGGCGGTCGCATGACACGTTGCCGGATACACAGCTGAGGATCAGCTGACGTTACTGAACCCCAATAACAGAGGAGCGACTGTTGACTGTGCAGACAGCACTTCCAGGCACCAACTGGCGGTGTTAGAGCCCAGGGACAGCAGGAGGAGCAGATTGGAGGTATTGCCGCACACACAGCTGGGGATCAGCTGACGTTACTGAACCCCAATAACAGAGGAGCGACTGTTGACTGTGCAGACAGCACTTCCAGGCACCAACTGGTGGTGTTAGAGCCCAGTGACAGCAGGAGGAGCAGATTGGAGGTATTGCCGCACACACAGCTGGGGATCAGCTGACGTTACTGAACCCCAATAACAGAGGAGCGACTGTTGACTTTGCAGACAGCACTTCCAGGCACCAACTGGCGATGTTAGAGCCCAGGGACAGCAGGAGGAGCAGATTGGAGGTATTGCCGCACACACAGCTGGGGATCAGCTGACGTTACTGAACCCCAATAACAGAGGAGCGACTGTTGACTGTGCAGACAGCACTTCCAGGCACCAACTGGCGGTGTTAGAGCCCAGGGACAGCAGGAGGAGCAGAGGAACAGAGTGTAGGCCGAAGCCTGATTGGAGCAAGTTGAAAGGGAACCTTTAACCCCCCCAAGACATTTGTAGCTGAAAGAGCCATCTTGTGCAGCACTAAGGATGCAAAAGGAAAAGGTTGCTCTTTTAATTATGCTCCTTGCAAACACAGAAGTAAACACTAAAAACGTGTCCCCTTATACCGTAAAACCGTCCCGGAGGTGGGAATTTCCTTCGTAATAGGACGCAGCACAGCTGTCATTCCTATCCCCTTGGTGCCGTGCGCTGCCTCCTCAGCGTTGTTTTAAGCTGTCACGGAGCCTGCGCTGTTCTGTTATCACTTGGCCATGCCTAATTAGCGCTGCCTGTCTTCTGACATAATTTGGTGTCAGGCTGTCAGTGCCTGTGCGTCCACGCTGCTCCAGATCTCACCTCGCAGTGTCGTCTATTGTAATCCCACTGCGGGCCTTGGATCCATTGGATCCTCGACTCTCACTCCCCTCCTTCCCTCTTCTTCAGACTGTGCGGCGTCACGGCCGTGGCATGCTATTAGGGATCAGCTGACGGCGCACAGTCTAAAGAAGGCGGAGGGAGATGGGCGAGAGCCCGAGGTGAAGATATGCACTGCGCATGCCCATGGATCCCAGGCTCGCAGTGTGATTCAATCAGAAGACACTGCGAGGCAGGTTCTCGGGCAGCGCGGGCGCACAGGCGCAGCCATCCTGACACCAAATTATGTCAGAAGACAGGCAGCGCAAACTGGCCATGGCCAAGGGATAACAGAACAGCGCAGGCTCCGTGACAGCTTAAAATAATGCTGAGGAGGCAGCGCATGGCACCAAGGGGGTAGGAATGACGGCTTTGCTGCGTCACATTATGAAGGAAAGTCCCAGCTCCGGGACGGTATAACGGTATCAGTGAACACATTTTATAAGTGTTAAGTTCTGCGTGTGCAACATTACTGCTGCACAAGATGGCTCTTTCAGTAACAAACGCCGAGGGGGGGGGGACAGGTTCCCTTACATTTAGGTTGTTGTGCCAGCGTGGCGGTCGCAGGACACATTGCCGGCAACACAGCTGGGGATCAGCTGACGTTACTGAAACCCAATAACACTGGGTCGTATGTTTAGACTGTGCAGCCTGCACTTCTGAGCCGCAACTGGCGGTGTTGGAGCCCAGGAATAGCAGTTCAGGTGGTAGAAAGATGAACACATCAGGAGACCTGGATGACACCCAATTACTTAATCAGGCAGAGGAGTGGCAAATTCCTGCGAGATCCAGGCCTGGTTCATTTTCAGGAAAGTAAGCCGGTCAACGTTATCGGAGGATAGTCGCATGCGACGGTCTGTTAGTACACCACCTGCGGCACTAAAGACACGTTCCGATAAGACACTAGCCGCAGGGCAAGCCAGCACCTCCAATGCATACTGGCTTAGCTCTGGCCATGTATCCAGGTTAGAGACCCAAAACTTGAACGGGGAAGAGCCGTCGGGGAGTACACTAAGAGGGCAAGCCATGTAGTCTGTCACCATCTGACAGAACCGTTGCCTCCTGCTGACTGGAGCCGCCGGTGATGGTGTAGACATTTGGGGCGGGCACACAAAAGTTTTCCACAGTTCTGCCATACTTGGCTTGCCTTGGGCAGAGGCACTGCTTCTGCTCCCTCTTTGTGCAGAGCCTCCTCCTCCACTGCCTCGACGCACTGAGCTGCTTTGTAAAGCACTAGCAGCACTCCTCTCAGTTGGACTGGAGAAGATGATGGAATTCACCAGTGTGTCGTGGTACTCCCGCATTTTACGCTCCCGTGTCAACGCCGGGATGAGGTTTTGGACATTGTCATGGTAGCGAGGATCGAGGAGGGCGTACACCCAATAATCAGGCACGTTGAGAATGTGGTCGATGCGGCGGTCGTCTCTCAGGCACTGCAACATGAACTCAACCATGTGCTGCAGACTGCCAACTGGCCCAGAAACGCTGTCCCCTGCTTGAGACATGCTCTTCATCACCCCACCCTCGCTGTACACACTGACCACTGGACAATGGTGTAACTCCCTCCTCTGGATGTAGCTCTTCCTCGTCCATTGACTCCTCCTCATCCTCCTCACAAAGGGTCCCCTGCCGACCCCTTTGTGAGGAACCACGTGGTGCTGACTGTCCAGAAGCTGATGGAAAAGGTGACTCCTCATCCTCCACCTCTTCCACATCATCCCTTATCCCTTGCAGGGTTTCTTGAAGCAAGCAGATAAGGGGGACAGTCATGCTGACTAGTGCATCATCTGCACTTGCCATCCGCGTGGAATAATCGAAAGGACGCAAAACCTGGCAGACGTCCTTCATAGTGGCCCACTCTGTGGTTGTGAAGTCTGAGCGGCGCTGACTGCGACTTTTTTGCGCCTGATGCAGCTGGTACTCCATTACTGCTTGCTGCTGCTCACACAACTGCTCCAACATATGTAACGTGGAATTCCACCTGGTAGGTAGGTCACATATGATGCGATGTTCAGGAAGGCGAAACCGACGCTGCAGAGCAGCAATGCGGGATCTTGCCAAGCTGGAACGCCGCAAGTGAGCACACTCTAGGCGGGCCTTGGGCAGAAGTGCATCAAGATCCGGATAGTCCCTCAGAAAACTCTGCACAACCAAATTGAGCACATGTGCCAGACATGGGATGTGAGTGAGGTTGCCAAGGCCTAAAGCTGCCACCAGATTTCGGCCATTGTCACACACTACCATGCCTGGCTGGAGATTCGCTGGCACAAACCACACATCGCTCTCCTGCTTTAGGGCATTCCAGAGCTCCTGCGCTGTGTGGCTTCGATTCCCCAAAGAAACTAATTTCAAGATGGCCTGCTGACGTTTGGCCACGGCTGTGCTCATGTCAGTCGTAACAGGTAAACGTTCACGGGTCCATGTGGAGGTGGACTGTGACGGATCCTGCAGCGATGAATCTGAGGAACTGGTGTAAGAGGAGGAGTCAATGCGTACAGACTGGATTCCTGCAATCCTTGGAGTGGGCAGGACACGTCCTGCGCCACTCGCACGGTCTGTACCCGGCTCAACAACATTAACCCAATGGGCAGTGACGGAACGGTATCGCCCCTGTCCATGTTGACTGGTCCACGCATCGGTGGTGAGGTGGACCTTGCTACTGACGGCGTTCAGTAGCGCATGTTTTATTTGTCCCTCCACATGCTTGTGCAGGGCAGGGACAGCTTGCCTGCTGAAGTAAAAGCGGCTGGGCACCTTGTACTGTGGGACTGCCAATGCCATCAAGTCACGGAAGCTGTCAGTCTCCACCAGCCTGAATGAGAGCATTTCCAGTGACAGAAGTTTGGCAATGCCTGCATTCAGAGCCTGTGCTCGGGGGTGGTTTGCCGAGAATGCCCGCCTTTTCTCCCATGCCTGTACTACCGATGGCTGTAGACTAGGCTGGGAGTGTGAGGATGACTGGGAACGTGGTGCTGTGGGTGGAATTACACTAGGTCTCTGGACAACAGTGCCAGAGGTTCTTCCATGGCGATCCAAGGAGGAAGCCGAAACAGCTGTGTTATGATTAGGCAATTCAGTACCACAGTGAACATAGAGGTCAGAGCACATACAGTGATCTGACAATAACCCAAAAACATAGAACGAGCTCTGAGACGTGGGAACTCTGTTGACCGCAATCCCTGATCCTCTCCAACAAACACTAGAGGCAGCCGTGGATTGCGCCTAACGCTCCCTATGCAACTCGGCACAGCCTGAGAAACTAGCTAGCCTGAAGATAGAAAATAAGCCTACCTTGCCTCAGAGAAATACCCCAAAGGAAAAGGCAGCCCCCCACATATAATGACTGTGAGTTAAGATGAAAAGACAAATGTAGAGATGAAATAGATTTAGCAAAGTGAGGCCCGACTTTCTGAACAGAGCGAGGATAGGAAAGGTAACTTTGCAGTCAACACAAAACCCTAAAAACCACGCAAAGGGGGCAAAAAGACCCTCCGTACCGAACTAACAGCACGGAGCCCCCAGGCCGACCAGGATGAGCCACATGAAAGGCACGAACAAGATCGGGAGCATGGACATCAGAGGCAAAGACCCAGGAATTATCTTCCTGAGCATAACCCTTCCACTTAACCAGATACTGGAGTTTCCGTCTTGAAACACAAGAATCCAAAATCTTCTCCACAATATACTCCAACTCCCCTTCCACCAAAACCGGGGCAGGAGGGTCAACAGATGGAACCATAGGTGCCACGTATCTCCGCAACAATGACCTATGGAATACGTTATGTATGGAAAAAGAATCTGGAAGGGTCAGACGAAAAGACACAGGATTAAGAACCTCAGAAATCCTATACGGACCAATGAAACGAGGTTTAAACTTAGGAGAGGAAACCTTCATAGGAATATGACGAGAAGATAACCAAACCAGATCCCCAACACGATGTCGGGGACCCACACAGCGTCTGCGATTAGCAAAACGTTGAGCCTTCTCCTGGGACAAGGTCAAATTGTCCACTACATGAGTCCAAATCTGCTGCAACCTGTCCACCACAGTATCCACACCAGGACAGTCCGAAGACTCAACCTGTCCTGACGAGAAACGAGGATGGAACCCAGAGTTGCAGAAAAATGGCGAAACCAAGGTAGCCGAGCTGGCCCGATTATTAAGGGCGAACTCAGCCAAAGGCAAAAAGGACACCCAGTCATCCTGATCAGCAGAAACAAAACATCTCAGATATGTTTCCAAGGTCTGATTGGTTCGTTCGGTCTGGCCATTAGTCTGAGGATGGAAAGCCGAGGAAAAAGACAAGTCAATGCCCATCCTACCACAAAAAGCTCGCCAAAACCTCGAAACAAACTGGGAACCTCTGTCAGAAACGATATTCTCTGGAATGCCATGTAAACGAACCACATGCTGGAAGACCAATGGCACCAAATCAGAGGAGGAAGGCAATTTAGACAAGGGTACAAAATGGACCATCTTAGAGAAGCGATCACAGACCACCCAAATGACTGACATCTTTTGAGAGACGGGGAGATCTGAAATAAAATCCATAGAGATATGTGTCCAAGGCCTCTTCGGGACCGGCAAGGGCAAAAGCAACCCACTGGCACGAGAACAGCAGGGCTTAGCCCGAGCACAAATCCCACAGGACTGCACAAAAGTATGCACATCCCGCGACAGAGATGGCCACCAAAAGGATCTAGCCACTAACTCTCTGGTACGAAAGATTCCAGGATGACCAGCCAAGACCGAACAATAAACCTCAGAGATAACTTTATTCGTCCACCTATCAGGGACAAACAGTTTCTCCGCTGGACAACAATCAGGTTTATTAGCCTGAAATTTTTGCAGCACTCGCCGCAAATCAGGGGAGATGGCAGACACAATTACTCCTTCCTTGAGGATACCCGCCGGCTCAGACAAACCCGGAGAGTCGGGCACAAAACTCCTAGACAGAGCATCCGCCTTCACATTTTTAGAGCTCGGAAGGTACGAAATCACAAAGTCAAAACGGGCAAAAAACAGCGACCAACGAGCCTGTCTAGGATTCAACCGCTTGGCAGACTCGAGATAAGTCAAGTTCTTATGATCAGTCAATACCACCACGCGATGCTTAGCTCCTTCAAGCCAATGACGCCACTCCTCGAACGCCCACTTCATGGCCAGCAACTCTCGGTTGCCCACATCATAATTTCGCTCAGCAGGCGAAAACTTCCTGGAAAAGAAGGCGCACGGTTTTATCACTGAGCAATCAGAACCTCTCTGCGACAAAACAGCCCCTGCTCCAATCTCAGAAGCATCAACCTCGACCTGGAACGGAAGCGAAACATCTGGTTGACACAACACAGGGGCATAAGAAAAACGACGCTTCAACTCTTGAAAAGCTTCCACAGCAGCAGAAGACCAATTGACCACATCAGCACCCTTCTTGGTCAAATCGGTCAATGGTTTAGCAATACTAGAAAAATTGCAGATGAAGCGACGATAAAAATTAGCAAAGCCCAGGAACTTTTGCAGACTTTTCAGAGATGTCGGCTGAGTCCAATTATGGATGGCTTGGACCTTAATAGGATCCATCTCGATAGTAGATGGGGAAAAGATGAACCCCAAAAATGAAACCTTCTGCACACCAAAGAGACACTTTGATCCCTTCACAAACAAAGAATTAGCACGCAGGACCTGAAAAACCGTTCTGACCTGCTTCACATGAGACTCCCAATCATCCGAGAAGATCAAAATGTCATCCAAGTACACAATCAGGAATTTATCCAGGTACTCTCGGAAGATGTCATGCATAAAGGACTGAAACACTGATGGAGCATTGGCAAGTCCGAATGGCATTACAAGATACTCAAAATGACCCTCGGGCGTATTAAATGCAGTTTTCCATTCATCGCCTCGCTTAATTCGCACAAGATTATACGCACCACGAAGATCTATCTTGGTGAACCAACTAGCCCCCTTAATCCGAGCAAACAAATCAGATAACAACGGCAAGGGGTACTGAAATTTAACCGTGATCTTATTTAGAAGGCGGTAATCTATACAAGGTCTCAGCGAACCATCCTTCTTGGCTACAAAAAAGAACCCTGCTCCTAATGGCGACGATGACGGGCGAATATGCCCCTTCTCCAGGGACTCCTTCACATAACTGCGCATAGCGGCGTGCTCAGGCACAGATAAATTAAACAATCGGCCTTTTGGGAACTTACTACCAGGAATCAAATTGATAGCACAATCACAATCCCTATGCGGAGGTAGGGCATCGGACTTGGGCTCATCAAATACATCCCGGTAATCAGACAAGAACTCTGGAACCTCAGAAGGGGTGGATGACGAAATTGACAGAAATGGAACATCACCATGTACCCCCTGACAACCCCAGCTGGACACAGACATGGATTTCCAATCTAATACTGGATTATGGACTTGTAGCCATGGCAACCCCAACACGACCACATCATGCAGATTATGCAACACCAGAAAGCGAATAACCTCCTGATGTGCAGGAGCCATGCACATGGTCAGCTGGGTCCAGTACTGAGGCTTATTCTTGGCCAAAGGCGTAGCATCAATTCCTCTCAATGGAATAGGACACTGCAAGGGCTCCAAGAAAAACCCACAACGCTTAGCATACTCCAAGTCCATCAAATTCAGAGCAGCGCCTGAATCCACAAATGCCATGACAGAATACGATGACAAAGAGCAGATCAAGGTAACGGACAGAAGAAATTTTGACTGTACCGTACCAATGGTGGCAGACCTAGCGAACCGCTTAGTGCGCTTAGGACAATCAGAGATAGCATGAGTGGAATCACCACAATAGAAACACAGCCCATTCAGACGTCTGTGTTCTTGCCGTTCAACTCTGGTCAATGTCCTATCGCAGTGCATAGGCTCAGGTTTAAGCTCAGGTAATACCGCCAAATGGTGCACAGATTTACGCTCACTCAAGCGTCGACCAATCTGAATGGCCAAAGACATAGACTCACTCAAACCAGCAGGCATAGGAAATCCCACCATGACATCCTTAAGGGCTTCAGAGAGACCCTTTCTGAACATAGCTGCCAGCGCAGATTCATTCCATAGAGTGAGCACGGACCACTTTCTAAATTTCTGACAATATAACTCTATCTCATCCTGACCCTGACAAAGAGCCAGCAAATTTTTTTCTGCCTGATCCACTGAATTAGGTTCATCGTACAGCAATCCGAGCGCCAGGAAAAACGCATTGATATTACCCAATGCAGGATCTCCTGGCGCAAGAGAAAATGCCCAGTCCTGAGGGTCGCCACGCAAAAAAGAAATAATGATCAAAACCTGTTGAACTGGATCACCAGAGGAGCGAGGTTTCAAGGCCAGAAATAGTTTACAATTATTTTTGAAACTCAGAAACTTAGTTCGATCTCCAAAAAACAAATCAGGAATAGGAATTCTTGGTTCTAACATAGATTTCTGATCAATAGTGTCTTGAATCTTTTGTACTCTTGCCGAGAGCTGATCCACACATGAAGACAGACTTCTAATGTCCATTGCTACACCTGTGTCCTGAACCACCCAAATGTCTAGGGGGAAAAAAAGGCAAAACACAGTGCAGAGAAAAAAAAATGGTCTCAGAACTTCTTTTTTCCCTCTATTGAGAATCATTAGTACTTTTGGCTTCCTGTACTGTTATGATTAGGCAATTCAGTACCACAGTGGACATAGAGGTCAGAGCACATACAGTGATCTGACAATAACCCAAAAACATAGAACGAGCTCTGAGACGTGGGAACTCTGTTGACCGCAATCCCTGATCCTCTCCAACAAACACTAAAGTCAGCCGTGGATTGCGCCTAACGCTCCCTATGCAACTCGGCACAGCCTGAGAAACTAGCTAGCCTGAAGATAGAAAATAAGCCTACCTTGCCTCAGAGAAATACCCCAAAGGAAAAGGCAGCCCCCCACATATAATGACTGTGAGTTAAGATGAAAAGACAAACGTAGAGATGAAATAGATTTAGCAAAGTGAGGCCCGACTTTCTGAACAGAGCGAGGATAGGAAAGGTAACTTTGCGGTCAACACAAAACCCTAAAAACCACGCAAAGGGGGCAAAAAAACCCTCCGTACCGAACTAACGGCACGGAGGTACACCCTCTGCGTCCCAGAGCTTCCAGCAAACAAATAGATAAGCTGGACAGAAAAAAAACCAAACAAAATAGCAAAGGAAAACTTAGCTATGCAGAGCGGCAGGCCACAGGAACGATCCAGGAGGAAAACAAGTCCAATACTGGAACATTGACAGGAAGCCAGGATCAAAGCACTAGGTGGAGTTAAGTAGAGCAGCACCTAACGACCTCACCACATCACCTGAGGGAGGAAACTCAGAAGCCGCAGTACCACTTCCCTCCACCAACGGAAGCTCACAGAGAGAATCAGCAGAAGTACCACTTGTGACCACAGGAGGGAGCTCTGCCACAGAATTCACAACACAGCTGTGCGTGAGCTGGAGGAAGAAGCAACACGAGCTGAAGAGGTGGTAGCTGCCGCTGTTGGTTGGCCTAGGTCTTCAGTGTGTTTTTGTAACTCCACCGCGTGCCTGGTCCGCACATGTTTCCACATATTTGTGGTATTGAGGTTGCTGACACTTTTACCTCTTTTTACTTTCTGATGCTTGCATTTGACAAAACAAATGTCATCTGCAACTGTGTCAAAAAAGGACCAGGCACTGCAAGTCTTGGGAGCGCCCTTTTTGGCTTTTGAAAAAGAGACAGGCTCCTAACTGGTGCCAAAGTGGAGGCTACAGGCTCCGCAGTCTTCCCCCTCCCTCTCCCTCTTTGGCCCGTTAGGGGAATCTCTTCCTCTGAGCTGCTCCCACCACCTTCCTGTTCCTCACGCCACGATGGGTCAAGGACCTCATCATCTCCACTACCCTCTGCCACCAACTGCTCCTCCTGGGTAGTCTCGGCAGCACAGTACGCACCAGAAAGCGGCACCTGAGTTTCATCATCAGATGCGTACTGCGCTGTGGTCACCGCAGGCACTGACCCACCCGCCTCTTCAGAGTCAGAGAGACAAAGCTGTTGGGCATCACTGCACACTGCCTCTTCTTCCATTTCTCCAATACTGCTTGGCTGGCCCCCTGTTTCCAAGCCAAGAGATTCAGAGAACAGAAGTAGAGACGGCTCCTGTCCTGGGCTCTCTGACTGCCTGGCCAATTTGGCAGGTGGTGAAGAGACAGATGGCTGCTCTCCAGTGGCCGGTGCCTGAGAGGATGTGGCACTAATTGAAGTCGATGCATTAGCTGCCATCCATCCGACAACGGCTTCAATTTGATCTTCACGCAGCAGCGGTGCACGGCGCTCTCCGACAAAGCTGCGCATGAAGGACTGTTCCCTGCTGAAACTGGGTGATGATGAGTCACCGGTGCCCGCAGCAGGCACAGAATCACCACGTCCTCTCCCTGCTCCTCTCCCTGCTCCACGCCCACGCCCACGACCCTTACTCCCTGCCCTCTTCATCTTGGTTGACAGATAAAGATAAGCAGAAAAGTACTAAGGCCTTAGTGTGCTTATTCCTGAAATGCTCCTCCTAACAGGTGTAAGAAACACTAATGTTGTAAAGTGTGGACTAGACTTTATTATTGATAAAATGTGGCCTACACAAGTGTTAAGTGGTGTTTGGTGAACTTTACTTTTTTTTTTTTTGGGCAGATCGGGCTACAGAGCGAGTTTAACTCACACAGAGACCGTGCAGACAGCCGTAAACGGCGCTGCAAGGCCCAAAAACCCTCCTCTAGGTTATCCTATCTAGTGTTTTTCCACTATTTTGCTGGAGACGGGTGGAAAGACACTAATAGGAAATTGTTTACAAAATTTTCAACAGGCTGCACTAGTTGAAAAAAAAGGAAAAGTTATTTTACAGTATGAGGCAGTGACAAACCCTGAGCTGAATACAACCGGCTGTGGCTGCACACAGACTACAGGGCGAGCTGCGCTCACACGGAGACCGTGCAGACAGCCGTAAACGGCGCTGCAAGGCCCCAAAAACCCCCTCTAGGTTATCCTATCTAGTGTTTTTCCACTATTTGGCTGGAGACGGGTGGAAAGACACTAATAGGAAATTTTAGAAAAAATGTGCAGCAGGCTGCACTATGAGCAAAAAAGGACAATGGATAGAACTGTGTGAGGCAGTGTGAACCCCCCCTGAGCTGAATACAACCTGGTATATGGCTGCACACAGACTACAGAGTGAGCTGCACACACACACACACTGAGACCTTGCAGAACGCTGTTAAAATAGCGCTGCAAGGCAAGAGCAAGGTGAACTGAACAGTGAACACAGCGTTTGCTAAATTAGCCTTGGAAAAGCAAAATAAAGCAATTAGCTATCTCAACTGGCCCTCAGTTAGAACACAGCGTCCTGTCCCTAACTGAAATCACAGCAGAGTGAGCGCAAAATGGCGGCAGCGTTTTTTATAGTGCAGAGTGACATCATTTCAGCAGCCAATCACAGCCTTGCCAGTACTTACATGCCCACCATGCTAAACAGGATGTGCCCACACTTCCATTCATTCCTCATTGGCTGCTGCGTTCAGTTTGAATTATGGGAACTTCCGATTCCGGTATCCGATACGCAGGAAGTATCGGAATTCGGTATCGGAATTCCGATACCGCAAGTATCGGCCGATACCCGATACTTGCGGTATCGGAATGCTCAACACTAGTCATAACTGATTGAGGGCCCGAAGCTCACGCTCCACAGCTTCCAGTAAGTGTGAGTGTGTACATCTGCATATAGTGTATGAATCTTATACTAATGTACAATGTGTGTAAAGCTGTCAGGGTGTTTACTTGTGTATATGGAGTATGAATGTTTTTACTCATGTACAACGCGTGTAAAGCTGTCAGGGTGTGTGGGCCCTCATTCAGTAAAAGATGATATACCGTAGGTGTTGTGGGATGGGGTCCCCAGTCCCCATAACTGATTGAGGGCTCCGTTCGCATTGAGTTGCTGACAGCAATGAAAAAGGTTTCACTCAGTGTAGCTGTAGCTTGCACACCCCCTCCATCTATCTTTCCTTACAGCAAAGAAGACAGAAGTGTGTGTGAGGGGGAAGGAAGGAGGTATGAAGGTGGCATAGGGAGTTTTATTAGGTAGTAATACAAAACTCAATGTGTGACACTGCCCACTATTCACAAACAAGCCATGAGGCAGGGTAGTCAAAAGTTCCGGGGTCAGATACCAAAAGAGCAACTAGTATACTAAAGGGAAATGACAAAGGCATAGTCAGGTCAAGGCCAGAATACCAGGATGATAAGGGATCAGAGCAAAGGGGCTAGGAAAACAGATGGTCAAAATGAGGTCCAAGATCTGGCAGCAATAGATCAAAAAACAGAGCACAGGAATATAGGCAAACATGCACCACCGAGCAAATACTACGACTGGCAGAGATCTGGGACTGACAGCTAAGTAGCTGGTTAATCACTTAGAACAGGGAACATCTCAAGGAAGTTCAGTACTAGTCTCATATTGGATGGCTTAGCTGTCTATCAAATACTGGCAGTCAGGACGCCCCTGCACTAGACTGGGTGACTGAGCTGTCTATCAATATAATGACAGCTCAGCACCCCCCTGCACTAGATTGCATGACTGAGCTGTCACTCACTGCATCCAAGACACACTGAGCGGAGGAATCATGATAGAATGTAGATACAAGTAGTACTTTAAATGATGCTCTAGACTTCAGACAATCTGCTTCAAACATACAGAAGCAAGGGGAGAGCCCAAAAGAGGATCCTCTGATGCTCTGCTGGGTCAATTTGACACTGTTTTCCATCATATCGCAAAGATGTAGGTGATGTCTTATAGAAGATCGATTTAGTGATATCAAATATTTGTTCACATCGATTCAATACAAAGAAGCTATTTTACAATTACTCTTAATGTCCAACAATGATGGTGAGTTCAATAACTTAATTATGGAACTCTTGGAATTAATACTTACTCACAATGTCTTCCTATTTAAAGATCATTTCTACTTATAGCTCCAGTGCACAGCTATGGGAGTGGCTTGTGTCCTATTCTATGCTAATTTGTTCCTTGAGCTTTAGGAGAGGAAGATCTGCGCTAAACCAATGCCATTAATTGAACATTTTCAATTCTGAGATCGTTTTATTGACAATGTCCTCTGCATTTGGCAGGGACCAGCCAAGGACCTTAATCCTTTTCTGACCCATCCAAACCAAAATCAGATGAACATACACTTAACCTACAAAATGGTTAGAACCAACGTTTGAGTTTCTGGATACGCTACAACAGGTGGACAATAGAGTAATGACTCAGACAGATGTCTTATGGAAACATATACTGTATTGGCAAATACACTCCTGCATGCCACTTCCTCAGATCCAAAGAACATGATAAATGTCATTTCTATTAGACAATTTTTACGTATGTGCGGAATCTGTTCAGGTGAACAATCTTTTGAAAGAAAAAACAAGAATCTCATGATGAGGTTTAAAAAATGAGGTTACTCGGTGGATTCTATTCAACGTGGCTACCTGCGTGCAGGGAGAATGGACAGACAACAGGCCCTCACATGAACCAAATCACATCAGCAAATAAATAATATGGTGAGATTCATCAGTTCATGCAACCCTAGATAGCGTGAAGTCCATGTTACTTTAGTAAGACATTGGATATTACTCCAACTGGATCCAGTACTCAACAAATACTTCCCATCTAAACTAGCACCCATTTACAGACGTTCAACATCTGTTGTGACATAATAGAGTGCCCGGCAGTGCTGACGTCACACACCGGTACTTATACAGGTGCCTGCACTATCATAGCCTCTAGACACTCATCACAGGGGCTATTAGGCACTCTTTAGCCTATATCCCATGGGCATTCAGCAAGGTATAGTGCCACTTGTCAATGTAGAAATCTATGCAGGCGACACAACAGGTGATATTTAGTGCATCTTATTACCTTCTCCCTGTCCTCAAGCGCCTTTTCTTTGGACTATATCCAGTACAAAAGGATAGAAGTGAAGCCTTTCTGGGGTTTTTTACTTGCACTGTCATTGTCATAGACATCTTTATATTCATTGCACAGAATCCTTGAGAATCCCCTTGAGAAAGCGGCGCTCGCAGCCGCGAAACGCGCGTTGGGGTGTTTTTCTTCCGGTCGGACCCTCTCCCTGCATCCCCCATTGGTAAGCCTAACCACGGTATCTGCTTTATTAAGATGCACTGCACACTATTAGTAATATTGCTCTTCTAGTGGTAATTACATTTACCTTAGCATATGTGGGCTTAGTCTCACCGGTTTACAAACATATGGGAGTGTTTTTCTCTCCCTCCGGTTACTATGTTTAGAGACATGGGGATTTGCATGGGGATGGGCTCCCTTTTGTGCCTGAGTGGATGACACCTAAGATGTAACTGCTTTACTATTTTTAGTATCTTTTGTATCAATAAAGTTATGTGTTTACAAAATTATCTATATTGTATGCTCCCTTTTTCTCCAATTTATATGCTTGCTTTGGAGCTTTTCTTGACTGATCTGGGTGCACTTTACGGTTGTGTGCTATAACCCAGACCAGCATTATGATATTGGGACTTTTGTTAATATGTATTAGCACCTATTTTTTTTTACATTTCTATGTGATGTGTGTGTTCAGGAACATTTTTTTTCTTTCTTTCATTCATTATTGATACTCATTGATTGATACATAGTTATGCTACCAAAGAGAGATATGTGGTCACCAGAACTAACGGTCACCCCTGGTTCATAATATAACAATATCTAATATATAAAGCTGAATGTGTATGTATGTATGTGTGTGTGTGTGTGTGTGTGTGTGTGTGTGTGTGTGTGTGTGTGTGTGTGTGTGTGTGTCCGGGATTGGCATCTGCACCGTCGCAGCTACAGCCACAAAATTTTGCACAGTCACACGTCTGGACCCCGAGAGCATCATAGGCTATGTTGTGAGGCGAAATTTTAACCCCGCGCGTTCCAATTCACCAAACAATTTTGCCCCTATCTACATAATGGGGAAAAAGTGAAAGGAAAAGTGTTGGAGGCAAATTGACAGCTGCCAGATGTGAACAAGGGGGAATTAAAGAGTGAGAGCGATGGCGCCAAAGAGTATATACCGTACAGTTGCTAAAGTGGGGCCCCGACATGGGATATTCACCACACACGGGGATATGAACACACACACACAAAATGCACAACACACTACCACGTGCTTGAACACATATACCACCCTCAGCACACATTTCACCACACATACACCAACCTCGCCACATAAAAGTCGAAACACAAAAGTCGCCGCTCAAAACATGCCACGTGCAAAACTAGGCTCACGCAAAACTCACCACACGTGCAAAACTCACCTCATGGAAAACTCGCCACACGCGGAAAAATTGCCACATGCACAAAAGTTGCAACACATGCAAAAGTTGCCTCACACAAAACTTGCACATACTCAAAATGCACCACACATAAAACTCGCCACGCGCAAAACTCGCCATGCGCAAAACTTGCTGCACACAACTTGCTACACTATCCTGTCACATGCAACTCGACACAAAAAGTTGCTACATGCATGTCGCCACACAAAACTCATCTCATAAAAGTCGCTACATGCATGTCGCCACACGCAACTCAACACACACAACTTGACACTTGAAACTCGCCCTAAAACACACACAAGTCTGGTATTATCCTTCAAAAATAAAAATCTGATTAATAAGCAGACAAACTACAAGAGCAACAACTGTACCATATAGGTAATACGGCAGCTGTCAGTCACATGACCTGTCTATTATGTGTATGTGTGAGCTAATATATACTGCCAGGGGGGAGGGCTTCCTGTTGGCTGGGGATTTATCAGGCTGACAATTTAGCTTACAAATACTGAGGTAAAAATGCTGAGCAAATAACGTGTGAACGAGGTCTAATACAGGAGGAGATGACACACAGATATATACTATATACAGGAGGAGATGACACACAGGTATATACTATATAGAGGGGAGATGACACACACATATATACTATATAAAGGGGAGATGACACAGGTATATACTATATACAGGAGGAGATGACACATATTTACTATATACAGGGGAGATGACACAGTTATATACTATATACAGGAGGAGATGACACACTGGTATATACTATATGCAGGGGAGATGACATACAGGTATATACTATATACAGGGGAGATGACACACAGGTATATACTATATACAGGAGCAGATGACACACAGGTATATACTATATACAGGAGGAGATGACTTACAGGTATATACTATATACAGGAGGAGATGACACACGTATATACTATATTCAGGAGAGATGACATACAGGTATATACTATATAAAAGAGGAGATGACACATAGGTATATAGAGGAGGAGATGACATACAGCAGGTATATACTATATACAGGGGAGATGGCATACAGGTATATACTATATACAGGAGATGACATACAGGTATATACTACATATAGGAGGAGATGACATACAGGTATATAGTATATACAGAAGAGATGACATACAGGTATATACAATATACAGGAGGAGATGACACATAGGTATATACTATATACAGGAGATGACATACAGGTATATACTATATATAGGAGGAGATGACATACAGGTATATAGTATATACAGAAGAGATGACATACAGGTATATACTATTTACAGGGGAGATGACATACAGGTATATACTATATACAGGAGATGACATACAGGTGTATACTATATATAAGGGAGATGACAAACATGTATATACTGAGGGGAAAATGAGAAGTGTGAGGTAAAAATTAGGGGTGTGAGGTGAAAATGAAAAGGTGTAAGTGCAAAATGAGAGGAGTGAGGGAAAATAGTAGAGTGATCGGAAAATGACAGATGTGAGGTCGACATGACAAGTGTTAGGGGGGAATGAGAGGAGTGAGGGGGAAAATAAGAGGAGTGAGGGGGAAAATGAGAGGTGTAAGGGAGAAAATGAGAGATGTGAGGGGGAAAATGAGAGGTGTGATGGGAAAATAAGAGAAGTGAGGTGCTATAACTAACCACAGATATTTACTATGCCCAGGCAACGCCGGGCTCTTCAGCTAGTATAATATATAATAATCCTGCACTCATTTATCATTTAATCAATTGTCCACCTGCTAGCAACATACCATCTTGGTCCTTATTGGCAACATCTAGTATAAATAATGACTTTATCAAGACAAAAATTATTTGAAAAAGCCCAGGTGAAACGTGCATTACAGTTTTGGGCTTTCTACCCTCTTGTCAATCTGACCATACACATGGTATGTTTACATTGATATCCCTGTTATTTTCATGGAAACCTAAACTCTGGTGTTTTATTTATTTTACATGAGACATTGTTAGTTTTTCTACATCACTTCATCCTGCTGTTGCACTTACTATTCTAATATACAGTCATGGCTGAAAATGTTGGCACCCTTTACATTTTTCCAGAAAATGAAGCATTTTTCCCAGAAAATCATTGCCATTATACATGTTTTGTTATTCACATTTTTTCCCTTGTGTGTTTTGGAGCAACCCAAAAAAAAACTGAGAAAAAAAAGCAAATTGGACATAATTTCACACAAAACCCCCAAAATGAGCTGGACAAAATTGTTAGCACCTTTCTGTTCAGCCACAACTGATACACTTTTTGTTTTAGTTCTGTTATCTTTGTTTCTGTTGTTTGAGTAGCAGGTGTTTTTCATTTACTCTGTTTGTCTGTCCTATGACCTTTTGGGTGCAGCATTAAATATCTTCCCCTACTGGTGTTTTCTGCTGGTGATAGACTTTGTTGGATTCATTCACTGTGCTGTAGTTTGTGTTGGTTGCAGTTGCTTTGTGTGTGATACCTTTTCTCCTTAGGGAACTGCTACTCTAGCAATCCTAGGAGCCGCTAAGGACATTCAGGATAAGTCGCTGTTGAGTGAGGCTACCATTGCGTTACCTTAGGGTGTCAACCTCCGCAGTCAGGCAGGGACAGACCATGTTAACAGAAGGGCTTTTTCTAGTCTAAGCAGAGACCTTTCAGTTTCATGTATTTGTCTTCCTGGTTTGTATGTTACCCGTGTGAATGTGCATTGGCTGTCATAACAAGAACAATATCCAAGTCCATCTCCAGAGATATTGATGTTCCTTTGCCCATAGTGAACAACATAATCAAGAAGGTTACAGCTCATGGCAATGTAGCTAGTCTCCCCTGACGTGGACGGCAGAGAAAAATTGATGAAAGGTTGGATCAGAGGATAGTCCACATGGTGGATAAGCAGCCCCAATCAAGTTCCAAAGAAATTCAAACTGTCCTGCAGGCTCAGGGTGCATCACTGTCAGTGCAAACTATCTGTTGACATTTGAATGAAATGAGACAATATGACAGGAGGCCCAGGAGGTTCCTACTGCTGACACAACGACATAAAAAAGCTAGACTGTAGTTTGCCAAGATGTTCGTGAGTAAGCCAAAAATCCTTCTGGGAAAGCATCTTGTGGACAGATGAGACCAAGATAGATCTTTTTGATAAAGCACATAATTCTACGGTTTACGGAAAATGTAAAGAGACATACAAAGAAAAGAGCACAGTATACTTACAGTCAAATATGGTGCCTCTGGCACTGAGTGCCTTGACTAAGTGCAAGAAGATCAAAATTCACCGCACATTCCTGAGTTCATGGTGAAAAAGGTTTTTTAATTGAGTCTGTGAACAAAAACAATATTCAAGGTAGGAGGTCTCGGGTCTTAATCATTATGTCGCTGTTGTCTGAAGGTAGAGGAGCAAGGTATCATAATAATGATAGAAGAAGGGGGTAGGATTTCCCTGATTGATCCACAAAGAGGATGCTGAATGCTGGTCTTTTGGCTCTGAATAGCGGCGCTTCCGCACCTTGCTGCTTTTTTGGCGGGAGCACATCTATTCAGAGCCTCCAGACCTCCAGGTTTACCAAGCAACCTTCACTACATCCACCATTCAGCATCCTCTTTGTGGATCTACTAGGTAAATCCTTCACCCTTCTCCTATTATTATTATGATACCTTGCTTCTCTACCTTTAGAAATCAGCTAGATATCAAAAACAGCGACTGAATGATTAAGACCAGGGATGGGTCGAAACGTCGGAATTTAGTTCTAGTCGCTCTTTTGTATAACCATTTGACCTGCTCCCTTGAATATTGTTTTTGTTCATGGCCACAATTAAAAAACCTTTTTCACCATGAACACAAGAGTGTGTGGTGAATTTTGATCTTCTAGTACCAAGGGCTTTACAAGCCCGTACCTCCAGCACCTCACTTCTCGATAATGTGCACACTAAGCTTTACCCTATTGACTGTGTACAAGACATCATGAAATCTGAAGACTGCCAAAGGATTTTGGGTTGCAATGTAGTGCCCAGTGTCAGAAAGATGGGTTTGCGTCCTAGGTTATGGGTCTTCCAGCAGGCTGCAGAGTTCTGAAGTGGTCAGCAGTAAGTCCATATCTAAATCCCATTGAACACCTGTTGAGAGACTCTTATAATTGCTGTTGGGAGAAGGCAGCCTTCAAATATGAGAGACATGGAGTAGTTTACAAAAGAAGAGTGGTCCAAAATTCCAGTTAAAAGGTGTATGAAGCGAGTTGATGGTTATAGGAAGTGACTGATTACAGTTATTTATTCCAAAGACTGTGCAACCAAATATTAAGTTGAGGGTGCCAACAATTTTATCCTGACCATTTTGGGGAATTTGTGTAAAATTATGTCCAACGTGCATTTTTATCTCTGTTTTTTTCTGTGTTGTTCCAATACACTCAAAGGGAATAAACATTTGTACTGTATAACAAAACGTGTAATTGCAATAATTTTATGGGAGAAATACTTCATTTTCTGAAACAATTTCAAGGGTGCCAGCACTTATGTCTATGACTGTATATACCCTTTAAGTAGAGGTCTCATATAATATCATGTTTTCAATGTATAAGCTTTACTGTATACCAACCTTGTACTGGCCATGAATGTGTCCCCCTGTGGGGGCCATCATACAGCATGGAAGACATCATACAGCATTAGGGCTACTAATAGACCTATGATACAGTGAGGGGGCTACTGTGTAGGCCATCAGACAGAGTTGGAGTTACTGTAGGGCCATTATACAGAGTGAGGGCTACAGTGGATGCCATCATTCAGTGTGAGCTCTAGTTTAGGGTCCATAATTCAGCATGGGGGCTACGTTTGGGGCCAGCATACAATGTGGGTACTACTGTGGACTCCATCATACAGTATGGGAGCCATTGTGGGGTCCATAATACAGTGTGGGGGATACTGTGGGAGATATCATACAGTGTGGGGCTACTGTGTGTCCTACCATTCAGTGTTGGGGGGCATTATACTGTGTGAAAGGGAGAAAGCAAAGGAATGGGTCAGAGACTAAGGCAGGGGTGTGGAATCTTTTTTCTGCTAAGGGCCATTTGGATATTCATACCATCCTTCGGGGCTGTACAAATTGCACTTTAACTCCACCCTCAAAGTACATTCTGATGCTGGCACTGGTGTCAGGACATAATCTTTCATTGCACATTCCTCGCCATTCAGTAGTGAATACTGCATGTGTGTGTGTGTGTGTGTGTGTGTGTGCTCACAGAGCAAAAAGAAATTAATGGACCGTAAAATACAGCTTCTGGCCAAAGCACTGCATCCCCAGGAATCTGCCCACAGGCTGGAAAAAAGATAATCAAGGTCTGCAGTGGGTCTGAGGTTCACCACCCCATGGACTAAGGTAACAGAACCCCTAATGAACCCTCTGTATCAAGCTCTGACAATCACTTCTACTAGAATTATTATCTTTTTCACCAAAAAATACCAGCAGAAGTAAAAATCTGGTGTACTTTAGGAGTGTGGCTCAACAGGGACTGCAATTTTCAAGTCAGATAATAATGAGATATACTCATTATTTTCAGACTATTTACACAATACCAGGGACAAATAGCGATATTTGTTCCTAACATCCTATATTTTAAATTTCAGACCTGAGGATAGTTATAAAAAACAATATTGCTTAAATATAATGGGGGCTGTTTTGTTTTATTTAAGGTGTCCAGCGTTTGGCGGATAGCCTAATGAAAACTAAACAGGCACTATTATAGATAAAGTGCTATGACTAAAGGTTTTTGAGTCTGTTATGCGAAAAATACAGCTTGCAATACAACTGACGGTGATTCTTGCTAAGTATTCCTATTCAGAGAGTGCTTCTGGAGGCAAATTCATGCAGTGATGGTTGTTCTAGTGCTGTATTCATGTACTACTGATGAGTCTAAGGATGTATTCATATAGTGATGATGGTCCTGGTGATGTATTCATGTAGTTATGCTTGTTCTGGTGACGTATGCATCACCAAAACCATCATAAGTATATGAATACAAACCCAAACTCATTCATCATTACATTAATACAGGACCAGAGCCATCATCAGAAAATAAATAGGTCATCAGACCCACCATCAATACACAAGTATATCACCAGAGCCACCATGAGTAAATAAATACAATGCCAGTACCATCATAAATACATGAATGTATAACCAGAGCCACCATAAGTACTTGGATACAAGACCCAGGCTTAGTACAGCAATCAATTATCATGTCAGGTCAGCCCCAAATACAATGGTATCGTCTGAACCTACAACTCCCAGTATGTCCTTAATAATAGTAAGGAGATTCTGGGGGTTATCAGTCTTTATCAGACTGCAGACCATGTAAGAACCACAGCAAAGATGAAATACAGGCAGGATCACAAATATATATTTACATCCAGGTACATGTGCTGCCTAATACTGAACGTGTGGACATACCCTTATATGATCAGAAGCACTGATATCTAACACTATCTTGCACCCTATGGCAGCAATATTTATGTTGGTCTTTGTTCAGAGATTTATTTTCAGTAACAGCATGGTCGATTGCTAAGGTTCTGCTATACCCACCCATGATTATGGTGCGCCACCGTAATTGTAAACATGGTTACCTCGTTACAAGTGTTACCCACCTCTCCCCTGCTGTCCTGTGTACACCAAATTATAAATTGAGACAAAATGTTTGTGTAAATTTAGATGATACAGTCTAAAAATGCATCAAATTTATCCAACATCGTGAGCCACTATGATGAATATGACAAATTTTAAGGCTGACTAGTCTAATCTTTCATTGTCTAAAACTTGGGCACTTTTAATAACTGTCCCCCACCTTATTTAGCTTATTCTATTTAATACAGTTCCTACCATAGTATACTTTTGTATTTTCATATTATCAGCTTCCAGGTAGTGCAGAGGAGGACATACAAAGGCCTTGGCCATTTGCACACAATTAGCATTTCAGTTTTACATTGACTCTTACAGTGGGGAAAAAAGTATTTAGTCAGTCACCAATTGTGCAAATCCTCCCACTTAAAAAGATGAGAGAGGCCTGTAATTGACATCATAGGTAGACCACAACTATGAGAGTCAAAATGAGACAACAAATCCAGAAAATCACCTTGTCTGATTTGGTAAGACTTATTTTGCAAATTATGGTGGAAAATAAGTATTTGGTCATTAACAAAAGTTCATCTCAATATTTTGTTATATATCCGTTGTTGGCAATGATAGAGGTCAAACGTTTTCTGTAAGTCATCACAAGGTTGGTACACACTGTTGGTGGTATGTTGGCCCATCACTCCAGGCAGATCTCCTCTAGAGCAGTGATGTTTTGGGCCTGTCGTTGGGAAACAAGGACTTTCAACTCCCTCCAAAAGTTTTCTATGGGGTTGAGATCAGGAGACTGGCTAGGCCACTCCAGGACCTTCATATGCTTCTTACGAAGCCACTCCTTTGTTGCCCTTTCATGTTCTTGAATCAGTCGTCCTGGTCCCTTTGCAGAGAAACAGCCCCAAAGCATGATGTTGCCACCCCCATGCTTCACAGTACGTACGGTGTTCTTTGGATGCAAGTCAGCATTCTGTCTCCCCCAAACACGACGAGTTTTGTTTCTACCAACAGTTCTACTTTGGTTTCATCAGACCATATGACATTCTCCCAATACTATTCTGGATAATCCAAATGCTCTCTAGCAGACTTCAGACAGGCCCGGACATGTACTGGCTTAAGAAGGGGGACACGTCTGACACTGCAGGATCTGAGTCCCTGGTGGCATAGTGTGTTACTGATGGTAGCCTTTGTTATGGTGATCCTAGCTCTATGCAGTCGTTCACTAGGTCCCCCCATGTGGTTCTGGGATTTTTGCTCACCGTTCTTGTGATCATTTTGACCTCACAGGGTGAGATCTTGTGTGGAGCCCCAGATCAAGAGAGATTATCAGTGGTCTTGTATGTCTTCCATTTTCTTATTATTGCTCCCACAGTTGATTTTATCACACCAAGCTGCTTGCAGATTCAGTCTTCCCAGCCTGGAGCAGGGCTACAATATTGTTTCTGGTGTCCTTCGACAGCTCTTTGGTCTTCACTATAATGGAGTTTGGAGTGTGACTGTTTATGTTTGTGGACAGGTGTCTTTTATACTGATAACAAGTTCAAACAGGTGCCATTACTACAACCTCTGGCAAAAATTATGGAATCACTGGCCCTGGAGGATGTTCATTCAGTTGTTTAATTTTGTAGAAAAAAAGCAGATCACTGACATGGCACAAAACTAAAGTCATTTCAAATGGCAAATTTCTGGCTTTAAGAAACACTAAAAGAAATCAAGAACAAAAAATGTGGTAGTCAGTAATGGTTACTTTTTTTTAACCAAGCATTGGGAAAAATTATGGAATCACTCAATTCTGAGGAAATAAATTATGGAATCATGAAAAACAAACAGACAAAAAAACATCACTAGTATTTTGTTGCACCACCTCTGGCTTTTAGAGCTTGCAGTCTCTGAGGCATGGACTTAATAAGTGAAAAACATTACGCTTCATCAATCTGGCTCCAACTTTCTCTGACTGCTGTTACCAGATCAGCTTTGCAGGTTGGAGCCTTGTCATGGATCATTTTCTTCAACTTCCACCAAAGATTTTCAATTGGATTGAGATCCGGACTATTTGCAGGCCATGACATTGACTTTATGTGTCTTTTTTCAAGGAATGTTTTCACAGTTTTTGCTCTATGGAAGGATGCATTGAAAAATGATTTCATCAACCCCAAACATCCTTTCAATTGATGGGATAAGAAAAGTGTCCAAAATATCAACATAAACTTGTGCATTTGTTGAAGACGTAATGACAGCCATCTCCCCAGTGCCTTTACCTGGCATGCAGCCCCATATCATCAATGACTGTGGAAATTTGCATGTTCTCTTCAGACAGTCATCTTTACTCATTATCTTTCATCCATCACGCATATCTTCCCTACCTGATCTATCTATCAAAATAAATGAAATCACACTTTCCCTTGTCCCCAAAATCCGCTGCCTCGGAGTAACCCTTGAGTCTGCCCTGTCCTTCAAACTGCACATCCAAGCTCTCGCCACCTCCTGTCGCCTCCAGCTCAAAAATATTTCCAGAATCTGTCCTTTCCTCAACCCACACTCTACCAAAATTCTTGTGCATGCCCTAATCATCTCCCATCTCGAACACTGCAACATACTCTCGCACCCCTCCAGTCCATCCTTAACTCTGCTGCCCGACTAATTAATCTCTCTCCTCGCTACACTCCTGCTTCACCTCTTTGCAAATCCCTTCACTGGCTCCCAATTTCCCAGAGTATCCAGTTTAAGTTACTAACACTGACCTGCAAAGCAATCCAAAACCTTTCTCCTCCGTATATTTCCACACTAATTTCTCAATATCTTCCCTCACGTAATCTCCGATCCTCCCAAGACCTCCTCCTCTCCTCCACGCTTATTCGCTCCTCACTCAATCGCCTCCAAGACTTCTCCCGAATATCACCCATCCTCTGGAATTCAGTGCCCCAACACATCCAGTTATCCACTACTTTTGGATCCTTCAAAAGAAACCTGAAAGCCCACCTCTTCAAGGAAGCTTACAGCCTGTAAAGATCACACTGCCACCTCAACACCATTGGAGCTACTGCAACCCTCGATCTACTGTCTCCTTCCACATAACCCTGTAGAATGTAAGCCCGCAAGGCCAGGGTCCTCTTCCCTCTGTATCAGTCTGTCATTGTTAGTTTTGTTTACTGTAAGTGATATTTGTATTTTGATGTAACTATGGTGCTATATAAATAAATAATAATAATAAATCTCATTGGAGTGGCATCAAACAAAAGTTTCAGCATCATCTCCTTGCCAAATGCAAATTCGCGATTCATCACTGAATATGAATTTCATCCAGTCATCCACAGTCCACGATTGCTTTTCCTTTGCCCATTGTAACCTTGTTTTTTTCTGTTTAGGTGTTAATGATGGCTTTCGTTTAGCTTTTCTGTATGTAAATCCCATTTCCTTTAGGCGGTTTCTGCAAGTTCAGTGACAGATGTTGACTCCAGTTTCCACCCATTCATTCCTCATTTGTTTTGTTGTGCATTTCCTGTTTTGGAGACATATTGCTTGAAGTTTCCAGTCTTGACACTTTGATGTCTTCCTTGGTCTACCAGTATGTTTGCCTTTAACAACCTTCCCATGTTGTTTGTATTTGGCCCAGATTTTAGACACAGCTGACTGTGAACAACCAACATATTTTGCAACATTGTGTGATGATTTACCCTCTTTTAAGAGTTTGATAATCCTCTCCTTTGCTCAATTGATATCTCTCATGTTGGAGCCATGATTTATGTCAGTCCACTTGGTGCAACAGCTCTCCAAGGTGTGATCACTCCTTTTTAGATGCAAACTAATGAGCAGATGTATTTTGATGCAGGTGTTGTTTTTGGGTATGAAAATTTACAGGGTGATTCCATAATTTTTTCCTCAGATTTGAGTGATTCCATAATATTTTCCCTATGCTTGGTTAAAAAAAGTAGTCGTTACTGACAACCACATTTTTTGTTCTTGATTTCTTTTAGTGTTTGTTAAAGCCAGAAAGTTGCCATTTGAAATGACTTTAGTTGTGTGCTATGTCAGTGATCTGCTTTTTTTCTACAACTGAATGAACGTCCTCCAAGGCCAGTGATTCCATAATTTTTGCCAGGGGTTGTACAAGCAATAAGCCGAGGACAGGGGAGCCTCTTAAAGAAGAACTTACAGGTCTGTGAGAGCCAGAAAACTTGCATGTTTTAGGTGACCAAATATTTATTTTCCACCATAGCTTGCAAAATAAATCTTGCCAAATAAGAGAAGGTGATTTTCTGGATTTGTTTTCTCATTTTGACTCTCATAGTTGTGGTCTACCTATGATGTCAATTACAGGCCTCTCTCATCTTTTTAAGTGGGAGAACTTGCACAATTGGTGGCTGACTAAATACTTTTTTTCCACACTGTAATTTATTGTGCAAAATGTTTTTTTCGGCTTCACTAGACATCTTGATGTGGAAATATTTGGACAAACTCTTTCCAGGAAAGAACGTTAAAAGTGTTTGCAATCTTCTTCAACATTAGATAATACATAACATAATAACTGAATTGATTGGTTACTGGATAACATTATGAAAGTCATGATGACCTGTAATTGGGGATAGCTGCAGCTGCAACTTGTAGAACTGAGGCTGCTAGGCTAGGACATTTGGGACGGGCGGTTTGCAAGTCCCTGTTTTAAACTGGAACATGTAGAGATTCCTACAAGCAGGAGGTATTTTCATTAAAAAAGGTAGGTGCTGAAGCATGGTCTCATTGTCATACAATGTCCCCAATTCTACTTATCCTTGATAGAGATGAGTGAATACATTTCGAAACCTGGTCAGTATTCTGTGGCTGTCCCACGGGAACCCTGATAAACATATCCTACTTTCTGGCATCCGTGGCCTCTGTTTTGATTAACTGGCTTGGCACGAAGCCTTGTGATCCACCAAAAAGGATCAGCGCATGCCATTAGGTAGGATGCGGGTTGCAGTGCTCTCAGTCAGCGGCCACGGAATACTGACCTGGCCGCTGGATTTCGATCCTGCAAATTGATTTGCTTAACTCTAGCCCTTGATACATGAGATACAGTATATCATGTTTTTGTTATAAATGTGCTTAAAACCCCTAAAATGTACCAGTGTGTTTGCTATTTAAAGAGTGGTGGAAAACTCAGTAGCATCCAATATACAGGAACACTAATGAGAATATTGGTTGTTACTTATTGCGGAGTCAATTTCTGACATCTATATGATTAAGGGTTTATAGATGTATGGAAAAACAGCAAAGAATAATCTTCCGATGTCATTTAATCAATATAGGTATGTTTTTATAAACATTTCATATTGACAGACAAGACCAGCGTGACTTTATCTGTAACCCGGCTCATATAGTGAAAATTACAATTTAACGGTGGCTCAGTGGTTGTAGTGCCGGGTCCTGGGTTCAAATCCCACCAAGGGCAACACCTACAAGGCGTTTGTGGGTTTTTATTATTTAAAAACAAAACAAGCACAATTACCGGTTGTAAAATGTATCTGAGATTTAGAGGTCTAATACAACGTAGATAGCTGTCAATTTTGTTCCGCTGCAACTCACTTTCCTGTTCCCCCTTTCATATGGTGTGAGCATGCAGGCATGTGATCTAAATAAGGATATACATTTTTAAAATGTTTTACTGAATACTATTTTCAAAGTTGCTTCATTCTTTTAATTCTAGATGTAATAATGCAAATAAATCAAATTGGTTACAAAGGAGGATGTCATTTGTCATTGCAGATTAAGGGTATGTTCACATGTTGAGTTTTGCATCGTTTTTCGATGCGTTTTTGTCAGGAGGAAAAGAAGCTACATTTAACAGTACCAGCAAAAGATGTGAGGTTTCAGAAATCTCATGCAGATGCTTGATTTTTTTTTCATGACTTCAGCACTGCAGGATTTTTGTAAATCTGCAGCATGTCAATTACTTTTTTACCAATTGAAAGTAACGAGAAACTGTAAAAATGCTGAAAAATGCAAAATAACATTTGTGCTGCATTTTTTAAACTTTTTTTGCAGCTTTTTTGGTGAGTGAAACTATTAATATGTACTGCAGACAAATCACACATGTAATGAAAAAAACACAAAACTTGAGCTTGGTTTAACCCCTTAGGCCGGCGTCACACTCAGCGTATGCAAATACGGTCCGTATATTACGGCCGTAATACGCTGAAAAGTCCCGAAAATAGTGGTCTGTAGCTCCTCCGTAGGCAGGGTGTGTCACCGTTTTTTGCGCATGGCATCCTCCGTATGTAATCCGTATGGCAGCCGTACTGCGTGTTTTTATCGCAGGCTTGCCAAACCGACATACGCCTATACAAGGGATCCATGTGTTAAAAAAAAAATAAAAACATATATACTGAATATATATATATACATATATATATATATATATATATATATATATATCAGTAGACACACATATATATATATATATATTATTCCTTCATACAGCGCGAGATAGCAAAAAGCCGGTAATTCAATTACCGGCTTTTTCTTTCTCCTTCCTAAACCCGACATGATTTGAGACATGGTTTACATACAGTAAACCATGTCTTCTCTCCTTTTTTTTTTGCAGATTACACACTACTGACATTAGTAGTGTGGAATCTGCAAAAAAAAAGGAGAGAAGACATGGTTTACTGTATGTAAACCATGTCTCAAATCATGTCGGGTTTAGGAAGGAGAAAGAAAAAGCCGGTAATTGAATTACCGGCTTTCAAGCTGTATAGCGCTGGAATAAATATTAATATATATACATATATGTGTCTCACTGACATATATATATATACCTATTCTATGTGTACACATTTATTCTACCTATTCTACTGGAAGCTGTCAGTGTGATATTACTGTACACCGCACTGAATTACCAGCTTTTCTCTCTAACACCGCTGCGTATTTCTCGCAAGTTACACTGCTTGTCCGTGTGTAATCCGTATTTTTCACGCTTCCATAGACTTTCATTGGCGTATTTCTTGCGCAGTACGGTGACAAACGCAGCATGCTGCGATTTTCTACGGCCGTAGAAAGCCGTATAATACTGATCAGTAAAATACGGCAGATAGGAGCAGGGGCATAGAGAATAATTGTGCCGTATTTTTTGCGAGTTTTACGGACGTAGTTTCTGCGCTCTTACGTCCGTAAAACTCGCAAGTGTGACGCCGGCCTTAGTGACAGAGCCAATTTGGTACTTAATGACCGAGCCAATTTTTGCAATTCTGACCACTGTCACTTTATGAGGTTATAACTCTGGAACGCTTCAACGGATCCCGCTGATTCTGAGATTGTTTTTTCATGACATACTGTACCTCATGTTAGTGGTAACATTTCTTCGATATTACTTGCGATTATTTATGAAAAAAACGGAAATATGGCGAAAATTTTTAAAATTTTGCAATTTTCAAACTTTGTATTTTTATGCCCTTAAATCAGAGAGATATGTCATGAAAAATAGTTAATAAATAACATTTCTCACATGTCTACTTTACATCAGCACAATTTTGGAAACAAAATTTTTTTTTGTTAGGGAGTTATAAGGGTTAAAAGTTGACCAGCAATTTCTCATTTTTACAACACCATTTTTTTTTAGGGACCACATCACATTTGAAGTCATTTTGAGGGGTCTATATGATAGAAAATAATGAAGTGTGACACCATTCTAAAAACTACACCCCTCAAGGTTCTCAAAACCACATTCAAGAAGTTTATTAACCCTTTACGTGCTTCACAGGAACTGAAACAATGTGGAAGGAAAAAATGAACATTTAACTTTTTTTTGCAAACATCTAAATTCAGAACCATTTTTTTATTTTCACAAGTGTAAAAACAGAAATGTAACCATAAATTTTGTTATGCAATTTCTCCTGAATACGCCAATACCCCATATGTGGGGGTAAACCACTTTTTGGGTGCACCGCAGAACTTAGAAGTGAAGGAGCGCCGTTTGACTTTTTCAATGCAGAATTGGCTGGAATTGAGATCGGACGCTATGTCACGTTTAGAGAGCCCCTGATGTGCCTAAACAGTGGAAACCCCCCACAAGTGACACCATTTTGGAAACTAGACCCCTTAAGGAACTTATCTAGATGTGTGGTGAGCACTTTGAACCCCCAAGTGCTTCACAGAAGTTTATAACGTAGAGCCATGAAAATAAAAAAATCGCTTTTGTTTACACAAAAATGATCTTTTCACCCACAAATTCTTATTTTCACAAGGGTAACAGGAGAAATTAGACCACAAAAGTTGTTGTGCGATTTCTCCTGAATACGTCGATACCCCATATGTGAGGGTAAACCACTGTTTGGGCGCACCGCAGAGCTTGGAAGTGAAGGAGCGCCGTTTTACTTTTTCAATGTAGAATTGGCTGGAATTGAGATTGGACGCCATGTCGCGTTTGGAGAGCCCCTGATGTGCCTAAACAGTAGAAACCCCCCACAAGTGACCCCATTTTGGAAACTAGACCCCTTAAGGAACTTATGTAGATGTGTGGTGAGCACTTTGAACCCCCATGTGCTTCACAGAAGTTTATAATGTAGAGCCGTGAAAAGAAAAAAAAAAAATCACATTTTTTCTACAAAAATGATCTTTTTGCCCACAAATTTTTATTTTCACAAGAGTAACAGGAGAAATTAGACCACAACAGTTGTTGTGCAATTTCTCCTGAGTACGTCGATACCCAATATGTGGGGGTAAACCACTGTTTGGGCGCACGGCAGAGCTCGGAAGGAAGGAGCGCCGTTTTGGAATGCAGACTTTGATAGAATGGTCTGCGGGTATTATGTTGCGTTTGCAGAGCCCCTGATGTACCTAACCAGTAGAAACCCTCCACAAGTGACCCCATTTTGGAAACTAGACCCCCCAAGGAACTTATCTAGATGTGTGGTGAGAACTTTGAATGCCCAAGTGCTTCACAGAAGTTTAGAATGCAGAGTCGTGAAAATAAAAAATATTTTTTTTTCCACAAAAAAGATATTGTAGCCCCCAAGTTTTTATTTTCACAAGGGTAACAGGAGAAATTGGACTGCAATAATTGTTGTCCAATTTATCCCGAGTACGCTGATGCGCCATATGTGGGGGTAAACCACTGTTTGGGCGCACGGCAGAGCTCGGAAGGGAAGGAGCGCCTTTTTGGAATGCAGACTTTGATAGAATGGTCTGTGGGCATTATGTTGCGATTGCAGAGCCCCTGATGTACCTAAACTGTAGTAACCCCCCACAAGTGACCTCATTTTGGAAACTAGACCCCCCAAAGAACTTATCTAGATGTATGGTGAGAACTTTGCATTCTAAACTTCTGTGAAGCATTTGGGCATTCAGAGTCGTGAAAATAAAAAATATTTTTTTTCCACAAAAAAGATATTGTAGCCCCGAAGTTTTTATTTTCACAAGGGTAACAGGAGAAATTGGACCACTAAAGTTGTTGTGCAATTTCTCCTGAGTACGTCGATACCCAATACGTGGGGGTAAACCACTGTTTGGGCGCACGGCAGAGCTCGGAAGGGAAGGAGCGCCGTTTTGGAATGCAGACTTAGATAGAATGGTCTGTGGGCGTTATGTTGCATTTGCAGAGCCCCTGATGTACCTAAACAGTAGTAACCCCCCACAAGTGACCCCGTTTTGGAAACTAGACCCCCCAAGGAACTTATATAGATGTGTGGTGAGAACTTTGAATGCCCAAGTGCTTCACAGAAGTTTATAATGCAGAGTCATAAAAAAAATATATATATATTTTTCCACAAAAAGGATTTTGTAGCCCCCAAGTTTTTATTTTCACAAGGGTAACAAGAGGAATTGGACCCCAGAAGTTGTTGTCCAATTTATTCCGAGTATGCTGATGCCCCATATGTGGGGGTAACCCACTGTTTGGGCGCACGGCAGAGCTCAGAAGGGAGGGAGCACCATTTGACTTTTTGAGCGCAAAATTGGCTATTGTGTTTGGAGACCCCCTGATGTACCTAAACAGTGGAAACCCCCCAATTCTAGCTCCAACCCTAACCCCAACACACCCCTAACCCTAATCCCAACCTGATCCATAATCCTAATCACAACCCTAACGATAATCACAACCCTTACCCCAAAACAACCCTAATGTCAACCCTAACCATAACCCTAATCAAAACCCTAAATCCAACACACCCCTAATCCTAATCTCAACCCTAACCTCAAACCTAACCCTAATCCCAATACACCCCTAATCACAACCCTAACCTTAACCCTAATCCCAAACCTAACCCTAATCCCAAGCGTAACCCTAATGCCAACCCTAACCCTAATACCAACCCCAATCCAAACCCTAACCCTAATCCCAACTCTAACCCTAACTTTAGCCCCAACCCTAGCCCTAACTTTAGCCCCAACCTTAACCCTAGCCCTAAGGCTACTTTCACACTTGCCTTGTTTGGCATCCGTCGCAATCCGTCGTTTTGGACAAGAAACGGATCCTGCAAATGTACCCGCAGGATGCGTTTTTTGCCCATAGACTTGTATTGCCGACAGATCATAGTAACATAGTAACATAGTAACATAGTTAGTAAGGCCGAAAAAAGACATTTGTCCATCCAGTTCAGCCTATATTTCATTATAATAAATACCCAGATCTACGTCCTTCTACAGAACCTAATAATTGTATGATACAATATTGTTCTGCTCCAGGAAGACATCCAGGCCTCTCTTGAACCCCTCGACTGAGTTCGCCATCACCACCTCCTCAGGCAAGCAATTCCAGATTCTCACTGCCCTAACAGTAAAGAATCCTCTTCTATGTTGGTGGAAAAACCTTCTCTCCTCCAGACGCAAAGAATGCCCCCTTGTGCCCGTCACCTTCCTTGGTATAAACAGATCCTCAGCGAGATATTTGTATTGTCCCCTTATATACTTATACATGGTTATTAGATCGCCCCTCAGTCGTCTTTTTTCTAGACTAAATAATCCTAATTTCGCTAATCTATCTGGGTATTGTAGTTCTCCCATCCCCTTTATTAATTTTGTTGCCCTCCTTTGTACTCTCTCTAGTTCCATTATATCCTTCCTGAGCACCGGTGCCCAAAACTGGACACAGTACTCCATGTGCGGTCTAACTAGGGATTTGTACAGAGGCAGTATAATGCTCTCATCATGTGTATCCAGACCTCTTTTAATGCACCCCATGATCCTGTTTGCCTTGGCAGCTGCTGCCTGGCACTGGCTGCTCCAGGTAAGTTTATCATTAACTAGGATCCCCAAGTCCTTCTCCCTGTCAGATTTACCCAGTGGTTTCCCGTTCAGTGTGTAATGGTGATATTGATTCCCTCTTCCCATGTGTATAACCTTACATTTATCATTGTTAAACCTCATCTGCCACCTTTCAGCCCAAGTTTCCAACTTATCCAGATCCATCTGTAGCAGAATACTATCTTATCTTGTATTAACTGCTTTACATAGTTTTGTATCATCTGCAAATATATATATTTTACTGTGTAAACCTTCTACCAGATCATTAATGAATATGTTGAAGAGAACAGGTCCCAATACTGACCCCTGCGGTACCCCACTGGTCACAGCGACCCAGTTAGAGACTATACCATTTATAACCACCCTCTGCTTTCTATCACTAAGCCAGTTACTAACCCATTTACACACATTTTCCCCCAGACCAAGCATTCTCATTTTGTGTACCAACCTCTTGTGCGGCACGGTATCAAACGCTTTGGAAAAATCGAGATATACCACGTCCAATGACTCACCGTGGTCCAGCCTATAGCTTACCTCTTCATAAAAACTGATTAGATTGGTTTGACAGGAGCGATTTCTCATAAACCCATGCTGATATGGAGTTAAACAGTTATTCTCATTGAGATAATCCAGAATAACATCCCTCAGAAACCCTTCAAATATTTTACCAACAATAGAGGTTAGACTTACTGGCCTATAATTTCCAGGTTCACTTTTAGAGCCCTTTTTGAATATTGGCACCACATTTGCTATGCGCCAATCCTGCGGAACAGACCCTGTCGCTATAGAGTCACTAAAAATAAGAAATAATGGTTTATCTATTACATTACTTAGTTCTCTTAGTACTCGTGGGTGTATGCCATCCGGACCCGGAGATTTATCTATTTTAATCTTATTTAGCCGGTTTCGCACCTCTTCTTGGGTTAGATTGGTGACCCTTAATATAGGGTTTTCATTGTTTCTTGGGATTTCACCTAGCATTTCATTTTCCACCGTGAATACCGTGGAGAAGAAGGTGTTTAATATGTTAGCTTTTTCCTCGTCATCTACAACCATTCTTTCCTCACTATTTTTTAAGGGGCCTACATTTTCAGTTTTTATTCTTTTACTATTGATATAGTTGAAGAACAGTTTGGGATTAGTTTTACTCTCCTTAGCAATGTGCTTCTCTGTTTCCTTTTTGGCAGCTTTAATTAGTTTTTTAGATAAAGTATTTTTCTCCCTATAGTTTTTTAGAGCTTCAATGGTGCCATCCTGCTTTAGTAGTGCAAATGCTTTCTTTTTACTGTTAATTGCCTGTCTTACTTCTTTGTTTAGCCACATTGGGTTTTTCCTATTTCTAGTCCTTTTATTCCCACAAGGTATAAACCGCTTACACTGCCTATTTAGGATGTTCTTAAACATTTCCCATTTATTATCTGTATTCTCATTTCTGAGGATATTGTCCCAGATCGTGACGGATGGCCACACGTCGCGTCCGTCGTGCACTGGATCAGTGTTTTGGCGGACCGTCAGCACAAAAAAACGTTCAATGTAACGTTTTTTTGTACGTCACATCCGCCATTTCTGACCGCGCATGCGTGGCCGTAACTCCGCCCCCTCCTTCCCAGGACATAGATTGGGCAGCGGATGCGTTGAAAAACTTCATCCGCTGCCCACGTTGTACACAATTTTCACAACGTGCGTCGGTATGTCGGGCCGATGCATTGCGACGGCCCCGTACCAATGTAAGTGTGAAAGAAGCCTAACCCTAAATTTAGCGCCAACCCTAACCCTAAATTTAGCCCCAACCCTAACCCTAAATTTAGCCCTAACCCTAACCCTAATTCTAGCCCTAACCCTAGCCCTACCCCTAGCCCTAACCCTACCCCTAACCCTACCCCTAGCCCTAACCCTACCCCTAGCCCTAACCCTAGCCCTAACCCTAACCCTACCTCTAGCCCTAACCCTAACCCTACCCCTAACCCTACCCCTACCCCCAACCCTACCCCTAACCCTACCCCTACCCCTAACCCTAACCCTACCCCTAACCCTAACCCTACCCCTAACCCTAACCCTAACACTAACCCTAATTTTAGCCCCAACTGCTCTTCTCCTGCCGGCCGGCAGATGGAGACAGATGGCGGGCACACTGCGCATGCGCCCGCCATTTTCTTTTGCCGGCGGCCAGGAGGAGCAGCAGGAGGACCCAGGGACACAGGTGAGTATGGCAGGGTCCCCGAATCCCCCTATTTCTCTGTCCTCTGATGTGCGATCACATCAGAGGACAGAGAATTACACTTTGACTTTTTTTTTTTTTTGCGATCGCCGGTAAACAGTTAATTACCGGTGATCGCAAAACAGGGGTCGCTAAAACCGACCCCGATCATGCTCTTTGGGGTCTCGGCTACCCCCGGCAGCCGAGACCCCAAAGATTCTCGCGGGGCCAGCCGGCGGGCGCACTGCGCATGCGCCCGCCATTTTGAAGATGGCGGCGCCCACCGGGAGACACGAGGAGCATCGGGGGAGATAGGTGAGTATTGGGGGGCTACCTGGGACCCCTTTTCTCTGTCCTCCGATGTGCGATCATATCGGAGGACAGAGAAATTAAAAAGAGATCGCGTTTTTTTTTGTTTTTTTTTGCGATCGCCGGTAAACGGTTAATTACCGGCGATCGCAAATGCGGGGTGGGTTAAAAAAAACCCGAATCATGTTCTCTGCCGAGGGCAGCCGAGACCCCGGAGAAAATCCGACTCTGGGGGGCGCTATTTTCTTTTTCCACAGCGCCGTTAATTAACGGCGCTGTGGTTTAAGTACCCTTAGCGGCCGCCGTTAAAAGGCATATCGGCGGTCGCTAAGGGGTTAAGTTGGTATACATGCAGCACATAAACACATGTTCACATTGGCCATAAAGCATACAAAACCTACAAAAAACAAAATGAGCAAAAACCCTGCTGTAACAAAATAGTAAAAAGCAAAAGTGCATTTAAATAACAGAGTTCTTAGTAATACTGTTTTTGATCAAAAATAGCATAAAAGCCTTCCCACCGTCGACAAGGTGACCCTAACGGTCTTCCGCTGTCTAAAAAAAAACAACAATGTAGCAAATAGCTGCTTCATAGAGGGAAGATTTTGGCTGTAGCAAAAATGCAATGCGTGAACATACCCTAAGACTATAAGTAAATATTCTCACTTAGGAAAATGCCTCAGGATTGTGATTAATACAGTGCCAAACACTGGTTTACACCAGTAGTGATGTTTAGACCAGGGGTGTCAAACTCATTTTCACCGAGGTCCACATCAGCATTATGGTTGCCTTTAAAGTGCCACTTGAAATTGTAAGTGCTCATGCAGATGTTCGTGGAACATGGTATGTGCAAGCAGAGGTGTATCTAGGGTTTCTGGCACCTGGGGCAAGAATTCAGTTTGGCGTTCCCCACCCCCCCCAGAACATATGCGATTTGCACAATTAGTCATGTACCCACGAGCTCCTCTCTCTAACGCTCTCAATGTTCAGTGAAAAACAGAGAGAAGCAGAAGAGAAGCTCGTTGTCACAGGACTATGAAAATCGCATATGAGTGAAGTGTCCATGTTACGACTACTGAAACCTGCAGAGCTGAATCCTGACATCGCAGGCTTCTGAATTCTCTCAACGAATGCACTGCACACTTTTAGGATTCTCCCTTGCCGGTGGACAGTCATGTCAGCACAAGCATGTGATTTGTATCCTTCTGGCCACATTCTGACTAGATGTGCCCGGCCTCGCTCAGTTAATTTTCATTGACTGAGGCCACACATGTCTAGTCAGCATATGACTGCATGTATGTAAATCGCCAGCACGAGAGAATCCTGACAGTGTGCAGTGTGCACTGTGAGAACTCAGAAGTCTGCAGTCACAAAGAATGACTGCAGACTCATTCCAAACCTGGACATCCCCTTTAATGCTCCTAACATAAATAAAAACATTAGAATTAGTCAGTATCACAAATAACATTTACATCCAGGTACCTGATAGATGATGTTGTCTCTGGAGCCGTTCTTCTTTTCTTCATCTTGTCCAGACCCCATGATGAGTTTTCTCATCCACAGCCGTCTCTGCAGACTTCCATCTTCTCTGCTCTTTTGCAGAAAATCTCCACATGATGCCCTTAAAGATAGAAGTGTCATTATAGTGCTCCCGAATAAAAAATTGCCCCTCACTATATTGTCTGCATAAAATATGACCCCCACATTGTCCCTCTTATGGTACATGCTCTTTACACTGACCTCTCCTTTCCATGCCACCCCCATGTTCACACTGTCCTCTCATACTGTATCCCCCCTATAGGGCCCAGTATTTATACTGTACCATCTCATCACACTCCCCCTCCTTGGTATACTGTCCCCTCCTGGCTGTGCCCTTTCACTGTCCCCTCATGCTACGCATTCACACATCCCAACACCCTCACTCCCTGTACTCTGTCCACATACGGTTTTCCATTGCTACTCATACTGTGTCTGCATACATTCCCCGTTTGCTCCCCATACTGTCTGCACCCATCCCCCATACTGTTTCCTCATATATGCCCTCCATTCCCCGGTACTGTTTCCTCATACATGCCCCCATTCCCCTGTACTGTTTCCTCAAACATGCCCCCCATTCCCCCGTACTGTTTCCTCATACATACCCCCCATTCCCCTGTACTGTTTTCTCATACATGCCCCCATCTCCCCTTTGCTCTTCATTTTGTGTCCTCAAATCTCCCCCACACATTAAATCCCCCATCCTCACTACAAATCTCCCCACACACAATAAATAACTCCATCTCCACTCTAAATATCACCCCACACATTAAATCCCCCATCCTCACTCCAAATCCCCCCCACACATTAAATCCCCCATCCCCACTCCAAATCTCCCCCACACATTACACACCCCCATCCCCATGACAAATCTCCCTCCACACACATTCAATCCCCCATCTCCACTCCAATTCTCCCCACACACAATAAATCCCCCAATCTCCACTCACATTAAATCCCTTCCCCACAATAAATCCCCCATCTCCACTCAAATTAAATCTCCCCATCCAATAATAAATGCCCCCATCCCCACTCACATTAAATCTCCCCCCACAATAAATCCCACCATCACCACTCACATTAAATCCCCCACAATAGATCCCCACATCCCCACTCACATTAAATCCCCCCCACAATATATCCCCCCATCCCCACTCACATTAAATCCCCCCCATTCCAACTCACATTAACTCTCCCCCCTGCTCCTTCGGTGTCTTCAGCTCTACTGGAGCACTTACCACCGATCTGTGTCTCTGACTCTGCTCTGCAGGGCGGGTGAGTGACGCCAGCAGCGTGATCACATAACCTGATCACGCTGCTGGCATTGCTCTGACCCGGCAGTTAGAGCTTCAATTGTACTTGCATCTCAAATGCAGTACAATTGAACACTGGGAGCTGGCGCGCTGCAGCTTCTCTGTGCCGGCTGTCAGCTTGACAGTCGGCACAGAGAACAGCTGACTCCCAGTCTGGAGGGCAGCAGAAAGCAGCCACCGGGGGGAGACACTGCGGACCGCCGCTTTAGGCGGCCCGACTGCATCCCCCTGCCGGGGCACATGCGCCGGTTGCCTCCCTTAGATACGCCACTGTGTGCAAGGACTGCAATGCATGGACTGGCCATGGGCTATAAGAGGGCTGCCCCTGGATAGTATGGCTAAAACACTGTCCCTTGGTAGTAGGACCAAGAAAACTGTCCCTGGGTAGTAGGGCTAAGAGAGCTGTCCTTGGGTTGTAGGGCTAAGTGAGCAGTCCCTGGGTATTATGGCTTAATGAGCTATCGGTGGGTAGTATTGCCAAGAGAACTGTTCCTAGAAAGTAAGGTTAAGATTGCTAATTCTGGTAGTAGATGTCACGGGTATACCACAACAGAGAGGGGTCAAGAGACCACGGTGCTTGGTTTCATGCCCTCCTGCGCTGGTTAGAAGTTCATACTGCTTGGTTCTGGAGTTAGAGGTGTAGTTGGAGTTCATATTTGGAGATTGTTCAGGAGATTATTGCTTGCAGTTTTTGTCTGTGTGCACATCCTCATCCTCTCCTATTTGGTTTCTCCTTCTTTTAACTCCCCTGTGTCCTATTCTGTTGTTTGTTGTGTGTATTTTGTATGAATATAAGTCTGCAAGGACAGGTTCCTCTCCCCTCTGTACAAGTCTGTCATCGTAAATTTGTTTACTGTAAACGATATCTATCTTTGTATGTAACCCCTTCTCATGTACAGCACCATGGAATTAATGGTGCTATACAAAATAAATAATAATAATAATAATAAAAATTGGTATTTTCATTTATCTCCACCGATTGTCTCTTGTTTGTCTGGTTATTGTGTTCCTATACATTTCAGCTTCCCACTATCTCAGATGGGGGAGGGGACCGATCAGGGTAGATATAGGAGCATAGCAAGGCACAAGAACCAGGCATCTCACCTTCAGGATTAATCTGGGGGACAAGGATAGACCATGGTGCCCCTAGTTCTAGGGATCTAGTTGGCCCCAAAGTCCCAACAACACCGTAACAGAAAAACTAAGAGAGTGGTTTTTGGGACATAGGGCTAAGAGTGCTATCACTGGCTAGTAGGGTTAAGAGAGCTGTCCCTGGGTATTAGGGCTAAGACCACTGCACCTGGCCAGTAGAGCTAAGAGAGTTGTCCCTGGGTGGTAGGGCTGAGAAAGCTGTTCCTGGATAATAGGGGTAAGAGAGCTATAGCAGGGCAGTAGGGCTAAGAGCACTGTCCCTGGATAGTAGGGCTAATAGAGATGTCCCTGGGTAGTAGGGCTAAGAGAGCTCTGCCAGACATCATTTCAAGAGTCCAACATGGACTGCTCCATATGCTAAGTACTGGCTGCGTCTTCTCTTATTCTGACTCTGGCTGACTCTGTTCAATATTTGAGTTGGCTGACTGTTTTCCCTTTTTTTTGTGCTGGCTGACTGTGTTCACTGTTGTGCTGGCTGACTTTGTTCAGTGTTTGTACTGGCTGACTGAGTTGACTTTTTTGTGCTGTTTAACTTTGCTCACTTTTTTGTGCTGGCCGACTACATTAACTTTTTGTGCTTTCTGCATTTTCGGCCTTCACTTTTTGTACTGGCTGACTGTAATCACTGTGTGTACCATTTGTGCAGGCTGACAGTGTTCACCCTTTGTGCAGGCTGACTGCATTCACGGCGTGCACTGTTCAGCCACTAAGATAGCACCTGTTCCTTGTGCTGCCACCGCCAAGCACTGGCTGCATCCACTCAGCTTCCAAAATCGCATCTGCTTCCTGTGCTGCCTCTGACTCTTTTTGGTACTGGCTGTGTCGATATAGTAGGCAGCCAGTGCATAGTAGATAGGGTGGCGCCAGCGCAGATGTACACTTCAACACTGTTTTGACTGGCTCTCTACTTTATCCATACAGAGAGCAGGTCGGAGCAGTGTTGAAGTGTGTCCTGACCTCGGCCACAAAGAATAGCATGGTGGGTTGGATTCATCCCCTCAGGCCTTGAGTTTGACACCTCTGTTTTAGACTATTTTGAAAACTATGTAGAAAAAGAGTATGACTGAATGGAATTTTAAATTGCACAACAGCTAATGGTGTGCACAATATTTTGACTCAAAATATTGCTATAAAGTGTCAGCCAAGAAATGACTTGATAAAGAGAAAAGCATGAGTCACTGTGAGAAAATTGACAGTTTCTGTCTGTCTCTTCTAGTTTTAGTCTATATAAATTAAAATTAAGGTAAATCATCTGCAAGGTTTACCCCTAAAAACTGCTCCTACCACCATTTGTGACATGAAAAATTATTTTGAAAGTTAAGTCTATTAGGTAATTTGACAGCTGCACAACCAATAAAAAGTACCTTGAAACACTCCATCATATTAAATGAAGCTTCAAGTCATTCCTGGTCATTCCTTTCTAAACCCACCCCGTTTATTGATGTGGATGATGGCTATAGCTTTATCCACAGGCTAAATGAAATCTGGCTTTGTAGAGATGAAAAATGGCAGAAATTATGCTGAATGTTTGTGTTAGGCGCCAGGATTCTTCCACTGCACCGGATAGATCCCAAGCCTTATCTGCCGCTGTAGTCTCTCATTCAGGCCCAGCCACTGGGGTTGTTACTTAGCACAGACATTCGTCCCAGCATCTTGCAACGCTTTGTAGTTTCCATGTGGTTATTGCTGGCTCTCCAGCTATAGTCTATGGTAACCAGTGGTATACAGAGGCAGCCCTACCCATTGGAGTTTATCCAGAAATTATCTTACTGAGCATGTCCGTTATGTGGCGCCTTCTCATTGGTGCTCGGATGCTGACTGCTCTGGTGATGTGGCAGCTCCGGATTGGCCCATGGGCGACGCCCCGTCTGACTGGGTGAGTGTTTGGGGCGGAGCCTAGTGCATAAAAGGCTTCGAGCGGGATGTGTGTGCGTGTACACGCTACCACTCTGCTCATGTGCTTGAGTTGCTCTTGTACCAGTGTCTGTGTCTAGGCAGGTAGTGTAGGGTGGGAAACCCTGCTTGGCTTAGCCTAGACTTTCCTGGGAGAGCAATAGGGTACCACACCTAGTGTCATATTTGCTTCTTATCCTGTGACGCTTTACAGAATTTTGTGCTTTGCTTACTGTTTGCATATCCGCTCTGTATGCTTTTGTGTGTGTTCAGCACGGGTCAGTTGCGGGGGAAGCCCAACCCACGTGCTTTTCCCTGCAGGTTTAACAGGGTATTGCACACTTCTCATTTTTCAGTGCCGCTCGGTGGTTAGCTGAGCTTGGTACTTATATTTTCTGAGCTTGTTACTCTGCGTCCCGTTTGCTCTGTGTGGTTTTAATTCAGTGTATTCGCTAGTTTTTAATCCGTCATTATTTACGCTAGCAGCAGTATTACAGCTCTACACGGTGGAACCTGGGTTGCAATTGCACTTTATAATTTACTTTAATTTAGTGCAATCTGCCAACCCTAACAGTTTGCCTACGTTATTCATGTTTGCATGTGCCAGTTCCAGAAGTGGACTCTTGACCTTGGCTTTCAGCTCTATGTTAATTAGGTTGGCTTGGTCACTTGGATGGTGTAAAAGTACCCATTGGACCTTTCAGCCTTCGTGCATAAAGTTTTTTTTTTTTCACATGTAACATTATTATAGAGCAGCCATTGACTTTGATGTATAGGTCTGTTGGGAGGATTGAGTGAGACGGGGATAGATGATGAATTCTGTTTTGTCTATGGGGTAACGTTTCTCCTTATGGAGAGTGACATACCAGCTAGCTGGCTTGTCAAGGTAAGGAGGCTTATTCGCCGTGCAATGCTCCTCTGGGTTGATTGTGACTTGCAGGATCGCTACTTCCAACATGTGGCGCTATAGAGTTTAAGTCCTCTTTTTCTCAGGAGAGGCAATTTGCATGTTTTGTCTATGTAAGGGTATGTTCACACTATGCGGTTTTTACTGCGGAACCGCCGCGATTTTGCCGCTGCGGGTCCGCAGCTGTTTTCCATGCAGGGTACAGTACAATGTTACCCTATGGAAAACAAAAACGCTGTGCCCACATTGCGGAAAATCCCGAAAAAAACCGCGCTGAATTGCTGCGGAAAAAAAGAAGGACCATGTCACTTCTTTGTGCAGAATCGCAGCGATTCTGCACCCACAGAAATGCATTGATCCGCTTACTTCCCACATGGGGCTGTGCACACCATGCGGGAAGTAAGCGGATAATGTGTGGGTTATACCCGGGGTGGAGGAGAGGAGACTCTCCTCCAGGCCCCGGGAACCATATTTGAGTAAAAAAAAAAGAATTAAAATAAAAAAATAATGATATACTCACCTCTGAAGTCTCAGCGCTGCACGCGGCCGTCACACAGGTCCTGGTCGCACAGCATCTTTGGAACCGGACCGCCGCCTGCAGCGCCGAGGAGATCGGGACGTCAGAGGGTGAGTATATCATTATTTTTTTATTTTTAACATTACTATTGATGCTGCATATTGCTGCATATGCAGCATCAATAGCAGGGGTAAAATCCCGCAGCGGAACCCGCAGGACAAACCGCGATAAATCTGCAGGGATAACCTCAGCGGGTTTGCCCTGCAGATTTAACAAATCCGCTGCGGGAGAACCCGCAGGACAGGACGCAACGTGTGAATGTGGCCTAGATGTTTAGAAATCGACCAGAGAAGAAAGAGGAAATAGCGGACAGATATTGTGGCATTCTGGTTAGTAGGGAGGTGATATTGGGTCCTGAGAGGTAGATCTGTGTGACATCAACATAAAGATTATACTGAAAGCCATGGGACTCTATGAAATGTTCCAAGCTGAAAGTGTTGATGGAGAAAGCAGGGGTCCTAGAACTGAACCTTGGAAGGCACTGACAGAAAGGGGGTGAGAGGAAAAGGTGGTGCATGAGTGTGAGATGCTGAATGTTTGGTCTGTTAGGTATGAAGATATCCAAGATAGGGAAATATCTGTGATGCCAAGAGATGAGATAATCTGTAGTAAGAGCAAATTATCCACTGTGTTGAAGGCAGAGAACAGGTCCAGGAGGAGGAGGATCGAGTAGTTTCACTTTGCTTTGGCAGTTATTAGAACATTGGTGACTTTAGTTAGGGCAGATTCTGTTGATTGATGTTGTCAGAAGCCAGATTGTAACTGGCCAAAGAGGAAGCAGGAGGAGAGGTGGGAGGACAGTACAAGATGGACATGCTGTTCCAGTAGTTTTAAGGCATAGGGAAGAGGTTTTTGAGGATGGGTGTGTTAGGGCTAGCGGAACGCACCAAATAATAAGACAGATAGAGTATGGTGCGTTCGCAGCCCGGGGTCCACCGTGCAGAGATGGAACCTGCTGCCAAGTAATGATGGACTATATGGCGGTACTCATAAGTATACACACGTGGGTTAAACTTCTCCCAGCGTGAAGGAAGCGATCCTGTTGCGTCACAGGACCGCGGTACCGCACATAGAGCGCGAGCAAGTAGTCAGCGAACTCAACCCCAACTAGGATTGAAGTCCGATTAGACTCTTGCTGGCACAACACCGCAACTGGGTGTGTAAGGAAACTAATTAACAATATTAAGGCACAAGAGTGCATGCGGTGCCGCACTGACGAACGCCACTAACCACCCAGGCTTGGGTAAGGAAAGCACAGAGGAAGTGCACAGCGCCGTACTGGCGGTCACAGCAACTGGACGCTGTAATGTGTGATTCGTGCTGTAGGATAAGTCGGGCGCTAGATAGCAACCATACACCTTCCGCGAACAGACATTCAATAGGGTAGGGGTATCCAAGGACGACTTGCACTCACAACATACACACATTAACAATTGTACACTAGCGCATGGCCGTGCGGTCATGCGCAGTTTATATAGTTGCAGCACAGGAAGTGGCCACAGAAACTTTGCCCTTCCAAGACCTGCCAAGAGGACCAATGGAATGTGCTGCAGAGCCTGAGCACATGACCCTCGATCTCCAACGGGAGATCTTGCCCTGGGCATGCTCAGTGTGTGCAGACAAGGACTTAGTCCCAGAGAAGTCCGCTCGCTGCTGACCAGCACTGGCTTTAATGGCAGAAGCTGAAGAAGCAGCAGTAACTCTCTGTACAGAGTGAGAGTGAGCAAGACGCTGGGACCGACATCCCTGCTGAGCAGACTCCACTGCGGCTGGATAAAAATGGGAGACCGCAGCGGAGATGGCTCGAGATTCCCCCTGTGCAGAAGCGGGAACTCGAGACCTAACATTACCCCTCTCCTAGGGCCCCCCCCTCCTTGGGCCTCGCTACGCTCGAAGGCAGCAATGAGCTGTGGGGCCCGAATATTTTCAGCAGGCTCCCATGACGTGTCCTCTGGGCCATAACCCTTCCAATCCACCAGATAGAACTTTTTGCCGCGTACCACCTTGCACCCCAAAATAGCGTTCACCTCGTAATCGTCCGTAGACGAACCCGATGTCCCGGCAGATGACTCGGAAAACCGGGACATGTATACGGGTTTCAAGAGGGACACATGAAAGGTGTCGGTGATACCCAAGCGTGGAGGAAGAGCCAAACGGTAGACCACAGGATTAACCCGTTCGAGAACCTTGAAGGGACCCAAGTAGCGAGGAGCAAACTTAGTGGACTCAACTCGCAGCCTGATGTTACGGGCGGAGAGCCACACCAAGTCGCCAGGAGCAAAGGTCGCAGCGGGGCGCCGATGAACATCGGCGGAGGACCTCATTCTCTCCTTGGAGGCCCGAATGGCATCCTGCATGCAGTCCCAAATGTCCCGTGCCTCCACAGCCCAGTCTGCCACCCTGGAGTCAGCAGAAGACACAGGCATGGGCACAGGAACACGCGGATGCTGGCCGTAATTTAGGAGGAATGGAGTCTGACCGGTGGAGTCGGCTACGGCATTGTTAAGTGCAAACTCTGCCCACGGTAGCAAGGATGCCCAGTCATCCTGCCTGGCAGAAACAAAATGTCGTAAATATGTGAGCAAGGTCTGGTTGGCCCTCTCTACCAACCCATTCGTCTCGGGATGATATGCCGAAGAGAGATTCAACTCAATACTGAGTAGACGACAAAGCTCTCTCCAGAATCGAGACGCAAACTGGGGACCCCGGTCACTAACAATTTTGTCTGGCATACCGTGTAGGCGAAAGATATCCTTGACGAACAAGACAGCCAACGCCCGTGCAGAAGGTAGCCGTGGAAGAGGCACCAAGTGCACCATTTTGGAAAAATGGTCGGTGATCACCCAGATAATGGTGCAGTTACGAGACTTGGGTAAGCCCACCACAAAGTTCATCCCGACCATCTCCCAGGGCCTGTCCGCCACCGGCAGAGGATAAAGCAAACCAGCTGGCCGTTGTCGAGGAGTCTTGTTCTTGGCGCAAGAGACACACGCCCGAACATACTCTGCGACATCACGAGCCATATGCGGCCACCAGTATGTCCTCGCCAGTAACTCAGATGTCCTTTTGGTACCAAAATGTCCACCCACCCTGGACGAGTGTGCCCAAGAGAGAACCTCCGGTCGCAAACTGGATGGAACAAAAGTCTTGCCTGGGGGCACAGACTCTAGCGAAACCGGGGCCACAGTTCTCAAGCTCTCGGTGGGGACAATAAGCCGAGGCTCCTCCTCCTCCTCCGCAGATGACACAACGGAGCGAGAGAGAGCGTTGGCCCGAATGTTCTTCTCCCCAGAAAGAAAATGGAGGGTGAAATGAAACCGGGAGAAGAATAAGGACCATCTGGCCTGGCGAGAATTCAACCGCTGGGCTGTCTGCAGGTACACCAAATTTTTATGGTCTGTGAAGACTTGGAAGGGAAAACGTGCTCCCTCCAAGAGATGTCTCCACTCCGAGAAAGCCAACTTCATGGCTAGCAACTCCCTGTCCCCGATGGAATAATTCCTCTCTGCTGGTGAGAAGGTCTTGGAGAAAAAGAAGCAAGGATGCTTCCGACCTTGAGCATCCTTTTGGAAGAGGACTGCTCCAGCACCAACAGAAGAGGCATCCACCTCCATGATAAATGGCTTATCAACATCGGGGCGATGTAGGATGGGAGCGCTAGCGAAGTGTGACTTTATAGCGTTAAAGGCCTTGGAGACCTCCTCAGACCACAATTTGGGATTCGCCCCCTTCTTGGTGAGGGCAACCAAGGGAGCTACCAAAGTTGAGAAGTGCGGAATGAACTGGCGATAATAATTAATGAACCCCATAAAGCGCTGCACCGCTTTAAGAGAATGGGGTTCCTGCCAGTCCATCACAGCCTGTAGTTTGGCAGGATCCATAGCCAATCCCTGGGCAGAGATGATGTAGCCTAGGAAAGGTAAGGACTCCTGCTCAAACATACACTTCTCCAACTTGGCATAGAGGGAGTTTGCCCGTAGGAGGTCGAAGACTTTGCAAACATCTCTCCGGTGGGAGTCAATATCTGGAGAGTAGATGAGAATATCATCCAGATAGACTACGACCGAGGTGGAAAGCATATCCCGGAAGATATCGTTCACAAAGTCTTGGAAAACGGCTGGGGCATTACAGAGCCCGAAGGGCATCACCAGATATTCATAGTGCCCATCCCTGGTGTTAAAAGCCGTCTTCCATTCGTCCCCCTCACGGATGCGAATCAGGTTGTAAGCACCCCGCAGATCTAGTTTAGTAAATACCCTTGCTCCCCGAAGCCTATCGAAGAGCTCAGATATCAAGGGCAAAGGATACTTATTTTTAACGGTGATGGCATTAAGACCCCTGTAGTCTATGCATGGACGCAATTCCCCATTCTTCTTCTGCACGAAGAAGAACCCTGCCCCAGCAGGTGACACTGACTTCCTAATGAATCCTCTTGCCAGATTTTCCTGGATGTACTGTGACATTGCCTCCGTCTCCGGGAGAGATAGCGGATAGACTCGACCCCGGGGAGGCTCAGCACCAGGCAAGAGATCAATAGGACAGTCATAGGGGCGATGGGGCGGAAGGATCTCCGCCGCCTTTTTGGAGAACACGTCTGCATAAGACCGATACTGCTTGGGGAGAGAGGAAAGATCTGCGGGTACCTCAGTAGTAGCAACCTGAACGCACTCCCTCTGACACCTACCCCCACAAGATTCGCCCCATCCCAGGATTCTGCCAGAGGACCACTCGATATGAGGAGAGTGGTACCGTAGCCAAGGTATTCCCAACAGGACCTCATCAATTCCCTCAGGAATGACGAGCAGAGATATAATCTCCTGATGAGATGGCGACATGGACAGAGTAAAAGGGATGGTCTGGTGTGTTATCTGTGAGGGCAGTGTCGACCCATTCACCACTCGTACCGTTACTGGTTGAGCTAGCATAACCAGGGGTATTGCGTGACGTTGGGCGAAGGCAGAAGACATAAAATTGCCCTCCGCCCCAGAATCCACGCAGAGCTCTACCGAGTGGGAGAATGAGCCTATAGTAATTGTCCCCTTAAAGGACAATTTAGAGGCAAACGTCGCCGTGTCTAGTGTACCTCCACCTACTACCACTAGACGCTGACGTTTCCTCGACCGCTGAGAACATCTGGTGGCTAGATGTCCTGACTGCTGGCAAACATGACAGACCTTGAGTGCACAAGCGGTCCGGGACTTAGATCCCGCTTGTGACACTTCCCTGGCCTCATGTGACTCAGGAACCAGGACCGGAGATTCCAGAGGTTTGGCGAAGGTAGGAGCCAGCCGAAACCTCTGCCTACACTGGGCTCGCTCTAACCTCCGCTCATTAAAACAGAGGTCAATTCGAGTGGAGACAGTTATTAACTCCTCCAGTGTGGCAGGAATCTCCCTAGTGGCCAGAGCGTCCTTAACGTGGTCAGCCAGGCCCCTCCAAAATATGGGGATAAGAGCTTTATCCGACCAATCCAGCTCAGAAGCTAAAGTGCGGAATTGGACGGCAAAATGACTGACCAAGGACTCACCCTGAGTTAATGCCAGCAGTTGGAGCGCAGTATCATGGGTGACTTGAGGTCCTAAAAAGACCTGTTTCAGAGTGCTCAGAAACAGCGGAGCACTCTGCACCACATGATCGCCACGCTCCCACAGCGGCGTAGCCCATTCCAACGCCCTGTCCGACAAGAGAGACACTATAAATCCCACCTTAGCCCGCTCTGTGGGAAAACGTGCAGCCAGGAGCTCGAGGTGAATAGAGCACTGACTCACAAATCCCCTACAAAATTTGCTATCTCCAGAAAATTTTTCTGGCAGCGGGAGGCGAGAAAGTGTCGGAGCAGGGGTGGCAATGGACAGGGTTGCTGCAGCCACGCTAGCAGCCTGTACAGCAACTGCGGTAACATCCACAGCTGAGGTTGCGCTCTCAAGAGCCGCCAACCTACCCTCCAGCTGCTGGATATACCGCAAGGATTGCTGTTTGTCCGTCATTACTAGCCAGACCCTGGCGCTAGTGTAATGTTAGGGCTAGCGGAACGCACCAAATAATAAGACAGATAGAGTATGGTGCGTTCGCAGCCCGGGGTCCACCGTGCAGAGATGGAACCTGCTGCCAAGTAATGATGGACTATATGGCGGTACTCATAAGTATACACACGTGGGTTAAACTTCACCCAGCGTGAAGGAAGCGATCCTGTTGCGTCACAGGACCGCAGTACCGCACATAGAGCGCGAGCAAGTAGTCAGCGAACTCAACCCCAACTAGGATTGAAGTCCGATTAGACCCTTGCTGGCACAACACCGCAACTGGGTGTGTAAGGAAACTAATTAACAATATTAAGGCACAAGAGTGCATGCGGTGCCGCACTGACGAACGCCACTAACCACCCAGGCTTGGATAAGGAAAGCACAGAGGAAGTGCACGGCGCCGTACTGGCGGTCACAGCAACTGGATGCTGTAATGTGTGATTCGTGCTGTAGGATAAGTCAGGCGCTAGTTAGCAACCATACACCTTCCGCGAACAGACATTCAATAGGGTAGGGGTATCCAAGGACGACTTGCACTCACAACATACACACATTAACAACTGTACACTAGCGCATGGCCGTGCGGTCATGCGCAGTTTATATAGTTGCAGCACAGGAAGTGGCCACAGAAACTTTGCCCTTCCAAGACCTGCCAAGAGGACCAATGGAATGTGCTGCAGAGCCTGAGCACATGACCCTCGATCTCCAACGGGAGATCTTGCCCTGGGCATGCTCAGTGTGTGCAGACAAGGACTTAGTCCCAGAGAAGTCCGCTCGCTGCTGACCAGCACTGGCTTTAATGGCAGAAGCTGAAGAAGCAGCAGTAACTCTCTGTACAGAGTGAGAGTGAGCAAGACGCTGGGACCGACGTCCCTGCTGAGCAGACTCCACTGCGGCTGGATAAGAATGGGAGACCGCAGCGGAGATGGCTCGAGATTCCCCCTGTGCAGAAGCGGGAACTCGAGACCTAACAGGGTGTGATTGAGAAATATTTAATGCATGAGGAGAAACACGAGATTTGTTGATATGAAGACTATGTTAAGGGTTGGAATTAGGTGTGATGGGATCAGGTCACTTGCACAGGTGGTGAGATGTCATCTAGAGAGTAAAGAGGAAAGTTTACCTTCTGTAATGGTAAAGCTGGTTTTGTAGCAAGAGGAATGAGTAGTTAGAAGGAACTGAGAGGACTGTAGGTTAAATCTTTTCCTGATGTTGTCAATCTTCTGATTGAAGTCTTCAGCTGAGATGATAGGAGAGGTAGGAGATACTGGGGGACGGGGGAGAAAATTGAGTTGAATAACTATTTAGGGTTAGGAGACAGGGAGGATATGAGAGATGAGAAGTATGTTTGTTTCGTAGCTGTGAGTGTAGACTTGAAATTAGTGAGGGACTGTTTATATTTAATAAAGTGCTCATTGGAATGGAATCTATTCCATCTCCGCTCAGCAACCCTGGAAGCCTGCCTCAATTCTTCAGGCAGGCTGATATGCCAGGGTTGCCTGTTGATTGTGCAAGCTTTAACATATGTAAAAGGGGCAAGTGACTCGAGAGCTTCAGCTGTTGTGGTGTTATATAAAGTGGCATCAGAATCTGCATTGTGTCTGCTAGAGGGAGGATATCTGAGGTGGTTGGGTCTGTCTCAGACCTCCAGGCCTCTTTCAGATGTATGTGTTTCACGAACGTATTCTATTTGTTTTTTAGTGCTAAAACAGGGTCTTTTTATCATGGGCATTGGACATCTATTGCCTAGGCAGGTGCATTGCAGGGGGCAACACCAACTTTCAATAATAAAATTTCATTGTACTTTTTTTTCACAATCATTTCTTTAGTAGTGGACTTTACTGTAAAATTGGTATCTGTTCAATGAGGTGGAGGGAAGGAGTGAATGGTTGGCCTATGTACAGCAGAGAAATGGAAAGATTCCGAAAATCCTCCCTCTTCCCACTGCAGAATAAAGTCAAGCGGACTCCGATTGGTGTAATGGCAGCTCCTATCTCCTACCAATCACCACAGAGGCACCACCAAGAAAGTACTGGGTGTCTCGCATTTGAAATCCATGTACTTTATCTATTTAACCCCTTCATGACCATGGGATTTTCCATTTTTCCGTGTTCGTTTTTCTCTCCCCTCCTTCCCAGAGCCATAACTTTTTTAATTTTCTGTCAATATGGCCATTTGAGGGCTTATTTTTTGCGGGACGAGTTGTACTTTTGAACAACATCATTGGTTTTACCATATTGTGTTCTAGAAAATGGGAAAAAAAATTCCAAGTGCGGTGAAATTGCAAAAAAGTGCAATCCCATGCGTGTTTTTTGCTTGACTTTTTTGCTAGTTTCACTACACTCTAAAATTGACCTGCCATTATGATTCTCCAGGTCATTACGAGTTCATAGACACCAAAACATATCTAGGTTATTTTTTTATCTAAGTGGTGAAAAAAAATTCCAAACTTTGCTAACAAAAAATTAAAAAAAAATTGCACCATTTTCCGATACCCGTAGTATCTCCATTTTTTGTGATCTGGGGTCGGGTGAGGGCTTATTTTTTGCACACCGAGCTGATGTTTGCAGTGATACCATTTTGGTGTAGATATGTTCTTTTGATCGCCCATTATTGCATTTTAATGCAATGTCGTGGCGACCAAAAAAAGTAATTGCGGCGTTTTGAATTTTTTTCTCACTACGCCATTTAGCAATCAGATTCTGAACGCGGCAATACCAAATATGTGTATATTTGATTTTATTTCTATTCTTTTATTTTGAATGGGGCAAAAGGGGGATGATTTAAACTTTTATATTTTTTTATTTATTTCATATTTTTTAAACATTTTTTTTTTTTACTTTTGCCATGCTTAAATAGCCTCCATGGGAGGCTAGAAGCTGGCACAACTGGATCAGCTCTGCTACATAAATGCGAAGCATAGTTCGCCTCTATGTAGTAGAATTACAGGCTTGCTATGAACGCCGACCACAGGGTGGAGCTCACAGCAAGCCGGCATTAACAACCATAGAGGTCTCAAGGAGACCTCTGGTTGTTATGGCGACGCATCGCTGTCAGGTGACAGGGTCGGCGATGTGCTCATTTCCGGCCGCGCGGCCGGAAGCGGTAGTTAAATGCCGCTGTCAGTGTTCGACAGCAGTATTTAACTAGTTAATAGCAGCGGGTGGATCGCGATTCTACTCACCGCTATTGTATGCACATGTCAGCTGTACAAAACAACTGACATGTCGCGGCTTTGATGTGGGCTCACTGCCGGAGCCCACATCAAAGCAGGGGATCTGATCTCAGATGTATTATCCCGTCTGAGGTCAGAAAGGGGTTAAGCACTATATACTATTCATGGGGGTCTAACGGAACACTTACAAATTTATATGGGACACTTTTGAAACACTGTGGCATGGTGCTATTTGCTGTAGAGTACAAGTAACAAATACCACCATACTGCTATGGATGGATATGGATGAGCTATGTGCACAAAGCTGTTTACGGACTCAATAGACAGTCTGTGTGTCCATATACAGCTATGTGAGAGTGAATATACAGACCCAAAGACTTACTATTGAGCCCGTACACAACTATGTTCGCAGAAGTCATTCAGGAGCTGCGGACTCCAGACCGATGAGCAGCAATGTACAGAACCTGTCATATATAAAAACTTTTATACGAATATTACGTTTTAACAAAAAAATGCTACACCAAGACCGATATTGACATAAAACGGTCACGATATAGTGGCAGATATGAGTTGCACACCAGTGATATTTGTACTATATAGTGGCATGTAAAAGTTTGGGAACCCCTGGTCAAAATTACTGTTATTGTGAACAGTTAAGCAAGTTGAAGATAAAATGATTTATAAAAGACCCAAAGTTAAAGATGCCACATTTTCATTGTATTTTGGACAAACAAAAATATTCTAATTTTTTTACGTTTTAAAAATTACAAAAAGCAAAATGGGGCAATGCAAAATTTTGGGCACCTTTGGAGATTTGTGTGCTCAAATAACTTTGACCAAAATTTCAGACTTTAATTAGCCTGTTAGGGTTATGGCTTGTTTAGTAACATCGTTAAGAAAGGCCAATTGATACAAATTTCACAGCTTTGTGAAAACTCAGCCTCCTCTAATCTTGTGCCCAAAACAGCAGTAATGGGTTCTAATAAGCAGCTGCCTAGCACTCTGAAAATGATGGAAGCCCACAAAGCAGAAGAAGGCTATAAGAAGATACAATAGCAAAGCGTTTTCAAGTTGCCCCTTCCTCAGTGCGAAATGTAAATAAGAAATGGTATTTAACGGGAACAGTGGAGGTTTAGATAAGGTCTGGAAGCAAAATATCAGTGATAGCTGCTTATAGGATTGCTAGAGAGGCAAATCAGAATCCCCTTTGACTGCAAAAAATCTTCAAAAAGAATTATCAGACTCTGGAGTTGTGGTACATTGTGGTATTTCTCCTTCGTCCTCACCATAAAATTCAGCATCAGAAGTATGCTAAACAACATTTAAACAAGCCTGATACATTTTGGAAACAAGTCTTGTGGACCGATGAGGTTAAAATAAAACTCTTTGGCCACAATGACCAAAGGTATGTGTGGAGGAAAAGGGCACAGAATTTCAGGAAAAGAACATCTCACCAACCATTAAGCATAGGGGTGTATCAATCATGCTTTGTGGTTGTGTTGCAGCCAATGGCACGGAGAACATTTCACAGGTAGAGGGAAGAATGAATTCATTGAAATTTCAACAAATTCTTGATGTAAACATAACACCATCTGTAAAAAAGCTGAAGTTGAAAAGAGGATGGCTTCTACAAATGGATAATGATCCTAAACACACACCAAAGTCCACAATAGACCACCTCAAAAGACGCAAGCTGAAGCTTTTATAATGGCCCTCACAGTCCCCTCATCTGAACTTCATTGAAAATCTGTGGCTAGATCTCAACATAGCAGTGTATGCAAGATGACCCAGGAATCTCACAGAACTGGAAACATTTTCCAAGGAAGAATGGATGAAAATCCCTCAAACAAGAATTGAAAGACTCTTGTCTGGTTACATAAAGCGTTCACAAGCTGTGATACTTCAAAGAGGGGGGTGCTACTAGCTACTTACTCAGCAGGGTGCCCAAACATTTGCATCAGCCCATTTTCCATTTTGTAATTTTTAAAATGTAAAAGATTAAAAATATCTACATATTTATATACAGGTATGACTAATTTAAGCTCTATACAACCTGTATGCCCTTTATTGTCTATGCAGCCATTTGGCAAATTAAAAAAATACATTCCCACTACTCCACTGTGTATACAAAGGGGAGTAGTAGGAAAAAGTAAAGAGGAAAGACTGTCCACTTTTGACCTGGTGATAGGTCCTCTTTATATGTTGAAGAGGAAATCTATGGTGTTCGTCTCAGAGAATATGAAAAACTATTTTGTCTAGATGGTATAGAATGCCAGACTTTCTCTTAGTCTATAAATTATCTGACTCAAACAAATGCTGGAGATGTTTAGCATATATTGAATCGTGTTCCTATCTTTGGTGCATCTGTCTAGCTATAACCCCATTTTAGGACCAAATTGAACTAGTGATCTAAAGGGTTACCAATACCAACAGTAAACTATCACTAAACATGAATTCTCTAGTAATACTCTGGCTGGGTATATGGGCAACATATAGAAAAAAAATTATTTTGGGGGACCACATTCTTTGAAGGACAAAGTGACATTTTTATACATAGAAAGCATCTGACAGCACTCCCTATATTGGGGCGCCTGTTCCAAGTCCAAGGAACCCTCCTGGACAGTCCAAGTAATCAAGCAAATAGATGAGCAGAGCTCCATCCAGGTGTAATGGTTAAAAAGAGAAATTAATTCTGCCATTTCAACCACCAATAGGTCTTTGTCAAGCATACAATACAGTGTATAGGGCCAGCTTAAAGAGTGTGAATGCAACACAATGCACCAATCACCACCAAGCCACAGTCCACAATAAAATACTCACAAATCATAACAAATAACAAACATCAGATACATATACAATCAATGTCTTCCAACATATGTGTATTTATCATATATATAATTCAAAAAATCCAACACATATCAAAAATCCACATTCTGTTTACTATTTCATTGACAAATCAATTTAGTGCATCTTGGTTTCCATGGAGATCTTCAACCAATCTTCAGAGTCACATGTTAATTATTCTAATGCATCATATTGATTGAGCCAATAGGATTTATTCCAGATAAAAGCGCCAAAAAATCAAAATATCTATCCATAGTCTTTTCTCAATAGGGCACATACAAATTTACCAATAGAATTAGCCCTATCATATTCTGATCATGCATACATCACCTGAACACACCCTCCTTTAAAGGCACACAGCCGGGTAACAAGCCACGCCGAAGTCGCATCACAAGCGCGCAGGCGCACCGCATCCCAGGAGCGCCCCCGTCACATGATTGGGGCAGGGGCACGACCAGCGATACTACACGCCCACGCCACTCATCAGCAGCACCACGTGACCCCAGCCCGGCTGGATCACCTAGGAGACGCGACCAAGTCATGCAGCTGCAGTCGGGAAAAACCTCACAAAGAGAGAAATTAGTCATCTAAATGAAATCCATCATCAATCGTCCTAAGGGTGAGAATATAAGGCAAAGAAGAGATCACATTTCTTTCAATTTAATCCCACAGCACACATAACTCCATCAAACCATCTTTATTGATCAAAAAGTTGAAAAAATGAAAAAAATATATAAGAGAAAGAAGAAAACAAAAAGAGTTAGTCGGGGCGCAAAAAGAGGGGAACCAATATTTACACATCCATGTCTATAGTACTCCAACATGATCATCATTCATGTCATCCTCAAGTACTCCAATCCCTCTGTTAGCCGACTGTCTTAAGACATATCTAAAAAGATAGAAAAAATGTTTTTATAAGTTAATATCAAAGAAATACATATCTGAAAAAATTAAAAGAAAAAAGATTAAAAGAAAAAAATTCAAAAACTACCGATAATGACAATCAAGAGAGTGGACAATCTGTTCAGGAGGAACTGCCCGTAGATTAAAATCTATGTTTAATCCCCTGGGTTGTAGGGACCCCAGTGTATAAATCCATCACAATTCCTTCTTTTTTAACATCTGTAATCTGTCACCTCCTCTCCTCAATGTTGGAACACTGTCAATGACCCTAAATCTTAATTGATTTACCGAATTTCTATTCTCAATGAAGTGCTTCAGGACTGGCAATTCCGTAAGTCCTGTCCTTATGGTGCTCTTATGTTTGCTGATACGAGCCCTCACTTCCATGGTAGTCTCACCTACATATGTCAAACCACAGGGGCATGCAATCATACATATTACATAGCTCGACGCACAGGTGTTTCTCTCCTTCAAAAAGATCTTTTTACCAGTATGAGGATGATAACAAAAATTCACCCTTCAGCATATTATTACAACAAGCACAATCCAAACACGGGAAATTCCCATGTCTGGCGGTACTTAGAGTCCGTTGAATAGAAATTTTTAGCGTGCCAATATCAGATTTAACTAATTTGTCTCTCAAATTTCGTCCCCTTCTAAACATCTAGACATCATAGGGTATGTCCCAAACCCAGGAACCGATGGCAAACCACGTTGTAGAAGAGCCCAATGTTTTTTTTAAATCCTACCAATCTGACTACTTGCTGAATTATATGTCGATACAAAAGGAATACATTCACACGATTGTTTCATAGATGCCCTATTACGAATAATTTCACGTGAAAAATTCATGGCCCTCTCCTTGTATCTATCCACTTCCTTTCTAGGATAGCTTCTAGCTGTAAATTTAGAACACATCTCATCTAGCCATTGATCGACTATCCTCATCAGACACTATCCTCCGAACCCTTAGCAACTGACTCCAAGGTAGTGAACTCACCATCCCCCTTGGATGATTACTATCAAATAGCAATAAACCATTTCTATCTGTTTCCTTCACATAATTGTCAGTTTTAAGTTTGTCCCCATCCTTGTACACTAAAGTGTCTAAGAATTGTATCTGGGTCGTTGAGTGTGTCAAAGTAAATTGTTATTCCGGATATCTCCGGTTTAAATCTATCTGAAAATCACATAGCTCTTCAGGGCTACCCTCCCATATCAGAAAAATATCATCAATATAGCGCCACCAGGCTCTCACATGGCACCAGAGGATGGAACTGTACACAAACCTGTCCTCGAATACTGCCATATAGATATTAGCATATGTGGGGGCCACATTGGACCTCATGGCGGTACCCCGTAACTGCAGAAAGTAATCATCCCGAAAGAGGAAATAATTCCTCCTGAGGATGAATTCCAGCAATGTTAGGACAAGCTGTGCACAATATGGGGCTACGTCAGAGCCTGATAGCGCACAAGAAACAGCTTCAAGACCTTTATCATGCTCTATCGATGTGTATAAAGACAACATCGAAAGAGACCAGAGTAGATTCAGCAATCAACACATCATTAATCTTATCAAGATAATAATTTGTGTCCTTAACATACGACCGTGCCGAAGCATATGGTCACAATATCGATCAAAAATAGCAGTCTTATTGAACAAAGAACCCCTACCGGACACAATCGGCCATCCTGGAGGGCTAAATAAATCCTTATGAATTTTAGGAAGTGCATGTAGCACAGGGGCAACAGGGGTATCGACAATAAGATATTCAGACAACTTATGGTCAATGAGTCCAGTGGCAAAGGAGTCACTGACCATAAGTTGTAGTTCCCTCTGAAAACGAAGAGTTGGATTACATGATAATTTTTCATATACAGATTCATCATTCAGTTATCTGCCAAATCAGATAAAGCTGATAGTATAAATAATGATGATGATAATTCAGCACAGGGTTTCACATTACGTGAGGTGGGGTTATATAATAAGAGCAATTTTCAACCACCGAGTAAGAATCGTTTTGTGGAATCTTATATTGAACTTGTCTAGAGGGATGTTGAGAAAATGAGGAATAATTTTAGGCCTATACTGACTCAAAATTTGACATCTATTGAGAGATAGACCTTGAATGATTTGGCAGATAATGCCACAATAATGATAAAACCAGCCGATAAAGGTGGGGCGGTGGTGGTTATGGATAGTTCCAAATATAAGGCTGAGATATTACAACAGCTGAATGACGAATCTGTATATGAAAAATTATCATGTAATCCACTTCTTCGTTTTCAGAGGGAACTACAACTTATGGTCAGTGACTCCTTTGCCACTGGACTCATTGACCATAAGTTGTCTGAATATCCTATTGTCGATACGCCTGTTACCCCTTTGCTATATGCACTTCCTAAAATTCATAAGGATTTATTTAACCCTCCAGGACGGCCGCTTGTGTCCGGTAGAGGTACTTTGTTCAATAAGACTGCTATTTTTTTGGATCAGATATTGCAACCATATGCTATTTCGGCACGGTCGTATATTAAGGATACAAATGATTTTCTTGATAAGATTAATGATGTGGTGATTGCTGAATCTACTATCTTGGCCTCTTTCGATGTTGTGTTTTTATACACATCGGTAGAGCATGATAAAGGTCTTGAAGCTGTTTCTTGTGTGCTATCGGGCTCTGACGTGTCCTCACAGTGTGCACAGCTTGTCCTCACACTGCTGGAATTCATCCTCAGGAGGAATTATTTCCTCTTTGGGGATGATTACTACCTGCAGTTACGGGGTACCACCAAGGGGTCCAATGTGGCCCCCACATGTGCTAACATCTATATGGCAGTATTCGAGGACAGGTTTGTGTACAGCTCCATCCTCTAGCGCCATGTGAGAGCCTGGTAGCGCTATATTGGTGATATTTTTCTGATATGGGAGGGTAGCCCTGAAGAGCTATGTGATTTTCAGATAGATTTAAACCGGAGATATCCGGAATTACAATTTACTTTGACACACTCAAAGACCCAGATACAATTCTTGGACACTTTAGTGTACAAGGATGGGGACAAACTTAAAACTGACAATTATGTGAAGGAAACAGATAGAAATGGTTTATTGCTATTTGATAGTAATCATCCAAGGGGGATGGTGAGTTCACTACCTTGGAGTCAGTTGCTAAGGGTTCGGAGGATAGTGTCTGGTGAGGATAGAGTCGATCAATGGCTAGATGAGATGTGTTCTAAATTTATAGCTAGAAGCTATCCTAGAAAGGAAGTGGATAGATACAAGGTGAGGGCCCTGAATTTTTCACGTGAAAGTACTCGTAATAGGGCATCTATGAAACAATCGTGTGAACGTATTCCTTTTGTATCGATGTATAATTCAGCAAGTAGTCAGATTGGTAGGATTTAAAAAAAAACATTGGGCTCTTCTACAACGTGGTTTGCCATTGATTCCTGGGTTTGGGACATACCCTATGATGTCTTTTAGAAGGGGACAAAATTTGAGAGACAAATTAGTTAAATCTGATATTGGCACGTTAAAAATTTCTATTCAACAGACTCTAAGTACCGCCAGACATGGGAATTTCCCGTGTTTGGACTGTGCCTGTTGTAATAATATGCTAAAGAGTGAATTATTTTTATCATCCTCATACTGGTAAAAAGATCTTTTTGAAGGAGAGATACACCTGTGTGTCGAGCTATGTAATATATATGATTGTATGCCCCTGTGGTTTGACAACATAAGCGCACCATAAGGACGGGACATACGGAATTGCCAGTCCTGAAGCATTTCATTGAGAATAGACATTCGGTAAATCAATTAAGATTTAGGGTCATTGACAGTGTTCCAACATTGAGGAGAGGAGGTGACAGATTACAGATGTTAAAAAAAAAGGAATTGACATGGATTTATACACTGGGGTCCCTACAACCCAGGGGTTTAAACATAGATTTTAATCTACAGGCATGTTCATCCTGAACAGATTGCCACTCTCTTGATTGTCATTATCGGTAGTTTTTGAATTTTTTTCTTTTAATCTTTTTTCTTTTAATTTTTTCAGATATGTATTTCTTTGATATTAACTTATAAAGAAATGTGTTCTATCTTTTTAGATATACAGTGGGGCAAAAAAGTATTTAGTCAGTCAGCAATAGTGCAAGTTCCACCACTTAAAAAGATGAGAGGCGTCTGTAATTTACATCATAGGTAGACCTCAACTATGGGAGACAAACTGAGAAAAAAAAATCCAGAAAATCACATTGTCTGTTTTTTTAACATTTTATTTGCATATTATGGTGGAAAATAAGTATTTGGTCAGAAACAAAATTTCATCTCAATACTTTGTAATATATCCTTTGTTGGCAATGACAGAGGTCAAACGTTTTCTGTAAGTCTTCACAAGGTTGCCACACACTGTTGTTGGTATGTTGGCCCATTCCTCCATGCAGATCTCCTCTAGAGCAGTGATGTTTTTGGCTTTTCGCTTGGCAACACGGACTTTCAACTCCCTCCAAAGGTTTTCTATAGGGTTGAGATCTGGAGACTGGCTAGGCCACTCCAGGACCTTGAAATGCTTCTTACGAAACCACTCCTTCGTTGCCCTGGCGGTGTGCTTTGGATCATTGTCATGTTGAAAGACCCAGCCACGTTTCATCTTCAATGCCCTTGCTGATGGAAGGAGGTTTGCACTCAAAATCTCACGATACATGGCCCCATTCATTCTTTCATGTACCTGGATCAGTCGTCCTGGCCCCTTTGCAGAGAAACAGCCCCAAAGCATGATGTTTCCACCACCATGCTTTACAGTAGGTATGGTGTTTGATGGATGCAACTCAGTATTCTTTTTCCTCCAAACACGACAAGTTGTGTTTCTACCAAACAGTTCCAGTTTGGTTTCATCAGACCATAGGACATTCTCCCAAAACTCCTCTGGATCATCCAAATGCTCTCTAGCAAACTTCAGACGGGCCCGGACATGTACTGGCTTAAGCAATGGGACACGTCTGGCACTGCAGGATCTGAGTCCATGGTGGCGTAGTGTGTTACTTATGGTAGGCCTTGTTACATTGGTCCCAGCTCTCTGCAGTTCATTCACTAGGTCCCCCCGCGTGGTTCTGGGATTTTTGCTCACCGTTCTTGTGATCATTCTGACCCCACGGGGTGGGATTTTGCGTGGAGCCCCAGATCGAGGGAGATTATCCATTTTCTAATTATTGCTCCCACTGTTGATTTCTTCACTCCAAGCTGGTTGGCTATTGCAGATTCAGTCTTCCCAGCCTGGTGCAGGGCTACAATTTTGTTTCTGGTGTCCTTTGACAGCTCTTTGGTCTTCACCATAGTGGAGTTTGGAGTCAGACTGTTTGAGGGTGTGCACAGGTGTCTTTTTATACTGATAACAAGTTTAAACAGGTGCCATTACTACAGGTAATGAGTGGAGGAAAGAGGAGACTCTTAAAGAAGAAGTTACAGGTCTGTGAGAGCCAGAAATCTTGATTGTTTGTTTCTGACCAAATACTTATTTTCCACCATAATATGCAAATAAAATGTTAAAAAAACAGACAATGTGATTTTCTGGAATTTTTTTTCTCAGTTTGTCTCCCATAGTTGAGGTCTACCTATGATGTAAATTACAGACGCCTCTCATCTTTTTAAGTGGTGGAACTTGCACTATTGCTGACTGACTAAATACTTTTTTGCCCCACTGTATGTTGAGACAGTCGGCTGACAGAGGGATTGGAGTACCTAAGGATGACATTAATGATGATCATGTTGGGGTACTATAGACATGGATGTGTAAATATTGGTTCCCCTCCCTTTGCCCCCTCGACTGTCTCTTTTTGTTTTCTTCTTTCTCTTATATATTTTTTTCATTTTTTCAACTTTTTGATCAATAAAGATGGTTTGATGGAGTTACGTGTGCTGTGGGATTAAATTGAAAGAAATGTCTCTTCTTTGCCTTATATTTTCACCCTTAGGACGATTGATGATGGATTTCATTTAGATGACTAATTTCTCTCTTTGTGAGGTTTTTCCCGACTGCGGATGCGTGACTTGGTTGCGTCTCATAGGTGATCCAGCCGGGCAGGGGTCACGTGGTGCTGCTGATGAGTGGTGTGGGCGTGTAGTATCGCTGGTCATGTGACGGGGGCGCTTCCTGGATGCGGTGCACCTGTGCGTTTGTGATGCAACTCCGGCGTGGCTTGTGACCCAACTGTGTGCCTTAATGGAGGGCGTGTTCAGGTGACGTATGCATGATCAGAATATGATAGGGCTAATTCTATTGGTAAATTTGTATGTGCCCTATTGAGAAAAGACTATGAATAGGTATTTTTGATTTTTTGGCGCTTTTATCTGGAATAAATCCTATTGGCTCTATCAATATGACGCCTTAGAATAATTAACATGTGACTCTGAAGATTGGTTGAAGATCTCCATGGGAACCAAGATGCACTGAATTGATTTGTCAACGAAATAGTGAACAGAATGTGGATTTTTGATATGTGTTGGAGTTTTTGAATTATATATATGATAAATACACATATGTTGGAAGACATTGATTGTATATGTATCTGATGTTTGTTATTTGTTATGATTTGTGAGTATTTTATTGTGAGCTGTGGCTTGGTGGTGATTGGTGCATTGTGTTGCATTCACACTATTTAAGCTGGCCCTATACACTCTATTGTATGCTTGACAAAGAACTGTTGGTGGTCGAAACGTTGCTTCACTATGGCAGAATAAATTTCTCTTTTTAACCATTACACCTGGATGGAGCGCTGTTCATCTATTTGCTTAATTAAAGTGGCATTTTTAGTGATACCATTTTTTTCTATACATCTTTTGAACTTTATTTTTGTATATATTTAATTTTTTAGAGATTGGATGTGGTGATAGCAAATGTGCACTCATATAGTAGCTACAGTATATCCCCATCCAGGCCCTCATATTATAGCTACCGTATGTCTAGTGATGAGCGAATTAGTTTAAAAAATGAGCGCCAAACAAAAAATCGTCACGAATATGGCACATTCGGATTCGTGATCGGAAACACGAGCAAAATTTTATAAAATCGGAAAAAAAAAGTGCAGAAAAATATTTGCATTGCCACTAAATTATTTTGAGCACTTTGGCTACGATAATGGCGGTATATGATGAGCATTTGGCACGTGTTTGATGAGTGGAGGAGGTTTACAGAACTCAGAGGAGCGATGTGATTGTAAACAGTAATTTATTTTTCTTCTAGTTTAATGTGTGCACATGCGGCTAGCCAATCAGGGCACAGGAAACATCCCCAATGTCCTGACACAACGGTTTGTGTCATTGGCTACTGAAGTCACATGTCCCTCTCCATATAAAGAGCAGACATCTTGTTTTAGCAATGAATAACAAGAAAAAAATTCAGCTTACCCCTGAGATGCTATTCCAATTTTGGAGGAGGACGGCGTACCCGCTGCTGCACAGCGCTGTAGTAAATTGAGAAAAATAAGGATGGAACCAGCTCGACACACCAGAAAAATTAAGAAATCACAAAATCTTTAATGATAATACTTTAAAAATAAAATTAGTATTAATAGAAAAATGGGCATCTCAGACAACAAAATAAAAAATTGGGGTGGTGTGTGTAACAAAGATCAATCCATACGCGTTTCGAGCTTCATGGCTCTTGAACCCTTCATTAAAGATTTTGTGATTTCTTAATTTTTCCGGTGTGTCGAGCTGGTTCCACTCCTATTTTCCTCAATCTTGTTTTAGCGCCATTTTGACACTGTAACAGCGCAGAGAGGTTGCTCATGACGCTGGCACTGTTAGCAGCTAGATTTTAGGTAGTTAGCTAGAAGGTTGTTTATTAGTCAGATAGCTTAGCTAGCAAGTGTCCTGTTTGGCTGTGAGGTTGACCTTCCAGCAGATTTTTTTATTTTGTACCATTACTGAGGTCCACAGACAAAACCAGCAAGGCACATTTTATACAAGTGTGTTGTGCACTGCTCTATTGTGCTCCATGCATGAGTAGACCATTCTAAATCTTATTTTTTTCACTAGCTAAATGTGAAACAGCATCCCATATCACACATTGTAATTTTGTGGTGGTAATATGAAGCTGTCTGCAGACATCATGCACATTAAAAAACAATTCTGTTTCAAAATGTGATACAGCCCGCCATATCCCACCTTGTCATTTAAAAAAAAAAGGGGAGATTCAAATTGTCACAAAGTGGATATACTTCTGTCCTGTTAGTTTGTTGTACATCAGCCAGCCACTTTCTGCCACTTAGATTGCGTTGTTATATTCACTGGGCCTAAGTTGTGGTTCAGTCTCCCCAAAAAAAGGGGAGATTCAAATTCTCACAAAGTGGATATACTTCTGTCCTGTTAGTTTGTCGTATATCAGCCAGCCACTTTCTGCCACTTAGATTGCGTTGTTACATACACTGGGCCTAAGTTGTGGTTCAGTCTCCCCAAAAACATGAGATTTCAAATCTCAACACGTTTATATACACCTTCTACCTTGTTTTACAGTACCATATAACGGTTATTTTGGTTAGATTTTCCAAAAAATGAGGAAGTCAGGTGGAAGAGGCCGTGGGCGGTGGTTGCCAGCTCGTAATGATGGTGGTGGTGGTGCATCTGGTGGTAGTGGCAAAAGCACAATAGCACCTAAGGCTGGAGGTGTTGAGCCAGCGTCATCGTCTGGCTACACAAGGCCTCGAAGGCTCCCTTATCTGGGAGTAGGAAAACGGCTTTTAAAGCCGGAGTAGCAGGAAAAAGTTTTGGCTTTCCTTCCTGACTCAGCCTCTAGCTCTTTTGCCTCCTCTTCAGAAAGTTCCAAATATAAAAGTAGCGAGTCGTCAGTGGATGCTCCCGGTCAGGAACAAGACGTTTCCTTGTGTCCTTCACCCAAACCAAAAGTGAAGGATGTGTCAGACGACTCTACAGGTTACTCCATGGAGCTCTTTACACATACCATGCCTGGGTTAAAACGGGAAATTGTTAACTGCCCATTGCAAGATGAATCGGACATGGAGTGCACTGATGTACAGCCACAGCTAGATTATAATGCTGTTCCATTGACTCAGATCACTCCATTGCCATCGCCGTGTACTGAGCCAGAATCTGACCCTGATGAGACTATGGTGCCCTGTCCCGAACGCTATAGCACCTTATACGGTGACACAGAGGAAGGTGCACATGACATTGAAGAGGAGGTGATAGATGACCCAGTTGTTGACCCAGATTGGCAGCCATTGGGGGAAGAGGGTGCCGCTGCCAGTAGCTCTGAAGCGGAGGAGGATGATTCGCAGCAGCCATCTACATCGCAATAGCTGTCATCTGGCAGGCCCGTATCAGGCCAAAAATATTTGTCAAAAACAAAAACAGTTTTAGGACAGCGTGGCCATCTGGTGAAAGTAGCACAGCGTGTAATGCCTGAAAAGGTATTCCATAGTAGGAAGAGTGCAGTGTGGCAATTTTTTAACCAAGATCCGAATGATCAGTCAAAAGTTATCTGTAAGAAATGCTCAAAGATCTTTAGCAGAGGGAAGAATCTTCAAAATTTAAATACAACGTGCATGCTTAGACATTTAACCAGCATGCACTTGCAAGCCTGGACTAACTACCAAACGTCCCGTATCGTTGGTGCACCTGCTCAGAATTAAGGTAGTCAGCAATGCTACATTGCTTCCCTCACTGTAAGCCCACTGGTTAGGACACCACCAGCAGCAAATGTGGAGGTATCGTCGCAAGGCCAAAGCAGTCAGGTAATCACAAGGTTCTTGGTAGGAAACACTGTATGTAGGCCAACATCGAGAATACCATCACCAACCCTCTCTCAATCTGCCATGTCCACCACCACCACCACCGCTAGTTCCACCATATGCACCTCTCCAGTCCAGCTCACCCTACAAGAGACTCTCATTAGGAAAAGAAAGTACTCATCCTCTCATCCGCGTACACAGGGTTTGAATGCCCACATTGCTAGACTAATCTCGTTAGAGATGATGCCTTACCGGTTGGTTGAAAGTGAAGCTTTCAAAGCCCTGATGGCCTACGCAGTACCATGCTATGAGCTACCCATTCGACACTTCTTTGCGAGAAAAGCCATCCCAGCCCTCCACCAGCATGTCAAAGACCGCATTGTCCATGCACTGAGGCAATCAGTCAGTAGAAAGGTGCACCTCACAACAGATGCATGGACCAGTAGGCATGGCCAGGGACCTTACGTGTCCATCACGGCACACTGGGTTAATGTGGTGGATGCAGGGTACACAGGGGACAGCCATAGTGGGACAGTTCTGCCTAGCCCACGGTCTAGGAAACAGTTGGCTGTAGGCGTTCGCCACCCCTCCTCCTCCTCCTCCTCCTCCAGAAGCGAAAGCTCGTCCACAGAGCGCAGTCGCATGAACACTCCATCCACACCTGCCAGTGTTGCACACGAGGTGTCCCATTATCAAACAGCTAGTGGCAAGCGTCAGCAGGCTGTGTTAGAAATGAAGTGTTTGGGTGACAACAGACACCGCGGAAGTACTGGCCGAGTACTTGCAGCAACAAGGTACATCTTGAGGCAGGCAAGGTAGTCAGTGATAATGGAAGGAATTTTATGGCTGCCATAGCCCTTTCAGAACTTAAACACATACCTTGCCTGGCTCACACCTTGAACCTGGTGGTACAGTGCTTCCTCAAAAATTATCCGGAGTTACCAACCCTGCTCCTGAAGGTGTGAAGACTTTGCTCGCACATCCACCGGTGACCCGTACACTCCAGCCGTATGCTGAACCATCAGCGATCGCTGAATCTTCCCCAGCACCCCCTAATAATCGACGTTGCAACAAGGTGGAACTCCACACTGCACATGGTTCAGAGGCTGTGCGAACAGAGGCGTGCTGTAATTAATTTGTGGGAGGATACACATACACAGGCAGGCAGTTGGATGGCAGACATGGAGTTGTCTGGTGTGCAGTGGTCGAAGCTCCAAGACCTCTGTCAAGTCCTTCAGTGTTTTGAGGAATGCACACAGCTGGTAAGTGCAGACGACGCCATCATAAGCATGAGCATCCCACTAATGCGTCTGCTGATGCAAAGTTTGACGCACATTAAGGACCTGGCGTCTGCAGCCGAGGAGGAGGGAAGCCTTGATGACAGTCAGCCATTGCCTTCTCAGGGAACTCTCCTGGACGAGGTGGCGGATGAAGAGGAGAAGGAGGAGGATGATGGGGATAAATATTTATGGGAGGAGGATGCTTCTCAGGGGGCAATAGAAACTGGTGGCATTGCAAAGTTAGGTACAGGGTTTTTGCGGGACACAAGTGATGTTGATTTGCAAGAAAATGCTCCTCAACCCAGCACAAGCAGTGAATTCACGCCTGGAACATTGGCCCACATGGCTGACTATGCCTTGAGTATCCTAAAAAGGGACCCCCGCATTATCAAAATGATGACCGATGACGATTACTGGTTGGCCTGCCTCCTGGATCCACGATATAAAGGAAAATTACAAAATATCATGCCACATGAGAACCTTGAGCCAATAATGGCTACCAAACAAGCAACTCTTGTAGACCGTTTGGTTCAGGCATTCCCAGCACACAGCGGCGGTGATGGTTCTCACACGGGCCGTAGGGGGCAACATGGCAGAGGTGTTAGAGGTGCACAAATCAGAAGTGGCGTTGGACAGAGGGGTTTTATGACCAGGTTGTGGAGTGATTTCGTAATGACCGCTGACACGACAGGCAGTGCTGCATCGATTCAAAGTGACAGGAGACAGCATTTTTCCAGTATGGTTACGAACTACTTTTCCTCCCTTATCGATGTTCTCCCTCACAGGTCATTCCCATTTGATTACTGGGCATCTAAAATAGACATCTGGCCTGAATTGGCAGAATATGCATTACAGGAACTCGCTTGCCCTGCTTCTAGTGTGCTATCAGAAAGAGTTTTCAGTGCTGCTGGTTCAATACTGACCGGAAAAAGGGCACGTCTCGCTACCCAGAATGTTAATTATCTTACCTTCATTAAAATGAACCAATCATGGATTTCAAATTATTTTGCCCCACCTTCTCCTGCTGACACGTAGCTTGCCTGAAAAATGTCTTGCTTTTGGCCTCCTCTAACTGGCTTCTCCACTTCCTCCATTTGCAGTTGCTGAATGTCCACCATAGGCTATTTTTATACCTCCCTAAATGGGCTGACTCCCCCCACAGGGCGTGGTCACCACCTGGCGCAAGCACCCGTGCAAGTGCCGTTTGCCTGGACAGGTGGGTGCGCCCTCTCTTGGGCCACAGCACTGGCACAGGGTCCCTCATAGTACAATGAAGTGTCTCTGACGGTGGTGGTGCACAACCAACGTCAGACACACAGTCGTAATATGAGGGGCCCTGTGCCAGTACCGCCGCCCACGAGAGAGTGTTCCCCCCCCAGCTCGAACAGTGCTCTACCACTTGCAATACTTACCTCTCCCTGCTCCACCACTGTGTAGTCTGTGCTGTTAAATCCTTCAATGGCACTGCCAATACAAATTTGTTGAAATGATAGATGATAGTTAAAATATACAGGGGCCCTGGCCTCCATTTAGACCAGTTAAGACTTTGCGCCTACTACCACTGTCTGCTACTCAGCAGAGGAGCCCACCCCAGTACCTAGCTTTGCCGCCTATTTAGTCCTGTTACCAATTTTGAACTGCATTTAGCCTACTTTTTTATTTTGGGCCTACTGTGTCTGCACCACTCATTACAATTGTCCTCCACAGAACAAAGCTATGCCGCCTGTTTAGTCCTGTTACCAAATTTGAACTGCATTTAGCCTACTTTTTTATTTTGGGCCTACTAACTGTGTCTGCGCCACTCATTACAATTGTCCTCCACTGAACAAAGCTATGCCGCCTGTTTAGTCCTGTTACCAATTTTGAACTGCATTACACAGCCTGAATCTAACCTTGCTGAAAGTCAGGTTCCCCTTCCCACATACTATACCACATTACACGGGGACAAAGAGGAAGGTGCACATGAAAGTGCAGGTTCCTTTATCAGGTGGGGGGGGGGCATATTCATTGGCACTGGCACAGGGCCCCTCATAGTACGCAAAAGTGTCTCTGGCAGTGGAAGGCGCCACCTGCCGTCAAACACACCACCGTACTATGAGGGGCCCTGTGCCAGTGCCAACTAGTGAGCCCCCCTGCTTGCACTTGCAAAGTTGAAATACTTACCTCTCCCTGCTCCACCGCCATGACGTATTCCGCGTTTCCTGGGCCCACGAAAATCTTGAGCCAGCCCTACCCCCCCACAACTTTAGCCAAATTACCCCCTGTATTCAATGCCTAACTATTATTATGAAGTAAATTAAGATTGACAAGCTTAAGAAATGAGAATTGATGTTTTTGGCATTAAAATGGGCACTGTAGGTGTTTTCCTGTCCTCCACTCACTGCCGACTTTGATTCCCCATTGACTTGCATTGGGTTTCGTGTTTCGGTCGGCCCCCAACTTTTCGAACTAATCAGCCGATTTCACCCAACCCGACTTTTGACAAAGTCGAGTTTCGCGAAACCTGTTGTGAATTCTGTTGTCGAACTCCCTCCTGTGGTCGTGAATGGTACTTCGGTGAGTTCTGTCCATGGACTCCCTCTGGTGGCTGTGAGTGAAGCTGCTGCTTCTGAGGTTCCTTACACAGGTGACGTGGTTTATCCTTTGGTTGGCTGCTCTATTTAACTCCACTCAGATCGTTACTCCATGCCAGCTGTCAATGTTCCTGCATTGGTTCAGTTCGCTCTTGGATCTTTCTGGTGACCTGTCTTCTCCAGCAGAAGCTAAGTTCCTGATAGTTATTATTTGTTCATTGTTTCCTTGTCCAGCTGGTTATCATGATTTTGTCTTACTAGCTGGAAGCTCTGGGATGCAGAGTGGCATCTCCGCACCGTTAGTCGGTACGGATGTCTTTTTGCACACTCTGCGTGGTCTTTTGTAGTTTTTTGTGCTGACCGCAAAGATACCTTTCCTATCCTCTGTCTGTTTAGTAAGTCTGGCCTCTCTTTGCTGAAACCTGTTTCATTTCTGCGTTTGTGACTTTCATCTTTACTCACAGTCAATATATGTGGGGGGCTGCCTTTTCCTTTGGGGAATTTCTCTGAGGCAAGGTAGGCTTTATTTTCTATCTCTAGGGCTAGCTAGCTCTTAGGCTGTGAAGAGGCATCTAGGGAGAGTCAGGAACGCTCCACGGCTATTTCTAGTTGTTGTGATAGGATTAGGGCCTGCGGTCAGCAGAGCTCCCACATCCCAGAGCTTGTCCTGTGTGAGTTTAACTATCAGGTCGTGTCGGGTGCTCCTAACCACCAGGTCATAACAGTACAGCTGGCCCAAAGTATTAATGCATCTCAATAGAGGGATAAGAGAAGTTCTGAGACCATTTTTTTTTCTTTGCACTGTGTTTTGTCTTTCTTTTCCCCTAAACCTTTGGGTGGTTCAGGACACACTTGTAGATATGGACATTCAAGGTCTGTCCTCTTGTCTGGAACATCTCACTGCAAGGGTACAAAACATTCAAGATTTTGTGGTTCAGAATCCTATGTTAGAGCCTAGAATTCCTATTCCTGATTTATTTTCTGGGGATAGATCTAAGTTTCTGAATTTCAAGAATAATTGTAAACTGTTTCTAGCTTTGAAACCCCGCTCCTCTGGTGACCCCGTTCAACAAGTAAAAATCATTATTTCTTTGTTGCGTGGTGACCCTCAAGACTGGGCATTTTCCCTTGCGCCAGGAGATCCTGCATTGCGTGATGTTGATGCGTTTTTTCTGGTGCTTGGATTTCTTTATGATGAACCAAATTCAGTGGATCAGGCAGAGAAAATCTTGCTGGCTTTGTGTCAGGGTCAGGATGAAGCGGAGGTGTACTGTCAGAAGTTTAGAAAGTGGTCTGTGCTTACTCAGTGGAATGAGTGTGCCCTGGCGGCAATTTTCAGAAAGGGTCTTTCTGAAGCCCTTAAGGATGTCATGGTGGGATTTCCCACGCCTGCTGGTCTGAATGAGTCTATGTCCTTGGCCATTCAGATCGATCGGCGCTTGCGTGAGCGCAAAGCTGTGCACCATCTGGCGGTATTCTCTGAGCATAGGCCTGAGCCTATGCAGTATGATAGGACTTTGACCAGAGCTGAACGGCAAGAACACAGACGTCGGAATGGGCTGTGTTTTTACTGTGGTGAATCCACTCATGCTATCTCCGATTGTCCTAAGCGCACTAAGCGGTTCGCTAGGTCTGCCACCATTGGTACGGTACAGTCTAAATTTCTTTTGTCCGTTACTCTGATTTGCTCTCTGTCGTCCTATTCTGTTATGGCATTTGTGGATTCAGGCGCTGCCCTGAATTTGATGGACTTGGAGTTTGCCAGGCGCTGTGGTTTTTTCTTGGAGCCCTTGCAGTATCCTATTCCATTGAGAGGAATTGATGCTACGCCTTTGGCCAAGAATAAGCCTCAGTACTGGACTCAATTGACCATGTGCATGGCTCCTGCACATCAGGAGGATATTCGCTTTTTGGTGTTGCATAATCTGCATGATGTGGTCGTTTTGGGGTTGCCATGGCTACAGGTCCATAATCCAGTGTTAGATTGGAAATCTATGTCTGTGTCCGGCTGGGGTTGTCAGGGGGTACATGGTGATGTTCCATTGTTGTCAATTTCGCCTTCCACTCCTTCTGAAGTCCCTGAGTTTTTATCAGATTACCGGGATGTATTTGAAGAGCCCAAATCCGGTGCCCTACCTCCTCATAGGGATTGTGATTGGGCTATTAATTTGATTCCTGGTAGTAAGTTTCCTAAGGGCCGTCTGTTTAATTTATCTGTGCCAGAGCACGCCGCTATGCGGAGTTATATAAAGGAATCCTTGGAGAAGGGTCATATTCGTTCGTCGTCATCACCATTGGAAGCAGGGTTCTTTTTTGTGGCCAAGAAGGATGGCTCTTTGAGACCTTGTATGGATTACCGCCTTCTTAATAAGATCACAGTCAAATTTCAGTACCCTTTGCCGCTGCTGTCTGATTTGTTTGCTCGGATTAAGGGGGCTAGTTGGTTCACCAAGATAGATCTTCGAGGGGCGTATAATCTTGTGCGAATTAAACAGGGCGATGAATGGAAAACAGCATTTAATATGCCCGAGGGCCATTTTGAGTACCTGGTTATGCCATTCGGGCTTTCTAATGCTCCATCTGTGTTTCAGTCCTTTATGCATGACATCTTTCGAGAGTACCTGGATAGATTCATGATTGTATATTTGGATGACATTTTGGTCTTTTCGGATGATTGGGAGTCTCATGTGAAGCAGGTCAGAATCGTGTTCCAGGTCCTTCGTGCGAATTCCTTGTTTGTGAAGGGGTCAAAGTGTCTCTTTGGAGTTCAGAAGGTTTCATTTTTGGGTTTCATTTTTTCCCCCTCTACTATCGAGATGGACCCTGTTAAAGTTCAGGCCATCTATGATTGGACTCAGCCGACATCTGTGTAGAGCCTGCAGAAGTTCCTGGGCTTTGCTAATTTTTTCCGTCGCTTCATCGCTAATTTTTCTAGTATTGCTAAACCGTTGACTGATTTGACCAAGAAAGGTGCTGATGTGGTCAATTGGTCCTCTGCGGCTGTAGAGGCTTTTCAGGAGTTGAAGCGTCATTTTTCTTCTGCCCCTGTGTTGTGCCAGCCAGATGTTTCGCTTCCGTTTCAGGTCGAGGTTGATGCTTCTGAGATTGGAGCAGGGGCTGTTTTGTCGCAAAGAAGTTCTGATGGCTCGGTGATGAAACCCTGTGCCTTCTTTTCTAGAAAATTCTCGCCTGCTGAGCGCAATTATGATGTTGGCAATCGAGAGTTGTTGGCCATGAATTGGGAATTCGAGGAGTGGCGACATTGGCTCGAAGGAGCTAAACATCGCGTGGTGGTCTTGACGGATCACAAGAATTTGACTTATCTGGAGTCTGCCAAACGGTTGAATCCTGCCCCGGTGTTGGTCGAGGGGGAGTTGGAGTATGTGGTAGAGAAGATTTTGGATTCTCGTGTTTCGAGACGGAAACTCCAGTACCTGGTCAAGTGGAAGGGTTATGGTCAGGAAGATAATTCCTGGGTTTTTGCCTCTGATGTTCATGCTGCCGATCTAGTTCGTGCCTTTCATTTGGCTCATCCTGATCGGCCTGGGGGCTCTGGTGAGGGTTCGGTGACCCCTCCTCAAGGGGGGGTACTGTTGTGAATTCTGTTGTCGAACTCCCTCCTGTGGTCGTGAATGGTACTTCGGCGAGTTCTGTCCATGGACTCCCTCTGGTGGCTGTGAGTGAAGCTGCTGCTTCTGAGGTTCCTTACACAGGTGACATGGTTTATCCTTTGGTTGGCTGCTCTATTTAACTCCACTCAGATCGTTACTCCATGCCAGCTGTCAATGTTCCTGCATTGGTTCAGTTCGCTCTTGGATCTTTCTGGTGACCTGTCTTCTCCAGCAGAAGCTAAGTTCCTGATAGTTATTATTTGTTCATTGTTTCCTTGTCCAGCTGGTTATCATGATTTTGTCTTGCTAGCTGGAAGCTCTGGGATGCAGAGTGGCATTTCCGCACCGTTAGTCGGTGCAGAGGTCTTTTTGCACACTCTGCGTGGTCTTTTGTAGTTTTTTGTGCTGACCGCAAAGATACCTTTCCTATCCTCTGTCTGTTTAGTAAGTCTGGCCTCTCTTTGCTGAAACCTGTTTCATTTCTGCGTTTGTGACTTTCATCTTTACTCACAGTCAATATATGTGGGGGGCTGCCTTTTCCTTTGGGGAATTTCTCTGAGGCAAGGTAGGCTTTATTTTCTATCTCTAGGGCTAGCTAGCTCTTAGGCTGTGAAGAGGCGTCTAGGGAGAGTCAGGAACGCTCCACGGCTATTTCTAGTTGTTGTGATAGGATTAGGGCCTGCGGTCAGCAGAGCTCCCACATCCCAGAGCTTGTCCTGTGTGAGTTTAACTATCAGGTCGTGTCGGGTGCTCCTAACCACCAGGTCATAACAGAAACCCGACTCGATCCTAAAAAAGTAAAAGTCGCTCACCTCTACTCCTAACTGTTGTCTGTCCATCACCAATTCCTTCTCGTCCTTTTCGTGGTCCTTGTCCATTTGTTCCTTCTATGGCAATGGCCTGCGAGATAACAGACCTGAACTTATAGATATTGTTAACCCTAAAGGCATCCTCTTCTGCTTCCTCCTCTTCCCAGGACCACCACCACCTCCTCACTCAGACTATTTAAAGTTAGCTTCAGCATGTAGATGACAGTAATAGTGATGCTGATGATGGCATCATCACCGCTAACCATCTTAGTAGCCATTTCAAAAATGTGCAGAAGGTTGCAGAGGTCCTTCATCTGTGTCCACTATGCAACTGTCAATTGCACCACATCCATACTGCGTTGTGCCAGGATATGCAACATGTCATACTGCACCAGGTTTCAACATTGCTTCCCCAGTCGCTGCAACATCTGCAAAGTTGAATTCCATGGTGTGGTCACATTGCATATCAACCGGTTAACCGGTAGTTCGAAAGAGCTCTATACCAGCATAAGTGGAATGGTGGAAGTCAGCACACACTGACAGTCATTTCTGCAACAGCGCATCCAACCTGGAACAGTGTCATAAGAATTGCTATACCATTAGGTTGAGGATGCGAGCCATGCAAGGCACGATTGTGAGGTTGACCCGACGTAGGGCCTCCACCAGGTTTGCACCATTATCGCACACAGCCTTCCCTGGTTCCAGGTTGAGAGTAGACAGCCATTGCTCAAATTTGGCATGGATAGCTGTCCACAACTATTGATCTGTATGACTGTGATCTTCAAGGCATATTAATTTAAATACTGCCTGATTGCGTTGACCCCTGGCTGCACAGTACGGAGGTGGGGGGATTCCCTCAGCAGTGTTGGAATGCGTGTTTCATTAATGCAGAGGTTGGGAGCGCAGGTGGAGGCTCTAGAGGAGGTGGAGGAAGCAGAAGCACTGGAGGAAGTGTTAGATACAGAGGTTTGTTTCGCAAGCCCTGGGGATTGCAAGACTTGGTGTCTAGTGACACCTTGGTGTCTAGTGCTTTATTTCTCCATCCCCCTGATGTGTACTAATTTATTTCTCCAACCCAAGCTGTTTAGTAGTTTAGTTCTCCAACTCCTGTTGTCTATTAGTTTAGCTCTCCATCTTATGGTGTGTAGTAGTTTAGTTCTCCAACCCTAGCTGTTTAGTAGTTTAGTTCTTCAACCCCTGTTGTCTTTTAGTTTAGTTATCCATCTTATGGTGTTTAGTTCTCCAACCCTAGCTGTTTAGTTTAGTTCTCCAACCCCTGTTGTCTATTAGTTTAGTTATCCTTCTTATGGTGTGTAGTGGTTTAGTTCTCCATCCCCAAGTGCCCTGCAAGCCTTGGCGATTGCAAGACTTGTGGAGAAGCCCCTTCCCCGACTGCCACCAGAGTCATCCAGTGGCCAGTCATCGAGATGTAATGGGAGGAGGAAGAATCAGAAGATGAGGTTGATGGGGTGGACGGTGGCTGGCGAGGCCCGCTAGTCTGCATTTTAGCACAGGGAGATTCCAAGATTGACGCATGTTGCTCGCGCATGTGCCAGTTCATGCATGTAGTGTTCAAATTATTGCATTTTTTTAACTCTACTCTGTCATCTTTTAAAAAGTTGGCAGATAACGTGGCGTGATTTTTTACATTTTTGCCGGTCTGAAAAAAGATACAAGCTAGGCAACTGGAGACCCGTGAACACTGCTGGCCACTGCCAGAGTTGGGGCTCAGGATGCATTGCTTGTCGTGGTTGCATAACTCTGTCTGAGAGAAGCCACAATGTAACCTTCTTGTCTGCCTCCTCCTCCTTTGCTGTGTTACTCAGCTGTATGCCTCTGGGTTTACACCAAGTGTGATCTACCACCTCATTGTCATCTCTGCTCTCCCACTCCTCACCCTGAGAGTCACCCTTCTCCTCATCCTGCCCTGACAACCCAGTACAGTCTGTAAGTGCCTCAATTATCTGAATCTTGTCACGAATAGATAGATTACCTCTTCCCACCGGGTTTAACGTCTGTTGATGAGGATTTGGATTCTTCTCGTACCCTACTTCGTCTGACACTGGATCAAACATTAAAAAAATTTGGGCAGATGATTTCCTCCATTTGACGCTGTGAATCTTTGGAGGACACTTCAGATGCCCATGGCATACAATGTGTGAACAGATCTGCTATCTGTGGTTCCCAATGGTCAGTTGGGCGGTTGTAGAGTTGTGACGTGGGGGAAAACAAGGGTAATTGGGGTGCCACCTACGAGGACTGTACTGTGTGTGATGTTAAGGTGGAGGAAGAGGAGCAGAGGTCACTTGATGCAGTGCTTGCCATCTACTGGAGCACATTTTCTTTCTGGCCCTCATCTACAAAGCGTATCTCTGTGCGGCTGCCAAAAAAAGGGAGGGAGTAGCCTATCCAGTAACAGAAGTTGTAAAAATACTGTGCAATTGCTCACTGCAGCAAAACAAACCTACTTCTCATCCCTCATATCATACCTGTCTCACAACCCTAATCAGCTTTTCAGTAAATTCAATTCTTTCCTCCATCCACAAGCTCCTCCTCACTCTCCTCTCATCTCAGCTGAAGACTTTGCCTCACCACCTGGGCACTTGACCCAATGACATCCCACCTCATTCCAAACCTTACCACAGTCTTCATCCCAAGCCTAACCCACCTCTTCAACCTGTCACTAACAACTGGTGTCTTCCCCTCCTGATTGAAACATACCTCGATCACACACATCTTCAAAAAGCCCACCCTTGACCCATACTCTTGAACTGACCTCCCATTTTCCCTCTTGCTACCTCTTTGACCGCTTACAACCTGGATTTAGACTGCACCATTCCACTGAAACTGCCATGACTAAAGTCACCAACGACCTAATAACCGCCAAATCAATGCCATACTAGATGGTCCTCCTCCTTCTCCTGGACTTGGCTTCTGCCATTGACACAGTGGACCATTACCTCTAACAAAAGACTTTCTGATCTGTTGCCATTACAGACTTGGCCTTTTGTTGGATCTCCTCGTACCTAACAGACAGGACATTCAGTGTCTCCCACTCACACGCCACCTTCTCATCTCGCCCCCTATGTGTCAGTGTCACCCAAGGTTCAGTTGTATGCCAGGGCACTATGCGTAGGGCGCGCCCACGATCCCTCCTCCTAAAGGGACTGCCCGCGTCAACCTAAGGTCTTCCCAGCCTATAGCTGGATGACACCTTCTATTTAAGGCTTCTCCTCCAATATGGAGGTGCCTGAGCTAGGTTGTTAGTTTGCCTTGCGTGCTTGCCAGATGTCAGGTTCCCCTGGTCCCCCGTCTGCTTGCCTACCCTGTATCCATCTGCTCGTATCTGTCTAAGCTCTTCTGTCCATCAACTAGTCCAGATTGCCTCTGCCATTGCCCATCTGTCTAACACCCGGTCCAGCCCACACGTGCCAGAGCTCTTCTGTTCCATAGCCAGTTCCATCTGCACCCATGGTTCCAGTGTCCCTACAGTGCCCGCCTGCATTCTTCATCCCTCCTCATGCCGTAGCAGCCTAAAAATTCTAAAGAGTCAGCTGCCAACCTATGTAGGTCAGCCCTGGAGTAGCACCTGGTGCCACCTTCTTGTCCCTCCCTAGGTAAAATTTTTTGCCTGCTGCCACTTATCCGAGTTGGGATTTGGTAGGTCACCTATTTACGCCCCTCCTGACTTTCTGATGGATATGGCACAGTTATACCACCTTGCTGTTATAGTCTCCATCTGCTGGGTTGGCTGTAGTAGAAGAAGTGTCCGTCCCCACTACACTAGTTCTACTCTATTTCAATTGATGCCACTTTGATGGTGTCTGTTACTAATTTTTGTAAATGTGTTGACTCATGATTGGGTCTCCTTCATGCCTGTTGCCTGTAGCAGTAGGACTCCGAGACCGTCAGGCCCCCAGTTACTTTGAGTCAACTACCCGTGTTACTATCCTTACATTTTTCTGACAATAGAAGTCTACGAAACTGATATTTATACCACCTGAGTGTGGCTGAGCATGAAAGCAGATTGAGCTGTTGCATGTGGTATCAGGACTCCCAGGACAGCAGGCTTACACTGATCCCTCACCCACCTCGTCTTACTTTGATGTTCAATTCAAAGCTCTAAATGCTGGCCATGCTACAATTAGTACTGTGGGAGAATTGAGGATACTTTCCTGGTATCTGTCCCAAATTTCGTGTGTTTTGGCAGCTTATGGGGCCGTGTGAAGATGTTGTGTTTGTAATTAGTTTTGCCTCTCTTTGGCTGTAATGGCGTTTGGCAATGTTCGGCAAATATTCAGTGAATAAATCGGCGAATATTGCAAATTCCAAACCGAACATTGAAATATTCGCTCATTTCTAGTTATGTCCCCACATTGTAGTTATGTCCCCATTCAGGTCTCCATATTGTGGATATGTCCCCATCCAGGGCCCCATATTTTAATTATGTCTCCATATTGTAGTTATATCCACATCCAGGTTCTCATATTGAAGTCATGTCCCCATATGCAGATCCTCATATTGTAGTTATATTGCCATATTGTAGTTATGCCCCAATCCAGGTCCCCATATTGTAGTTATGACTCCATCCAGGTCCCCATATTGTATATATATCCCCATCCATGTCTCCATATTGTAGATATGTCCCCATCCAGGTTCTGTAGTCATGTCCCCATATCCATGTTCCAAAATCCAGGCCCCCATATTGCAGTTATGTCCCCATCCTGGGTCTCATATTGTAGTCATGTCCCCATATCCAGATCCTCACATTGTAGTTGTTATGTCACCAAATTGTAGTTATGTCCCCATCCAGGTCCCAATATTGTAGTTATGACACCATCCAGGTCCCCATATTCTATATATGTCGCCATCCGTGTCCCCATACAGGTTCTCATATTGTAGTCATGTCTCCATATCCATGTCTCCAAATCCAGGTCCCCATATCAGAATAACATTAAAAAAAATTAACCATTCTACTTCCAGTACTTTCCCTGTGCTCCCTCGCAGCGTGCTGTTCTGATTCCTGCATCTGATTATGCTTGTAAGCAACACATGGCAGTGAAGTCATGTGCTGTCTACAAGCAGAAGATAGCTGCCAGAATACTCACTGCTCTCCGGGACTATAGGAGTGGAAAGCAGGGAATATTCATTGATCTTTAATAGCGGGCACAGTAGGCGGCTTCTTACTGCTGGGCTCTAAAGTGTGCCCGCTATTTAAGAAACTGAATATTCACTGCTCTCCACTCCTATGGGTGTGAATATTCATTCTCTTTAGGAGTTGGCACACGTGACAGCCTAGCCACTGCAGGTAGCCTTCGGTTGCACTTACTATGCCCGCTATTAAAAAGAAATGAATATTCATTGCTCTCCACTCCAATGGGGGTGTAGAGTTGTGAATATTAATTTTTCTGTAGTAGCGGTCATAGTGTTAGCCATGGCAGACGAATCCTGCCTCCTGTGACCTGCAACTCCACCGCTGCTCCCTATCCACAGTAATAGAAGGTACATCATTTCAATTGAATGTACGTCTAAGGACGCACATTCAGCTGAAATAAAACACTGCCGTCGGCGGCTCCCTGAACTGGGCAGGGATCACCAAGGGGTCTACAGTGCCTGCGGGCCACATAAAGCAGCCTCAGGGGCCACATGCGACCCGCGGGCCACGTGTTTGAAACCCTGGATCTAAACGCAACCTGAACACACATATATTAAGTGCAGCTAAACCTTCAATACCAGTGGAGTAGATGAGCACCCAACCTCCCTCTCCAAGCTTAGGTAATCTATGAAGATCAGCTGACAGGTTCATTCTTACCTAAACTGGTTTTCCCAAATCACTGCTTTCCTCAGGCTACAAGGTTATATGTACTAAGTCTTATACATTGAGGTTTTACTTTTCGTGTTCAGGATCCTGGTGGCTGGAATCAGTTAATATAAGTTGTTTTTACTTTGCAATGCTGTAACATTTCTTTCAATTCTTTAGTATAACAAAATGTGGTAATTCATGGACATTGATATTTCTTAAAATATGAATATATTTCAATATAAGGAAAAAGCAGAGTCCTGGTACATACTTTTCATTTTGTGACATCTCTTAGAAAGTATAAAAATTGTCATGAAGTTACAGGATCTTATCATAATAAGTATTGGAGTGCAGAGAACGTCACACTTTTCGCATTTTATAGTAGGTGTCCAAAAGCTGACAAACTGCTCAGAAGACACAACAAACACATGGAAAAGTCTCATCTACATATAGTCATGCGAAAAGAAAAGAGGTGGAGGAGTAAAAGGAGGAGGAGACACAGACATAGGCATGTTATGCCCTTCTAAAATCAAGAAAGGCTGAAGTAAAAGTCTAAAATCACCGTACCAACACCCAGACGTCGTTAAAAAAAAATAAAAAATATCTTTAGGTAGAATGGCGGCGGGTCCATTCAGAACACTTTCCTTAGAAGATGTAGTGGTACCCCCGTTGGGAGTTGTGCCAAAAAAGGAACCCAATACATTCAGACTAATCCACATTTGTCATATCCAAGGGGCAGGTAAGTAAACGACAACATCGACGCGGAACCACGTACAGTACTATGTACTGTAATTCCTTTGACGAGGCAATCAGGTGGGTCAAGAAGTTGGAAAGGGGCACCCTAATGGCCAAAACAGACATTGAGGGGGCGTTCCGGTTTCTACTTGTGCTTCCGAATAGTGTCCTCCCATTGGGCTGCTTCTGTGAAGGAGCATACTACATAGATCGCTGTTTGCCCATGGGGTGCTCCATATCCTGCTTACTATTTGAGGCGATTAGTTGCTTCCTTGAATGTGTCGTCATGGACGTTTCTAAGGCGGCACATATTATCCATTACCTCGACGACTTCTTATGCTTGGGCCCAAAAGATTCGTTACAGTGTGAATACCCGCGGTAGTCCACCTGTGAGAAGGAGAGAGCTGGAGGGAGAGCGGACACCCCAGAGCTGAGGGGTTAGATTGAGAAAGGAAGAAGGCGGTGTAGCTTGCTTCATGGGTGGGGTACTCTGCTGAGTAGCAGAAATTGCTACTAGGCCCAAACGGATTTGCTGCTGAGTAGCACCAAATTCTACTAGGCCCAAAAGGATTTCCAGGGCTAGATGCCGTTAAAAAATAGTAGTTAGGTAAACAGGTGGTGTAGCTTGCTTCATGGGTGGGGTACACTGCTGAGTAGCACAAAATGCTATTAGGTACAAAACGATTTCCTGTGCTAGATACAGTTAAAAATTAGTAATTAGATCAACAGGCGGTGATGGTTGCTTCATGGGTGGGGTACTCTGCTGATTAGCAAAAATTGCTACTAGGCCCAAAAGGATTTTCTGGGCTTGATGCCGTTAAAAAATAGTAGTTAGGTAAACAGGTGGTGTAGCTTGCTTCATGGGTGGAGTACGCTGCTGAGTAGCAGAAATTGCTACTAGGTCCAAAAGGATTTCCTGGGCGAGATGCCGTTAAAAAAATAGTAGTTAGGTAAACAGGAAGTAGCTTGCTTCATGGGTGGGGTACGCTGTTGAGTAGCACCAAATTCTACTAGGCCCAAAAGGATTTCCTGGGCTAGATGCCGTTAAAAAATAGTAGTTAGGTAAACAGGCGGTGTAGCTTGCTTCATGGGTCGGGTACGCTGCTGAGTAGCAGAAATTGCTACTAGGCCCAAAAGGATTTCCTGGGCCAGATGCCGTTAAAAAATAGTAGTTAGGTAAACAGGTGGTGTAGCTTGCTTCATGGGTGGGGTACGCTGCTGAGTAACAGAAATTGCTACTAGGCCCAAAAGGATTTCCTGGGCCAGATGCCGTAAAAAAATAGTAGTTAGGTAAACAGGCGGTGTAGCTTGCTTCATGGTTGGGGTACGCTGCTGAGTAGCAGAAATTGCTACTAGGCCCAAAAGGATTTCCTGGGCCAGATGCCGTAAAAAAATAGTAGATAGGTAAACAGGCGGTGTAGCTTGCTTCATGGGTGGGGTACGCTGCTGAGTAGCACCAAATTCTACTAGGCCCAAAAGGAATTCCTGAGCTAGATGCCATTAAAAATAGTAGTTAGGTAAACAAGCGGTGTAGCTTGCTTCATGGGTGGGGTACGCTGCTGAGTAGCAGAAATTGCTACTAGGCCCAAAAGGATTTCCTGGGCCAGATGCCGTTAAAAAATAGTAGTTAGGTAAACAGGCGGTGGGTGGGTGGGCTACTCTGCTGACTAGCAGACACTGAAGCTTTGGAACAGACCTCTGGATCCCAGGCCATAGTATGAGTAAATGACTCTGCAGACGACCCCGCCCACACTGTGTCTGCAAATTGAGATTCTGGTTTGGCTACTATTCTAAGTCATGTGACAAGGCTCGTTAAAGGGTCGACATTGACTGTTAGGATTGCTACTTCCAATAGGTGGCACTAGTGTTCTAGTCCTCTTCCTCTCTGAAGAGACAATTTGCATATTTCCCAGAGGAGCATTGCGGCTTTAAGTCTCCTCACCTCGACATGCCAGTTTTTTAAAATGGTTGGTGAGGTGATTTTAAAAAATCATCAAGCTTTTAGTCTCCCCAGGATGACACAGTTGTAGAAAAGTCCTTGTGGATCCAGGATTTGTTCATCTTGATGAACATTAGTCTGTCTACATTGTCACTGGACAGCCGCGTGCGCTTATCTGTCAGCACACCACCAGCAGCGCTGAACACACGTTTAGAGAGAACGCTGGCTGCGGGGCACAACAAGATCTCCAAGGAATGGCGAGCTCAGGCCATTTTTCAAGATTTGAAGCCCAAAGTGAGCAAGGGTCCAGTTCCACAGTCATGGCATCGATTACTTGGAAATACTATTGTACCATCCTCTCTAGGCGTTGGCTGTGCGTCAGACATCTTGTCTCCTGTGGCCTTGCAAAGGATGGTCTAAAAAAAAATCTTGAAACGATTGAAAAAAATTGCTGTTACCACCAGATAGGATGTTACTGTTACGGTTTGAGTGATGACTCGATAGTCCCACAACTGGCAAGTTAGAACTCAGAGATTCACTATGTGCACCAGTGGTGTTTTGTGGAAAAGCAGATGTTAGATTCTGTAACAGTCTCTGCTGATACTCCTGCATGCGTGAATCCCTTTCTATGGCAGGAATTATTTTGTCAAATTTACTTTTGTACCAGGGATCTAAGAGTGTGGCAACCCAGTAGTTGGCATTACTTCGGATTCTGACAATCCGAGGGTCATGTTGCAGGTAGTGCAGCAAGAAGGCTCTCATGTGTCTTGCGTATCCAGGAGGACCAAGTCCTTGTTGTCTTGGTGGCGGTGAGGTGAGAATCATGCTTCCTTCCTCTGCCCTCTCCCCCCAACCTCGCACAACAGAAATTTGATCAAGGTCTCCCTCATCTGATGAGTCTTCCATGCCCAGCACCAGTTCTTCCTCCACTTCTTTCTCACCTCCTGCACCTTCCTCAACAGTTTGGCTGCTACCATGCGCCCTCGGTAATCCCTCTCCCCCAGTCTCCAATGCCAGCCGCCTTGGTGCTGCCGACCGTATGGACCTTGGAGATATTATCCCTTCCACATATGACTCCTCCTGTTCCTCCTCTTCCTCTTGTTCCACCACCTGACTCCGAATACTGTTTAAGGTGTGCTCCAGCATGTAAATCACCGGAATAGTCATGCTGATAATGGCATCGTCAGCACTAAACATCTTCGTCGTTATTTCAAATCTGTGCAGAAGGGTGCATAGGTTCCTGATCTGAGACCACTCCTGCAGCGTGATTTGCCCCACCTCTGGATCTCGCTGGCCTAGGCTATACATCATAACGTATTGCACCAGGGCTCTTCGGTGCTGCAACATGTGCAGAGTTGAATTCCACCATGTGGGCACATCGCATTTCAGCCGGTGAACTGGCAGGCCCAACGACTTCTGTAGAGATGCAAGTCATTGAGCTGTGGAATGCGAACGGTGGAAGTGCCCTCTGCAGAAGCCCATCTAGTCCGGGATAGTGGGATAAAAATTGCTGGACAACCAGGTTCAAAATGTGAGTCATACAAGGCACGTGTGTGACATTGCCCCGGCGAAGGGCCGCACCCTGGTTTGCAGCATTGTCGCACATGGCCTTCCCTGGCTGCAGGTTGAGTGGAGACAACCATTGATGGAACTTGGTCTCCAGAGCTGACCACGACTCCTCAGCTGTGTGACTCACATTTCCCAGACATTTCAATGTAAACACTGCCTGATGCCGTTGAGCTCTGGTGACAGCATAGTAAGGAGGTGTGCAGGATTCCTTCTGCGCAGTTAGAACGCGGGTGCCATTACCAGACAGGCTTTGGGTGCAGGTGGAGGACCGAGAGGAGGTTGAGGAGGCAGAAGCAGTGGAGGAACTTCTAGATACAGAGGATGGATGAGCAACTCGTGGGGACGGCAAGACTTGGACAGCGGTCCCTTCTCCTGATGTCACCATAGTTACCCAGTGCCCAGTCACCGACATGTAACGCCCCTGTCCATGTCTACTCGTCCAAGTGTCTGTGGTGAAATGCACCCTGTCACACACAGAGTTTCTCAAGGAAGCGGTGATGTTGTGTGCAACATGCTGGTGTAGCGCAGGCACAGCTTTCTTTGAGAAATAGTGGCGACTGGTAATCTGGTACTGGGGCACTGCGATGGACATAAGGTCTCGAAAATCCTCTGTGTCCACCAGGCGGAAAGGCAGCATTTCTGTAGCCAACAGCTTGCAGATGGTGAAATTCAACCTTTTGCTTTGTCATGGCTAGGAGGAAATGGTCTTTTACTTGTCCACATCTGAGGGACTGAGGGCTGGCTGCCGTGCTTAGACGGAGTTGAGTAGGGTGTCCAGGGCAAACTGCTGGTCTGTGAGGAAGGTGCAGGCGGAGATGTTATGTTGCCTTGATCAAAATGTGGTGTCGATGTCGGAGAGCGCGCAACACCAGCAGGTGTTTCCACTTGCAAATGTCCTAACGACTTGCCAATCACACTGGCTGTTGCGGGTAAAGAGGTGGAAGTTCTGCATCCAAAACCATGTGTGACTGCTGTCCCCACAGTCACAGAGGATGAAGACGAGGATGCACTTGATGGGGCAGATAGTGGTTGACCTGGCCCACTAGGCCGCATTGTGGCACAGTGAGCTTCCCACTGCAACTTATGCCCCATATCCATGTGACGGTTCATTCATGCAAGCACTCAAGCTAGTGATTTTTTGACCTTTTTGCTGAGATTTTGTTGACAAATCTTACAGACAACATGAGTTGGGTCATCCTTTGCAATGTCAAAAAATGCCCAGGCTATGCATGGCTTAGAGCCCGTGCAACCTGAAGAGCCACCACGACTTCTGCTCACAGGCACAGTTGGGGTTGAGGATGCAGTTGTTGACGTGCTTCCAGTACTCCGTCTCTGTCCAGGAAGGCGTAACCTAACCTCGTCATCAGACTCGTCACTAGCATCCTCCTACACCTCCTCTGGTGACCTCATGGACTGGCAGACTGTGGGTTGACAGTAAGTGGGGTCTCCAACCTCATCATCATCATCCTGTGTGTTCTGACACCCGTCGTCCTCAGAGCCAACCTCTTCCTGCCCTGACCGAAAAGTCAAGTTTTCGTTCCAATCAGGTATCTCAGTCTCATCATCATCTTCCTTATTGTCTCCACCAACAGGAGTTACAGTTTGGGAACGAGGGTCTACATTATGCTCAGAACCTTCTTCATCTGGGCCTGGATCTGACTCACAAAGATTCTGGGCATCAGTGCAGATCATTTACTCGTCTGGATTCATAGAAGCTCTGGAGCAGACCTCTGATTCCCAGGCTATAGTATGCGTAAACAGCTCTACAGACTCAACCATGTGTGTTACCCCATGCTCAGACGGGCGGCTGGAGACTTGGGAGCTGTGAGGAAGCAAGTGCGATTGGGGTGACAACTCTGAGGACTGGAGTAGTTGTGATGTTGAAGTTGACCTGGAGGAGAGCCCACTTGAACGAGCACTTGATATCCGTTCAAGCACCTGCTGTTTTTGTGCCTCATCTGGAATTTTTGGCGATGCTCCTAAGAAAGTGGTCATATCAGATTGTCCACGAAAAGAAGTAGACATCTTACTTTGGCTGGAACATGATCTTTCTTCTGCAGATGTTACTGTTGCTTTACCACCTACCCCACGGACACAACCTTTTTTTCCCTTTCCAATACGCCTATTCCCCTTTCCACCAGCAGCAGGCCTTTGCCACTCATTTTGGTGCTTAACTAATTGGCAACTCTGTATCTGTAGTTGTTGGCACAACAACCGATGGATGAAAACCGAGCAGAACTGAGTGGCCAAACTGTGGCACTAGGCCCAAAACTATTTACTGGGTTAGATGCAGGAAAAATTAAGATAAACAGGCGGTGTAGTTAGCTTCACAGGCGGGCTACTCCGCTGACGTGCAGACACTGCTCCTAGGCCCAAAACTATTTACTGGGTTAGATGCAGGAAAAAATTAATATACACAGGCGCGGTAGTTATCTTCACAGGCGGGCTACTCCGCTGACGTGCAGACACTGCTCCTAGGTCCAAAACTATTTACTGGGTTAGATGCTGAAAAAAATAAAGATACACAGGCGGTGTAGGTAGCTTCACAGGCGGGCTACTCCGCTGACGTGCAGACACTGCTCCTAGGCCCAAAAACTATTTACTGGGTTAGATGCAGGAAAAAATTAAGATACACAGGTGGTATAGTTAGCTTCACAGGCGGGCTACTCCGCTGACATGCAGACACTGCCCCTAGGCCCAAAACTATGTAATGGGTTAGATGCAGGGCAAATTTAGATACACAGGTGGTGTAGTTAGCTTCACAGGTGGGCTACTCAGATGACTATCAGACAATGCTACTAGCCCAAAAGGATTGCACCAAATGCTGTGACAAACACTTGCACAGCACTGGCACAGACCTGCCTGGCAAAAAGTGCTAGGACCTACCCTGAAAAGGGCTGATATTAGAACTGGTCCCGACTCCCGACTCCCTAAACCTATCTCTCTCTATCTAACTGTAAATTTGCTCGCAAAAAACACTCTTAGAATGTATAGTGCCCACAGCAGCAGCGGTGCCGTCTAACACTAAGCTGCAGCAGTGAGGAAATGGTGGTGACGGGGCAAATGGCTGGTTCTTATAGGGCAAGGACATGTGACATACACAGCCAAAGACACATGCCCTTGCTTGCGCACTGCTGATAGGCTGAGAGACTGCACCGCCCCACTGTAAATGCGGGAAAGAAAAAAAAATGGAGATCGGCATTATTTCAGCACAGAACTATCCCCCCCCCGCCCACTATACACTGAAACAGTCTAATAACAATGATAAACAGCTTTAATGGGCAAATCAAGTTAGGCTTTTGGTGAACGAACAGTTGTCGAACAGAGACTCGAATAGCCGAATTTTAAGCAAATTGTTCGAGTTCGACGAACGACTCGAACACCGCCCAAAACAGCTCAAATTTCAAATTGGCTAACAGTTTGACTCGAACACCGCTGATCTCTATTCACCAGTATGGCTTCTCATAGGTCCCTAGTGTACGTAATGAATATTATATATATTAAAGAAAAAAAACCTTGTGCAGGCATGCGCCAGCCCTGGCACCTACGCTGCAGCATAAACCCATATGTACTTTGTATATAATATGTTTGATTGAGGTTGTCCTGATATTCCCCCCCCCAAAAAAAAAAGTTCAAAATTGCGCCCGCCGTGCCTGCGCATTTGCAGCTATTGGTGATCCGATAACTGCTACTGCGCAGGCCCCAACAGCACCATCTTGCCAGAGAAAAAAAAGTTGCTCCTCCAAGATGGTGCTGCCGACGCCTGCGCTGTATCAGCTATCGCTGGCGCCATCTTGAAGGATTACATTTTTTTCTCCTCTAGCAAGATGGTGCCGATGGCACCGGCGCAATAGCAGCCATTGGGGATCGCTGATAGCTGGTACTGCACAGGCGCCGGCAGCGCCATCTTGGAGGAAGAATTCTTTTTTCTCTAGCAAGATGGCGCCGCCGGCGCCTGCACAGTAGCAGCTATCGGATCACGATACCTGTCATCAGTCTTCATTATGAATACCTAATCAGAGCACAACATGAAGACCCCCAAAGGTCACCCTGGAGCACGAGCATATCATTAACTGAAAAATACAAATAAAGATTAAACGACAACCACGAGATGGATGTAATTGTGGTGCCCCAGGGTCCTGGTCATCACAGTAATGTTGCTTTCCTCTCGGGGAGAGTGATGCTACGTTTGGAGGCAAGGATGGATAGCTGCATCCAGGTATCACAAACATGCAACACATTCATACTCCAGGCCACCAGGGGGAGCTTTTGATCCTATTTACTAGCTGACTCCCCATATATATATATAACTGGTAGTCTGTAGGTAACGTTAGTCAGTCCTTAAGGGAAGCTGTTCCTGGCAGGAGCGGATTCCTGTCACAGGACGGAGGAGAAGGTCCACAGAGCTGTGTATGCCCTAAGAGCTGTGGCTCCCAGAAAGAGACATTTTGAAAGCAGACTTGTATTGCAGCGAGCGTGAAGGAAAGCAAGGCACAGGAGAGGATACCAGAAGGGGACCAGCCCCGAGCGGGCTGCCTCCTTCTGAGGCGCAGAACACCAGTAGCCGGAACACCTAGGTAGTAAGGACCTCTATGCCTTACTTCAGAGACCAGCAGGACAGCTAACTGCACGTTACATGTCTGCACCTACACCTAGGAGGCACGGTGAAACCCCTCAGAGGCCGGGGCGTGCTAGAGTCCCTATAAATATCAACATAAACTTGTAGTTACCTCGAGTCGCTGTGATGCGCCCTCTGCTGGATGAACTCATATGAACTCGAGCGTGGGAAAATATTCTGAAAAGTTCCCAGGCTTGAGTTCATATGAGTTCATCCAGCAGAGGGCGCATCACCGCGACTCGAGGTAACTACAGTACATTCCCCTGCATTCCATTCATTCTCCAAGTTTTACAGTCAGAAGCACAGCTGCATTAGCAGAGCTCCTGGGTGTAAAATGATTTAACCTCTTCAGATGGATTTACAGCATGGGACAAGACTGTAACGACGGAAGGTATGGAATATTGATGTTTGGTTTTTTTTAACTTTGTTTCAGGTGACAAGGGTCTTCAGGTGGATTAAGAGTATAATAAAATATTAAAACACCATGTGTCTTTATTTCATTAAAATACTTTTTAATAATGTGTGTGTGTTTTATTAACCATTTCGTACTATTGGATTAATAATGGATAGGTGTCATAATTGACGCCTCTCCATTATTAATCTGGCTTAATGTCACCTTACCCTAAATGTAACCCTTTATTACCCCATATCCAACCGCTACAGAGGAGTGGGAAGAGAGAGGCTAAGTGCCAGAATAGGTGCACCTTTACAGATGTGCCTTTTCTGGGGTGGCTGGGGGCAGATGTTTTTAGTCAGGGAGGGGGCAATATCCATGGTCCCTCTCTGGGCTATTAATATCTGCCCTCAGTCACTGGCTTTCCTTCTCTGGCGGAGAAAATTGCGCGGGAGTCCACGCCAGTTTTTTTCCGCGATTTAACCATTTATTTTAACAGCTAGAGCCCCCAAATTTGGCACATACACACTACTAAACATTAGTAGTGAGGAATATGCCAAAAAAGGGATATGAAAAGGCTTACTGTATGTAAACCATGTCTAATATCATGTCGGGTTTGGGAAGGAGATAGCAAAAGCCGGCAATTGAATTACCGGCTTTTCTATAGAACACCGCTGCGTATTTCTTGCAAGTCACACTGTTGGTCCGTGTGTAATCCGTATTTTTCTTGCCCCCATTGACTTTCATTGGCGGATTTTTTTCCGTAATACGCTGACAAACAGCATGCTGCGATTTTCTACGGCTGTACAAGACCGTATAATATGGATACGTAAAATACGGCAGATAGGAGCTGGGCCATAGAGAAGAATTGTACCGTATGCAATCTGTATTTTCTGCGCCTCTCATACGTCCGTAAAACTCGCTAGTGTGACGCCGGCCTAACTCTTAAACAATGTGCCATTTCAGAGAACACATAGTTTAAAAACCCTGTGTATAACTAGGGAAAGACCTGTGATTCAAATGGAATGGGGCGGGGAGAGGCTGATCTTGGATATCATCAGACTAGTCAGCTCTCTTTTTATAGTCCCTGGTTGGCTTTTCAATTTTTTTCTGAAATGCCATTGTATTTCAGAGTAAGATATACCTGTATGTAATTCTGCAGCCAGATTCTAATTTGTGCAACCAGACTCTGATTTATGTAGCCAGACTCTAATATGTACAGCCAGAAACTGATTTGTGGAGCCAGACACTGATTCGTGTAGCTAGACCAGGGGTGTCAAACTGCATTCCTCGAGGGCTGCAAACATGTTTTCAGGATTTCCTTGTACTGCACAGGTGATAATTTAATCACCTTTGTGTAGGTGATTAAATTATCACCTGTGCAGTACAAGGAAATCCTGAAAACATGACCTGTTTGCAGCCCTCGAGGAATGCAGTTTGACACCCCTGAGCTAGACTCTGATTCGTGCAGCCAGACTGTGATTTGTGCAGCCAGACTGATTCATGCAGCCACACTGTGATTTGTGCAGCCAGACTCTGATTTGTGCAGCCAGACTGATTCATGCAGCCACACTGTGATTTGTGCAGCCAGACCCTGATTTGTGCAGCCAGACTCTGACTCATGCAGCCAGGCCCTGATTCGTGCAGCCAGACCATGATTCATGCAGCCAGACCGTGATTCGTGCATCCAGACTGTGATTCGTGCAGCCAGACTGTGATTCGTGCAGCCAGACTGTGATTCATGCAGCCAGACCCTGATTCGTGCAGCCAGACTGTGATTCGTGCAGCCAGACTGATTCATGCAGCCAGACCCTGATTCGTGCAGCCAGAATGTGATTCGTGCAGCCAGACTGTGATTCATGCAGCCAGACTGTGATTTGTGCAGCCAGACTGATTCGTGCAGCCAGACTGTGATTCGTGCAGCCAGATTCTAATTTGTGTAGTCAATCTCTGATCCGTGCAGCCAGACCCTGATTCGTGCAGCCAGACCCTGATTTGTGCAGCCAGACTCTGACTCATGCAGCCAGGCCCTGATTCGTGCAGCCAGACCATGATTCATGCAGCCAGACTGTGATTCGTGCAGCCAGACTGTGATTCGTGCAGCCAGACTGTGATTCATGCAGCCAGACCCTGATTCGTGCAGCCAGACTGTGATTCGTGCAGCCAGACTGTGATTCGTGCAGCCAGACTGTGATTCGTGCAGCCAGACCCTGATCCGTGAAACCAGACTCTGATTTGTGCAACTAAACTAATTTGTGTAGCCAAACTTTGATTCATACAGCCAGACTGATTCGTGCAGCCAAACTTTGATTCCTGCAGCCAGACCCTGACCTATTCAGCCAGACCCTGATTCCTGCAGCCAGACCCTGATTCGTGCAGCCATACCCTGATTCGTGCAGCCAGACTCAGTTTCATGCTGCCTATGATTTGAGCTGTATGAATCTAATGACAGATTCCCTTTAAAGAAGATTGACCGGGTGACTTAGATGTCTGAATATGCCCAGCGTACACTTGAGCATTCATTTGCATACAGTGCAGGAATCTTTAAAGTTCTTTTTTCCATGTATCATCATTATTCTATTATTATAGCAGCAATGGGATAATATCTTAATTGGTTGGCTCTGTCTCAGACCGCCAGTGTCAGGCTATGACTGACTGTACAGTAAATAAAATGTGTCCTATTATAGCTCTATGCTACTTGGGCATAATGTACATTTTACATCGAGCTAATTCTGGACGTGGAGGCAATGGGGAATCTATCAAAGTACTAATAATTCTAAAGACCTCACACCAGTCCCACCAGTATGTTCTTTTCAGATCACAACTCCTCCAAGACCTATCAGAAGGTGTTATATTTTGGATATGTGCACACGACATCATTTGTGAAGCCGAAGATGCTTCAGGAGAACACTTGCGGTGTTTTTTCTGACGTGTCTTCTTTGAGGTTAGTGGCGGCTTCCAAGCAGAAGCCACCTCAAAAATGGTCAGGTCACTTCTTTCAGACACTTTAAGGGTTCCAAAGCCTGAATAGTATGGAATCCTTGGCAGCTGCTGAATGTATGTCTTCAGCTATACTACATACAGCTACTGGTATTAATGATTGAAGGATTACCTGATGCAGAGGAAATCTACGAAGATCAGAATGCAGGTATCAGCTGACAGGTGCATTCTTACCCAAACTGGTTTTCCAAAAACCCTGCTTTCCTCAGGCTATAGGGTCTTTGTATTCTGACTCTTATACATTTTACACCTCTCCCTCTAAGGCTCCTGGGTGCTGCAAACAATCCGGTATAGTAAAAAGCTTTACTTTATAAATATTATACATATTACTTTATTAAATTGCACTGGAAATTGATAGTATTTACCAAAGAATTAGTTCCTGAGGATTGATATTTATGAAAATATAAATTTTATTAATATAGGCAAAAACAAAAGTTTTTCTATTTGGTTACATCTCTTGTAAAATAAAAAAACAATTGTCATGCATTTACCTCAACATATCAAGATAAATGGTGTAGTGCAGAGAACTTCATATTTTTAACACTTTATGCTACAAGAATCTCAACTAATTGTTTTTCTGGAAACGTGTTCACATCACTGTTTTGTTGAAATCCTTATGGCATAAGTAGAATAGTCTGCAGCGCTATTCTTGCTGATAAAACGTGCTGGGATATGTTTCAAAATTAGGACAAGCAGGACTTGCGTTTATTATTTTAGGTATGAATATCTACATGTATGAATTTCTGGTGAAGATATTGCAGCTAGATGAGAAAGCATGGCAAACAATGTGACCTCTGTCTACTCATTACACTCTTGGTCTTCCATTAACTCTCGTATCCACAATATCAAAGTCCCAGAAAACCCATTTAAACAATTGTCTGTATATTTGCACATCTAACCTGTACTTATAATACGAGGACCTAAATAATATGTTAATAATATATGTTGCACATACAGTACAGACCAAAAGTTTGGACACACCTTCTCATTTAAAGATTTTTCTGTATTTTCATGACTATGAAAAATGTAAATTCACTCTGAAGGCATCAAAACTATGAATTAACACATGTGGAATTATATACTTAACAAAAAAGTGTGAAACAACTGAAAATATGTCTTATATTCTAGGTTCTTCAAAGTAGCCACCTTTTGCTTTGATGACTGCTTTGCACACTCTTTGCATTCTCTTGATGAGCTTCAAGAGGTAGTCACCGGGAATGGTCTTCCATCAATCTTGAAGGAGGTCCCAGAGATGCCCTTTTGCCTTCACTCTGCGGTCCAGATCACCCCAAACCATCTCGATTGGGTTCAGGTCTGGTGACTGTGGATTCCAGGTCATATGGCGTAGCACCCCATCAGTCTCCTTCTTGGTCAAATAGCGCTTACACGGCCTTACATTGTCCTGTTGAAAAATAAATGATGGTCCAACTAAACGCAAACCGGATGGAATAGCATGCCGCTGCAAGATGCTGTGGTAGCCATGCTGGTTCAGTATGCCTTCAATTTTGAATAAATCCCAACAGTGTCACCAGAAAAGCACCCCCACACCATCACAACTCCTCCTCCATGCTTCACGGTGGGAACCAGGCATGCAGAGTCCATCCGTTCACCTTTTCTGAGATCTCAAATTTGGACTCATCAGACCAAAGCACAGATTTCCACTAGTCTAATGTCCATTCCTTCTGTTCTATAGCCTAAACAAGTCTGTTCTGCTTGTTGCCTGTCCTTAGCAGTGGTTTCCTAGCAGCTATTTTACCATGATATGGGTATACCGTGACGTTTGATGAAGCAGTTTAGTATACATTTTTTGCAAAAAACGTATCAACCAAATACCCTGTTTTTTTACATCTTTTTACTAGCACTTGCGGGTTACTGTGATTTTTTTTAAACTGAGTGTTTTTGGTTCTACTATGCTCTTTTGTGTCTTCAAGTTTCTTGGTGGTGTGTGAGCATGTTCCTGTTGTTCACTGTGCAAGTAGCCCATGTTCCTGTTTCCATAATTGTTCTCTTGTGTCTACAGGACTGGAGATTTACCCACCTGTTATGAACAGGTGATTCAGAACCACAATGGACCTAGTGGTTAAGAGCACACAAGTGAACCGTTTAGTTACTAAATAGGACGAGCTCTGAGACGTGGGAACTCTGCTGACCGCAATCCCTGATCCTATTATACCACACTAAAGGTAGCCGTGGAGCGCTCCTGACCAGAACCTAGGCGCCTCGTCACAGCCTGAGAAACTAGCTAGCCCTGAAGATAGAAAAATAAGCCTACCTTGCCTCAGAGAAATTCCCCAAAGGAAAAGGCAGCCCCCCACATATAATGACTGTGAGTAAGATGAAAATACAAACACAGAGATGAAATAGATTTAGCAAAGTGAGGCCCGACTTACTGAATAGACCGAGGATAGGAAAGATAGCTTTGCGGTCAACACAAAAACCTACAAATAACCACACAGAGGGGACAAAAAGACCCTCCACACTGACTAACGGTACGGAGGTGCTCCCTCTGTGTCTCAGAGCTTCCAGCAAGCAAGAAAAACCAATATAACAAGCTGGACAGAAAATATAGGAAACAATAGTAACATAAGCAAAACTTAGCTCATGCAAGGCAGACAGGCCACAGGAACGATCCAGGAGATAGCAAGGCCAATACTGAAACATTGACTGAAGGCCAGGAACAAAGAACTAGGTGGAGTTAAGTAGAGCAGCACCTAACGACTTAACCTCGTCACCTGAGGAAGGAAACTCAGAAGCCGCAGCCCCACTCACATCCACCAGAGGAAGCTCATAGACAGAACCAGCCGAAGTACCACTCATGACCACAGGATTCACAACAGTACCCCCCTTCCTTGAGGAGGGGTCACCGAACCCTCACCAGAGCCCCCAGGCCGACCAGGATGAGCCAAATGAAAGGCACGAACCAGATCGGCAGCATGAACATCAGAGGCAAAGACCCAGGAATTATCTTCCTGACCATAACCCTTCCACTTAACCAGGTACTGGAGTTTCTGTCTCGAAATACGAGAATCCAAAATCTTCTCCACTATATACTCCAACTCTCCCTCAACCAAAACCGGGGCAGGAGGATCAACGGATGGAACCACACATGCCACGTATCTCCGCAACAACGACCTATGGAACACGTTATGGATGGAAAAAGAAGCTGGAAGGGTCAAACGAAAAGACACAGGATTAAGAACCTCAGAAATCCTATACGGACCAATGAAACGAGGCTTAAACTTAGGAGAAGAAACTTTCATAGGGATATAACGAGATGACAACCAAACCAAATCCCCAACACGAAGTCGTGGACCCACACAGCGCCTGCGGTTAGCGAAACGCTGAGCCTTCTCCTGAGAAAATGTCAAATTGTCCACCACATGAGTCCAAATCTGCTGCAACCTATCCACCACAGTATCCACGCCAGGACAGTCAGAAGACTCAACCTGCCCTGAAGAGAAACGAGGATGGAAGCCGGAATTGCAGAAAAACGGCGAAACCAAAGTAGCCGAGCTGGCCCGATTATTAAGGGCAAACTCAGCCAAAGGCAAAAAGGACACCCAATCATCCTGATCGGCAGAAACAAAACATCTCAGATATGTTTCCAAGGTCTGATTGGTTCGTTCAGTCTGGCCATTTGTCTGAGGATGGAAAGCCGAGGAAAAATACAAATCAATGCCCATCCTAGCACAAAAGGCTCGCCAAAACCTCGAAGCAAACTGGGAACCTCTGTCAGAAACGATGTTCTCTGGAATGCCATGTAAACGAACCACATGCTGGAAGAACAATGGCACCAAATCAGAGGAGGAAGGTAATTTAGACAAGGGTACCAAATGGATCATCTTAGAGAAGCGATCACAAACTACCCAAATGACCGACATCTTTTGAGAGACGGGGAGATCCGAAATAAAATCCATAGAGATATATGTCCAAGGCCTCTTCGGGATCGGCAAGGGCAAAAGCAACCCACTGGCACGAGAACAGCAGGGCTTAGCCCGAGCACAAATCCCACAGGACTGCACAAAAGAACGCACATCCCGCGACAGACGGCCACCAAAAGGATCTAGCCACCAAATCTCTGGTACCAAAGATTCCAGGATGACCAGCCAACACAGAACAATGAACCTCAGAGATAACTTTATTCGTCCACCTATCAGGGACAAACAGTTTCTCTGCTGGGCAACGATCAGGTTTATTAGCCTGAAATTTTTGCAGCACCCGCCGCAAATCAGGGGAGATGGCAGACACAATTACTCCCTCTTTGAGAATACCCGCCGGCTCAGACAAACCTGGAGAGTCGGGCACAAAACTCCTAGACAGGGCATCCGCCTTCACATTTTTAGAGCCCGGAAGGTACGAAACCACAAAGTCAAAACAGGAGAAAAACAGCAACCAACGAGCCTGTCTAGGATTCAACCACTTGGCTGACTCGAGATAAGTCAAGTTCTTGTGATCAGTCAAGACCACCACGCGATGCTTAGCTCCCTCAAGCCAATGACGCCACTCCTCGAATGCCCACTTCATGGCCAGCAACTCACGATTGCCAACATCATAATTACGCTCATCAGGCGAAAACTTCCTGGAAAAGAAGGCGCATGGCTTCATCACCGAGCCATCAGAACTTCTTTGCGACAAAACAGCCCCTGCTCCAATCTCAGAAGCATCAACCTCGACCTGGAACGGGAGCGAAACATCTGGTTGGCACAACACAGGGGCAGAGGAAAAACGACACTTCAACTCTTGAAAAGCTTCCACAGCAGCCGAAGACCAATTGACCACATCAGCACCCTTCTTGGTTAAATCAGTCAACGGTTTAGCAATACTAGAAAAATTATTGATGAAGCGACGATAAAAATTAGCAAAGCCCAGGAACTTTTGCAGACTCTTCAGAGATGTCGGCTGAGTCCAATCATGAATGGCTCGAACTTTAACAGGGTCCATCTCAATAGTAGAAGGGGAAAAAATGAAACCTAAAAATGAAACCTTCTGAGCACCAAAGAGACACTTAGACCCCTTCACAAACAAAGAATTAGCACGCAGGATCTGGAACACCATTCTAACCTGCTTCACGTGAGACTCCCAATCATCCGAGAAGACCAAAATATCATCCAAGTATACAATCAGGAATTTATCCAGGTACTCTCGGAAGATGTCATGCATAAAGGACTGAAACACTGATGGAGCATTAGAAAGCCCGAATGGCATCACCAGGTACTCAAAATGGCCCTCGGGCGTATTAAATGCTGTTTTCTATTCATCGCCCCTTTTAATACGCACAAGATTATACGCACCACGAAGATCTATCTTGGTGAACCAACTAGCCCCCTTAATCCGAGCGAACAAATCAGACAGCAAGGGCAAGGGGTACTGAAATTTGACCGTGATTTTATTTAGAAGGCGGTAATCAATACAAGGTCTCAGCGAACCATCCTTCTTGGCCACAAAAAAGAACCCTGCTCCCAATGGTGATGACGACGGGCGAATATGACCCTTCTCCAAGGATTCCTTTACGTAACTCCGCATAGCGGTGTGCTCAGGTACAGACAAATTAAACAGTCGACCTTTAGGAAACTTACTGCCAGGAATCAAATCGATAGCACAATCACAATCCCTATGCGGAGGTAGGGCACTGGACTTGGGCTCATCAAATACATCCTGGTAATCTGACAAGAACTCTGGGACCTCAGAAGGGGTGGATGATGAAATAGACAGAAATGGAACATCACCATGTACCCCCTGACCACCCCAGCTGGACACAGACATTGATTTCCAATCCAATACTGGATTATGGACTTGTAGCCATGGCAACCCCAACACGACCACATCATGCAGATTATGCAACACCAAAAAGCGAATATCCTCCTGATGCGCAGGAGCCATGCACATGGTCAGCTGGGTCCAATACTGAGGCTTATTCTTGGCCAAAGGCGTAGCATCAATTCCTCTCAATGGAATAGGATGCTGCAAGGGCTCCAAGGAAAACCCACAGCGCCTAGCATACTCCAAGTCCATCAAATTCAGGGCAGCGCCTGAATCCACAAATGCCATGACGGAATAGGATGACAAAGAGCAGATCAGAGTAACTGACAAAAGAAATTTCGACTGTACAGTACCAATGGTGGCAGACCTAGCGGACCGCTTAGTGCGCTTAGGACAATCGGAGATAGCATGAGTGGAATCACCACAATAAAAACACAGCCCATTCTGACGTCTGTGTTCTTGCCGTTCAGCTCTGGTCAAAGTCCTATCGCACTGCATAGACTCAGGTACATGCTCAGATAATACCGCCAAATGGTGCACAGTTTTACGCTCACGCAAGCGTCGACCGATCTGAATAGCCAAAGACAGAGTCATTCAAACCAGCAGGCGTAGGAAATCCCACCATGACATCCTTAAGGGCTTCAGAGAGACCCCTTCTGAAAATTGCTGCCAGCGCGCACGCATTCATTCCACTGAGTGAGCACAGACCACCTCCTAAACTTCTGACAATATATCTCTACCTCATCCTGACCCTGACACAAAGCCAGCAAATTTTTCTCTGCCTGATCCACTGAATTAGGTTCCTCATACAGCAATCCGAGCGCCAGAAAAAACGCATCAATATTACATAATGCTGGATCTCCTGGCGCAAGAGAAAATGCCCAATCTTGAGGGTCGCCGCGTAATTAAGAAATAATGATCTTTACTTGTTGAACTGGGTCACCAGAGGAGCGGGGTTTCAAAGCCAGAAATAATTTACAATTATTTTTGAAATTCAGAAATTTAGCTCTATCTCCAGAAAATAACTCAGGAATAGGAATTTTAGGTTCTAACATAGGATTCTGAACCACTAAATCTTGAATGTTCTGTACACTTATAGCGAGATTATCCATCAAAGAGGACAGAGCTTGAATGTCCATCACAACACCTGTGTTCTGAATCACCCAAATGTCTAGGGGAAAAGAGAGACAAAACACAGTGCAAAGAAAAAAAAATGGTCTCAGAACTTCCCTTTTCCCTCTATTGAGAAGCATTAGTACTTTGGGCCTTCAGTACTGTTATGAACAGGTGATTCAGAACCACAATGGACCTAGTGGTTAAGAGCACACAAGTGAACCGTTTAGTTACTAAATAGGACGAGCTCTGAGACGTGGGAACTCTGCTGACCGCAATCCCTGATCCTATTATACCACACTAAAGGTAGCCGTGGAGCGCTCCTGACCAGAACCTAGGCGCCTCGTCACAGCCTGAGAAACTAGCTAGCCCTGAAGATAGAAAAATAAGCCTACCTTGCCTCAGAGAAATTCCCCAAAGGAAAAGGCAGCCCTCTACATATAATGACTGTGAGTAAGATGAAAATACAAACACAGAGATGAAATAGATTTAGCAAAGTGAGGCCCGACTTACTGAATAGACCGAGGATAGGAAAGATAGCTTTGCGGTCAACACAAAAACCTACAAATAACCACACAGAGGGGACAAAAAGACCCTCCGCACCGACTAACGGTACGGAGGTGCTCCCTCTGTGTCTCAGAGCTTCCAGCAAGCAAGAAAAACCAATATAACAAGCTGGACAGAAAATATAGGAAACAATAGTAACATAAGCAAAACTTAGCTCATGCAAGGCAGACAGGCCACAGGAACGATCCAGGAGATAGCAAGGCCAATACTGAAACATTGACTGAAGGCCAGGAACAAAGAACTAGGTGGAGTTAAGTAGAGCAGCACCTAACGACTTAACCTCGTCACCTGAGGAAGGAAACTCAGAAGCCGCAGCCCCACTCACATCCACCAGAGGAAGCTCATAGACAGAACCAGCCGAAGTACCACTCATGACCACAGGATTCACAACACCCACCACTCCTCTTGGGCTATCTGCACAAAAGCTGTTCCACTCAGCCTTTACACATGGAGTTTTCCTCTCTGAACCCTGTTCACACAGGTGTTATACAGATGATCAGGTTTTTAAATACATCAGATAGGGATTGCATACATCAGTTAGGACTGCTCTGATATGGGTATACCTTGGCGATTGGTGGAGCAGCTTAGTATACATTTTTTGCAAAAAACGTATCAACAAAATACCCTGTTTTTTACATCTTTTTACTAGCACTTGAGGATTACTGTGATTTTTTTAAACTGAGTGTTTTTGGTTCAACTATGCTCCTTTGTGTCTTCTATTTTACCATGAAGGCCTGCTGCACAAAGTCTCCTCTTAACAGTTGTTGTAGAGATGTGTCTGCTGCTAGAACTCTGTGTGGCATTGACCTGGTCTCTAATCTGAGCTGCTGTTAACCTGCGATTTCTAATTCCACATGTGTTAATTCATAGTTTTGATGCCTTCAGTGTGAATGTACAATTTTCATAGTCATGAAAATACAGAAAAATCTTTAAATGAGAAGGTGTGTCCAAACTTTAGGTCTGTACTGTATACAAATGTTTATGTAGAACCATAAAAGATGAATTTCTGCGTTTACTTTGCACTCGCCTGCTAGCTATTTCAATGGTTAGTATTCATTTAACAATGTTTCTCGTAATATTCTGTAACATCTATATATAATTGTCTAAGGGGTACTTCCGTCTTTCTGTCCTCAACTTCCGTAATGGAAATCCCGCGTCGCTGATTTGTCTCGGCAGCTGCCTGTCATGGCTGCCGCGACCAATCAGCGATGGGCACAGTCCGATTAGTCCCTCCCCTACAGTCACAGTGCCCGCCGCCCGCTCCATACTCCCCGCTCCCCGCAGTCAGTGTCCCCGGTGCTCCGCTCCATACTCCCCGCAGTCAGTGTCCCCAGCGCTCCGCTCCATACTCCCCGCTCCCCGCAGTCAGTGTCCCCGGCTCTCTGCTCAATACTCCCCGCTCCCCTCGGTCAGTGTCCCCGGTGCTCCCCTCCATACTCCCCGCTCCCCGCAGTCAGTGTCCCCGGCGCTCCACTCCATACTCCCCGCAGTCAGTGTCCCCAGCGCTCCGCTCCATACTCCCCGCTCCCCGCAGTCAGTGTCCCCGGCGCTCCACTCCATACTCCCCGCTCCCCTCAGTCAGTGTCCCCGGCGCTCCACTCTATACTCCCCGCTCCCCTCAGTCAGTGTCCCCGGCGCTCCGCTCCATACTACCCGCTCCCCGCAGTCAGTGTCCCCGGCGCTCCGCTCCATACTCCCCGCAGTCAGCGCTCGCTCCATAATCCCCTCCAATCACCGCTCACACAGGGTTAATGGCAGCGGTAACGGACCGCGTTATGCCGTGGGTAGCGCACTCCATAACCGCTGCTATTAACCCTGTGTGACCAAGTTTTTATTATTGATGCTGCATAGGCAGCGTCAATAGTAAAAAGATGTAATGTTAAAAATAATAAAAAAACAAAAAACCTGCTATACTCGCCCTCTGTTGTCCGCTGAGCCGCTCGCGCCGGCCACCATCTTCCGTTCCCAGAGATGCATTGCGAACTTACCCAGAAGACTTAGCGGTCTCGCGAGACCGCTAAGTCATCTGGGTAATTTCGCAATGCATCTTGGGAACAGAAGATGGCGGCCGCATCACACAGCTTCGCTGGATTCCAGGGGTGAGTATATAACTATTTTTTATTTTAATTACTTTTTTTTAACAGGGATATGGTGCACACACTGCTAAATACTGCGTGGGCAGTGTTATATACCTACGTGACTGGGCAATATACTACGTGTCTGGGCAATATACTACGTGACTGGGCAATATACTACGTGGCTGGGCAATATACTACGTGGCTGGGCAATATACTACGTGGCTCTGTGCTGAATACTACGTCGCTGGGCAATATACTACGTCGCTGGGCAATATACTACGTGACTGGGCAATATACTACGTCACTTGGCAATATACTACGTGGCTGGGCAATATACTACGTGGCTCTGTGCTGAATACTACGTCGCTGGGCAATATACTATGTGGCTGGGCAATATACTGCGTGGCTGGGCAATATACTATGTGACGGCAATATACTACATAGCTGGGCAATATACTACGTGGGCTGTGCAATATACTACATGGCTCTGTGCTGAATACTACGTGGCTGGGCAATATACTACGTGGCTGGGCAATATACTACGTGGCTCTGTGCTGAATACTAAGTCGCTGGGCAATATACTACGTCGCTGGGCAATATACTATGTGGCTGGGCAATATACTACGTGGCTGGGCAATATACTACATAGCTGGGCAATATACTATGTGGCTGGGCAATATACTATGTGACGGCAATATACTACATAGCTGGGCAATATACTATGTGGGCTGTGCAATATACTAGATGGACATGCATATTCTAGAATACCCGATGCGTTAGAATCGGGCCACCATCTAGTACATTTATAAATCCGCTACTTGTATGCAATCTTTAGATACTGCTTACATAAATGTAATGGAAGTTTATGAAATCTTCAAATTTATTGGAGAAGACAGTGACACCTAGAGGCTAAAATTAAAAAAAATGCTGGTCTTATCCTACCAATGCTCTGATAAGCTGTTTGTTTAAATGTTCGATATATCCATTGAGGATACCGGTATACCTATTGTGCCAAATCGTCAAAAATAGGTAATAAGACACTGTTAAGGATTTTTTTCCTTCTGTACACATAAAAAGGTTCAGCATCCCTACATTAATGATCTATCCTTAGGTCTGATCCTCCTATTATCGCTTGTTTGAAGGAGCCATGACACTCATACCAGTGTTGCAGCTTCCTCAACATTTACTCCTCTCTGGATACCTACACACCACTGACTTAGCTGTGGTTGGTATTCCAATATTACCATATTAAAGTAAACAGTACAACAACCAGGAGGGTCGCTAATAAGCATACAGACCTTAGGCATACACAGCAGTGTAAGCATTGAATAGACTGCAGTGCTCGCATGAATGTCTCAGTCCCTTCAAATCACTTTCGTGGAGAAAAATGTTACAAAAACATCAGGAGTCTAAAAGCCAAGGTAAAGTTAATAAATATTTATTATTGGAAAATACAAGCAAGGTAAAAATAACCCCACATAAAATGTACTTCAGTATTTATAAAGTACAGAACAGAGTCACGAAGGGCAATTTCTGTGTGGGAATCAGCCAAGAACACCCCTCAGAAGAAGCTGTATGCGAAGCGCGTCAGAGGTGTTCTTGGCTGATTCCCACACAGGTATTGCCCTACTTGACTCTGCTCTGTAGTTTATAATTACCGAAGCATCAGTCACTTTTTACTTAAGAGAAATTTTAAAGAAAAGCTATCTCTATTATACTTCACAGTTTCTCAGGTTGGACCTACATAGAACTCTTCTACGATTTGACTCCATGGTCTATTCTCATGAGGCACTGGGTTTATTATCCTCCTTTTATGCATTGACCTCCTTTTGGATCTCCTTCTTGAATTTTCCATTCGGCATGCCATTTTCCGAAGATTGATTGTTATGCTAACTGCATTATATTTATTTCCTTGCTAATTTAACCCCTTAATGACAGCCAATACGCCTTTTAACTGACCTGAGATATAAGAGAATAGCATCCCCATACAGGTGAAAATCCAGCAGCTGTCGGCTGTACAGTATAGCTGACAAATTGCTGTATAAGCCATGATCAGTGTTTGCGCCTTCAAAATCTGTTTAACCCCTTAGATGCTGCTGCTGTCAATAGTGACTACATCATATAAATCGCATTGTGAAACGAGACGGAAACTGGCTCAGTGCTGGCATCCCTAAAGGTAACTACAAATGTGGCCATTGCCCTTTCTGTAAGCAACATGTCACAGAACGGGTTTTGCGGATGGGGGCAGTAGATCATGTAGTGACTGAATTTATAACATGCAAGACAGATCATGTGGTATATGTAGTGTTTTTCCCGGGCAAATACTATTACATAGGGAAAACGATACGCCCGTTGTATGTTAGGTTCCGGGAACATTGTGAATCAATAGCATTGGGGAAGGGAGTCCCAACATTGATCTCAGCCCTCGCGGGCAGGGTCCTCCCTCCTTATGTACTCGTGTGCCTTGTTATCTGCTCATGTTTAATGTATTTGTCTATATTTGCCCCGTATTCACATGTAAAGGGCCATGGAATAAATGGCGCTATAAAAATGTATAATAATAATAATCTCGCATATTAAGGAGAAGCATCATGGAAACCCTAATATATTGATGCTTGCAGGGATTGAGAAAGTGAATTTACCAGTCCAAGGAGGGAATCTGGATAATCTGTTGCTGAAAAGGGAAGCTAGGGGGATCATGCGCACTGGCGCAATGGGCCCACTAGGCTTCAATGATAGGGTAGATATGGCGGTGTTCCTGCAGTAAGTAAAACAGCTAGTGTGTCCGGCTGTTGCTTAATAACGTATGACCATTGTGTGTGCGCAGGTGGTTGGTGTAGTATTTGAGCGCATACAGGTACTTAAATGTGAATGAATAAACCTCTCTCCTGCCTGGTCACAGAGAAAATAAAAAGGTTTTTTTTTGGCAAGAGTGAGTGGAGTATTGATGTTTCTCACTGTCGTTATGGACGCTCGGGATGACGTGTAATGATTTTGTTTTTAATTGTGCATATTTTAATGTTTTATATTTCTGGTGGTGTGGGAGGGGCTGGACAGGGGGGAGGAGTGTATTGTGGCCGGTATATTTCCTTTCCCTTCCATGCCGTCACACATGCTGACCCGTAGAAGCGCAAGCACAGCGCGAAACGGCCATCGTTTGCTCCTGCTCGCATGAGCTCCTTTCCTCACTCCCCCGGCCATGAAGTTTTTATATGAAGATTGAATAAAGATTGCCAACGTTTAGATCGGTGAGTGCCTTCTTTTTTCTTGCCTGTACTATTGGAATTGTCTGCTTCATTCTGAAGAGTTGATTAACACCTGGCCCCAGGAGTGGAGCGGTCTTGGCTTTGTTCAGACAGTGCTGTTTTTGGTCTTTTTGGTCGACATCATATAAATGGTTAACAGAGTGTGGGGGCTTCTGCTTTATCCCAATTGGTGCCCTCAGATCATGATTGTGTGGTCCTGATGTTTGCGATGGCAATTCATGACCAAACAGCGGCCTCAGAGTCTGACGGCTGTTGTAACCTGTTCAGAAGTTAGCGGCATTTAGGAGGCAAAAATATACATTTTCATTTCTGTCATGCCACTTTGCATTAATTCCTAAAAATAACCTGAAGGGTTAATAAACGACCTGACAGCAGTTTTCGATATGTCAGGGGGTGCTGCTTTTAAAATGGTATAACTTTTGGGGGTTTACCAATACATAGGACCCCTAAAGTCACTTCAAACCTGGATAGGTCCCTAAAAAAAATAAATGTAGTAAATTTCCATGAAAAATTGCTGCTACATTATTAAACCTCCTAAAATGCTAACAAAATAAAATAACATTTTACAAATGGCGCTGATATAAAGCAGACACGAGGAAAATATTATTCATTAATGCTTTTCTGTGGTATGACTATCTGGATTAAAGGGATAATAATTCAAAGATAAAAACATTTTAAAATTCAATTGAAGATTCCGGGACAAGAAACATAGGACAGATGAAAAAGCGACGCGTTTTGATCAACACAGTGATCTTTATCAAAGCTCTAATATTATTAACCACAATCGGTATATATACCTCATGCCACCAATCAAAATCGCAAAGCAAATCACATGATATATGCTAATTATGGCCAAAAGGTCCTAAAACATTAACAAGAACATATACACATGAAATAGACATCAAAAAAGCATGGAACATACAAATAATATCAAAAAACGATTTTGAATAAATATCCCCAATGAACAAACAACAAAAAACAACAAAAAAACAGTCAACATAAATTAATAGTGGAACATTATCTCATTGCGTTTGTTGAAACCATCAGGAAACCTGGTACCGAGGTAATAAATCCAAAAAGCTTCACGTGTAAGAAGCCGACGTTGCATGTCACCTCCCCGGGGCATAAAATGAACCCTTTCAATACCATACGCACGAAATGTAGCCGTATTCCTGGCATGGCTATCAACAAAATGTTTGGCTATATATGAAATATTCCTATCAGCACTAGATAATTCAGAAATATCACGTAAATGTTCAGAAACTCGACGTTTTAGCTTTCTGGTAGTGCACCCTATATAAGACTTACATCATGTGGTACAATCAATTTTGTATACCACATAAGTGGAATTGCAATTGATAAAACTTTTTATATGAAATTGTTTTGTGTTGTCATGATTATTGAATATTTTAACACCAATAGTATGTCCACACGTAGTGCATCCCAATCTGCCACATTTATAAAAGCCGATGCAACTAAGCCATGTTCTATTGCTACCGGCCGAAGAAAAAAAAGTAGGAGAGATGATATTTCCAATAGTAGGCGCTGTTCTAGCTAATATATTACATCCAGATTGTAAAATATTATTTAAGGCAGGATCTTCCCCCAATATAGGCAAATATTTATTAATACCGTAATTCTTTTAATTTCACAAAACTGATAACTATATTGGAAACTTAAAAAAGGTTTTTGTTGAAAAACTCTTCCATTACTCCTCCTACCATTACTGCTGGAAGAACTTATTAAATCAGATCGATTTCTCTGTGACACTGCGTTTTTTTAATTTCCGTGCACAACAAGCAAATTCCTCCTCCAATTTGTTAACATCACTACAATTACGTTTTGTATATGAATAAACTCACCCACCGGAATTGATCTGATAGTGTGCCTGGGGTGACTGCTGGATGCATGTAAAATTGTGTTTCCTGCAAACGGTTTGACAAAGGTTCTAGTCGAAATTGTTTCACCAGGGATACCACATAGCTCCAAATCCAAAAAAGAAATCAAACTTGAATCAGCAACATGCGTAAATTTTAGATTAAACTCCTTAGCATTAATATAACTCACAAAATCCGGTATGGTAGACACACTGCCACTCCAAATTATGAGTGTATCATCAATGTATCTACCATACCAGACAATTTGCGACAAAAAAGCAAAAAAGCATTGGATTCCACACACAAATAGCTTTACTCCCAAAATGACATGACAAGATTCGCTAAAGATGGTGAAAATTTAGCACCCATGGCCACACCAGCTCGTTGCAAAAAAAACCTTCCATCAAAAAAAATAATAATTATGAATCAATAAAAAAGACGTAACCTGTAAAATGTATTCTCTCAAATCCAAAGAATAACCACTAAATTTTGTTAAATGAAATGCCAATGCTTGCAATGCCACTGAATGGGGAATACTAGAATATAGTGAAACCACAACTCAGCTAAGGCTAGATTCAGATTGCGTTCAGGGGCAACGTTAAACAGAGTACGTTACACCACGGCATAACGCGGTGTAATGTACTCCGTTAATGCCGCCATTGAATGCAATGTCGGACGCATTGCCTAGCGCACGCCCAAAATGGGCGTGCGCTAGTGATGTGCCGTCATTGAGTGACGGACCCGAGACGCTGGCTGCAGCGTTTCTGGGTCCGTCACTGCTAGCGCAGATGTAGCGCAGGCACTTGAGCTAGCAGCAGCCCGTTAGCGTATGTGCTGAACGGGCTGCTGCTAACGCAATCTGAACCTAGCCTAAGCCAGGAGTACTGCGACAACCATTGTTTCTCAGACAAACTTTCCAATACATCTTTTGAATCTTGAATATACCCAGGAATTCTATGCACTAAAGGTTGTAGCAGTAAATCAAGCCACTCACACATATGCTCATTGATTGAGCCTATGCCTGACACAATTGGTCTCATAGGAGGGAACGTATCACATTTATGGATCTTAGGTAAACCGTGCATGATAGGCAAAACAGGACATTTAACCTCCAAAAAATCAACCTGTTTTTACACAAAACATTCAAAGAGAAACCATCCAAGATCAACTTATTCATTTCAATTTGAAATGTCCCTGTAGGATTACATTGCAGCTCCTCATAAGTTTCACTATCGGATAGCAACTCCAGAATCTTATTTTTATAATCATCAGAATTCATGATTACAACTACACCACCTTTGTCTGACATCTTAATGACTACGTCAGACATATTTTTAATTTCCTGTAATGCCACTCGATCTTTGCGCGATAAATTGGAAGAATAAAACACGTTTGTATCTTTCAACATTTTCAAATCCCTTTCTACTAGTTCTTGAAATTTGTCCATACAACTCGATCTTGAATTCAAAGGATAAAAAAATTGATTTTTCGTTTTCAAAGTCTGGGATTGGGAAATTAAATCCCCCTGTCAATGCTTTTTTGATGTCTATTTCATGTGTATATGTTCTTGTTAATGTTTTAGGACCTTTTGGCCATAATTAGCATATATCATATGATTTGCTTTGCGATTTTGATTGGTGGCATGAGGTACTGTATATATACCGATTGTGGTTAATAATATTAGAGCTTTGATAAAGATCACTGTGTTGATTGAAACGCTTTGCTCTTTCATCTGTCTTATGTTTCTTGTCCCGGAATCTTCAATTGAATTTTAAAATGTTTTTTGAATAAAGAAGTTTGGAAATTTTTATCCCAGGAGCTGGAGGTGAATCTTTTCGTTTTTATCCTGCATTCACGTCTGACCAGGACGGTCCTTCGTGCACCGGTGTTTCATTAGGTGAGCTGGCCTTTTTTTCTTCCTTTGATAATCATTTAAAGTTTGAAAATTGCTAATTTTTTAACATTTTTCTCAAATTTTTTTTTTTTTTTTTATAAACAAACAAAACATATCGACCTAAATTTATCATTATCATAAAGTATAATGTGTCATGAAAAAACAATCTCAAAATCACTGGGAAGCGTTCCAGAGTTATTACCGCATAAAGTGACACTGGTCAGATTTTAAAAATTTGGCTCCGTCACTAAGGGGTTAATAATTCTTTTGTGCTTGATGATTAGCTGATGTCACTTTGGCAATTGTACCCCCTATGTGGCTCAAAGGGGTTGTCCACTACTGTGACGACCAATTCTCATTCCCAACGCTTTGCCTCAATAAAATTAAAAAGCCTATACTCACCTCCTATGCCTGTGCCATTCCTGCAGTGTTGGCACTCATGGTCCTGGGACTCTTGTGTGGCGACTGGTGCCCAATCAGCACTGGTGTCGCTGTCCCCGCCTTCTGTGGAATTAAACAAGAAGAGAAAGTCATAGATCGTTCACAGCCCGGACTTCCTGTTCATGTTCAATTTGTCCACTAATTGGGCGCTGGGGTCACGTGTCATTCAACCACATGAGAGCACCGTGACCACGAGTGCCGACACTTCAGGAATGGTGCCAGAACGGGAAATGAGTATAAGCTTGCTTTTTTATTTTAATGTGGGGAATGAGAAGACGTTGTCCTAGTAGTGTCTTTCTATTTGACATGCTCCTTCTGTATGACATAATAATCAACACGTTTTGAAGATCCATATACAGTGGAGCACATAGAGAGGGATTCCTGGTCTTCATTCCTTTATTATCACAAAGATAGATGTAGCTGCAAATTGGAAGAAATTATATAGCATTAACTTATCATGACAGATGTGAATCAAGCTCTAGGTTGAGGTAAAAGAATTGTTAGAAAGCTCAGCACAATTTCCCAGTTTACCTCTGCTTGTTTCTTCACTCTGCTCCTCACTCCTTCTTCCCCTCTCTTTATAGAGTATTTATAGGCAGTGTAATGTAAAACTTCACTAAGCTGGCAACCTGTTTTGTCTTGAGCAATATAGAGATGAGCTGCTTTTTTAAAAAAGTGGATGGTAAGTTCAAGAGACACGGGGAGGAGGAAGAAGTGGTTCATAAGCGGAGACAGAAGCAGATTTTTCTGATAATATATATCAAAAAGTTTCTTATATTCATTTGTATTACTGATGTATGCAAGGTTTAAGAAAACTACAGTTTCCATTTAAATCTGTTAACCAATCTGTTTACATCCGTCAAAGTGCCTATAACACCCTTTGGAGAAGGGGAGAGAAGCTGGAGGTAGAAATTGGCAGGATATACAATGAGAAAAAGCTAAGGTTTCTAATGCAAAGGAAAAACTGCTAAAATTGCAGCATACAAGACCTACAATGGCCACAAATAACATTATTCCTCATGTATACCCACATGACAGCTTATACTAGAAATTTATATGAATGAGTAGTAACGCGTTAAGTGAAAGTCTTATTGTGTGTCATTCACAGGTGATAAAGGAAAGGATGGACGTGCCTGTGTGTGAACAGTATCATGTATCTCGAACCATATACTCTGAGACAACTTTCCAAGAGGAAAATGAGAAGACTGAACTCGTACAGAAAAGTATTCCACAAAAATTAAAGAATAACTGCAGGTTGAGACTAAAATTATTTTCTTACTGACAAGTTTAAGTTTTTATGTAAGATGGTTGAATCTGCATAAAACGAATGTTACTCTAGCACTTATCCCGAGCTCTAAATTTGAAAGTTGCCATAAAAAAAGGTATCATCTAGTTGAGGCTTACTGTACCTGTTCCAATTCAGAAAAATTACTTAGACATCTGATTCAGTTATCTGCTGAATATCAGCAAGGGTCCTTTTACATGAGTATAAGAACTGCCCCAAAACAAATGCAGATCGATGATATAGGAAGACGATCAGTGCTCATTTACTTCTTTAACATGATAAAATAATTGTGAGGGCTTCATCCGAATGATCGTTCATACAAATCTCCATACAGAACTCTATTGCTGTAAAGGAGTGGGACTTACTGCTGACCAACACCGTTGGCAATTTTTGAGCCAAACAGAGATAGATACAAAAAAGAAAAATATCTGTCTGCCAGAAAAAAACTGAAGACAACAGGAAAATTGCTAGCACAGTTAGAGATGGAGGTGCCTCCAGTAGGTTCCCAAACCGTAGAATGTGATATAGAAGACCGGGCACACTCTCTTGAATGCAGTGAAGAATTTTAATGTGCAATAATATTATAATATTGCACATTAAAATTCTTAACTGCGTACAAGAGAGTGTGCCCGGTCTTCAATATCAGAAAAAAACGAAAGGGCTGATACATCAAAGTGTTTACGCAATTTTTTTCTGTGTAAAACAATTAAAAAAATTACATTTTTTTTCTCAAGGCAATGTTGTGCAAGAGTTTTTTGACATTTAGCATTTTCACTCCAGATTTAGCCAGGCCCGCCAAAATGGGCAGAGATGAGGAGGAGTGAGACAAGCTGTGGCATTAAAATTGACGGGACAGGAGTATCATTTATGGCACACACCACTGACAAAATATGCTGAATTCAACACATTGTACTCCAGCGAGCACTTCATTAAGACTGATGTGCGTAAGGCCAGTCAAAATAAATCAGTCAGTAAATGTGTGCTCCAGCCAAACGCCACAACTTTTTATTGCACCATTTGCAATAAACTATTACATCGATGATTCCACAGTATCTTGCTAAGTGATAAGTCAGTGCTCTGGGTAATAAGATTCTATAGCTGATGCTGATTTTAGTAAGTTACTACTTTTCTACTAATAGCAAAAGTAATTTTACTTGTTTATTCTCTTCTTTGCAGCTGTACTCCAACAACAGCTCATCTAAAGCTCAAGCAATTTTTTCCAATTCTTAGCTGGTTACCGAAATACCGTTGGAAAGAGTGGCTTGTCCATGATATTATCTCAGGACTATGTACAGGGCTTGTTGGCACATTACAAGGTACGTTTTTCCACTATGCAAGTTTCTTAAACAGATAACAAAAAAACAAAAAAGAATATCCACTATGTATGAATACAAATATATATTTATTAAAGAATTTAATTTTACATAAAATATAAAAATGTCACCAAAAATACCTTATTTCTCAGAAGGGCAGTAGTCCTGACAATAAAGAAGTCTGGTTAGGGAAATAATCAAGGACCACTCAAAAACATATACAGTCACTACCATATAAGTTCAAGAAAAGTGGCACTGGGATTTCAGCTGAATGAGGACATATACTTTAGCTGCTGGTAGACTAGAATATTCTATTTTATATTTATTTGTCTTGTTATATCGTGAAGTTTTCACTTTAGTCACAGGAATGATCTCTTGGCTCTCGCCAAACCATAAGTATACCAAATGGCATCTTATCAAGTGTTCCCTTCATCCACATCCGTAAACTCTCTGTTAGGACTGGCGGAACGCACCAAGTTAAAGATGTAATGGTATTAGGTGCGTTCGCAGTCCGAGGTCCACCGTGCAGGTGAAAATCTGCTGCTATGTGAATGGCGGCACTATATGGCGGTACAATGTGACTACACACACGGGTTAACTTCACCCTGTGTGAAGGAAGCGATCCCTGTTAAGTCACAGGGTCGCGGTACCGCACAGAGAGCGCAAACAAGGAACCACAGAACTCTATCCCAGGACACAGGATTAGAGTTAGAGTAGACCTCTTGCGATCGACACCACAATTGGGGTATCAGAGGTAACTATAATGCACAGAAGTGTATGCTGTGCCACACTAGCGGACACCACTAACCACCCAGACTTGGATCAGGAAAGCGCTGAGAAAGCACACGGCGCCGCACTGGCGGTCACAGCAACTAGACGCTGTAATGTGTGTTTCGTGCTGATGGCTTAGTCGGGCGCTAGATAGCTACCATCATTCGCGAACAGTCAACAACACTAGGAATGGGAATGATTTAGGAGCTTTCATCCATCGACATACATCCATCTACACACACACATTATATCAAGTCAATACTAGCTCATGACCGTGCGGTAAACATATATCAATGTTTATATCAAAGTAACACATCGAAATACTTCGGGGACATAGTGCGGGGCGCATACGCAGTAATGCTTTTTGGCTTCGCCTGCAGTTGGGCAAAGCATACTGCGCATGCGCGACCGAAGATTGTATTGCGCACGCACCAACTATGGCGCACAAGTACTCTAATTCACTAACATATTGCGGACAACAGGGACGGACGGGGTGGAGAAATTAAGATGAAACGCCGCCCATCGGACAGGTAAAAAGTCATTTAAATATCCCGCCAATTTGAGGTGACAGAGTCCCTTTAAATTGTACAGTAACCAATGAAACAGGAAGTAAAACTCTAATGAGAACATTGTCAACAGATGGCGCTGTTGAATAAGTTATCACAATACAGTGATTAAATGTTATCAATACACTACAATTCAATATTACAAAACATTGTAAACTGATTATATGTATTTGTATAAAGGCATGACCCTTTCCTCGATTCAGCCTAGAGTAATCACATTAAGTGTACAGAAAAAACTGACCTGAGAGAAGAAATAAGAATGCCTATTTTAGTCTAGATCAACAGAAAAACTGAACTCAATAAAAATTATGTTCAAAATTGTTCCCCAGTGTTATCAATATCTGATCAGTTATGGTGCGACACCTAGCATCCCCGCCGATCAGCTGTTCTTGGTATCAGCGACAGCCAGAACTGACCAGGTACAGAACTGACAGCGCAGCTCTGTGTACTGTATATTGGGCGTGACTGGGTGCTGCCATATTCATATGCATATTCCATATTCAAATCAATAGGAGGCGAATGTGCAGTATCCTAAGGGTACCGTCACACATAACGATATCGTTAACGATATCGTTGCTTTTTGTGACGTAGCAACGATATCGTTAACTAAATCTTTATGTGTGACAGCGACCAACGATCAGGCCCCTGCTGGGAGATCGTTGGTCGCTGGGGAAAGTCCAGCACTTTATTTTGTCGCTGGATCTCCTGCTGACATCGCTGAATCGGCGTGTGTGACGCCGATTCAGCGATGTCTTCACTGGTAACCAGGGTAAATATCAGGTTACTAAGCGCAGGGCCGCGCTTAGTAACCTGATGTTTACCCTGGTTACTGTTGTAAATGTAAAAAAACAAACACTACATACTTACATTCCGGTGTCTGGTCAGGTCCCTGCGCTTAGTAACCCGATGTTTACCCTGGTTACCCGGGGACTTCGGGATCGTTGGTCGCTGGAGAGCTGCCGTTGTCGGTATTGCTGCAGTGTCGCTTAGTGTGACGGTACCTTTAGGCTAGGCCATCAATATTAAAATAATGGACAACCTCTTTAAGTATTCTTAATCAACTATAGGTATGCACAGCCAATATTGTGAGCAAGACGGACTTGAGCTGCCTTTTCACAGTGGATGAAAAGATGAAGAGGCGGGGGAGGGGAAGAAGTGTCTGATAAGTGCTCACAGACGCAGATTTCTCTTATAAGACACAAGACAAAGTTTCTTATAGCCGCCTGTACTATTGATTTGTGTAAAGTGTGTTGTTAGTACAGTTCCTTTTGAAGCAAGAATGTGTTCTGTGTGTTTCTAGGTTTGGCATTTGCGCTCCTTGCTGAGGTTCCAGTGGGATATGGACTATATTCTTCCTTCTTTCCCATCTTGACATATTTCTTCTTGGGAACATCTCGGCACATTTCAGTTGGTAGGTTCTTATACAATCCAGATGCAGAACAATACTTGCTTTTAACTTTTAAACACTCTTATAATATTGATGTCCCTATTGTTGGGTTCCCAGAAGATTAGAGGGATTGAAGAAAATATTGCAGTTAGACTGAACCCCTGATGAGCACTCTGTTTCCCATACACGGAAAATCTTTTTTATTAATCTATAAAACATGTTTTAATTCATAAATATAACATTTATGCCAACAGGACCATTTCCAGTTATCTGTTTAATGGTTGGACAAGTTGTACTTGCTTTGGCTCCCGATGAAAAATTCAGAATTGCAAATTCCACATTCAATGAAACACAGATAGATTACGAAGGCCGAGATGCTGCGAGAGTCGTCATATCAAGCACTTTGTGCTTCCTGATAGGAATAATACAGGTAGTACATTTAATATCTCTGGAAATCACCTAAACTGTACAAATGTGCTTATTATTTCTGCATTGTCCCGGTATGCCCAGAGTCTTCTAAATAATCTGCAGCAACATTTGCCTTACAGATGGGTAAATACCCAGCAAGTCTTCAACATAATAGGCATTCACCACTTGCCTTTAAATCATCAGTGGAATAATTTGCTGCCTATGAATGTATATTCATACAGTTTTTGTTTTTTTACTAATTAACCTTTTGGCAAAGTAGCCATTTTGTTTTTCAATTTGGTGTCAGCTTACTGTCTTGATGGAGAAAAATCATTTTTATTTTTCTATTGCATTGCGAATGGTTTATCGGCAGCTACTAAAGGAAAAGTGAAGTGATAGCATCATGGGCTTGTAGTCATCATGGGACGCTATGATGGGAATTTATTATGCCCTTCATGTCTGCTTTCTGGCGTAAAAAAGTCTCAAATGTGTCACAAACGGTATATGTGCAAAATTGTATATTGCACCTGAAATCTATGGCAGACCTAAGCGCCAGTAAGCACTTTTCTTTTTTTTTTAATTGAATTATGTAGAATTTCAACATGCTGGATTCTTTGAATGATGATTCCAGCACATCAGTCTTACAATATAATCCTCCTACAGGTGCACGGGCGCATGAGCTTGTCAGACGGTAATGGTGAAAAGATGTCCGGCCCTCCGTAAGTGGGCTAAAATATTCAAATTAATTTCAGGAACTTAAATATAGACAAGACGTCCTAATCACCAAAACTGAGCTGTCCTGTCTAGATTTATGTTCTTGAAATAAATTTGATTACTTTAGTCCACTCATGGAGTGCCGGATATCTTTCAGTGCTAAATCCTTGTTTTTAAGGCAGCTGCCAAAGTAGTGTGAGCACCTTTAAGGGAACCTGACAACTGATACATGCTGCTCAATAGACAGACAGCATGTATCAGACGCTGGCTGTGTGTCTTTAGACATATGGATTTAACTTTGCAACACTGTGGTGTTTCAGAGGAAAACAAGTATAGTAGCTGCTGGGTACCCATCCGCACAGGAGACTAGTTGAACTACTTGGACAGGCGGCGTGGTGGCTTCTCCTTGCCTGCCTCCCTGGAATAACAAGTCTCTTCCTGTGTACCTTTATAGAGAAAGACCTGTCACTCAAGGGGAGCGGGTAGGGAGAACCCACCAGGGACCCACCTGTCCAGCTAGTCTCCTATTAAGCTTTGTCTCTCTGAAACTCCGCGGCGTTCCAGAGTCAAACCTACCTGGCTGAGATCATACATTCAGTGCCCGTGGATGGAGCAGAATGTAGGCGCTGTGAGGTTCCCTTCACTCTGTGGAGCATGCATATTATTCCTGCACCACTTACCACCGGCAGAACTGGAGATTTAACCATTCTTTGCGTTTTTCGTTTTTTATCACCAGTTTGTATTAGGGGCACTACAGTTTGGCTTTGTTGTCCGGTACCTGGGAGATCCATTAGTTCGAGGATTTACCACAGCTGCTGCTTTCCAAGTATTCATCTCACAGATCAAACTGATTTTCAACATCCCTTCAACAAACTACAGCGGAGTGATGTCAATATTTTATGTAAGTCCTGAAACGGAATCCTACAGTATTACACTAGGTCCTCTTGTATCTCTTACTCTTTGTATCCACATATTCTATTCACATGATACTGACCCGTATTACTCTGTATATTGTGCTTAAAAGAAGTCTGTATTGTGTCATCCTGAAATGTGTAAAGTGATATTTCCTATACTTGTTTCTGCAATACTAAGCATCTGTTTTTATTTTTATTTTTTAGACAATCATTGATATCTTTGCAAAAATAAGTAAAACAAACTTCGCAGATCTTATGGCCGGATTGATAACTTTAGTGTTATGTTTGGTCGTGAAAGAGTTAAACGAGAGATATAAACATATTTTTCGCATTCCTATTCCCATTGAAGTCATCGTGGTAAGTGGAGTTCTACGTTCTGGATGTCAAATTATATTTAGAAATAGTCTGATTTTGTTAGCTAGTTGGGATTTTTAATAATTGTCAATAAGAAATAATAAGAAAATGAGGCATGGTTTAACATAGGTAGACACATAAAGGGAACCTGATGGCTGACACATGTAGCCTGATCAATGGACGACATGTAAGATTGCAGCCAGGTATGTTTGCCCCTGAAATGTGGTGGAAAAATATACATAATCTATACACCTGCCACTCAAGGGGAGCGGGTGCGGAGAAGCTCACCTGTCCAACTAATCTCCCCTGCACCTTTTATTAAAGTATTTTCTTTATCTGCAATGTCGCAGTGTTTCAGAGTCATACATAACAGCCAGTGTCTGATATATGCTGCCCGTGGATCGGGAAGCATGTACCAGATGTCAAGTTTCCTTTAAGTCTACAAAGTTGTGCCACCTAGGGAAGCCGTAGGACATATGGAGAATAAGACTGCCCTCTAGTGGAATTCTTCTAGGTGACCGATCTGACAACTGTATTGGAAAAATATTTGTACTCGTTCTGTACTCTACCAAACGCAATATTATTCACATACTTTTGTAGACTACGAATTAAAAAAATGCAAAAAATAATTAGTAGAAAGTAGAACTGTAGAACAATGGTGAGTAAGTCATTTTCTCAGGGGGCCACATGGGAAACTGGGATGAACCAATTGGCTGATGGTAATTCTGCTCAGTACCAATTTCGTTGCTTTATAAAAGGCTGTAATTATATGGTTTTAATTAGCCATAGCTGGAAAGAAGGGCTTGTTGCAATAAATCTTAGTAACATATATTAGCAGTAGCCGTTAATCAACTATATCTGCAGCAGTAATCATCCCTCAGGTGCCGTTCCCTCTACATCTCACCCTGGGTCCCCGTCCCCGAGGGCGGGACAGAGACAGCCAAAGGACCGAATAGTGACTACAGTATTTTACTCAGTCTGTAATCCAGGATAACATTTTAAATAACAAAGAGAAAGTGATGGATCTGAGCCATCCCTACTACTTCCATAACCCCCCTCACATGCAGTAAATATTGCAAGAGACGAGTGTGAGGTCATTTACTGTTTTGTAAGATAAGGGTACTGGTCTTCCAAAATATAATGAGTTTATGCATGAAAGTAAAGGACAGGTTTAATCAAAGAATATACAACTGCTAGATTTTTTTTTTTACGCATTTTTGCAGTTTATTTTTGATTGTAAAAAATGCTATGAATGTTTTTCATCTGTCCCAAGACTATTTATTCATCCATATTTAAAGTAGCACTCCTCCAAATAAGGTTTTTTATTCTTTTAATATATTTCAGTCATCACATTATATAGCACTGTGTACTTACAATTGCTCATTTTGCCTTTCTACCCAGCTAATTCTTCTCTTCTCTATTTTCACTGCTCTTGACTCATGACCCAGCTGCTGCCTTCTCCTCTGCCAGGGACTTTTGCAGTGATGACTTTTCAGGGAAAAGAGGCATCCTGTTTCAACATAGAGCTTAGAATGATTCAGCTAGTCTATTTCTAATCACCTGACTTCATAGACCTAATGGAAAAGAGAAGAATTAGCTGGGTAGAAAGGCAAAATTATCAAATGTAAATACACAGTGCCATATAATATGATGACTGCAATATATTAAGAGGATAAACATTTTGATGGGAGGAATGCTTCATTGATATGCACTTTTTCAGAATTTTTTGTAAGTCTATTGTAAAATTATGAGCATGCAACATTTTCAAAAACATATGCCATGGACCCAAAAAATACACTTAAAGTGAAAAAAGAAACAAGAAACCCCAGCATCACCACTCCACAAAAAACTGCTTCAAATGCACTTTATATTTTACCATTGGCAAAAAATCCTCTAAAAACTGTCATGATAAATAATGCATAAAAAATGTTGTTTTTCCTAAAAGCGATTTATGTAAAAACACCCTTAGGCTAAGCTCACGCATGTGTATTAAAAAATCGTCATTTTTTATGGATGAAAATAGGATGATTTGTCCACTATATTGTATCTGAATGACATTCATTTTTTACACATCAGGAATGAATAAAAGACCACATATAGTCTCAGATGGTAGTAATCACAATGTATCTGTAAAAATCAGATGCTATACAGTTGATCCGTATGGGATCTAATTTTTTTTGCATATCCATAGACTTGAATTGTCGAGTCTCATACAAAATATGGCTGAGATAAGTGCATGCTGTCATTGTTCCATGTGGACATTCAGTCCATGTAAAATGATTGTCACCAGAACAGCTCTATGGTATAATATTGGTCAGTGTGCTGTCTGTGTGATGTCCATTTTTTCAATGGATAACACTCACTAAAAAAAAATGGCCTCGGAACCATAGCTTTAAAATAGTTGGAGGCCCTGGTCATTTATTATCAGATTTGATCTATTTTTTATTTTTGTATATGCTGACATTGGTGAGCTGTTAATACCCTACAAAAAAGGGTAACTTTTCAAGAAACTAGAATTAAGGATTTCAAGGATATGGTGTTAGCTAAAAATGTGAGTTTACAACTGATTTGCCATTTCTACAAAGTTCATGTAGATTTTCTCAGACTCTCCATCTATAGCTGTAGCAATTACCGGACTTTTAATTACTAAACCTTTTCCGCACTGTGTGTAAAATGACAAGTGAATGTCATCCATTTGTCTATAAGAATTCTCATTCCCTTTGCTTTAATCCTCAGGCAGTGGTTGCTACAGGGATTTCATATGGAGTTAACTTGGAGGAAACTTATAATGCTGCCATTGTGAAGAATGTTCCAAGGGGGTAAGTAAAAATCTTATGCCCTGTTCTCTTCTACAACATGGTTGGAAACCACAACATAGTGCTTGAGTCAAGAAAAGATGGACATCACTAGCACTCAACAGACCCTACTGACTATTAATGGGTCCATTGGGTTTTGCTAAGGCATCTGATGTTTTGATCTAAACTACAACAGGGGCTCTGACTCACATGTGAACATAGCCTGATACAGCACATTGCAGATGTATTTCTATTTCTCAAATACCAAGTGTGAGGTAGTGACCCCTGTTACAGCTAGGGGACGCTGTTTGTGCTCTCCAGAATGCGCACAGAGGCGTAGTGAGGCCATGAGGGTGTATGGCAGTCACAGGTGTGGCTGTGATTAGACTGGTAAAGCAGTGACTGATTAAGAGCCCTGTAGTAGAGGGGAGGCATGTCAGTGTTGGTTTAGAGGCAGACAGAACAGTTGTCTGCAGAGCTCTTTCTGTGTGGAGCAACACTGGGGCAGAAGGAACCAAAGAGACTGACACCCTGCATCCCGGGCTGGCTTGTGTTTGCCAGGCTGCAATCCGGAGGATAGCATGAGGTGCACAGCGTGAGTAAAGAGACTTGGTATCGGCGTGCGGTTGCCCCAGAGAAATTGGACAGAGTGATGTCTGGCCTGTGTAGGGACTAAAAATTAAAGCCGGTAACTGTGTATTTCTAATGGACTGAGTGAAGAAGCCGTGTACTGTGTATTTTGCTTTAGCCTGGATGAAGAAGCCGTTTACTGTGTATTGCTAATAGACTGTATGAAGTAACACAATAAAGGAACATTTTGTGTGAACTTGCTTGGGTCACTGCCGTTTCACTGCGTATGGTCCTACCGCTGCATTACACAAGTCAGTTATTGTGTCCTATGAAGGCGTAATAGTAGAATATAGTATGAAATACTTTTCTGTGGCAACTACGAAAATACCCATCATTATAGAAACCCGTTAAATTAAGCTACTGACAGAGAAACACTAAGTTTCCTGCCGCATTTCTCACTTAATTAGCTAAATTATGTTACTTGTGCATTTCTCATTGCGATTTTCATGCGTTTTTCTTCCAGTTTTTTTCAGTTGCGGTTCTGTATTTTTTTGGGGGTATGTCATGTGTAAAGCTGCAGCAGCTTCGTACGCAGTGACCCACAGATTCAAACACAAAAAGTCTCTTTTAATGTGTTTCTTCACAGCATTAAAGTCCACTTCACATAAATGCATATAACTTCAGTGATCAATTTACACCAGTTCAAAGTAATACATATCACATGGCTTTAGATTTGCGGTCCCTAAACAGGCCAGACTTCCCTTGTCCAGTTTCCCTGGGCGACTGCATGCCATCTCACAGTCTCTATACGTCTCCATACACACAGTCTCATATGTTGCAGACACTACACACGCCAGCCCTCCTCTGACTAGTTCTCGTGGGTGTCCTGCATCAGTCTCTTACAGACTCCTTACTCACACAATCGTACACAGTTCAGCATAGCAGCCGGGCACCATATCCACCTGTTTGCAATCATTGCACATGCTAGTCCTCTTTCGGGTACAGGACATCCACCTCCTGGCACAGGACTATCCACATCCGACTCCTACGGGCACAGGATATCCATCTCCGGGCACAGGACTGTCCACATCCGAGACCAGTACCATGGACGACTTGCATCTCTGTGTACGCTGCGGGTGCCAGCTGCCCTGGGTGCTGGCTTCCATGCACTCTGCAGACCAGCACACACCAGACTGACACTGATGTGCGCCTGCACGGCCTGACACACCCATACCCCTTACTGCAGGGCTTTTAAACACACACAAACCTGTGGCCTTCAGCCACCTGGAAAACCCGGACCGGAAATCCGTGACTCATGCACACCTATGGACTTCATCCGTCTGCATGCATATTCTGGGGAGAACAAACAGCGCCCCCTAGCTGTATCAGAGGCCACAGCCTCACATATCCTCCCCCTGTTCATACCTGTGGGGTTGAACACTTCTTACCCCGTATGGGCGCGAGATAATAAGGCATCGGTATGACCCTGTGACATCCCCGCCTAAAACAGCGTTTTCAGTTTCTCCTGCCAACACCTCTAGGGGGAAGCCTATTGGGATTACACTCTGACCCTAATTTGGCGACCCCTATGGCAGGCATCTCAATATTTTCAGGTTCCATGCCCAAAACACTACATAAACACATTCTCTGCTGCAACTGCAGCGCCTCTAGCTGCTGCTGCCAGAACTACAGCTCCTGCTGCGCAGAATTCGTGGACCAGCCGATCCACAGCAAGTCTTCGTAACCCCACCGAGTTACCGCCAGAAGCCTTCAATCTTCATGGCCCCGCCGAGCCACAGCAAGCTGTCTTGAGAAGAAAAAAAAACAATTCCAACCGACTTTGCACAATGCTATGCAGCACGCATTGGGGTATGCCTCAGTTCACACTGCCCCTCGCATTCTCCACCATATGTAAAGCTGCAGCAGCTTCGTACGCAGTGAAGAAGCAATGACCCACAAATTCAAACACAAAAAGTCTCTTTTAATGTGTTTCTTCACAGCATTAAAGTCCACTTCACATAAATGCATATAACTTCAGTGATCAATTTACACCAGTTCAAAGTAATGCATATCACATGGCTTTAGATTTGCGGTCCCTAAACAGGCCAGACTTCCCTTGTCCAGTTTCCCTGGGCGACCGCACGCCATCTCACAGTCTCTATACGTCTCCATACACACAGCCTCATATGTTGCAGACACTACACACACCAGCCCTCCTCTGACTAGTTCTCGTGGGTGTCCTGCATCGCTGTATCACAGTCTCTTACAGACTCATTACTCACACAGTCGTACACAGTTCAGGATATCCTCCGGATAGCAGCCGGGCACCATATCCACCTCCGGGCACAGGACTGTCCACATCCGAGACCAGTACCATGGACGACTTGCATCTCTGTGTACGCTGCGGGTGCCAGGCTATCAGCTGCCCTGGGTGCTGGCTCTGCTGGCCTCCATGCACTCTGCAGACCAGCACACACCAGACTGACATTGATGTGCGCCTGACACACCCATACCCCTTACTGCAGGAGTTTAAAACACACACAAACTTGTGGCCTTCAGCCACCTGGAAAACCCGGACCGGAAATCCATGACTCTCATGCACACCTATGGACTTCATCCGTCTGCATGCACATTCTGGGGAGAACAAACAGCACCCCCTAGCTGTATCAGAGGCCACAGCCTCACACATGTTTTAAATAAAACTGCTTAGTTTTGTAAATGTCTTGCACAAAAAACAAAAAAACAAAATGCAGAATGTGGATGAGATTAAGTTACAAGTCATCCACAGATTTTACAAGTAGAAAATCCACGCCAAATAAGCTACGAGTGAATCTTAGCCCCAGGCTGGGTTCAGACAAGTATATGAAGAATCTTTGGATTATCATCCAGAATACATGGACGATTTTCATTCACATTTTTATCCGCTTGCTCTCCGTGTGTCCATATAGTAGGTCCATGGGACATCCGATTTTTAGACATCAACAATTTAAAATGTACGTTTTCAAATAAGGTTTCAATAGGATAATAATGGCAATATATCAGTACAAATTGGATGCTATGTAAAGGATGTATGGAATCCGATATTTTTGCGCACCCATAGACTTGAATGGGTGAGTCTTGCCCAATATACATGCAAGTTTCGTTTTTTTCTCACTCGTACCCTCGCTCCAAGTGAAGGAAACTCATCGGAACAGCAATATTGAATTACATTGGTCAGTGTGTTGTCTGATTTTTACTTGGTCGGCACACATCTGATCGAGAATAGGGGGAATAGTGTGTAGACAGTAATAAAATGGAACTCTAAGGCTACGTTTCCACAATGAGCTCTTGGTGCTTTTTGACACTGTATTTTTGCTTCATCAAAAACGCAACGTCTTAGGCCTCCTTCACACATCAGTTTTTAGCTGTCAGGCACAATCTGGCTAATTTTGCAAAAAACGGTTCCGTTGCAAATTGTGAAAACTGATGTACTGGATCCGTATTTTTGCTGGATCCCTTTTTGTTTCTAACCTGGGGATAGAGTTTGCACTTCCTGTTCCGGGGTGAGAGAGAGAGTTTCCAGAATGGACAATGCATGATTTCTTAAAAAAAAAATGGAATCGGTCGCCGGATTCCATCATTTAACCTCACATTTCATCTGTTTTTCACCGGATCAGTTGTTGTGCGGTTTTTCACTGGACAGAAAAAATGTTCCTTTGTACGTTTTCTCCGGCCGCCGGAAAACTAATTTTGGACGAATCCGGCAAAAAACGGATGAAACGTGAGACTATCAGGCACAATCCAGCGCTAAAGCAAGTCTATGAGAGAAAAACGGATCCGGCAGCAACTTTTACTGGATCCGTTTTTTTTTTCAAAATTCGCCGGATTGTGCCTAAGGGCAAAAACCTGATGTGTGAAAGGGGCCTTACAGTTCCAGCAAAGTGGATGGGATTTATAGAAAATTCACGTGCTCTATGCTTATTTTTAACGCATTAAAAACTGACCTGCGATGTGCTTTTCAAATTTGCAGCATGTCAATTTCTCTAGCGGGTACGACAAATTTTCCCCATAGACTTGCATTAGATGTGGAAACTCCTGAGATAAAAAATGCACATGCGTTTTAAGTGTGTCAGTGCAGTAGAAAAGAATCAAAAACTCATGTAATCCGCACCTAAATATATCAATCAAGTTTTGTCAAAATCAATTACCAGCAATTACAAAAAAGCAACTTTATTTAAAGCATGACAACACCAAAAAGAGACAAAAAAAATCACAAAGTCAAAAACGCAATAAAAATGCATGTTGAAAAACCCACACAAAAACGCAATGAAAAACCGCAAGTCACCTAATTTTAGGCTAGTTTCACACAAGCGTTCGGCAGGGCTGCGGATGGCAGACTTCTTCCTCCCTGAAGCCCCGCACACTGCTGCACCTCTTCCTTCAGCTCCACCTACATCTGCAGGCGTCCTGCGTTCCTATCTTTAACATTGGGTACGCAGGCCATGCGGATGTATGCGGATGCCTTTGCATGTGTCGTTTTGACGATGCGCCAACCTCAATAAAATGCAACATGTTGCGTTCGACACAGTTCAGCACAGCATCAAAACGGCGCATGCGGAGGCATCCGTATACATCCGTATGGTCTGCGTACCCAATGTTAGAGATGGGGTATGCAGGATGCATGCAGACGTAGGCAAAGCTAAAGAAAGAAGTGCAGCAGTGGGTGGGGCTGCCCTGCACAGCCCTGCCAAACACTAGTGTGAAACCAGCCTAAATAATGCAGGTGCAGAAATTCTGCAACATGAAAAACAAACCAAAAGCTCATCATGAGAACGTAACCTTAAGCTTTATCAAGTGTTCCAGGGAAAATAGTTGGACTGTTGCAGAAGGAACAATTCATTTATCATTCAGTACATTATAGCTGGACCGCTCATTATTACACACCATGAAAAATCTTGAAATATTTGATGACTTTTGTATTTTATATGAAATCTAAATAATTTCTGAAAGAATTTTTTTTCTGTATTTGAAAATTAAGCTTCCTACCACCCGTGGCACCAGACGTCAATCTCTTTTCACAATTGTTTGTGCCAGCTTTCTCCATTGGGATTTTAGGCTACGCCTTGGCTGTTTCTTTGGGAAAAGTTTATGCTACAAAGTATAACTATGAGATCGATGGAAATCAGGTAAAGTATAATAATAATGTTATTGTCTGTAGTTATGTACTAAGACAATGAACATTACAATTACACTATATACAATCAGTAATACAGCACTATAGTAACATGTACCACTTAAAATATATTTGTAATGAAAGTGTAGAAAAGAGAGCATAATATATCAAAAAGTAGTGTATAAATATGGTACTTTACTTTGTATTTACAGGAATTCATTGCATTTGGAGTCAGTAATTTATTCAGTGGTTGTTTCTCTTGCTTTTGTGCTTCTACCGCCCTTTCACGTACTGCGGTGCAAGAAAGTACTGGAGGGAAAACCCAGGTGAGAATACAAACACACAGATCCCTATTCATTACTTCCAATCTATTGAAGTTACTTTTTTATTTATCTTGTGGTATTTACTGGTGTTTCACCAAATTCTTCAAAAATGGTGCATGCAATTCACGAATTTGGCGCAAAATCCAAAATTCTGTTTACTTTTGTCATTTATCGGTTTTTGCTTTTTAGCACCAAATGCTGCAAACATGCGCCAAATTGAAGACTCTACAAACGTTACTCCATGGGTGTTGGGGGGACCTACATACCAAAAATAAGATACACACAAAAAATGCAACATTTGGTATAATATGATAAACAAAATAGTCCAAAAAAACCCAATGCCTTTCTCAGTAGGTGGTAGCACCCCACCGAAACTAGAACATACTGACCATTATAATGTTTGAATTTTGGGGATCAAGAAGCGCTTTAACACAAAAGGGAAGATTTATAAAAACATTTACTTTATTAATTTACTTCAAGAATATGATACAGAGTAATTGAGAAGATAAAATACCATGCAATTGTTTAGGTGCCTGCTCTCCATTTTTTTCAACCTATTGATCTGGGATGTGTTTTGGTTTTTTCTTTTTTTGATTTTTTTCACGATCTGCATCTATTGAAAGCTTATGTATCTTGTGTATATAATCTGGAGTTGGGTTCCCTCTTGGCTGGAGGCACTCCTTTTAGAAATTACTCTGTATCATATTTTTAAAGTAAAGTAATGAAGTAAATGATTTAATAAACACTTTCTTTTTCTGTTAAAACACTGCTTGATCCTCAAAAATTCCAACATTATAGAGGTCGGTAGGTTCCCATTGCGTTAATGTGTGCACGCTAACGGACTGCGTTGCACGGCGAAAATGTCGCAATTAACGCCGTGCAACAGGTCCATTAGCGCACCCATTGACAGCAATGTTATTTTTTGCTGAAGCGCATCGCTAGCGCATGCCATTTTCGGCACGCGCTAGCGATGTGCCGTTCGTTTGTGACGGACCTTGGACGCTGCTTGCAGCGTCCGAGGCCCGTTCCTCGCAAGCGCAGATCGGGGATCTGCACTAGCGGGGAGGGAGAAAGCCGACCCTATAGAAGCATTGCTTTAGCGCAATCCGCTAGCGCTATGCGATTAACGGATTGCCCTAACGCAATGGGAACCTAACATATAAATAGCATTTTATTAACCTGTCTAAACCATCTGGATTGGCAAAGTTGTTGAGGGAAAGAACACATGTGCAATATTGCTCTGTTTAATACTGCTCCTACTGATGGCGGCCATTTGACCAGACCTGTCCTTGAATGATATCTCTGAATGACATGGTCTTTCACTTGGAAGGAGCTGATGAACAGGTCTAGCTTCATGCTCTTCTGGTCTTCTCTAGTCACTGCCATTTTGAGAGTAGGAATACTGTGCAGTCTTTGACAAAAGCTTTAGTATCAAGTGGGTAGAACGTCATAAAGGTGTTGGAGAAAGTGCTACAAAATCATGTTCCCAACACATTTGTTAAAATAAAGACACATTGGACAATCCCTTTAGTTTATGTAATCACTTGCTGCATACCATTCAGTTATGTGTATCCATGTAGTAATTAATGGTAATATCAACCTTTTTTTTTAGATTGCAGGTTTAATTACTGCTGCAGTAGTTATGATTTCCTTGCTATCAGTTGGCACATACCTGGAACCCCTTCAGAAGGTACCTGAGTTTTATTTTGTGGATATACCGTATGTTTAGCCTTTTTGTTTTTTTGAATCTATGTCTGCATTATATTAGAAAGTCTAATTACGGTTCTGTAATATATCAGTACACTGTAGTATATATTCCATTTTGATATAAGAAAGGCACAACGTGGTGGAAATACTTTTTGGAATGATTTTTAAAACAAAAAACAGAATGTACATTTGTACACTTTCTATACTGATCAAAGGGAACCTGTCATCAGAAGATATGGAGATATACAGATATGGGGTTAATTTGCAGGTTAATAGCATTATTAACCCCTTTACCCCCAAGTCTGTTTTCATTTTCAATACCAGGCCAAATTTTACAATTCAGACCAGTGTCATTTTATGAGGTAATTACTCTGGAACGCTTCAAGGATGCCGCTGATTCTGAGACTGTTTTTCGTGACATATTGTACTCCATAATAGTGGTAAATTTAATTGATGTAACTTGGGTTTATTTGTGAAAAAATAGGAAATTTGGTGAAAATTTTGAAAATTTCAAACTTTGAATTTTTATGCCCTTAACCCAGATGTAATGATCTGGTCCTGGTTTTTGTCCTGTCTGCCCTTTGCCAGGGCTGATCATGTCAAGGGTTAACTTTGTTCTGCCTCATTCTGGGTTCAGGTTTGCTATTTAGCTCTGTGGCATCCTGCTGGCAGTGTCAGTTATAGCTTCTGCCTACAGTGTGAGTAGCTTACTCTGGTTATATCCAGATTTGTCCTGCTGCGATCCCTGATTGTTCCTGTGTCTGTTTATTCCTCTTCCCGCGTTCCTACTCAGTGTTTTCCCTTTGTGTTTGGACTCTCTTGATCTTGACTCGGCTTTGTCTCAGACCTGTCTCTGTCTTTTGCTCCTGGTACTTCTGCTTCCGTCTGGTATTGACCCTCTGGCACGTCTCTGACTCTGTGTTGATTTTCCTCTTTGTACTACGTTACTCTAATGGTTTTTGACATGGTTTGTTTGACTTCTCTGTTGCCACCTAGTGGTGGCCTCGCTGCAGCGCTGCAGGTCTGCTCTGGCAAGTGTTGCAGTCTTCCCTCCACTCTACTACCATATGGTGGAGCGTGCATCTACCTGCATAGCTGCGGCGTGACACCAGAGAGTTATGGCTGCCGTCACACTAGCAGTATTTGTTCAGTATTTTACATCAGTATCTGTAAGCCAAAACCAGGAGTGGGTGATAAGTGCAGAAGTGGTGCATATGTTTCTATTATACTTTTCCTCTATTTGTTCCACTCCTGGTTTTGGCTTACAAATACTGATGTAAAATACTGACCAAATACTGCTAGTGTCATGGCAGTCTATGTCACATAAAATAGATAATAAACAATATTTTCCACATGTCTAATTTTCATAAGCACAATTTTTTTAAACATAATTTTTTATTAGGAAGCTATAAGGGTTAAAAGTTGACCAGCAATTTCTCATTTTTATCAATAATTTACAAAACCATGTTTTAGTGATAACATTTGAAGTGACTCTGGAGGCCTATATGACAGCAAGTACCCAAAAGTGACACCATTCTGAAAAAAACACCCCTCAAGGTGCTCAAAACCACTTTCAAGAAATGTATTAACCTTTAGGGTGCTTCACAGGAATTGACGCAAAGTGGAAGGAAAAAAAATGAACATTTTACTTTTTTTTTCCACAAAAATGTTACTTTAGACCCATTTTTTTATTTTTCACAAGGGTAACAGAAGAAAATGGACCCCAAAATTTGGAGTGCAATTTCTCCTGAGTATGCCAATAACCCATATGTGAGAAAAAAAAACACTTTTTGGATGCACAGAAGGGCTTGGAAAGGAAGGAGTTTGACTTTCTGAATGCAAAAAAATGGGCTAGAATCGAGAGAGGACACCATGTCGCGTTTGTTGAGCCCCTGATGTGCCTAAACAGTGGAAACCCCACAAATGACACTATTTTGGAAACTAGACCACACAAGGAACTTATCTAGATGTGTGGTGAGCACCTTCAGCCCCCAGGTGCTTCACAGAAGTTTATAACGTGGAGCCGTGAAAATAAAAAATCTATTTTTTTCCACAAAAATGATCTTTTAGCCCCACATTTTTTATTTTCACAAGGGTATCAGGAGAAAATGGACCCCAAAATCTGTTGTGCAATTTCCCCTGAGTACGCTGATACCCCATATGTGGAAGAAAACTACTGTTTGGGCACACGGTAAGGCTTGGAAGGGAAGGAGTGACATTTTGGAAGGTGGGATTCTCTCCCTCACTTTAAGGGCCCCTTTCCACTTGTGAGAAAAACGGACGAGTGCAATCCGATAAAAAATCGGATTGCACTCGGACCAATGTTTTTCAATAGGTGACATTCCATTAGCGATTTTTTTTCCCAGCCGAAATCGGACTGAGAAAAATCTGTGTCGGCTGAGAAAAAAAATCGCAGCATGCTGCGTATTGCTGAGATTCTCGGACGAGACTCGCCAATGCAAGTCAATGGGTGCCAGAAAAAAAACGCACAGCACTCGCACCATGCAAGTGCTGTCCGATTTTTACGCACCCGTGTCCTTAGAAAAGCCGGCAATTCAGCGCAGAGTACAGTAAAATCACACTGACAGGTTAGATGAGAGTAGATATATACACATAGAATAGGTATATATACATATATATATGTCAGGGAGACACCTATATATATATATATATATATATATATATATATATATATATTTATATTTAATGCAGCGCGAGACAGCTTTAAAGCTGGTAATTCAATTACCGGCTTTTGCTTTCTCCTTCCTAAACCCGACATGATATGAGACCTGGTTTACATACAGTAAACCATCTCATATCACCATTTTTTTTTGCATATTCCACACTACTAATGTTAGTAGTGTGTATATGCAAAATTTGGCCGTTCTAGCTATTATATTTAAGGGTTAAATGGCGGAAAAAATTGGCGTGGGCTCCCGCGCAATTTTCTCCGCCAGAGTAGTAAAGCCAGTGACTGAGGGCAGATATTAATAGCCTGGAGAGGGTCCATGGTTATTTGCCCCCCCCCCCCCTGGCTAAAAACATCTGCCCCCAGCCACTCCAGAAAAGGCACATCTGGAAGATGCGCCTATTCTGGAACTTGGCCACTCTCTTCCCATTCCCGTGTAGCGGTGGGATATGGGGTAATGAAGGGTTAATGCCGCCTTGCTATTGTAAGGTGACATTAAGCCTAATTAATAATGGAGAGGCGTCAATTATGACACCTATCCATTATTAATCCAATTGAATGAAAGGGTTAAAAAAAAACACACACACATTATTAAAAATTATTTTAATGAAATAAAAACAAAGGTTGTTGTAATATTTTATTTAACGCCCAATCCAATCACTGAAGACCCTCGTTCTGTAACCAAAAAAACATAATAAACCAACAATATACTTACCTTCCGCAGATCTGTAAAGTCCAACGATGTAAATCCTTCTGAAGGGGTTAAAACATTTTGCAGCCAGGAGTTCTGCTAATGCAATGCTACTCCTCGCTGCAAAACCCCAGCGAATGAAGGTAAAGTAGGTCAATGACCTATATTTACCTGCATTTGCGGTGAGGCGCCCTCTGCTGGCTGTTCATAGATCGTGGGAACTTTCCTAGAAAGCCTGGGAGGTTTCAAGGAAAGCTCCCACGATCTATGAACAGCCAGCAGAGGGCGCCTCACCGCAAATGCAGGTAAATATAGGTCATTGACCTACTTTACCTTCATTCCCTGGGGTTTTGCAGCGAGGAGTAGCGTTGCATTAGCAGAACTCCTGGCTGCAAAATGTTTTAACCCCTTCAGAAGGATTTACATCGTTGGACTTTACAGATCTGCGGAAGGTATGTATATTGTTGGTTTATTATGTTTTTTTGGTTACAGAACGAGGATCTTCAGTGATTGGATTGGGCGTTAAAAACAAAGGTTGTTGTAATATTTTATTTATTTCATTAAAATAATTTTTAACAATGTGTGGTTTTTTTTTTAACCCTTTCATTCAATTGGATTAATAATGGATAGGTGTCATAATTGACGCCTCTCCATTATTAATTAGGCAAGGTGGCATTAACCCTTCATTACCCCATATCCCACCGCTACACGGGAATGGGAAGAGAGTGGCCAAGTGCCAGAATAGGCGCATCTTCCAGATGTGCCTTTTCTGGGGTGGCTGGGGGCAGATGTTTTTAGCCGGGGGGGCCAATAACCATGGACCCTCTCCAGGCTATTAATATCTGCCCTCAGTCACTGGCTTTACTACTCTGGCGGAGAAAATTGCGCGGGAGCCCACACCAATTTTTTCTGCCATTTAACCCTTAAATATAATAGCTAGAACGGTCAAATTTTGCATATACACACTACTGACATTAGTAGTGTGGAATATGCTAAAAAAATGGTGATATGAGATGGTTTACTGTATGTAAACCAGGTCTCATATCATGTCGGGTTTAGGAAGGAGAAAGCAAAAGCCGGTAATTGAATTACCAGCTTTAAAGCTATCTCACGCTGCATTAAATATAAATATATATATATATATATAGGTGTCTCCCTGACATACATATATGTATATATACCTATTCTATGCGTATATATCTACTCTAATCTAACCTGTCAGTGTGATTTTACTGTACTCTGCGCTGAATTACCGGTTTTTCAAAGGAGACCCGTGCGTAAAAATCGGACAGCAATACGGATGTCATACGGATGTTGCGATAAAAAACTCGCATCACACTCGCATGACACTCGCATGGCACTCGCAGACGTTACATCAGTTTTTTCGGTCCGTAAATCGGACCGCTTTTTTCTCACACAAGTGGAAAGGGGCCCTAAGTGTCAGAGGAAAGGAAGGTGTATGTCTCCCCCGCTGAATACTGTGATTGGGACGAGTGGGACATTTTTTCTCGCATGTGGTGGTTGTGTGTGTACCAAATTTTATTCAGGTATGTGTGTGAATACTTGGTGTACACTTTTTTTTAACTTAAAAGAGGAAAAAAATAATCTAAAACGAAAAAGCTAAATATAAAAAAATATATAAAATTTGGTAAAATAGAAAACAAAAAAGAGCAAAAACCAGAGGCCGATCAGTTTTTTTCCATGCTATCTAACAATAAGCCTGACATGATTCAGTAAAAAATACTGTAGTAGATATCGATTACTACAGTACATTTTTACTGTCCCTAATTAATTATTTTCAACTATTAACTAATTTGTGTATTTAATTCTTTTTTCACATACAAAAATAACAAAATAACCAGAGGCTGATCAGTGATGTGTCAGTGATCAGCACTCGACCGCTGCAGGACGCAGGCACAGATGTGGTGCAAAAAAGGATGAAAAAAAAATAGTCTTTGCCAAAAGTGAGCACGGATGCTAATTAGTGATGTGTATCTGATCATTGGCTTGGAGGCTGTCGGACGCATACACCAAGTGGTGCAACAAAGGGTGGGCTAGACAATGACAAAAAGAAGGACAAAAAATGTCCTTGAAAATAGCGAGCAAGCGTGCAGATTGATGACTTGCATCACTGATCAGTGCTCAGTGGCTGCAGGACGCACAAAAAATTTAAAAAATGCCAAAAATCGAGCGATCAAGTACTGATCAGCGCTGAGTGGCAGAAGGAGGGGTTGGGGAGAGGTAAAAGGGGGTAAAAGGGGAGAGGGGGATTGGGGTGGATTAGGAAAGATCAGTAATCAGGAATGGATCAGGGGAGGATCAGGAACGTCTTCTTTCTTCTTCAGCAGCAGCACCAGCAAAAGTGATGTCACAGGCTTGAAAAAGTTTGTGGCATCACAAGGCCCAGCACAGCACTACAGAATGACACAGTACAGGGTGGTCACTGTGGTATCAGATCGCGTCTGTGCACTCCAATTGGTGCTGTTATCTGATCGTACCAATCAGGGCAGAGCTAGCCCTGGTGATGCCGTGGTTTCTAGGTTCCAGCCTATGTTCAGTGCTCTTACAGCACCGATCGTAGGCTGGACATTAGTGTTTCAGATAATTCCATTACCTGAAACACTGAAAACACTGATTGGCTGTTCAAAACGAATAGCCAATCACAGTGATTGTAGTTGTGGTGGGGCGTCCCCACCCCCTCAGGGTGCTGACTCCAGGTGCCCTGCTGCAAGATTCAGTAGTCACCAGGCAGGTTATTAATACTATTAAACTCCAGATTAACCCCAAATCTGCAGGTTAACAGTGTTTTTTTTCTGGTGACAGGTTCCCTTTAAATAAAACGTTAGTAATTTCAAAACAGCATAATGAATTTGCCTTACCTTACTGTACAAATGAGGCAATAAGCAGTGTACACAGGCTTAGACAGCACTGTACTCATGATTACACTATCTTGTGATGAATTGAATACCTCACCTGTAAAATAACACATTTTTTATTAAAAATACTGACATAGCATCATAAAGATGAGTTCTTTCTTATTACAGTCGGTCTTGGCTGCCATAGTTATATCTAATCTTAAGGGGATGTTCTGGCAAGTGTCTGATATTCCTAAATTATGGAGACAAAACAAGTGGGATACGGTAAGTTCCTATTGTATTAACGCTCTCCTGTTATCTCACAGCATTGCTTTTCCTTTAAATTACTATGGTAGTTATATTTTTATTGACAACTGTCCTTGACTAACATACATGAATACATGTGAACCATTTTAGGGGCCAGGATTCTCTCATGAAGTTCTTACTAGAGAACTTGCTGTAAACCTAGCAGTGGGATCACTTCAGCAAGGGGCTGTAAAGAGGCCCAAGGTAGCCCTTGTGGCTTTGTACTATGGAGCTGCGAACATGTGCCATATAACATCTGTCTGGCACCCATTACTTCTATTAGGCGAAAATAGCCATATAATACTAGGTGCAAATATCTCAAAATTTGTTTGTTTAATTCATAGAAAGTCCAGCAATAAATAATTTTGTATGTTCCGCCACAATGAATAGTCTACATACTGCATGGAGATACAGTTAAGACCCCTTAGATTTCTAAAGGCATCGTCTCATGACTTCCAATTAGATGGTTGACCTAGATGATGGATCAGTAACGTGGCAGCTTGCGTGAGCCTATACCTTCTCATACTTATCAGAAAATGACAGCTAGAGATGCCTAGTTGGTTTTGTGCACATAGGTTGATACTGTGAATTCTTTATTACATGGTGTGACTAGCATAGAGAAACCAAGTAACACAAAGATTATGTATACACGTTTCTTTCCAGGCAATCTGGCTTTTCACATTTTTTGCATCTTTACTTTTGGACATTGATTTGGGATTACTGGCTGGCATCCTGTTTGGACTTTTTACTGTTATTCTGCGTATTCAGTAGTGAGTATGACAGTTTCTGCTATTGTCAAAGTATAGAGAGAAGAGCAGCATATACAAAATGAAAAAAAACATGACTTCTTTTTATAGAAGAGAAGAAAGAAAAGAGAGAAATAGAAAAAAAAGATATTATTTATTTTACTCACTTATATAGCATCATTTATTCCACAGCAATTTAGTCACTGTCCCCATTGGGGCTCACAATATAAATTCCCTATCAGTATGTCTTTGGAGTGTGGAAGAAAACCAGAGAGAACCACAAAAACACGGAGAGAACATACAAACTCTTTGCAGATGTTGTCCTTGGTGGGATTTGAACCCAGGACTCCAGCGCTGCAAGTGCTAACCACTGAGCCCACCGTGCTGCCACATCATTATTTCTCAATTACTTTTGTGATCTGTAACAGCAGATTGCAAACATTTCTTTTTTTTTTTACTGGTGCAGGTAATATTCGTGCTGTCTTAGTATTGCATTTGGCTGCTCTTTATTACGGAGACAGTTCCTTCTCTATCCTCAACAAAAACCAACATGGTGACCCTTTACTCGCCAATGGGGAAAAGCACAAAACTATAGTATATCTCTTCAAAATACATTGTTGGTGTACAAATAATTACCAGTGCACAAAATAAAATGTACCTTTAGAATATGACTTATTGTATACATCAAATTTTTACATTGAACATTCTTAATACTTCATGGAAATATTTGAAATCTTGCCGTTTTCACACTGACGACTAACCCACATTATAGGATGACGCGTCTGTTCTGTAGACTATTATATAGCCACCTCATTATTATCACAGGCAGACTGACAAGGTAACATCACTATTAGAATATAAAGCTGGAGGCAAATAACAGAGGACCCCAGACTGACCATATGTGGTGGTCATAGCTCTCCTCTACATCTTCACTGCACATTGACTTTAGTAAAGGTACCTTCACACTGACCAACTTCACAACGATATCGCTAGCGATCCGTGACGTTGCAGCATCCTGGCTAGCGATATCGCTGTGTTTGACACGCAGCAGCGATCTGGATCCTGCTGTGACATCGTTGGTCGGAGCAGAAAGTCCAGAACTTTATTTCGTCGCTGGATCTCCCGCAGACATCGCTGAATCGGTGTGTGTGACGCCGATTCAGCGATGTCTTCACTGGTAACCAGGGTAAACATCGGGTTACTAAGCGCAGGGCCGTGCTTAGTAACCCGATGTTTACCCTGGTTACCAGTGTAAATGTAAAAAACAAACACTACATACTTACATTCCAGTGTCTGTCGCGTCCCTCGGCGTTCTGCTTCCTTGCACTGTCAGCGCCGGCCAGCCGTAAAGCAGATTACAGAGGTGACGTCACCGCTGTGCTTTACGGCCAGTCGGCGCTCACAGTCAGTGCAGGAAAGCACAGCGCTGGGGGACAGACACCGGAATGTAAGAATGTAGTGTCTTTTTTTTTTACATTAGCACTGGTAACCAGGGTAAACATTGGGTTACTAAGCGCGGCCCTGCGCTTAGTAACCCGATGTTTACCCTGGTTGCCAGGGGACTTCGGCATCGTTGGTCGCTGGAGAGCTGTCTGTGTGACAGCTCTCCAGCGACCACACAGCGACGCTGCAGCGATCGGGATCGTTGTCTAGATCGCTGCAGCGTCGCTAAATGTGATGGTACCTTAAAGGCACAGAGCATACCTAGGACATGACACCAATGGCCAGACATCCGTCCACTACATTCATGTGGCTGCAGCATATCTCCTTATTCTGTTCACAGAAAAGAACAACAGCTCAGATACGATAACTGTCCCCATAACGATAACTATCAACAGTCAAAAAATAAAAAACAGATAAAAAATACACACTTAAGAAACTGTTTTTTGATGATGCATTCCGGTTTAATAAAACAAATGCATGTTAAATGCTGCTGTCAAATACTGACATCGGCATTTAACAGGTTAACAGCCGTGGATGGATCGCGATTCCTCCCTCGGCTGTTAGGGGAACTTATCAGCTGATGTGGGCCAGAAAAGATGCAGGCTCAGCGCCGGAGCCTGCATCAAAGGGGGAGACACAACATGCACCGTATGTTGTGAAGGGGTTAAGTATTATGAAAGATTATGATAATGTAAAACATCTATAATAAAGTAGTAATAATATATTCTAGTATATTAATAGTAATAGTATTAATAATAATAGTACATTGGCACAATATATAGCATTGCTGTGGTATTGTTTTGGTCGTTAAAGAGAACCTATCACGTCCACATTCGCTATTAACCTGCAGATATGGGGTTAATCTAAAGCTGTTCTGCCGCCGCACTGAAATCCCAGCTACCAGGAGGAAATATTCTTTCTAGCTTTCATAGAGAAGCGGCTGACAAAACTTTAGTCACTGCTCAGTAGACAGTGAGTGGTGACTGTGACCACGTCCTGGCACTTAACTGACAGCTGGCTGTGCAGTGTATCAGTGCAGTTATGGCTGTCAGTCAATGTGCCAGCAAGTGGTTACAGCTGCTATCTACTGTGTAATAAGCAGTGATTGAAGCCGCCCCGAATCACATCTATAATTGACAGCTAGGGGCTGCCGGGAGGAATAAAGTTAATTTTCTCCCTGCTTTTAGTGCTTTGGCCGCACAGTTTTAGAACGTCATTAACTTGAAGATTAACATCAAATCTGCGGGGTAATAGTGTTTGGGAACATGACAGGTTCCCTTTAAAATATCCAATTTTATTTCTCTTTTTCAGTCCATCATACAGTTCTCTTGGAAACATTCCTGGTACGGATATTTACAAAGATATCCAGAACTACAGAAATGTATGTAGAAAATGCATTTTAATTTTATTCCTTATTAAAATATAGAAACTTATTGAAATGATTGCATAATGTTATTCCTATTTACATTATTTGGATTAAAATATTAGGCAGAATTTGCCCATGGTCTGGACCAATGGTTACCAGCAATAATGCATTTCAGGGAAATCACAGTACATCTCTGTGTATAATGATGTTGTTTCTGGATCTTTTTCAAGCCTCTGTAAGTTTAGGGCATTTGTCTTAAGCTTTAAAATGTTGGTGGACTCAAGTACATAGGAATTTAAGTGGGCTTGAGAGATGTTCTATTCAGCAGCCAATGTAGGGTGGCACCTTAAGCTGAATCTGAGACTGGCACACTCTTTTGGAGATATCTTTGGCTGGTTGACGCTGCTTTTAGAGCAGGCGTGGGAAAACCTTTTCTGTCAAAGGCTATTTGGATATTTGTAACACAATTTGGGGACCATGCAAAATTATCAACTTAAAAACGATCCTGCTGTATTAGGTCAAAACATTTAATTAACTCCCTTCTAATGGGGTTACCTTATTTAGTAAACTCCAGTTGTATTCCTGCAGTGAGTCTGTTTGCATGCCTTCCCAGCACCTTTTCCTTTTACCGCTGTCAAGTTTCTGGGAGGTCACTTGTTCCTGTTATTTTGGTTCACCTTAGTTTTCCCACACTACCCAATATGAACATGTTTTAGTTTCTCACCCTGGGTTTTCGTATTTTACTTCACACTTTCCTTTTCCCTTGGTTGCAGTGTGTTGCAGCCTTCCCTGATTCCCCGGGAGGTACGATAAACCCCTCTTCGGTCTTTTAGGGAGTTAGGTCTGAGGTGGTGTTTTAGTGGTGGGGCTAGGGCCTTTCTAGTCTGTATAGGGAACAGTTGTGAGTACATGCAGCTTCTCCCTGTGGTTTAACTTCTGTTGTGAATTCTGTGGCTGAGTTCACTTCTGTGGTCACAAGTGGTATTGCAGTCTCTGGGCTTCCTCCCTCAGGTGTTTTGGTGAGCTCGTTGGCTGCCTTGCTATTTAGCTCCACCTGAGTCTGTCTTCCTTGCTCCTTGTCAATGTTCCAGTGTTGGATCTGAGCTACTGCATCTTTCCTTGGGCCTGCTGCTCTGCTAGATAAGTGCTTCTAGTTTGTTTTCTGTTTTTTCTGTCCAGCTTGCTATTAACTTTTGCTGGAAGCTCTGAGAAGCAAAGGGGTGCACCGCCGTGCTGTTAGTTCGGCACGGTGGGTCTTTTTGCCCCTTTGCGTGGTTTTCGTTTTAGGGTTTTTGTAGACTGCATAGTTCTCTTTGCTATCCTCGCTCTGTCTAGAATATCGGGCCTCACTTTGCTGAATCTATTTCATTCCTACGTTTGTCTTTTCATCTTGCTAACAGTCATTATATGTGGGGGGCTGCCTATTCCTTTGGGGTATTTCTCTGAGGTAAGTCAGGCTTGTATTTCTATCTTCAGGCTAGTCAGCTCCTCAGGCAGTGCCAAGTTGCATAGGTAGTGATAGGCGCAATCCACTGCTGCTTATAGTTGTGTGAGGATAGATCAGGTACTGCAGTCTACAGAGATTCCACGTCTCAGAGCTCGTTCTATTGTTTTTGGTTATTGCCAGATCTCTGTATGTGCGCTGATTACTGCACGCTGTGTTGCCTGATTGCCAGCCATAACAGTACAAGGAGCCACACCAATGATTCCCAATAGAGGGGAAAAAAGAAATCCTGACATCATTTTTTTTTCTTAGCTCTGTCTTCAGTCTTTTTTTTCCCCTAGACATTAGAGTGCTTCAGGACACAGCTGTGGACATGGATATTCAGGCTCTGTGCTCCTCAATGGATAATCTCGTTGTAAATGTACAAAAGATTCAAGATACTATTGATCAGAAATCGATGCTAGAACCAAGAATTCCGATTCCTGATTTGTTTTTTGGTGACAGAACTAAGTTCCTGAGCTTCAGAAATAATTGTAAGCTATTTTTGGCCTTGAAACCTCATTCTTCTGGTAATCCTATTCAACAGGTTTTGATTATTATTTCTTTTTTGCGCGGCGACCCACAGGACTGGGCGTTTTCTCTTGCACCAGGAGATTCTGCATTGAGTAATGTTGATGCATTTTTCCAGGCGCTGGGATTGCTTTACGATGAGCCTAATTCAGTGGATCAGGCTGAGAAAAATCTGATGTAGAAGTATATTGTCAGAAATTTAGGAAGTGGTCAGTACTCACTCTGTGGAATGAATCTGCACTAGCGGCTTTGTTCAGAAAGGGTCTCTCTGAAGCTCTTAAGGATGTAATGGTGGGATTTCCTATGCCTGCTGGTTTGAATGAGTCTATGTCCTTGGCCATTCAGATCGGTCGTCGCTTGCGCGAGCGTAAATCTGTGCACCATCTGGCGGTATTGTCTGAGAGTAAACCTGAGCCTATGCAGTGCGACAGGACTATGACTAAAGTAGAACGGCAAGAACACAGACGTCTGAACAGACTGTGTTTCTATTGTGGTGATTCTACTCATGCTATTTCTAATTGTCCTAAACGCACTAGGCGGTTCGATAGCTCTGCCGTTATTGGTACTGTACAGTCCAAATTCCTTTTGTCCATTACCTTAATGTGCTCTTTGTCATCGTATTCTGTCATGGCGTTTGTGGATTCAGGCGCTGCCCTGAATCTGATGGATTTGGATTATGCTAAACGTTGTGGATTTTTCTTGGAGCTTTTGCGGTGTCCTATTCCGTTGAGAGGAATTGATGCTACACCTTTGGCCAAGAATAAGCCTCAGTACTGGGCCCAGCTGACCATGTGCATGGCTCCTGCACATCAGGAAGTTATTCGCTTTCTGGTACTGCATAATTTGCATGATGTGGTCGTGTTGGGGTTGCCATGGCTACAAACCCATAATCCAGTATTGGATTGGAACTCTATGTCGGTAACCAGCTGGGGTTGTCAGGGAGTACATGGTGATGTTCCATTTTTGTCTATTTCGTCATCCATTCCTTCTGACATCCCAGAGTTCTTGTCTGACTTTCAGGATGTATTTGAAGAGTCCAAGTCTGATGCCCTACCTCCGCATAGGAATTGTGATTGTGCTATCGATTTGATTCCTGGTAGTAAATTCCCTAAGGGTCGTTTATTTAATTTGTCCGTACCTGAACACACCGCTATGCGCAGTTATGTGAAGGAGTCCCTGGAGAAGGGACATATTCGCCCATCGTCGTCACCATTGGGAGCAGGGTTCTTTTTTGTAGCCAAGAAGGATGGTTCGCTAAGACCGTGTATTGATTACCGCCTTCTTAATAAGATCACTGTTAAGTTTCAGTATCCCTTGCCATTGATTTCTGACTTGTTTGCTCGGATTAAGGGGGCTAGTTGGTTTACTAAGATTGATCTTCGTGGTGCGTATAATCTGGTGAGAATCAGGCAGGGAGATGAATGGAAAACGGCATTTAATACGCCCGAGGGTCATTTTGAGTATCTGGTGATGCCGTTCGGACTTGCCAATGCTCCATCTGTTTTTCAGTCTTTTATGCATGACATTTTCCGTGAGTATCTGGATAAATTCTTGATTGTTTACTTGGATGACATTTTGATCTTCTCAGATGATTGGGAGTCTCATGTGAAGCAAGTCAGAATGGTTTTCCAGGTACTGCGTGCTAATTCCTTGTTCGTGAAGGGATCAAAGTGTCTCTTCGGTGTGCAGAAAGTTTCATTTTTGGGGTTCATCTTTTCCCCTTCTACTATCGAGATGGATCCGGTTAAGGTTCAGGCCATCCAGGATTGGACTCAGCCGACATCTCTAAAAAGTCTGCAGAAATTCCTGGGCTTTGCTAATTTTTATCGTCGCTTCATCTGTAATTTTTCTAGCATTGCCAGACCATTGACCGATTTGACCAAGAAGGGTGCTGATTTGGTTAATTGGTCTTCTGCTGCCGTGGAAGCTTTTCAGGAGTTGAAGCGTCGTTTTTGCTGTGCCCCTGTGTTGTGTCAACCTGATGTTTCTCTTCCGTTCCAGGTCGAGGTTGATGCTTCTGAGATTGGTGCAGGGGCGGTTTTGTCACAGAGAGGTTCTGGTTGCTCAGTGTTCAAACCATGTGCTTTCTTTTCCAGGAAATTTTCTGCTGCTGAGCGTAATTATGATGTGGGCAACCGAGAGTTGCTGGCCATGAAGTGGGCATTCGAGGAGTGGCGTCATTGGCTTGAGGGTGCTAAGCATCGCGTGGTGGTATTGACTGATCATAAGAACTTGACTTATCTCGAGTCTGCCAAGCGCTTGAATCCTAGACAGGCCCGTTGGTCGTTATTTTTTGCTCGTTTTGATTTTGTGATTTCATACCTTCTGGGCTCTAAAAATGTGAAGGCGGATGCTCTGTCTAGGAGTTTTGTGCCCGACTCTCCGGGGTTATCTGAGCCGGCGAGTATCCTCAAGGAAGGAGTCATTGTGTCTGCCATCTCCCCTGATTTGCGGAGAGTGTTGCAGAAATTTCAGGCTAATAAACCTGATCGTTGTCCGGCCGAGAAACTGTTCGTCCCTGATAGGTGGACTAGTAAAGTTATCTCTGAACTTCATTGTTCGGTGCTGGCCGGTCATCCAGGAATCTTTGGTACCAGGGAGTTGGTTGCTAGATCCTTCTGGTGGCCATCTCTGTCACGGGATGTGCGTGCTTTTGTGCAGTCCTGTGGAATTTGTGCTAGGGCTAAGCCCTGCTGTTCACGTGCCAGTGGGTTGCTTTTGCCCTTGCCGGTCCCGAAGAGGCCTTGGACACATATTTCGATGGATTTCATTTCTGACCTTCCCGTTTCTCAAAAAATGTCGGTCATTTGGGTGGTCTGTGATCGCTTTTCTAAAATGGTCCATCTGGTGCCCTTGGTTAAATTGCCTTCCTCCTCTGATTTGGTGCCTTTGTTCTTCCAGCATGTGGTTCGTTTACATGGCATTCCTGAGAATATTGTTTCTGACAGAGGTTCCCAGTTTGTCTCGAGGTTCTGGCGAGCCTTTTGTGGTAGGATGGGCATTGACCTATCTTTCTCCTCGGCCTTCCATCCTCAGACTAATGGCCAGACCGAACGAACCAATCAGACCTTGGAAACATATCTGAGATGTTTTGTTTCCGCTGACCAGGATGATTGGGTGTCATTTTTGCCGTTGGCTGAGTTCGCCCTTAATAATGGGGCCAGCTCGGCTACCTTGGTCTCTCCATTTTTCTGCAATTCTGGGTTCCATCCTCGTTTCTCTTCAGGACAGGTTGAGTCTTCGGACTGTCCTGGTGTGGATTCTGTGGTGGACAGGTTGCAGCAGATCTGGACTCAGGTAGTGGACAATTTGACCTTGTCCCAGGAGAAGGCTCAGCTTTTCGCTAATCGCAGACGCCGTGTGGGACCCCGACTTCGTGTTGGGGATCTGGTTTGGTTATCTTCTCGTCATATTCCTATGAAGGTTTCCTCTCCTAAATTTAAACCTCGTTTTATTGGTCCGTATAGGATTTCTGAGATTCTCAATCCGGTGTCTTTTCGTCTGACCCTCCCAGACTCCTTTTCCATACATAATGTATTCCATAGGTCGTTGTTGAGGAGATACGTGGCACCTATGGTTTCATCTGTGGAGCCTCCTGCCCCTGTTTTGGTGGAGGGGGAATTGGAGTATATTGTGGAGAAGATTTTGGATTCTCGTGTCTCTAGACGGAAACTCCAGTATCTGGTCAAATGGAAGGGTTATGCTCAGGAAGATAATTCCTGGGTTTTTGCCTCTGATGTCCATGCCCCAGATCTTGTTCGTGCCTTTCATGTGGCTCATCCTGGTCGGCCTGGGGGTTCTGGTGAGGGTTCGGTGACCAATCCTCAAGGGGGGGGTACTGTTGTGAATTCTGTGGCTGAGTTCACTTCTGTGGTCACAAGTGGTATTGCAGTCTCTGGGCTTCCTCCCTCAGGTGTTTTGGTGAGCTCGTTGGCTGCCTTGCTATTTAGCTCCACCTGAGTCTGTCTTCCTTGCTCCTTGTCAATGTTCCAGTGTTGGATCTGAGCTACTGCATCTTTCCTTGGGCCTGCTGCTCTGCTAGATAAGTGCTTCTAGTTTGTTTTCTGTTTTTTCTGTCCAGCTTGCTATTAACTTTTGCTGGAAGCTCTGAGAAGCAAAGGGGTGCACCGCCGTGCTGTTAGTTCGGCACGGTGGGTCTTTTTGCCCCTTTGCGTGGTTTTCGTTTTAGGGTTTTTTGTAGACTGCATAGTTCTCTTTGCTATCCTCGCTCTGTCTAGAATATCGGGCCTCACTTTGCTGAATCTATTTCATTCCTACGTTTGTCTTTTCATCTTGCTAACAGTCATTATATGTGGGGGGCTGCCTATTCCTTTGGGGTATTTCTCTGAGGTAAGTCAGGCTTGTATTTCTATCTTCAGGCTAGTCAGCTCCTCAGGCAGTGCCGAGTTGCATAGGTAGTGATAGGCGCAATCCACTGCTGCTTATAGTTGTGTGAGGATAGATCAGGTACTGCAGTCTACAGAGATTCCACGTCTCAGAGCTCGTCCTATTGTTTTTGGTTATTGCCAGATCTCTGTATGTGCGCTGATTACTGCACGCTGTGTTGCCTGATTGCCAGCCATAACAAACTTCCCTTTTTCTGTTACCCATGTGTGTGTGTACATGTCCATAACACCATAGGAGACACTGTGCCTGCTGTACATATCATTTAGGAGACACTGAGACATCTGTATATACATCACACAGGATACACTGAGACTTTTGCATATACAGTATATCCCACAGGAGACTCTGCAACTGCTGGATACATAAAATAGGAGACACTGAGACTGCTGTATATGCATCACATAGGATACACTGAGACAGTGCCACATATACATTACATAGGAGACACTGCGACTGCTGCATGCATCACATAGGAGACACTGCAACTGCTGCACACATGCCAGGCATGTGCGCAGAGCGCATTAACTCTGAACTCATAGAACGGCACCACGGCAGCTTGCTATGTGATGTGTATACAGCAGTATCAGTGTATCTCTTGTGATGTATACAGCAGATTTCCCACTGCTTGAAGTCTATAATGCTTCATGAGCCGTGATGAATTTCCCACATTAAGGAGACATGGATTGAAATATTCAACTCTGTTCAGTACAACTCACTGCTGCGAGCAGCTCTTTTCAAAATTTACTATCACAAAGAGTTAACTGTGCTCCAGACCAACTGACACAAACTTGTAAAAGGAGTTGTGAGTAGCAGCATCATTAATACCTCCAAGAATCACATGCCTCATCAAAGAGAACCAGCTCCAGCCATCACATTAGGGGTGAGTTATTTAAAGAGGTGGTCCGAAAGTCAAAGAAATTTTAGTCTAAATCCCCATCTATTCAGTGCCATAATGCAAAAGAATTTCTAATATGCTTGCATTCAAAATTCCCTACTACACTGTGCTAACTGCTATTTTATTTTTTCCCCCTACCACTTATTTGACACTTTTTTTGAGAATCCCAGTACATGCGAAGCATCATCAGTGCATTATCAGAGGAGGGAGCAGAGGCTGCCTAAAACTAAGTGTAATCACTGGCGCTCATATCTGGGGCTGGGCTAGTCCCTGTGCGCTGTCATTGTGTGGTGTGCACAATCACAGCATTTACTCTGTGTTGCCAGCTCAGATCAGCAGTAACTAGCTGGCAACAGGGCAGTGCGCACTGTCAGTGCCCATTGCCAGGATGCCAAGCGTTCAGAGACAAGTGCAGCCCCCCGCAAGTGTCATTGTGTGCTGCTTTGTTGCCGGCTCATTACTATTGATCTGAGCCAGCATCACAAAGCGCAGTGTCATTGTGCACATCACACAATAAAAGCATGCAGGGACCAGCTCAGCCCTTGAAACAAGTATCCTTGATGACACTTCATTTCAGGGAGGGAGCACAGGCTGTGGCAGTGACCACAGCCTCTATCCCCTGCTCTGATGACACTTTGAGTATACTGGGATTCTAAAACAAAACATCATCACACAGTAGGGGAAAAAAGTACAATTACAGTAAGATAGTGTAGATAGGGAATTTTTAATAAGAGCATTCTTAGAAATTAGTTGCGTTTATGGTATTAGTTTAGCTTGACCTTCGGACCAGCCCTTTATATGTTAGACCAAAAATAGCAGGATCATTTTTAAGTTGATAATTTTGTATGACCCACAAATTATGCTAGAACTATCCAAATGACCTTTGGCAGAAAAAAAGATTTCCTGCCCTTGTAATAAAATATAGCAGTTATATGTTCATACAAGTATTTTGTTTTTCAAAGGTTGATGAACCAGAAGGAATTAAAATAATCCGATTCTCTAGTCCTATATTCTACGGCAATGTCGAAAGTCTGAAAGATGACATTAAGTCAGTTGTGAGTATGTTTATATCAAAAGCAAAAATATACTAAAAATGGCATATTTTACACCAAATGCATTAATAATAAACCTAGTGCATGTGGATTTTTCAGATTTTTGTCATTTTTTGCTTTTATATTGTGAAAGCAATTTACATAACTTATAATCATTTTACACAGGTTGGGTTTGATGCAGTTCGAGTTTTTAACAAAAGAACAAAGGCACAACGAAAGATAAATAAACTTCTCAAGAAAAAGCTTTCAGTGGCAAATGAGGTAAACCATGACCTAGTGACAAAGTTTATAGATTAAATCTATATGCGTTTATAATCAGTAAAACTAATGGCCCCTTTAGAGGAGTCAGTTCAGGCTGTTAATCATCTGCTGTTTGGCTATGCACAAGTTCTTCTCTAAATTAGAATATCATCAAAAAGTTAATTTATTTCCGTTCTTGAATACAAAAAAAGTGAAACTCATATATTATATAGAGTCATCACAAGCTGCTTGAGGTCTTAATGGTTTGGGGAGCCATTTCATCTGCTGGTGTAGGTCCATGTGTTTTATCAAGACCAAAGTCAGCGCAGCTGTCTACCAGGAAATTTTAGAGCACTTCATGCTTCCCTCTGCTGACAAGCTTTTGGCAGATGGAAATTTCATTCCCCAGCAGGACTTGGCACCTGTCCAGACTGCCAAAAGTACCAATACCTTGTTTATAAACAACAGTATCACTGTGCTTGACTGGCCAGCAAACTAACTCACCTGACCTTATCCCCATAGAGAATTTATGGGGTATTGTCAAGAGGAAGACAAGAGACATCAGACCCAACAATGCAGATGAGCTGAATGCTGCTATCAAAGCAACCTGGGCTTCCATAACACCTCAGCAGTGCCACAGGCTGATCACCTCCATGCCACGCTGCACTGATGCAGTAATTGATACAAAAGGAGCCCCGACCAGTATTGAGTGCATTTACTGAACATACATTTCAGTAGGACAACATTTTGTATTTTAAAATCATTTTTCAGGGTGGAGTTATAAAGTATTCTAATTTACTGAGATAAAGACTTTTGGGTTTTCATTGGCTGTAAGTCATAATCATCAACATTAACAGAAATAAACACTTGAAATAGATCACTCTGTTTGTAGTGACTCTATATAATATATGAGATTCACTTTTTGGATTGAAGAACTGAAATAAATTAACTTTTTGATGATATTATAATCTAGTGAGAAGCACTTGTATAAGGTGATTGATAGTCTTCTACTGACTTTTTAGACAAGTCGAGTAACATTCTGGATGATTTTTAAAGGGGTTGAGCGGTCTAGTTACTCTGTGTGAGACTTATTGAAGCCCCTGAGCACACACACTGTGATTAATAATGCATACTCCTGGGCAGAGCTCGTCTCGTGGGAGGTGAATCCTCGCAGCGCACAATGCGTGCGCTGAGGAGATTCATAAGTCTGCAGTCACACAGTCACTGCAGACTTATCAATTTAGACCGGACATCCCCTTTAACATGTTCTGTGCACATAGAAAATCATGTTATCGGCAGCACATCACGTGATGAGAAAAAATGTGCTGCTGATTGCAGTTTTTATGCCAGCATAAGATTCATAGCACCTGCAAGTGAACAATTGTTTTGCTATTTCTTTAGGTGAGTTCCGGCTTGTGGACATAAGCAAGACCTCTGATATATACTCAAACACTAACAGATTCTTATAGTAGATTTTATATATTGTTTTAGAATGGGATCAAAGGCAACTCCACCAATAATGATGATGCAGAATCAGATGATGACATGGATACGTATTGTGACAGAGAAAGCAGAGAGCTCAAAGCACGTGACTTAAATATGCAAGTAGACTGGAATACAGAATTCCCTGACGGTGTGTCTATCCCAGTGGTTACCATTCACAGTATAATTTTTGATTTTGGACAAGTATGCTTCCTTGATGTGGTCGCTGTGGATTGTCTGAAGGTGGTAAGTAAAATTAATGCTACCTCCTACAAAAGTTATCTGAGAGAAGTAATGTATATATGTAGTCAGGGTTCAGCACTTGTTTAAAGGGGTTGTGCTGTCAAAACCGAAAAGTCTGCAGTCACTCTGTGTGACTGCAGACTTATGAATCCCCCCACACATGCACTGTGCGCTGCTGGGATTCACCGGTTTCAGATCCATGTATGAGTTATACATACCCCTGACCAATGGATATTGCCTCGCTTCCTATGCTGGAGACACTGTGGAGAACGTTCTGCTGCCTTCAACATCCTCTAGTGTGACCGGTTTGGCAGTGGGTCAGTAATGGTGAGTTGAGGCATTTCTTTGGAGGGTCGCACAGCTCTCGATGTGCTAGCCAGAGGTACCTTCAGACCCATTGTGAAACCATATGCAGGAGCAGTCTGCCCTGGACTTCTTCTAATGCATGAAAATGCTAGGCCTCACACAGAGTGACTGCAGGCTTATCGGTTTTGACTCGACAACTCCTTTAAAATCAGGAAGGAAGATGAAAAGTTTGATTTCCTGATTATGAGTGGAATGGTGTGGTAAAAGGTGCAATTAACAGAAGTAACAAAAGAAACGGTTCAATAAATAGATCTGTTTTATGACACACAAACAGCGGCACCTATCAAGTATAATAAGGTCCGGTGAGCTGTCTCTATTTTAATGTTAAAAATAGAAAGAAGGTTTCAAAGAACTGTGCAAAAATGCAATCAAGCCATGTTAATCCCACTTACAGGTTTTTGTCAATGTAAAATATTATGTGTACCCCTAATTATCACTAAGTAATGCATATTCTTCTTCTCCTTTGGGTTCGCTTACATTAGCAAATAAATCGAACGAGTACGAGAGAAAAAAATTGTATTGCACTTGCTCCAATGTTACTCAATGAGTCAGTGCTGATCTGCGAGTTTTCTTCTCAGCTGTAATCGGACTGAGGAAAAAAACTGCAGCATGTTGTGAATGGCCACGTATATCAGACAAGACTCACCAATGCAAGTCAATGGGTAAGAAATAAAAAAATCGGATGACACACAGATTATGCGTTTGATGCCCAATTTTTATCCACACTTCTCAAAGGAAACACAAAATTGTATCAACTATGCACAGAAAGTTCACAGTCAGAACTTTCAAAATAGATAGATAGATAGAGAGTTTATTTTTGAGCTTTTAGGTTTATTTAACCGAATAAATAAATGAAAAGAAAACAATGTTTTCCCCCTATTTTATGAAACCAACAAAGGTAAAGCAGAAAGCTGTGTGCTGATATTATCAGGCTGGGAAGGTCCATGGTTATATGGCACTTGCCAGTCTAAAAATACTAGCCCGTAGCCGCCCCAGAAGTGTTGCATCACATTAGATGCTCCAATTCTGGCGCTCTGCCCTTACTCTTCCCCATTGCCCTGCTGCGTAGGTAATTGGTGTAATGGGGCTTGGGGTTGATGTCACCTGTGAATTGTCCCAAAAGACATCTGGCATCAAGCCCTAGTGTTAGTAATTACTAACCTAGTATTAAAAAGTAAAAAACGCACACAAAAAAAAACATTTAACTCCTTGGCACTTTCCTTGGTTCACCAATTTTTAAAAACAAACAACCAATAAAAAACATGCAGGTCAGTCGTAGCCCAGGGAATCCGACATAGTGCACAAATGGAAACCTGAGGTTGTAGGCTTTTAGCAGCTGCCACTCCCGACTCATGCAACACTCCGGAAGACTCGGTGGCTCTGAAGAACAGTGAAATCAGTAACTATAATGCTCATCAGAGTCGCAGGGGTTTCACAGAGGGCAATATTTGGCCTCAATGATCTCCTGCCGAATTTATATGCATCAATGCTGAGGCTATTGATTGGCTTCAGACATCACATTTGCTAGATGGTAAGTAATCGGCTGCAGGAAATTAAATAGAGGACAACATCGAGAGGCAGAGAATTAAATGGGTAAGTAGTGTTTTTATTAACTTTGTACAATTTCCTGTCTTCAGAACCCTCCATACTCCCCAAAAATTAAAATTGATGATATCACGGCGACAGAGCAGCATCTTCTCTTCTGCTCTATTGATGAGACTTCTCTGATGATGTCATGATGATTGATGGGCATCTGTGGGGAGTTGGCTGTCAATCAGCATGATGTCACGGCAGTGGTGCCCCGTAGACAGAGCAAACCAAAAGAAGAAGAGCTGATCTGTTGGCAAGAAGTGAAATAAAGCAGAGGAATCACCAAGTAAACCATCAGAGATGATCCTCATTCAAAACAGGCAGATAGTTAGCAACTATCTGCCTGTAAGCCCAATACACAAAAATAATAAAAGAAATTTCTGCAAAAGTCTGCAGATTATATATATCCTAAGACTTGGCTCTTACGTTGAGGGTGTGTGTAGATTGATGCAATTTACACATTAATTGTATTAGAAGCTGTTTTATTATTAGCCTCGTAGCCATACTCGCCTATGAGACTGCTAGTTTGGGTCAGGAGACCCACAGCTGATCCTGACATGTGGTCTATATACAGAAGTATGAATTCAGGCTACAAGTGCAGTTGGTACATGATAAAACAACTCTTTTCTTTTCAACTCTTTAATTTAAACCAAAAATGCTTATTAAATGTAACACAGATGAAATTCTTTTTATGGAATTGTTTGTCCTAGTCAAAACAATCAATTGGAAACTTGGTTCTGCAGTATATTTATAATCAGTAATTATATTTATTTTTCAGATATTTAAAGAATTTCAGAGGATTGATGTAGATGTTTATATAGCAGAGTATGATGGTAAGTTATTTCTGCTCCTAAATTCAGTTTGGGTCAGTGTGCCCATGTCTGAATGAATGATATTGTATCCCATACAATTAAATGCTTAGGCTGCTAGTTTTATAATATGCCTTATTATGTTTTAGATTATAATAATAATTATGGTGTGTGTCATAGAAAATATTAAGATTTCTAAAGCCACTGTAGTGAAGGGGTGTTCTCCCCCCTCCCTCCTCCCCTCTGACACAAATTTCCAGTGGCAAAAAACAGCTGATAGTTTGAATCTCCAAGAATCAGATTAGTACAATGGGCATAAGGGAGCAAGAAATCATAATTAACATGCAGGAGTTCCTCTTAGAACATAAGGCCCCAGCAGTATCAAGGAGGATGTCTTTTGTGCGTAGGAAAAGAATTATAGTTTGGACAGGTAATTGAGATAAGAGACCTCTTTTCAGAGGGTCGGACAACAATAGGGTTCCTGTGTTTACACACGAATAGCAAAGTGGAAGGGTCTTTGTCCCCAGGAAATGCATTTTAGATTCAAGTGACATTGTGCTTTACTACAAGGGAAATGCTACAATAGCCAGTCCAGATGTATGTATGTATCTAAAAGAAAATTATGAATATTGGAGTTTGTATAAATCCTATCGTGATGGGACATACATTTTCAGCTTCAGAGTGAACAGGGGAAAATATGCATATTTATTTATAACCATAACACCTGCTTATAAAACTCAAATCCATAGTGACCAGATAACAGCCATGTCCTGTTTGGTCTCTGGGTAACGATAAAATCCTGAAAAAAAATATGGCAGCAATCTCACACATCTGCGATCATCAGGAGTGAAGCTATCGCATAAGTTGAGAATTTCATAAAATCCTGAGGGGATGAGAACAAACCATAACCCGACCCACGTGAGGTCCTCATGGGGGGGTGTGGGTGTAACTCAGGTGCAGACAAAAGGTCAAGCCGAATTATGATGTTGATTCCTTTAGAGAGTGTGATGCAGTGACCCCTGTTACAGCTAGGGGGCGCTGTGTGTGCTCCTCAGGATATGCATGGAGGTGTATCTGTGGTTATAATGGTGATGAGATGAGTGACTGTCAGGATTGTAAGTGGCCGGTATGTGTCGCAGAGGGAGTCTGCGCTGTAAGCCTGATGTAATGCTTTTGTTCTGGGACCTGTAGTCCCACAAGTGTTTGTATAGTTATGAAGGGAGGCTTTCTGGGCTAGTTCAAGAGCTGGGTGGGTTGAACTAGCCACACACACAACACCCATCTATGGGAGTGGTTACAACAATATAATGTGACCATAGTGTGGTCACATGGTTCTGTAGTGGTTCCTGTGTATGAACCTGAGTGGTCTCTGTATTGGAGACTGTGTAGATCCTGGACAGCTTGTGTGTTGGGAGGTCCTGAGTGTAGACTGGATCCCTGAATAGCGCACTGAGAGGCCTTGGATCTGAAGACCTGTGTGTGTTGGGAGATCCTAGGAGTAGGATCGGATCCCTGTTAAGCGCACTGAGAGACTTGTGTGTTGGACGGTCCCAGGTGGGGAAGGACATCCTGAACAGCACACGCAGTGGCCTGTGTTGGAAGTCCTGAGAGTAAGACTTCCTGAATAGCACAACCTGTGTTGGAAGTCCTGGGACTAGGACTTCCTGAAGAGCACATGGGAAGGCAGGCATGCAGAGTCTGCAACGGCACTGCACTGGGGGAGCTACAGCCCGTCTGAGGATTTGGACTGACTGATTTGTGCCTGCCAGGCAAGTTGGTGATCCCAGTTCGGCAGTTTCCCTGGAGGAAAGAGAACTGACAGGAGGCCAGAGTGTGGAGCAGGAGCTCCAGAAAGGTAACACCTGGGAAACGGGATATCATAACGGCAGAGATGTATCTGCCAGCGGAACAGACTGTTGGTGCTTGTTGTGTTCCATGGATATTGATGAACTGTTCGGCGTACAGTCACACATGGTAACTGGACAAAGTGAGAAGTCCGGCATGTTTAGTAAACTGTAAATTGAAGCCGTATAAAATGTATATAATGAACTGTGGAAGAAATGAGGAATCCAGCTCAACGTGACTAAGGGTGGTTGATCACCAAAAATGCGTTGATATCGCATTTTATTCTTTGTAATGGCTGATGTTTTTAACCTCCACTGAACACATTTTTCAAGTGAATAAAAAAAAGAGTTTTTTCACTATCTCGTTGAGCTGGATTCCTCATTTCTCCCCTGACTTCTCCACGCCTTGACAGCGGTTCAGTGCTCTGAGTTTCCAAGGATGTCGATCATGGTGAGCTGGACTTTGTTCCATTTTATATAATGAACTGCGCATGTCCCGGTTTATGCTGCATGAAATAAACCGGATGGACTGATTATGTAAGAAAAACGTGCCTGTGCGACTGAATCCCGTTGCTAAGGGAGTGTCCCCCAACACATGTAGTAAGCGCTATCTCACAAGAGATACACTTCGTTGTATGCATGATTCCCATCCACTGGACGTTCTTCAAACAAAGCGCTCTCCTTCACTAGACAAAATCATATCTGTGATCAGTATAATAAGTATATTTTGTTTTATTTTATGTAACTGGATATGCTGTATTGTTTTGTCCCCTTTGTAAAATCTTTTGTACATTTTTTATAAACCCTGCCTATCGTTTGGTTTAACCCCTTCATGACCCAGCCTATTTTGACCTTAAAGACCTGGCTGTTTTTTGCAATTCTGACCAGTGTCCCTTTATGAGGTAATAACTCAGGAACACTTCAATGGATCCTAGCGGTTCTGAGATTGTTTTTTCGTGACATATTGGGCTTCATGTTAGTGGTAAATTTAGGAAAAAGAAATGGCCGACAGCACTCACAGCCTGGAGCGCCCGTCCAGGTCCAGGGAACCCACCAGGACCACAGAAGATTCAAACAATAGAAAGACAGCGCTCCATCCAGGTGTAAAGCATGCTTGACAAAGACCCTCTGGGTCGAAACGTTGCTGTTTGATGGCTCAATAAACTCATTTGTTTGGACTTTACACCTGGATGGAGCGCTGTCTTTCTAGTGGTAAATTTAGGTCAATAAATTCTGTGTTTATTTGTGATAAAAACGGAAATTTGGTGAAACTTTTGAAAATTTCGCAATTTTCACATTTTTAATTTTCATTCTGTTAAACCAGAGAGTTATGTGACACAAAATAGTTAATAAATAACATTTCCCACATGTGTACTGTACATCAGCACAATTTTGGAAACAAAATTTTTTTTTTGCTAGGAAGTTATAAGGGTTAAAATTTGACCAGCGATTTCTCATTTTTACAACAAAATTTACAAAACTATTTTTTTTAGGGACCACCTCACATTTGAAGTCAGTTTGAGGGGTCTATATGGCTGAAAATACCCAAATGTGACACCATTCTAAAAACTGCACCCCTCAAGGTGCACAAAACCACATTCAAGAAGTTTATTAACCCTTCAGGTGCTTCACAACAGCAGAAGCAACATGGAAGGAAAAAATGAACATTTAACTTTTTAGTCACAAAAATTATCTTTTAGCAACAATTTATTTATTTTCCCAATGGTAAAAGGAGAAACTGAACCACGAAAGTTGTTGTCCAATTTGTCCTGAGTACGCTGATCCCTTATATGTGGGGGTAAACCACTGTCTGGGCGCACGGCAGGGCTTGGAAGGGAAGGAGCGCCATTTGACTTTTTGAATGAAAAATTGACTGCACTCTTTAGCGGACACCATGTCGCGTTTGGAGAGCCCCCGTGTGCCTAAAAATTGGAGCTCCCCACAAGTGACCCCATTTTGGAAACTAAACGCCCCAAGGAACTCATCTAGATGCATCGTGAGCACTTTGAACCCCCAAGTGCTTCACAGACGTTTACAACGCAGAGCCGTGAAAATAAAAAATCATTTTTCTTTCCTCAAAAATGATGTTTTAGCAAGCAATTTTTTATTTTCTCAAGGGTAACAAGAAAAATTGGACCCCAATAATTGTTGCGCTGTTTGTCCATATGTGGGGATAAACCACTGTTTGGGCACACGTCAGGGCTCAGAAGTGAGGGAGCACCATTTGACTTTTTGAATACAAGATTGGCTGGAATCAATGGTGGCGCCATGTTGCGTTTGGAGACCCCTGATGTGCCTAAACAGTGGAAACCCCTCAATTCTACCTCCAACACTAACCCCAACACACCCCTAACCCTAATCCCAACTGTAGCCATAACCCTAATTACAACCCTAACCCCAACACACCCCTAACCACAACCCTAACCCAAACACACCCCTAACCCTAACCACAACCCTAATTCCAACCCTAACCCTAAGGAGATGTGCCCACGTTGCGGCATCGTGTGAGATTTTTCAGCACAATTTTTGAAAAATCCGCGGGTAAAAGGCACTGCGTTTTACCTGCGGATTTACCGCGGATAGCCAGTGTTTTTTGTGCGGATTTCACCTGCGGATTCCTATTGAGGAACAGGTGTAAAACGCTGCGGAATTCGCACAAAGAATTGACATGCTGCGAAAAATACAACGCAGCGTTTCCGCGCGGTATTTTCCGCACCATGGGCACAGCGGATTTGGTTTTCCATATGTTTACATGGTACTGTATTTAAGTAAATAGGGCAGCACACTGCAGCGCCAAAACATGCAAACTTGAAAACACAAAATTTGAACTGCATTACTGCACTGAAAATATGAAAAATGAGAGCTTTTAGCGCATAAAAATGGCCAATTTTATGTGTACCTCGTAGCCACGATAAGGCATCTCTCTTATACGAGGCCCTACGCTTGACCTACCTCTCTGAGAATAAACGTCTCCATCTGAATGGGTACATGTGAAACCTCTCCTTGGACTCAAATTCTCTCTCACTGTGGAGGGGTATTGGACCTATTATAATTAAAACACCTGAAGCTAGGAGGCGGGGAGTGCACGATCAGAAGGCTAGAGAATACATTTCAAAAAACCTGATCTGCACATCCAAACATAGACACAGTGTGAACAGGTGCTGAACCCAGAGTCGCCAACTCGTATATATTTAAGTAAATAGGGCAGCACACTGCAGCGCCAAAACATGCAAACTTGAAAACACAAAATTTGAACTGCATTACTGCACTGAAAATATGAAAAATGAGAGCTTTTAGCGCATAAAAATGGCCAATTTTATGTGTACCTCGTAGCCACGATAAGGCATCTCTCTTATACGAGGCCCTACGCTTGACCTACCTCTCTGAGAATAAACGTCTCCATCTGAATGGGTACATGTGAAACCTCTCCTTGGACTCAAATTCTCTCTCACTGTGGAGGGGTATTGGACCTATTATAATTAAAACACCTGAAGCTAGGAGGCGGGGAGTGCACGATCAGAAGGCTAGAGAATACATTTCAAAAAACCTGATCTGCACATCCAAACATAGACACAGTGTGAACAGGTGCTGAACCCAGAGTCGCCAACTCGTATATATTTAAGTAAATAGGGCAGCACACTGCAGCGCCAAAACATGCAAACTTGAAAACACAAAATTTGAACTGCATTACTGCACTGAAAATATGAAAAATGAGAGCTTTTAGCGCATAAAAATGGCCAATTTTATGTGTACCTCGTAGCCACGATAAGGCATCTCTCTTATACGCGGCCCTACGCTTGACCTACCTCTCTGAGAATAAACGTCTCCATCTGAATGGGTACATGTGAAACCTCTCCTTGGACTCAAATTCTCTCTCACTGTGGAGGGGTATTGGACCTATTATAATTAAAACACCTGAAGCTAGGAGGCGGGGAGTGCACGATCAGAAGGCTAGAGAATACATTTCAAAAAACCTGATCTGCACATCCAAACATAGACACAGTGTGAACAGGTGCTGAACCCAGAGTCGCCAACTCGTATATATTTAAGTAAATAGGGCAGCACACTGCAGCGCCAAAACATGCAAACTTGAAAACACAAAATTTGAACTGCATTACTGCACTGAAAATATGAAAAATGAGAGCTTTTAGCGCATAAAAATGGCCAATTTTATGTGTACCTCGTAGCCACGATAAGGCATCTCTCTTATACGAGGCCCTACGCTTGACCTACCTCTCTGAGAATAAACGTCTCCATCTGAATGGGTACATGTGAAACCTCTCCTTGGACTCAAATTCTCTCTCACTGTGGAGGGGTATTGGACCTATTATAATTAAAACACCTGAAGCTAGGAGGCGGGGAGTGCACGATCAGAAGGCTAGAGAATACATTTCAAAAAACCTGATCTGCACATCCAAACATAGACACAGTGTGAACAGGTGCTGAACCCAGAGTCGCCAACTCGTATATATTTAAGTAAATAGGGCAGCACACTGCAGCGCCAAAACATGCAAACTTGAAAACACAAAATTTGAACTGCATTACTGCACTGAAAATATGAAAAATGAGAGCTTTTAGCGCATAAAAATGGCCAATTTTATGTGTACCTCGTAGCCACGATAAGGCATCTCTCTTATACGAGGCCCTACGCTTGACCTACCTCTCTGAGAATAAACGTCTCCATCTGAATGGGTACATGTGAAACCTCTCCTTGGACTCAAATTCTCTCTCACTGTGGAGGGGTATTGGACCTATTATAATTAAAACACCTGAAGCTAGGAGGCGGGGAGTGCACGATCAGAAGGCTAGAGAATACATTTCAAAAAACCTGATCTGCACATCCAAACATAGACACAGTGTGAACAGGTGCTGAACCCAGAGTCGCCAACTCGTATATATTTAAGTAAATAGGGCAGCACACTGCAGCGCCAAAACATGCAAACTTGAAAACACAAAATTTGAACTGCATTACTGCACTGAAAATATGAAAAATGAGAGCTTTTAGCGCATAAAAATGGCCAATTTTATGTGTACCTCGTAGCCACGATAAGGCATCTCTCTTATACGCGGCCCTACGCTTGACCTACCTCTCTGAGAATAAACGTCTCCATCTGAATGGGTACATGTGAAACCTCTCCTTGGACTCAAATTCTCTCTCACTGTGGAGGGGTATTGGACCTATTATAATTAAAACACCTGAAGCTAGGAGGCGGGGAGTGCACGATCAGAAGGCTAGAGAATACATTTCAAAAAACCTGATCTGCACATCCAAACATAGACACAGTGTGAACAGGTGCTGAACCCAGAGTCGCCAACTCGTATATATTTAAGTAAATAGGGCAGCACACTGCAGCGCCAAAACATGCAAACTTGAAAACACAAAATTTGAACTGCATTACTGCACTGAAAATATGAAAAATGAGAGCTTTTAGCGCATAAAAATGGCCAATTTTATGTGTACCTCGTAGCCACGATAAGGCATCTCTCTTATACGAGGCCCTACGCTTGACCTACCTCTCTGAGAATAAACGTCTCCATCTGAATGGGTACATGTGAAACCTCTCCTTGGACTCAAATTCTCTCTCACTGTGGAGGGGTATTGGACCTATTATAATTAAAACACCTGAAGCTAGGAGGCGGGGAGTGCACGATCAGAAGGCTAGAGAATACATTTCAAAAAACCTGATCTGCACATCCAAACATAGACACAGTGTGAACAGGTGCTGAACCCAGAGTCGCCAACTCGTATATATTTAAGTAAATAGGGCAGCACACTGCAGCGCCAAAACATGCAAACTTGAAAACACAAAATTTGAACTGCATTACTGCACTGAAAATATGAAAAATGAGAGCTTTTAGCGCATAAAAATGGCCAATTTTATGTGTACCTCGTAGCCACGATAAGGCATCTCTCTTATACGAGGCCCTACGCTTGACCTACCTCTCTGAGAATAAACGTCTCCATCTGAATGGGTACATGTGAAACCTCTCCTTGGACTCAAATTCTCTCTCACTGTGGAGGGGTATTGGACCTATTATAATTAAAACACCTGAAGCTAGGAGGCGGGGAGTGCACGATCAGAAGGCTAGAGAATACATTTCAAAAAACCTGATCTGCACATCCAAACATAGACACAGTGTGAACAGGTGCTGAACCCAGAGTCGCCAACTCGTATATATTTAAGTAAATAGGGCAGCACACTGCAGCGCCAAAACATGCAAACTTGAAAACACAAAATTTGAACTGCATTACTGCACTGAAAATATGAAAAATGAGAGCTTTTAGCGCATAAAAATGGCCAATTTTATGTGTACCTCGTAGCCACGATAAGGCATCTCTCTTATACGAGGCCCTACGCTTGACCTACCTCTCTGAGAATAAACGTCTCCATCTGAATGGGTACATGTGAAACCTCTCCTTGGACTCAAATTCTCTCTCACTGTGGAGGGGTATTGGACCTATTATAATTAAAACACCTGAAGCTAGGAGGCGGGGAGTGCACGATCAGAAGGCTAGAGAATACATTTCAAAAAACCTGATCTGCACATCCAAACATAGACACAGTGTGAACAGGTGCTGAACCCAGAGTCGCCAACTCGTATATATTTAAGTAAATAGGGCAGCACACTGCAGCGCCAAAACATGCAAACTTGAAAACACAAAATTTGAACTGCATTACTGCACTGAAAATATGAAAAATGAGAGCTTTTAGCGCATAAAAATGGCCAATTTTATGTGTACCTCGTAGCCACGATAAGGCATCTCTCTTATACGAGGCCCTACGCTTGACCTACCTCTCTGAGAATAAACGTCTCCATCTGAATGGGTACATGTGAAACCTCTCCTTGGACTCAAATTCTCTCTCACTGTGGAGGGGTATTGGACCTATTATAATTAAAACACCTGAAGCTAGGAGGCGGGGAGTGCACGATCAGAAGGCTAGAGAATACATTTCAAAAAACCTGATCTGCACATCCAAACATAGACACAGTGTGAACAGGTGCTGAACCCAGAGTCGCCAACTCGTATATATTTAAGTAAATAGGGCAGCACACTGCAGCGCCAAAACATGCAAACTTGAAAACACAAAATTTGAACTGCATTACTGCACTGAAAATATGAAAAATGAGAGCTTTTAGCGCATAAAAATGGCCAATTTTATGTGTACCTCGTAGCCACGATAAGGCATCTCTCTTATACGAGGCCCTACGCTTGACCTACCTCTCTGAGAATAAACGTCTCCATCTGAATGGGTACATGTGAAACCTCTCCTTGGACTCAAATTCTCTCTCACTGTGGAGGGGTATTGGACCTATTATAATTAAAACACCTGAAGCTAGGAGGCGGGGAGTGCACGATCAGAAGGCTAGAGAATACATTTCAAAAAACCTGATCTGCACATCCAAACATAGACACAGTGTGAACAGGTGCTGAACCCAGAGTCGCCAACTCGTATATATTTAAGTAAATAGGGCAGCACACTGCAGCGCCAAAACATGCAAACTTGAAAACACAAAATTTGAACTGCATTACTGCACTGAAAATATGAAAAATGAGAGCTTTTAGCGCATAAAAATGGCCAATTTTATGTGTACCTCGTAGCCACGATAAGGCATCTCTCTTATACGAGGCCCTACGCTTGACCTACCTCTCTGAGAATAAACGTCTCCATCTGAATGGGTACATGTGAAACCTCTCCTTGGACTCAAATTCTCTCTCACTGTGGAGGGGTATTGGACCTATTATAATTAAAACACCTGAAGCTAGGAGGCGGGGAGTGCACGATCAGAAGGCTAGAGAATACATTTCAAAAAACCTGATCTGCACATCCAAACATAGACACAGTGTGAACAGGTGCTGAACCCAGAGTCGCCAACTCGTATATATTTAAGTAAATAGGGCAGCACACTGCAGCGCCAAAACATGCAAACTTGAAAACACAAAATTTGAACTGCATTACTGCACTGAAAATATGAAAAATGAGAGCTTTTAGCGCATAAAAATGGCCAATTTTATGTGTACCTCGTAGCCACGATAAGGCATCTCTCTTATACGAGGCCCTACGCTTGACCTACCTCTCTGAGAATAAACGTCTCCATCTGAATGGGTACATGTGAAACCTCTCCTTGGACTCAAATTCTCTCTCACTGTGGAGGGGTATTGGACCTATTATAATTAAAACACCTGAAGCTAGGAGGCGGGGAGTGCACGATCAGAAGGCTAGAGAATACATTTCAAAAAACCTGATCTGCACATCCAAACATAGACACAGTGTGAACAGGTGCTGAACCCAGAGTCGCCAACTCGTATATATTTAAGTAAATAGGGCAGCACACTGCAGCGCCAAAACATGCAAACTTGAAAACACAAAATTTGAACTGCATTACTGCACTGAAAATATGAAAAATGAGAGCTTTTAGCGCATAAAAATGGCCAATTTTATGTGTACCTCGTAGCCACGATAAGGCATCTCTCTTATACGAGGCCCTACGCTTGACCTACCTCTCTGAGAATAAACGTCTCCATCTGAATGGGTACATGTGAAACCTCTCCTTGGACTCAAATTCTCTCTCACTGTGGAGGGGTATTGGACCTATTATAATTAAAACACCTGAAGCTAGGAGGCGGGGAGTGCACGATCAGAAGGCTAGAGAATACATTTCAAAAAACCTGATCTGCACATCCAAACATAGACACAGTGTGAACAGGTGCTGAACCCAGAGTCGCCAACTCGTATATATTTAAGTAAATAGGGCAGCACACTGCAGCGCCAAAACATGCAAACTTGAAAACACAAAATTTGAACTGCATTACTGCACTGAAAATATGAAAAATGAGAGCTTTTAGCGCATAAAAATGGCCAATTTTATGTGTACCTCGTAGCCACGATAAGGCATCTCTCTTATACGAGGCCCTACGCTTGACCTACCTCTCTGAGAATAAACGTCTCCATCTGAATGGGTACATGTGAAACCTCTCCTTGGACTCAAATTCTCTCTCACTGTGGAGGGGTATTGGACCTATTATAATTAAAACACCTGAAGCTAGGAGGCGGGGAGTGCACGATCAGAAGGCTAGAGAATACATTTCAAAAAACCTGATCTGCACATCCAAACATAGACACAGTGTGAACAGGTGCTGAACCCAGAGTCGCCAACTCGTATATATTTAAGTAAATAGGGCAGCACACTGCAGCGCCAAAACATGCAAACTTGAAAACACAAAATTTGAACTGCATTACTGCACTGAAAATATGAAAAATGAGAGCTTTTAGCGCATAAAAATGGCCAATTTTATGTGTACCTCGTAGCCACGATAAGGCATCTCTCTTATACGAGGCCCTACGCTTGACCTACCTCTCTGAGAATAAACGTCTCCATCTGAATGGGTACATGTGAAACCTCTCCTTGGACTCAAATTCTCTCTCACTGTGGAGGGGTATTGGACCTATTATAATTAAAACACCTGAAGCTAGGAGGCGGGGAGTGCACGATCAGAAGGCTAGAGAATACATTTCAAAAAACCTGATCTGCACATCCAAACATAGACACAGTGTGAACAGGTGCTGAACCCAGAGTCGCCAACTCGTATATATTTAAGTAAATATACTTAATATACATGTACCCATTCAGATGGAGACGTTTATTCTCAGAGAGGTAGGTCAAGCGTAGGGCCTCGTATAAGAGAGATGCCTTATCGTGGCTACGAGGTACACATAAAATTGGCCATTTTTATGCGCTAAAAGCTCTCATTTTTCATATTTTCAGTGCAGTAATGCAGTTCAAATTTTGTGTTTTCAAGTTTGCATGTTTTGGCGCTGCAGTGTGCTGCCCTATTTACTTAAATATATACGAGTTGGCGACTCTGGGTTCAGCACCTGTTCACACTGTGTCTATGTTTGGATGTGCAGATCAGGTTTTTTGAAATGTATTCTCTAGCCTTCTGATCGTGCACTCCCCGCCTCCTAGCTTCAGGTGTTTTAATTATAATAGGTCCAATACCCCTCCACAGTGAGAGAGAATTTGAGTCCAAGGAGAGGTTTCACATGTACCCATTCAGATGGAGACGTTTATTCTCAGAGAGGTAGGTCAAGCGTAGGGCCTCGTATAAGAGAGATGCCTTATCGTGGCTACGAGGTACACATAAAATTGGCCATTTTTATGCGCTAAAAGCTCTCATTTTTCATATTTTCAGTGCAGTAATGCAGTTCAAATTTTGTGTTTTCAAGTTTGCATGTTTTGGCGCTGCAGTGTGCTGCCCTATTTACTTAAATATATACGAGTTGGCGACTCTGGGTTCAGCACCTGTTCACACTGTGTCTATGTTTGGATGTGCAGATCAGGTTTTTTGAAATGTATTCTCTAGCCTTCTGATCGTGCACTCCCCGCCTCCTAGCTTCAGGTGTTTTAATTATAATAGGTCCAATACCCCTCCACAGTGAGAGAGAATTTGAGTCCAAGGAGAGGTTTCACATGTACCCATTCAGATGGAGACGTTTATTCTCAGAGAGGTAGGTCAAGCGTAGGGCCTCGTATAAGAGAGATGCCTTATCGTGGCTACGAGGTACACATAAAATTGGCCATTTTTATGCGCTAAAAGCTCTCATTTTTCATATTTTCAGTGCAGTAATGCAGTTCAAATTTTGTGTTTTCAAGTTTGCATGTTTTGGCGCTGCAGTGTGCTGCCCTATTTACTTAAATATATACGAGTTGGCGACTCTGGGTTCAGCACCTGTTCACACTGTGTCTATGTTTGGATGTGCAGATCAGGTTTTTTGAAATGTATTCTCTAGCCTTCTGATCGTGCACTCCCCGCCTCCTAGCTTCAGGTGTTTTAATTATAATAGGTCCAATACCCCTCCACAGTGAGAGAGAATTTGAGTCCAAGGAGAGGTTTCACATGTACCCATTCAGATGGAGACGTTTATTCTCAGAGAGGTAGGTCAAGCGTAGGGCCTCGTATAAGAGAGATGCCTTATCGTGGCTACGAGGTACACATAAAATTGGCCATTTTTATGCGCTAAAAGCTCTCATTTTTCATATTTTCAGTGCAGTAATGCAGTTCAAATTTTGTGTTTTCAAGTTTGCATGTTTTGGCGCTGCAGTGTGCTGCCCTATTTACTTAAATATATACGAGTTGGCGACTCTGGGTTCAGCACCTGTTCACACTGTGTCTATGTTTGGATGTGCAGATCAGGTTTTTTGAAATGTATTCTCTAGCCTTCTGATCGTGCACTCCCCGCCTCCTAGCTTCAGGTGTTTTAATTATAATAGGTCCAATACCCCTCCACAGTGAGAGAGAATTAGAGTCCAAGGAGAGGTTTCACATGTACCCATTCAGATGGAGACGTTTATTCTCAGAGAGGTAGGTCAAGCGTAGGGCCTCGTATAAGAGAGATGCCTTATCGTGGCTACGAGGTACACATAAAATTGGCCATTTTTATGCGCTAAAAGCTCTCATTTTTCATATTTTCAGTGCAGTAATGCAGTTCAAATTTTGTGTTTTCAAGTTTGCATGTTTTGGCGCTGCAGTGTGCTGCCCTATTTACTTAAATATATACGAGTTGGCGACTCTGGGTTCAGCACCTGTTCACACTGTGTCTATGTTTGGATGTGCAGATCAGGTTTTTTGAAATGTATTCTCTAGCCTTCTGATCGTGCACTCCCCGCCTCCTAGCTTCAGGTGTTTTAATTATAATAGGTCCAATACCCCTCCACAGTGAGAGAGAATTTGAGTCCAAGGACAGGTTTCACATGTACCCATTCAGATGGAGACGTTTATTCTCAGAGAGGTAGGTCAAGCGTAGGGCCTCGTATAAGAGAGATGCCTTATCGTGGCTACGAGGTACACATAAAATTGGCCATTTTTATGCGCTAAAAGCTCTCATTTTTCATATTTTCAGTGCAGTAATGCAGTTCAAATTTTGTGTTTTCAAGTTTGCATGTTTTGGCGCTGCAGTGTGCTGCCCTATTTACTTAAATATATACGAGTTGGCGACTCTGGGTTCAGCACCTGTTCACACTGTGTCTATGTTTGGATGTGCAGATCAGGTTTTTTGAAATGTATTCTCTAGCCTTCTGATCGTGCACTCCCCGCCTCCTAGCTTCAGGTGTTTTAATTATAATAGGTCCAATACCCCTCCACAGTGAGAGAGAATTTGAGTCCAAGGAGAGGTTTCACATGTACCCATTCAGATGGAGACGTTTATTCTCAGAGAGGTAGGTCAAGCGTAGGGCCTCGTATAAGAGAGATGCCTTATCGTGGCTACGAGGTACACATAAAATTGGCCATTTTTATGCGCTAAAAGCTCTCATTTTTCATATTTTCAGTGCAGTAATGCAGTTCAAATTTTGTGTTTTCAAGTTTGCATGTTTTGGCGCTGCAGTGTGCTGCCCTATTTACTTAAATATATACGAGTTGGCGACTCTGGGTTCAGCACCTGTTCACACTGTGTCTATGTTTGGATGTGCAGATCAGGTTTTTTGAAATGTATTCTCTAGCGTTCTGATCGTGCACTCCCCGCCTCCTAGCTTCAGGTGTTTTAATTATAATAGGTCCAATACCCCTCCACAGTGAGAGAGAATTTGAGTCCAAGGAGAGGTTTCACATGTACCCATTCAGATGGAGACGTTTATTCTCAGAGAGGTAGGTCAAGCGTAGGGCCTCATATAAGAGAGATGCCTTATCGTGGCTACGAGGTACACATAAAATTGGCCATTTTTATGCGCTAAAAGCTCTCATTTTTCATATTTTCAGTGCAGTAATGCAGTTCAAATTTTGTGTTTTCAAGTTTGCATGTTTTGGCGCTGCAGTGTGCTGCCCTATTTACTTAAATATATACGAGTTGGCGACTCTGGGTTCAGCACCTGTTCACACTGTGTCTATGTTTGGATGTGCAGATCAGGTTTTTTGAAATGTATTCTCTAGCCTTCTGATCGTGCACTCCCCGCCTCCTAGCTTCAGGTGTTTTAATTATAATAGGTCCAATACCCCTCCACAGTGAGAGAGAATTTGAGTCCAAGGAGAGGTTTCACATGTACCCATTCAGATGGAGACGTTTATTCTCAGAGAGGTAGGTCAAGCGTAGGGCCTCGTATAAGAGAGATGCCTTATCGTGGCTACGAGGTACACATAAAATTGGCCATTTTTATGCGCTAAAAGCTCTCATTTTTCATATTTTCAGTGCAGTAATGCAGTTCAAATTTTGTGTTTTCAAGTTTGCAAGTTTTTGGCGCTGCAGTGTGCTGCCCTATTTACTTAAATATATACGAGTTGGCGACTCTGGGTTCAGCACCTGTTCACACTGTGTCTATGTTTGGATGTGCAGATCAGGTTTTTTGAAATACATGGTACTGTAAACCTGATGGAACACTGCTGCGAATCCGCAGCCAAATCCGCACCGTGTGCACATAGCCTAATTCTAAAGGTATATGCACACGCTGCGGAAAATGCTGCGGAACTGCAGCAGGTTCCCATGAGTTTACAGTTAAATGTAAACCTATGGGAAACAAAAATCGCTGTACACATGCTGCAGAAAAACTGCATGGAAACGCAGCGGTTTACATTCTGCAGCATGTCACTTCTTTCTGCGGATTCCGCAGCGGTTTTACAACTGCTCCAATAGAAAATCGCAGTTGTAAAACCGCAGTGAAATGCGCAGAAAAACCGCGGTAAATCCGCGATAAATCCACAGCCGTTTAGCACTGCGGATTTATCAAAATCCTCTGCGGAAAAATCAGCAGAGGACCAGAATTCGTGTGCACATACCGAAACCCTAACCCTAACCCTAGTTCTAACTCCAACCTTAGTGGAAAAAAAACACCAACTTTATTTTATTATTGTCCCTACCTATGGGGGTGACAAAAGGGGGGGTCATTTACTGTTTTTTTTTATTTTGATCACTGTGATAGGTTTTATCACAGTGATCAAAATTCACATTGGAACGAATCTGCCGGCCGGCAGATTCAGCGGGCGCACTGCGCATGCGCCCGCCATTTTGGAAGATGGCGGCACCCAGGAAAGAAGACGGACGGACCCCGGAGGCTCGGTAAGTATGATGGCGTGGGGGGAGGAGCACGGGGGGGGGGGGGGTGGATCGGAGCATGGGGGGTGGATTGGAGCACGGGGGGGTGGATTGGAGCACGGGGGGGTGGATTGGAGCACGGGGGGGTGGATCGCAGTGCGGGGGGGTGGATCGCAGTGCGGGGGGTGGATCGGAGTGCAAGGGGGTGGGATTGGAGCACGGGGGGTGGGATTGGAGCACAGGGGGAGCGGACAGGAGGACGAGGGAGCGAAGCACAGGATGGAGGGGAGCGGACCACAGATCGGAGGGCTGGGGGGGTGATCGGTGGGGTGGGGGCACATCAGTGTTTCCAGCCATGGCCGATGATATTGCAGCATTGGCCATGGCTGGATTGTAATATTTCACCAGTTTTTTAGGTGAAATATTACAAATCGCTCTGATTGGCAGTTTCACTTTCAACAGCCAATCAGAGCGATCGTAGCCACGGGGGGGTGAAGCCACCCCCCTGGGCTAAAGTACAACTCCTCCTGTCCCTGCAGGCCGGGTGAAATTACAGTTAACCCTTTCACCCGGCCTGCAGGAGCTCAATCCGGCCATGACGCATATGCTGTCACAGGTCGGAATGGCACAGGTTTTCATGACGCATACGGTGCGTCAAAGGTCGGGAAGGGGTTAAACGGAACCTGTCAGCAGGATTGTGCACAGTAACCTATAGACAGTGTCAGGTTGGTGCCGTTATACTGATAAAAATTATACCATGGCTGATGTAATCTGTCTTGTTGTTGTCTTTATTTTCAGTTTTGAGTTAATGATATGCTCATGCTTCAGGGCGGGTCTGTGGAGGGTCTCCATGTCGTGCTCTGATTATGTATTCATAATGAAGACTTCTGACAGGTCACTGATCTCTCAGTGACCTGCCCTCTAGTTGACATAATGAATATTATATATATTGGAAAAAAAAAAACTTCTGCAGGCAGGAGCCAGCCGTGCCACCTGTGTCGCAACATAATTGCATATGTACTGTGTATATAATTAATATGTTTGAGGATATCCTGATATAAAAAAAAATCAATTGGAAAATGGCGCCCGCCTCACCTGCGCAGTAGCAGCTATCGGTGATCCTGTCGGGGTCGTCACGACAATATCCTTCCTTCACCAGTCATTCCAAATTAGATTATGTGAGCATTGGTACCGGATAAGAATGAGTCAGACAAACACAACATTATATGGTCTATTGGGGGAAGGTGTGCAGAGGGCGGGGTTAGGCGGGGTTTAAGCAATATGTCTAGTATTCAGTCTTTCTGGTTGGTCCTGATGTCATCTGATGGATCCTCCTTTCTCCACGTCACTTTAAGTTTCGACTTCAACAGAAATTATACTTTAGCTTCTGGAATGTGAAACTTGCTTCTCATCAGAAGCAGAACTAGGGCAAAGGTGAATACTGGCAGCCATGTTAAATACAGTTACATTTGCATTAGCAAGCAAAGGGAAAAAACTTATTGTTTCACAGCATAAGAAAATATAAAAGTACAAAAGTGTATAAAGATATATATTTTCACCTTGATAATCCCCCCTAAACACTAAGTTTTTTCCTAAAAAGAAAGATCCTTCGAGACTGTCCATGTGATGGGGAAAGGGGAGGTGGATTTCTTCATCCAGACACCTCAGAAGCTCTCCCCTTGTGAGAGGCCTCCAGGCAGCTGAACCCTTCACTAGCTTCACATGGAGTTCTCCCGCTGTCCCTAAACTAAATCTCTTAGCAACATCTGAGAATAAGGGGTTTTGTCTAATTTCTTAAGGGGGACATACTTAGGGATCTCCTCTGGATCAGTGCCATCGTACTCTGGTGGGTCTACTTCTTGGTTGAGGAAGGTGCCAGTCGGAGTTGCCTCAGCAATAACCTTTTTATACAGGGGAATAACACAACAGAGAATTATCGATCCAACTACAAGAAGGGCAATCAGTACCAGACAAGCTTGTTGAAGAAATCCTTTGAGCCCACCCAACCAACCTGAAAAGACAGATGTGTCTACTCCAGCATTAGTTTTTAATTCTGCTGCTAACCCATTTATCTTTTTAAGAGCTGTCATGGTCTTTCAATTTACCCCAGAGTTCTGAGGGATATAGGTACAACATTCCTCTCCCACCATCCCACAGACTCCTCCTTTCTCAGCTAAGATCATATCAAGGGCTAATCGGTTTTGGAGGGTCATTCTAGTGTTAGGGCTCAACTCCTCAACTATACCCTGGAAAGCATCACAGATAAAATTAACAAACCTTTGTTCACTGTAATATATATAATTGATCCAATCAACATTTTTGTTAATCTGCACCTGTGGGATTATGGAAGCAAAGCCAGCATAGATCTGGTTCTGGGCTTTAAATTGGTCAGGCACCCCCCTTGGCACTCCAATAGCATCAACATATACTAATGGATCTTCTTCATAACTCATGTGGAGCTGATCGAGACTTCTCCTCTTTCTGGTATATTCATCAGGTGTCTCTGGATCCCAAGGTAAAATCTTGAACTGCATGGCTAGTTTAACAAGGGTACATTGACCTGTCCAGGCATTAGGCAACCTAGGACGGAGCTTACCATCTTCACATAACCAATAAATGTCGTACACATACTGTGTATGATTAGCTAACAAATCAGTATCTAGGGAACTGTTCCCTTGGCAGAAACCTGTCTCGAAGACCCCTACTGGTGTACAGGGCCGGCTCCAGGATTTTGTGCGCCCCGGGCAAAAGAGTCTCAGTGGGCCCACATACCACGATTCATGATGCACAGATACGGAGGAGAAATATAGATATATTACATAGGGCCTAGCCTTCCCCCTCATCCTTCACTTAGGCAGATATGCACACACACAATACGCAGACAAACACACACATCTACAGTACGCAGACATGCGCACTCACACACACACACAATACGCAGACATGCACACACACAAATACGCAGACATGCACACACACAATACGCAGACATGCACACACACAAATACGCAGACATGCACACACACAAATACGCAGACATACACACACACAATACGCAGACATACACACACAATATGCAGACATACATATACAGTACGCAGACATGCTGCACACACATACAGTACTCAGACATGCACACACACACGCAGCACTCAGACATGCACACACACAATATGCAGACATGCGCGCACACACACACACAATACGCAGACATACAGTGTTATGTTTGCTAATGACAGGTGTTATGAAGGCAATCCAGAAACACAGTGTGCTTAGCGATCAGAGCGCACACAGTGATCTGACAAATACCCAAAAATACAAGAACGAGCTCTGAGACGTGGAAACTCTGTAGACTGCACACCTGATCCTATCCTAAACACAACTAAAAGCGGCTGTGGATTGCGCCTAACAACTACCTAGGCAACTCGGCACAGCCTAAGAAACTAGCTAGCCTGAAGATAGAAAAATAGGCCTGACTTGCCCCAGAGAAATTCCCCAAAGGAAAAGGCAGCCCCCCACATATAATGACTGTGAGTAAGATGAAAAGACAAAACGTAGGGATGAAATAGATTCAGCAAAGTGGGGCCCGATATTCTAGGACAGAGCGAGGACAGTAAAGCGAACTTTGCAGTCTACAAAAAACCCTAAAGCAAAACCACGCAAAGGGGGCAAAAAAACCCCACCGTGTCGAACTAACGGCACGGCGGTACACCCTTTGCGTCTCAGAGCTTCCAGCAAAACAAAAGACAAGCTGGACAGAAAAAAAGCAACAAAAAAGCAAAAAGCACTTAGCTATACAGAGCAGCAGGTCACAGGAACAATCAGGAGAAGCTCAGATCCAACACTGAAACATTGACAAGGAGCAAGGATAGCAGCATCAGGCGGAGTTAAGTAATGAAGCAGTTAACGAGCCCACCAGAACACCCGAGGGAGGAAGCTCAGAAGCCGCAGCACCACTTGTGACCACAGGAGTAAATTCAGCCACAGAACCCACAACAGTACTTCCCCCTTGAGGAGGGGTCACCGAACCCTCACCAGAGCCCCCAGGCCGACCAGGATGAGCCGCATGAAAGGCACGAACAAGATCGGAAGCATGAACATCAGAGGCAAAAACCCAGGAATTATCTTCCTGAGCATAACTCTTCCATTTAACCAGATACTGGAGTTTCCGTCTAGAAACACGAGAATCCAAAATCTTCTCCACAATATACTCCAATTCCCCCTCCACCAAAACCGGGGCAGGAGGCTCAACAGATGGAACCATAGGTGCCACGTATCTCCGCAACAACGACCTATGGAATACATTATGTATGGAAAAGGAGTCTGGGAGGGTCAAACGAAAAGACACAGGATTGAGAACCTCAGAAATCCTATACGGACCAATAAAACGAGGTTTAAATTTAGGAGAGGAAACCTTCATAGGAATATGACGAGAAGATAACCAAACCAGATCCCCAACACGAAGTCGGGGACCCACACGGCGTCTGCGATTAGCGAAAAGTTGAGCTTTCTCCTGGGACAAGATCAAATTGTCCACTACCTGAGTCCAGATCTGCTGCAACCTATCCACCACAGAATCCACACCAGGACAGTCCGAAGACTCAACCTGTCCTGAAGAGAAACGAGGATGGAACCCAGAATTGCAGAAAAATGGAGAAACCAAGGTAGCCGAGCTGGCCCGATTATTAAGGGCGAACTCAGCCAACGGCAAAAAGGACACCCAATCATCCTGGTCTGCAGAAACAAAACATCTCAGATATGTTTCCAAGGTCTGATTGGTTCGTTCGGTCTGGCCATTAGTCTGAGGATGGAAAGCCGAGGAAAAGGATAGGTCAATGCCCATCCTACCACAAAAGGCTCGCCAAAACCTTGAAACAAACTGGGAACCTCTGTCAGAAACAATATTCTCAGGAATGCCATGCAACCGAACCACATGCTGAAAGAACAAAGGTACCAAATCAGAGGAGGAAGGCAATTTAGCGAAGGGCACCAGATGGACCATTTTAGAAAAGCGATCACAGACCACCCAAATGACTGACATCTTTTGAGAAACGGGAAGGTCAGAAATGAAATCCATCGAAATATGTGTCCAAGGCCTCTTTGGGACCGGCAAGGGCAAAAGCAACCCACTGACACGAGAACAGCAGGGCTTAGCCCTAGCACAAATCCCACAGGACTGCACAAAAGTACGTACATCCCGTGACAGAGATGGCCACCAGAAGGATCTAGCCACTAACTCTCTGGTACCAAAGATTCCAGGATGACCAGCCAACACCGAACAATGAAGTTCAGAGATAAGTTTATTAGTCCACCTATCAGGGACGAACAGTTTCTCTGCTGGACAACGATCAGGTTTATTCGCCTGAAATTTTTGCAGCACCCGCCGCAAATCAGGGGAGATGGCAGACACAATGACTCCTTCCTTGAGGATACCCGCTGGCTCAGATAAACCCGGAGAGTCGGGCACAAAACTCCTAGACAGAGCATCCGCCTTCACATTTTTAGAGCCCGGAAGGTACGAAATCACAAAGTCGAAGCGGGCAAAAAATAACGACCAACGGGCCTGTCTAGGATTCAAGCGCTTGGCAGACTCGAGATAAGTCAAGTTCTTATGATCAGTCAATACCACCACGCGATGCTTAGCTCCTTCAAGCCAATGACGCCACTCCTCGAATGCCCACTTCATGGCCAGCAACTCTCGATTGCCCACATCATAATTACGCTCAGCGGGCGAAAACTTCCTGGAAAAGAAAGCACATGGTTTCATCACTGAGCAATCAGAACCTCTCTGTGACAAAACCGCCCCTGCTCCAATCTCAGAAGCATCAACCTCGACCTGGAACGGAAGAGAAACATCTGGCTGACACAACACAGGGGCAGAACAAAAACAACGCTTCAACTCCTGAAAAGCTTCCACAGCAGCAGAAGACCAATTAACCAAATCAGCACCCTTCTTGGTCAAATCGGTCAATGGTTTGGCAATGCTAGAAAAATTACAGATGAAGCGACGATAAAAATTAGCAAAGCCCAGGAACTTTTGCAGACTTTTCAGAGATGTCGGCTGAATCCAATCCTGGATGGCTTGGACCTTAACTGGATCCATCTCGATAGTAGAAGGGGTAAAGATGAACCCCAAAAATGAAACTTTCTGCACACCGAAGAGACACTTTGATCCCTTCACAAACAAAGAGTTAGCACGCAGGACCTGAAAAACCATTCTGACCTGCTTCACATGAGACTCCCAATCATCTGGGATCAAAATGTCATCCAAGTAAACAATCAGGAATTTATCCAGATACTCACGGAAGATGTCATGCATAAAAGACTGAAACACAGATGGAGCATTGGCAAGTCCGAACGGCATCACTAGATACTCAAAATGACCCTCGGGCGTATTGAATGCAGTTTTCCATTCATCTCCTTGCCTGATTCTCACCAGATTATACGCACCACGAAGATCTATCTTAGTGAACCAACTAGCCCCCTTAATCCGAGCAAACAAGTCAGATAACAATGGCAAGGGATACTGAAATTTAACAGTGATCTTATTAAGAAGGCGGTAATCAATACACGGTCTCAGCGAACCATCCTTCTTGGCTACAAAGAAGAACCCTGCTCCCAGTGGTGATGACGATGGGCGAATATGTCCCTTCTCCAGGGATTCCTTCACATAACTGCGCATAGCGGCGTGTTCGGGCACGGATAAATTAAATAATCGACCTTTAGGGAATTTACTACCAGGAATCAAATTGATAGCACAATCACAATCCCTATGTGGAGGTAGAGCATCGGACTTGGGCTCTTCAAATACATCCTGATAATCAGACAAGAACTCTGGGACCTCAGAAGGGGTGGATGACGAAATCGACAAAAATGGAACATCACCATGTACCCCCTGACAACCCCAGCTGGATACCGACATGGAATTCCAATCCAATACTGGATTATGGGTTTGTAGCCATGGCAACCCCAACACGACCACATCATGCAGATTATGCAACACCAGAAAGCGAATAACTTCCTGATGTGCAGGAGCCATGCACATGGTCAGCTGGGCCCAGTATTGAGGTTTATTCTTGGCCAAAGGTGTAGCATCAATTCCTCTCAATGGAATAGGACACCGCAAAGGCTCCAAGAAAAACCCACAACGTTTAGCATAATCCAAATCCATCAGATTCAGGGCAGCGCCCGAATCCACAAACGCCATGACAGAAAACGACGACAAAGAGCATATCAAGGTAATGGACAGAAGGAATTTGGACTGTACAGTACCAATGACGGCAGACCAAGCGGACCGCTTAGTGCGCTTAGGACAATCAGAAATAGCATGAGTGGAATCGCCACAGTAGAAACACAGACCATTCAGACGTCTGTATTCCTGCCGTTCAACTCTAGTCATAGTCCTATCGCACTGCATAGGCTCAGGTTTAACCTCAGGCAGTACCGCCAAATGGTGCACAGATTTACGCTCGCGCAAGCGTCGACCGATCTGAATGGCCAAAGACAAAGACTCATTCAAACCAGCAGGCATAGGAAATCCCACCATGACATCCTTAAGAGCCTCAGAGAGACCCTTTCTGAACAAAGCTGCCAGCGCAGATTCATTCCACTGAGTGAGTACTGACCATTTCCTAAATTTCTGACAATATATTTCTATATCATCCTGACCCTGGCACAAAGCCAGCAAATTTTTCTCAGCCTGATCCACTGAATTAGGCTCATCGTACAGCAATCCGAGCGCCAGGAAAAACGCATCGACACTACTCAATGCAGGGTCTCCTGGCGCAAGAGAAAATGCCCAGTCTTGAGGGTCGCCGCGCAAAAAAAGAAATAATAATCAAAACCTGTTGAATAGGATTACCAGAAGAATGAGGTTTCAAGGCCAGAAATAGCTTACAATTATTTTTGAAACTTAGAAACTTAGTTCTATCTCCAAAAAACAAATCAGGAATAGGAATTCTTGGTTCTAACATAGATTTCTGATCAATAGTATCTTGAATCTTTTGTACATTTATAACGAGATTATCCATTGAAGAGCACAGACCCTGAATATCCATGTCCACACCTGTGTCCAGAATCACTCAAATGTCTAGGGGAAAAAAAAAAAGTGAACACAGAGCAGAAAAAAAAAAAAAAAAAAATGATGTCAGAACTTTTTCTTTCCCTCTATTGAGAATCATTAGTTAGGCTCCTTGTACTGTTATGTTTGCTAATGACAGGTGTTATGAAGGCAATCCAGAAACACAGTGTGCTTAGCGATCAGAGCGCACACAGTGATCTGACAAATACCCAAAAATACAAGAACGAGCTCTGAGACGTGGAAACTCTGTAGACTGCACACCTGATCCTATCCTAAACACAACTAAAAGCGGCTGTGGATTGCGCCTAACAACTACCTAGGCAACTCGGCACAGCCTAAGAAACTAGCTAGCCTGAAGATAGAAAAATAGGCCTGACTTGCCCCAGAGAAATTCCCCAAAGGAAAAGGCAGCCCCCCACATATAATGACTGTGAGTAAGATGAAAAGACAAAACGTAGGGATGAAATAGATTCAGCAAAGTGGGGCCCGATATTCTAGGACAGAGCGAGGACAGTAAAGCGAACTTTGCAGTCTACAAAAAACCCTAAAGCAAAACCACGCAAAGGGGGCAAAAAAAACCCACCGTGCCGAACTAACGGCACGGCGGTACACCCTTTGCGTCTCAGAGCTTCCAGCAAAACAAAAGACAAGCTGGACAGAAAAAAAGCAACAAAAAAGCAAAAAGCACTTAGCTATACAGAGCAGCAGGTCACAGGAACAATCAGGAGAAGCTCAGATCCAACACTGAAACATTGACAAGGAGCAAGGATAGCAGCATCAGGCGGAGTTAAGTAATGAAGCAGTTAACGAGCCCACCAGAACACCCGAGGGAGGAAGCTCAGAAGCCGCAGCACCACTTGTGACCACAGGAGTGAATTCAGCCACAGAACCCACAACAATACACACACACAATACGCAGACATACACATACAGTACGCAGACATGCTGCACACACATACAGTACTCAGACATGCACACACACACAGCACTCAGACATGCACACACACACAATACGCAGACATGCGCACACACACACAATACGCAGACATGCGCACACAATACGCAGACATGCGCGCGCACACACACAATACGCAGACATGCACACACACAATACGCAGACATGCGCACACACACATAATACGCAGACATGCGCACACACACACAATACGCAGACATACACATGCAATACGCAGACATGCACACAAATACAATACGCAGACATGCACACAAATACAATGCACAGATATACACATACAATACGCAGATATTTACATACATATATTTGAAGACAAATTCACAAAAAAACATAAATATGTACAGTCAAACACACTGATATACACAGGCTTGTCACCCATCAGGCTCCTCTGGCATGTGGCTGTGGAGGGAGCGCTGCTTGATCGATGGCCGTCACTTAAACAGACATGGCCACCCACAGTGCACGCTGAGCTGTGTCTGTTACTAATGATGCGGTCAGGAAGACACTGTGCCTTTAACTTTGCTTGTGTGTCCGCCCGGCCGCATCATTACTAGCAGAAGCAGAGACATCGCTGCAGAGTGCACTGTGCGCGGCCATGTTTATTTAAGTGACGGCTGAGCTCAAGTAGTGGCGAAGCTGCTGGGGGAGCAGCCCGGGCTCCCTGGTATCCCAGCCACGAGTGGGCCCCCCCCATTTGTTCAGGGCCCCGGCATTTGCCCCGGTACGCCGGGTGCTGACGCCGGCCCTGCTGGTGTACCTGTAGTGTCGTGGGAATTATAGCAGGTATAATTATCAGCTAATACGGTTATCCCTCCTGGGACCTTTAGTTTGGGTGCTTCATGAATTAGTGGGACATAGTCTGAGCAATCAGTGGACTTTAGGCCCTTCAACAGATTCATAACACAGGCAGTGGTATTGTCATCAGGAAAAAAAAAACAATGCATGTGTGTAACATAGTAACATAGTTAGTAAGGCCGAAAAAAGACATTTGTCCATCCAGTTCAGCCTATATTCCATCATAATAAATCCCCAGATCTACGTCCTTCTACAGAACCTAATTGTATGATACAATATTGTTCTGCTCCAGGAAGACATCCAGGCCTCTCTTGAACCCCTCGACTGAGTTCGCCATCACCACCTCCTCAGGCAAGCAATTCCAGATTCTCACTGCCCTAACAGTAAAGAATCCTCTTCTATGTTGGTGGAAAAACCTTCTCTCCTCCAGACGCAAAGAATGCCCCCTTGTGCCCGTCACCTTCCTTGGTATAAACAGATCCTCAGCGAGATATTTGTATTGTCCCCTTATATACTTATACATGGTTATTAGATCGCCCCTCAGTCGTCTTTTTTCTAGACTAAATAATCCTAATTTCGCTAATCTATCTGGGTATTGTAGTTCTCCCATCCCCTTTATTAATTTTGTTGCCCTCCTTTGTACTCTCTCTAGTTCCATTATATCCTTCCTGAGCACCGGTGCCCAAAACTGGACACAGTACTCCATGTGCGGTCTAACTAGGGATTTGTACAGAGGCAGTATAATGCTCTCATCATGTGTATCCAGACCTCTTTTAATGCACCCCATGATCCTGTTTGCCTTGGCAGCTGCTGCCTGGCACTGGCTGCTCCAGGTAAGTTTATCATTAACTAGGATCCCCAAGTCCTTCTCCCTGTCAGATTTACCCAGTGGTTTCCCATTCAGTGTGTAATGGTGACATTGATTCCTTCTTCCCATGTGTATAACCTTACATTTATCATTGTTAAACCTCATCTGCCACCTTTCAGCCCAAGTTTCCAACTTATCCAGATCCATCTGTAGCAGAATACTATCTTCTATTGTATTAACTGCTTTACATAGTTTTGTATCATCTGCAAATATCGATATTTTACTGTGTAAACCTTCTACCAGATCATTAATGAATATGTTGAAGAGAACAGGTCCCAATACTGACCCCTGCGGTACCCCACTGGTCACAGCGACCCAGTTAGAGACTATACCATTTATAACCACCCTCTGCTTTCTATCACTAAGCCAGTTACTAACCCATTTACACACATTTTCCCCCAGACCAAGCATTCTCATTTTGTGTACCAACCTCTTGTGCGGCACGGTATCAAACGCTTTGGAAAAATCGAGATATACCACGTCCAATGACTCACCGTGGTCCAGTCTATAGCTTACCTCTTCATAAAAACTGATTAGATTGGTTTGACAGGAGCGATTTCTCATAAACCCATGCTGATATGGAGTTAAACAGTTATTCTCATTGAGATAATCCAGAATAACATCCCTCAGAAACCCTTCAAATATTTTACCAACAATAGAGGTTAGACTTACTGGCCTATAATTTCCAGGTTCACTTTTAGAGCCCTTTTTGAATATTGGCACCACATTTGCTATGCGCCAGTCCTGCGGAACAGACCCTGTCGCTATAGAGTCACTAAAAATAAGAAATAATGGTTTATCTATTACATTACTTAGTTCTCTTAGTACTCGTGGGTGTATGCCATCCGGACCCGGAGATTTATCTATTTTAATCTTATTTAGCCGGTTTCGCACCTCTTCTTGGGTTAGATTGGTGACCCTTAATATAGGGTTTTCATTGTTTCTTGGGATTTCACCTAGCATTTCATTTTCCACCGTGAATACCGTGGAGAAGAAGGTGTTTAATATGTTAGCTTTTTCCTCGTCATCTACAACCATTCTTTCCTCACTATTTTTTAAGGGGCCTACATTTTCAGTTTTTATTCTTTTACTATTGATATAGTTGAAGAACAGTTTGGGATTAGTTTTACTCTCCTTAGCAATGTGCTTCTCTGTTTCCTTTTTGGCAGCTTTAATTAGTTTTTTAGATAAAGTATTTTTCTCCCTATAGTTTTTTAGAGCTTCAATGGTGCCATCCTGCTTTAGTAGTGCAAATGCTTTCTTTTTACTGTTAATTGCCTGTCTTACTTCTTTGTTTAGCCACATTGGGTTTTTCCTATTTCTAGTCCTTTTATTCCCACAAGGTATAAACCGCTTACACTGCCTATTTAGGATGTTCTTAAACATTTCCCATTTATTATCTGTATTCTCATTTCTGAGGATATTGTCCCAGTCTACCAGATTAAGGGCATCTCTAAGCTGTTCAAACTTTGCCTTCCTAAAGTTCAATGTTTTTGTGACTCCCTGACAAGTCCCCCTAGTGAAAGACAGGTGAAACTGCACAATATTGTGGTCGCTATTTCCTAAATGCCCAACCACCTGCAGATTTGTTATTCTGTCAGGTCTATTAGATAGTATTAGGTCTAAAAGTGCTGCTCCTCTGGTTGGATTCTGCACCAATTGTGAAAGATAATTTTTCTTGGTTATTAGTGTATAGATATGTATTCGCTGCAGCACAAGCAATACATCCTACAGAGATATTCTGGACTCTTACATTGTATCTTACCCATTCTAACCATACATTTTTCCTTGGGGCTGTTTGTGTTTCTATGGAGAAGACTTCTAACACATATATAATACTGGATGATCCCCTCTACCACCCGTTAAGTCTCGGGGCACTTGACTACATCGCAGAAATCAAATCGCCAGATATTTACCGGGGCCGTTAGGTTTACCCAGAGAATAGTGGCACCGGAATTCTTATTTACAATAGAGGCCGAAAAGGTAGGGGCGAGGATAACCCCCAGCCCCAGGACCAAAAACAACAGCAACATTTTCCTTCAATCACCGCTGTAACTAAGCGCTGGTTCGGTCTCTTTTGCAGTGTGAAGCGTGGATCCAGGTGCTCTTTCCTTCAAGTTTTACTGACATAGGAGTGATGAGGAAGACTTGGTAGGGACCGTTGTACAAGGGTTCTAGTCCGTGCTTTCTGACATGGCTTTTCACGACCATAAGACCACCAGTCTTCAAATTGTGACAAGTGTCGGTTTCTGCTGAATCTGGAAGGGAAGAAGAAACTAAAACATCGGTGTTAGCAACATTTTTACTAAGCTGAATAGCATATTGAACAGCACGGTCAGTTTCTTCTGACAACTATTGAGACTGAAATTTGCAACTGAGAACCTAGCACCAAACAATATCTCATATGGGGACAGGCCATGTTTTGCAATAGGGGTAGTACGAATATATAAGAGCCCTGGCCATGGAGCCGTAGTCTCCTGCATCAATTTTGGTCAATTGTCCCTTCAGTGTGCCATTCAGCCTCTTAACTTTCCCACTGGATTGTGGATGGTACGGAGTATGGAGGGCTACAGTGGATCCAAGCATTGTCAGAACCTCCTGATACACATGAGAAGAAAAGGCCGGGCCTTGGTCACTTTCATCAACTTCTGGAACACCATATCTGCATTTGACTTCCATCACCAGTTTCTTTGCTGTGGTCTTTGCAGTCACGTTGGTAACGGGGAATGCTTCTGGAGAACATGTCGACAACCACCAGACAATATTCATACCTTCCAGACTTAGGCAACGTGATGTGGTCCACCTGGAGCCTTTGGAAAGGATAGTCGGGCTTAGCAAGGTGCTTCGGGGGTACACGTTGAAGTTGACCGGGATTGCAGGTTTGACAGATATTACATGCACGGTTGAGTGCTGTCAGGACTGTAGAAATACCTGGAGTCCAGTAGAATTTTTGTACCAGGGCAAGGGCCTGTTCTTTCCTCGGTGTGTGGGCCCATGTGCCCACGTGGCAATAGCAGGGTACATCCGCTTAGGGATACACACAAGTTGGTCCTTTTTCCAGAGACCATTGTCCATACGTGCTCCATCAGCCTTCCACTGCTTCACTTCTTCCTTTGGAGATATTCTCTGCATTGTCATTAAGCGGTCTCGCGGGGTCCGGCAGAAAACCTCAGTCTGGCGTAGATCATCAGGTTCCTGTAGAGTCAGTGTTTCTTGTAACTGTTTACGCTGAGAGCGTGTGGTCACCATAGCTGGTATGGTCTGTTCAACGGGTAGGAAAGCAGCAGCTTTTTGCTTGCATATCTGCAGAGGCGTTACCAACAGTCTGTGGACTGTTCCTAGGACCGTGCTCCTTAACTTTGGTAATGGCCACCTGAGTAGGTAATTCGATTGAGTCCATGAGGGTTTTAACAGCTTCAGCATTCTTCACTGGAGTTCTGGCAGTAGTAATAAATCCTCGATTGGCCCATAGGGCTCCGAAATCATGAGCAATACCAAATGCATACTGTGAGTCCATGTATATATTAGCCCGCCTGTCTTTGGCTATAACACATGCAGTAGACAGAGCCTGAAGTTCTGCTTCTTGTGCTGACAGTGAGGGAGGGAGTGCAGCTCCAGGCAATACAGTGTCTTCCATAGTAACAGCGTATCCGGTGTGGAATCTGCCAAACTCATCACATCTTGAACAGTCTTTCAGGGCATTGTAGAGGGGTTGCATTATGGGGAAGCGTCCGGTATCCATTGACAACAATAAGTACATAGTCCAAGAAAACGCTGGAGTTCAGTCTCATCTTTTGGGAATGGAAGGGAGCTGACGGCTATTTTTCTTTCTTCTGTGAGGTGTCTGGCACCCTGAAGAAGACAGTGACCCAAAAATATCACTTGACCAAGGCAGAACCGAAGTTTCGAGGCCGAAACCCGACAGTTCAGATCTGCCAGATACTTGAGGAGGCTAACAGTGGCAACAATGGCTTCCTGCTCTGTCTGTGCACACAACAAAAGATTACCCACATACTGAAGCAGCGTGACATAAGGATATTCTAACTGCCAGGGTTAAAAACACTCGCCCATATATTTTTTTTGCAAACTGATTGGGAAAGGGCGTGTAAGATACACATCTCATTATATTCATCTGCATAGGGGTTATATAACATACATACCATTTGACCATCATCTTGGAATTATACTCTGGAGCGGAACTGTGATAATAAATCTGCCCCCAGTAAATTTACCGGACATGAGGGAGAGATTACGAACTGAGCAGTAACTTCAGGGAAAGGTCCCACAGGGATGGGTTTTGTGAGAGTCTATTAATTGGGTCTGCCATCTACTCTAATTAAAACAAGCTCTTGATCTGAGAATTAACATGGCGGGGAGATTCCCAGACATAGGGTTAAAAAGGATATTGGAGTATGAGACTGGATTTGTGTAAGGGAGGGGGGCTGGAGCTGGAGCCTGGGTCACTGATAAGGAAGGGAGCTGTGTCCTTGAAGCTGCGGGGGCTAGAGAGCGAGTAAAAAATCACTGCAGCTGCTGATTTAACCTCTAATTTTACTGCTGATACAGAATGGGTTAAGTTCTTCTGAAAACTTTGTACTACTTTTTTTTCAATGCATCGTCCAGAGTGGAATTCTCGATGTCAGGTCTAACTGACATTATTGCCTCTTTCAATTCAGATTTAAGGCTGGGACATCAAAGCTGCCACAAAAAGGTGTGAATGGGCTTTATTATACAGTAAAAACCCCAAATCTTGAAACACTGCCATAAGACGCCCATAGAACTTCTCGTCAGTCTAGGATATATTGGTGCCTTGGGGTTAAGGGGCATAGGGCTTACAGTCGGGAGAAGAGGCTTAATTTCCTGGGGAGGGACCATATTACCTAACAGGGAGCCCCCCTGTACCAAATTTTTTATTGTTTGCTTTCCCAACACATTAATCTCAGTCACTTTCTCAGTTCCTTCCTGCACCACAAACATCCAGTTTTTTGTCATAGTAATAGACAACTTTTCCTTTTTCAACGTTACAAAAACAGATCCGAATTCACGTCCTCTGTTAATCCTTAATTTGCTATATATATCAACCATTCAACTTGAAGCAGGTGAATCTTTTACCAATCTTTCAATTACACTGATAGCCAAACAATCTCTTACAAGTTACCTTCTAAAACAAGACACCATATTTCACTTTAAACTTACAATAATTCTTTCTAATTCAATACAATATTGTACTATTGCACATACTACACAAGGATAGAAAATTCCGAGAGGACGCAGCGACTCGCTCCCTCCATACCAGAAACACAGAACAGATAAGAACATCACAGCATTCCTCAACACAAAAGAAAGCAATAGCGCAGCTGTTTGACTCCCTCCTCCAATCGGGTGTCCTACACACAGTAACAGAATACAGCAGTTCTCAGACTCAATTAATTTCTACGAAACCTTCACACAATTCATATGCCAGAACACCTTAGAAAAACCAATGATTGAGGTATTTTATAACCAAACACGGGCTCTGCATCCTCTGATCCTCCCTCTCCATCAACCTCTCAACATTCTTGACTGCCTTCTCGTCCTCCCGTGACTTTACTTATTGTCTTGACTTCCACAGCATCCTCACTTAACTTGTGGGGCACGGACTTCTTCTTTAAGAGATGCAACATGACTCACAGAATACTACGCCCTTCTGCAGCAGGCCGCTGACAGCGACAACAACACTTGTGTCCTAAACACGGAACCTCTCATTCGATGTGCTATGAATAAAGAGCCTCGCGCTCAATATTTTTCCCTAACCTGAACACCAGTGATTACAGTCTGCCCTGTCACGATATTCTAAACGTTGGGAGGCGGTCTCCTAGTGAGACCCCTCCACTGAGATTCTGGTGGTCCCCCTCTTGGGACGTCTTAATTACCAATGAGATTCTGGTGGTCCCCCTCTTGGGAAGTCGTAATTACCAATGAGATTCTGGTGGTCCCCCTCTTGGGAAGTCGTAATTACCAATGAGATTCTGGTGGTCCCCCTCTTGGGACGTCTTAATTACCAATGAGATTCTGGTGGTCCCCCTCTTGGGACGTCTTAATTACCTATGAGATTCTGGTGGTCCCCCTCTTGGGACGTCTTAATTACCAATTTGTACAATATCGCAGAAGCTGCGTCTCCTATCCCTTTCTTTCAGCCGCACCCAATCCACAAACTTCTCAATCTTTCACTCTATTTCGCTACTAGGCAATAGTCACGGGTAGGGTGGTTGAATGGAGTACGATGACCATTGGAGGAGGTGTGGTGTACACGAGGACGCGCAGAATGCGACGTCTCTCAGTTGCTGGTTCGAAGCGTGGCACGGGATCGCGCTCGGTCTCACCACTCGACCGGTCACTCCCCAGACCCAAGGAGACCACAGACTAACCAATAACGGCTGAAACACTAGCAAGTGTGACACATACAGAGTGTATGATCTCCACTTACCGTGTTTGGAGGGTGATCAGTCCTCGAGGTCAGCCACTACGGGTGTCGTCCACGGACGTCCAGGCATGGGTCCAGGGGGTCCCGGATCGCGGGCCACGCCCCACATTGGGCACCAAATTGTCGGGGTCGTCACGACAATATCCTTCCTTCAACAGTCATTCCAAATTAGATTATGTGAGCATTGGTACCGGATAAGAATGAGTCAGACAAAGGCTGGTTCAAACTCAGTGCATGCTCGTGTGTCTACAAGGTGTAGCAACGTCACAGCAACTGAACTCTTTATTTCCTATACACAACATTATATGGTCTATTGGGGGAAGGTGTGCAGAGGGCGGGGTTAGGCGGGGTTTAAGCAATATGTCTAGTATTCAGTCTTTCTGGTTGGTCCTGATGTCATCTGATGGATCCTCCTTTCTCCACGTCACTTTAAGTTTCGACTTCAACAGAAATGATACTTTAGCTTCTGGAATGTGAAACTTGCTTCTCATCAGAAGCAGAACTAGGGCAAAGGTGAATACTGGCAGCCATGTTAAATACAGTTACATTTGCATTAGCAAGCAAAGGGAAAAAACTTATTGTTTCACAGCATAAGAAAATATAAAAGTACAAAAGTGTATAAAGATATATATTTTCACCTTGACAATCCTATGAGGGATCAGTGACCTGTCAGCAGTCTTCATTATGAGTAGCTAGTCCCATATCAATCGTGATGGAACCAAGAAGAGATCCCACAATTGAAATATAAAATCATTTTTATTGGTAAATAAATATAAAAAGACAGAGAATAAATACAACAAAATACAGTACTAAGGGACGCCAAACTAATGTGGTAACATTGGGCAATAGATGCAGCAATCACCTGCATAAACCATATGCTAGAGGAAGGCTAACAATAATAACGCCTTACAAGTGCTAATATCAGTGCCCATACGTCTCAGAAGCTGAGCAGCAAATGGAAATACACCCGGAAGTAAAAGGTCATTAACTCAAAACTGAAAATGAAGATTAAACAACAACCACAAGATGGAATTCATCAACCAAGGTATCATTTTAATCAATATAATGGTGCCATCTTGTCTGTAGTTACTATGCGCAATCCTGCTGACAGGTTCCCTTTTAATATAAAATTTAATAGTTCCCGTTTCTTTTAGTCTGTAACCTGCACCCCTAAGTCATACGCTACTAGAACCAGGCCTCCAGTCAGCCTGTATAAACAACTGGTGTGAGTAGTTTGGGGTTATCATGGAGTTCACAGTGACTGTATCAGGGGAATATACACTGCTCAAAAAAATATTGTGAACACTTAAATAGCACAATGTAACTCCAAGTCAATCATACTTCTGTGAAATAAGCCTGTCCAGTTAAGAAGCAACACTGATTGTGAATCAATTTTTCCTGCTGTAGTGTAAATGGAACAGACAACAGGTAGAAATGATAGGCAATTGGCCAGACAACCCCTATAAAGAAGTGGTTCTGCAGGGGGTGACCACAGACCATTTCTCTGTTCCCATCCTTTTTGGCGGTTTTGGTTACTTTTGCATTTTGTCATTGATCTCACCTGTAGAGGTACTGTTGAAGAGCATGAGGCGGTGTCTATAAAGTACAGAAGTTTCTCTCAAGTAGTGCAGCTCATCCAGGATGGCATATAAATGTGAGCTGTCACAAGAAAGGTAGCTGTGTCTGTCAGCACAGTGTCCAGAGCGTGGAGCAGATACAAGGAGACAGGCCAGTATACCAGGAGATGTGGATGGGGCCGTAGGAGGGCAACAACCTAACAGCAGAACTGCTACCTCTTCCTTTGTGAAAGGAGGAACAGAAGGAGCAGCAAGAGAGCCCTGCAAAATGATCTCCAGCAGGCCACTAATATCCATGTGTCTACTCAAACTGCCAGAAACATGGTATGAGAGCCCGACATCCACAAGTGGGTGTTGTGCTTACAGGCCAACATCGAGCAAGTCCATTGACACTTGCCAGAGATCACCAAGATTGGCAGATTCGACATTGGCATTTTAAACTGTTCATAGATGAGAGCAGGTTAACACTGAGCACATGTGACAGAGTCTGGAGGCGCTGTGGAGAACGTTCTGCTGTCTGCAACATCCTCTAGTATGACCAGTTTGGCAGTGGGTCAGTGATGGTGTGAGGAAGTATTTCTTTGGAGGGTCCCTCAGACCTCTGTGTGCTACCCAGAGGTACTCTGACTGCCATTGTGAGACCATATGCAGGTACCCTGGAACCTGGGTTTCTTCTGATCAATGAGAATGCTAGACCTCATGTGGCTAAAGTGTGTCAGCAGTTCCTGCATAATGAAGTCATTAATGCTATGGACTTGTCTGCCCTTTCTCCAGACATGAATCCAATCGACCACATCTGGGACATCATGTCTCGTTCCATTGACCAATGCCATGTTGCACCACAGATTGTCCAGGAGTGGACTGATGGTTTAATCCAAGTTTGGGAGGAGATCCCGCAGGAGAACATCCGCCGCCTTATCAGGAGCTTTCCCAGGCATTGCAGGCCCGTGGAGGTTACTCACTATTGTGTGACCTTGTTTTGAGGCATTTCCACTGAAGTTGGATCAGTCTGTAATTTGATTTTCCACTTTGATTTTGAGCATCTTTCCAAATCCAGACCTCCATGGGATATTAATATTGATTAACATTGATCATTTTTACGTTTCATTGTTCTCAATGTTCTCAACATTTGCATCTGGAATATTTCATTCAGTGTTAATTTGGATGTGGTATTTTAGTGTTCTCTTTATTTTTTGGAGCAGTGAACATATATTCCATGCATTGGAATCGGAGCTGTATATACCATAATCTCACTTTTAGTTTCCCGATAACCGGCCAATTAATGCAAACAGCCTGCAGCTTCCTCAATTGATTGTTAGGCAATCGCGGAATTGTCCGGACGATAGGGGCAGCAGAGGGTTGTTTGCTCCAAAGATACAGCGAGTGGATCTGAGATACAACCACACTGGGCTGCGATCTTTGACAGTGTGGCTACAGTCATCCCTCTCTATCACAATCACTCCCCAGCACTTTGATTGATGGCCTGCTACGCACATATATGCCGAAGAGCAGGTTGTCTGTGAAATAGAAGCCAGGGGCGGTAGGGTGAATACAATTTCAGTTTCTCCCTGCCACAACACTTCCAGTAAGCCATCGTTTTAAAGGGACTCTGTCAGCCTAGAATTACTGGGGCTCACAATCTAAATTTCATATAAGTATGTCTTTGGATTGTGGGAGGAAACAGGAAAACCCAGATGAAACCCACAATACAGAAGAGAACTTACAAACTCCTTGAACCCAGAACCCAAGTGCTGCAAAGCAACAGTGCTATTCACTGAGCCACCATGTTGCTGATTACTGTAGCTCCTTTCTTAGCTAGACCCAAGTGGCTATAGAAAAAAGTGCTAATGTATCTGCTTCATAGTTACAAGTGATCTATACCAATTGATTTTCACTCTCTAACAGATAATGTATTAAGACAATTGGAAAGATGCGGGATTTTTAATGATGTAATCAAGACAGAACTTTGTTTCCTGACTACCCATGATGCTGTTTTGCATATACAGAAGCAGAAAAAGAGCTTATGTAACCGTAGTGTATTAGATACGGTAAGTCAACTTAACATCAGGGTTTATGAATTCAAAAAACTTTACATTTAACTTTCAAATCTATATTATTAGTTATTATTAAAAGTATCATAATAAAAAGCAATAAGAATAAATGTGAAAACACATGCATTTATACCACTGGTCAATATCTATAGATCAACTGGGCAACAGTGATAACTAATTGTAGAAAATAAATAACAAATTACTGACTACATTACATACAATACAGTCATGGCCAAAATTTTTGAGAATGACACCAAAATTATATTTTCACATGATCTGCTGCCCTCTGGTTTTTATTAGTGTTTGTCTGATGTTTATATCACATACAGAAATATAATTGCAATCATATTATGAGTACCAATAGGTTATATTGGCAGTTAGAATGAGTTAATGCAGCAAGTCAATATTTGCAGTGTTGACCCTTCTTCTTCAAGACCTCTGCAATTCTCCCTGGCATGCTCTCAATCAACTTCTGGACCAAATCCTGACTGATAGCAGTCCATTCTTGCATAATCAATGCTTGCATTTTGCCAGAATTTGTTGGTTTTTGTTTGTCCACTCGTCTCTTGATGATTGACCACAAGTTCTCAATGGGATTAAGATCTGGGGAGTTTCCAGGCCATGGACCCAAAATCTCTATGTTTTGTTCCATGAGCCATTTAGTTATCACCTTTGCTTTATGGCAAGGTGCTCCATAATGCTGGAAAAGGCATTGTTGGGCACCAAACTGCTCTTGGACGGTTGGGAGAAGTTGCTCTTGGAGGACATTCTGGTACCATTCTTTATTCATGGCTGTGTTTTTAGGCAAGACTGTGAGTGAGCCGATTCCCTTGGCTGAGAAGCAACCCCACACATGAATGGTTTCAGGATGATTTACAGTTGGTATGAGACAAGACTGGTGGTAGCGCTCACCTCTTCTTCTCCGAATAAGCTGTTTTCCAGATGTCCCAAACAATCGAAAAGGGGATTCATCAGAGAAAATTATTTTGCCCCAGTCCTCAGCAGTCCACTCCCTGTACCTTTTGCAGAATATCAGTCGGTCCCTGATGTTTTTTCTGGAAAGAAGTGGCTTCTTTGCTGCCCTCCTTGAAACCAGGCCTTGCTCAAAGAGTCTCCGCCTCACAGTGCGTGCAGAAGCACTCACACCAGCCTGCTACCATTCCTGAGCAAGCTCGGCACTGCTGGTAGTCCGATCCCGTAGCTGAAACAGTTTTAAGATACGGTCCTGGCGCTTGCTGATCTTTCTTGGGCGCCCTGGAGCCTTTTTGACAACAATGGAAGCTCTCTCCTTGAAGTTCTTGATGATGCGATAGATTGTTGACTGAGGTGCAATCTTTGTAGCTGCGATACTCTTCCCTGTGTTAGGTCTCGAGTTCCCGCTTCTGCACAGGGGGAATCTCGAGCCATCTCCGCTGCGGTCTCCCATTCTTATCCAGCCGCAGTGGAGTCTGCTCAGCAGGGACGTCGGTCCCAGCGTCTTGCTCAGTCTCACTCTGTACAGAGAGTTACTGCTGCTTCTTCAGCTTCTGCCATTAAAGCCAGTGCTGGTCAGCAGCGAGCGGACTTCTCTGGGACTAAGTCCTTGTCTGCACACACTGAGCATGCCCAGGGCAAGATCTCCCGTTGGAGATCGAGGGTCATGTGCTCAGGCTCTGCAGCACATTCCATTGGTCCTCTTGGCAGGTCTTGGAAGAGCAAAGTTTCTGTGGCCACTTCCTGTGCTGCAACTATATAAACTGCACATGACCGCACGGCCATGTGCTAGTGTACAATTGTTAATGTGTGTATGTTGTGAGTGCAAGTCGTCCTTGGATACCCCTACCCTATTGAATGTCTGTTCGCGGAAGGTGTATGGTTGCTATCTAGCGCCCGACTTATCCTACAGCACGAATCACACATTACAACGTCCAGTTGCTGTGACCGCCAGTACGGCGCCGTGCACTTCCTCTGTGCTTTCCTTACCCAAGCCTGGGTGGTTAGTGGCGTTCGTCAGTGCGGCACCGCATGCACTCTTGTGCCTTAATATTGCTATTTAGTTTCCTTACACACCCAGTTGCGGTGTTGTGCCGGCAAGGGTCTAATCGGACTTCAATCCTAGTTGGGGTTGAGTTCGCTGACTACTTGCTCGCGCTCTATGTGCGGTACCGCGGTCCTGTGACGCAACAGGATCGCTTCCTTCACGCTGGGTGAAGTTTAACCAACGTGTGTATACTTATGAGTACCGCCATATAGTCCGTCATTACTTGGCAGCAGGTTCCATCTCTGCACGGTGGACCCCGGGCTGCGAACGCACCATACTCTATCTGTCTTACTATTTGGTGCGTTCCGCTAGCCCTAACATTACACTAGCGCCAGGGTCTGGCTAGTAATGACGGACAAACAGCAATCCTTGCGGTATATCCAGCAGCTGGAGGGTAGGTTGGCGGCTCTTGAGAGCGCAACCTCAGCTGTGGATATTACCGCAGTTGCTGTACAGGCTGCTAGCGTGGCTGCAGCAACTCTGTCCATTGCCACCCCTGCTCCGACATTTTCTCGCCTCCCGCTGCCAGAAAAATTTTCTGGTGATAGCAAATTTTGTAGGGGATTTGTGAGTCAGTGCTCTATTCACCTCGAGCTCCTGGCTGCACGTTTTCCCACAGAGCGGGCTAAGGTGGGATTTATAGTGTCTCTCTTGTCGGACAGGGCGTTGGAATGGGCTACGCCGCTGTGGGAGCGTGGCGATCATGTGGTGCAGAGTGCTCCGCTGTTTCTGAGCACCCTGAAACAGGTCTTTTTAGGACCTCAAGTCACCCATGATACTGCGCTCCAACTGCTGGCATTAACTCAGGGTGAGTCCTTGGTCAGTCATTTTGCCGTCCAATTCCGCACTTTAGCTTCTGAGCTGGATTGGTCGGATAAAGCTCTTATCCCCATATTTTGGAGGGGCCTGGCTGACCACGTTAAGGACGCTCTGGCCACTAGGGAGGTTCCTGCCACACTGGAGGAGTTAATAACTGTCTCCACTCGAATTGACCTCCGTTTTAACGAGCGGAGGTTAGAGCGAGCCCAGTGTAGGCAGAGGTTTCGGCTGGCTCCTACCTTCGCCAAACCTCTGGAATCTCCGGTCCTGGTTCCTGAGGCCAGGGAAGTGTCACAAGCGGGATCTAAGTACCGGACCGCTTGTGCACTCAAGGTCTGTCATGTTTGCCAGCAGTCAGGACATCTAGCCACCAGATGTTCTCAGCGGTCGAGGAAAACGGCAGCGTCTAGTGGTAGTAGGTGGAGGTACACTAGACACGGCGACGTTTGCCTCTAAATTGTCCTTTAAGGGGACAATTACTATAGGCTCATTCTCCCACTCGGTAGAGCTCTGCGTGGATTCTGGGGCGGAGGGCAATTTTATGTCTTCTGCCTTCGCCCAACGTCACGCAATACCCCTGGTTATGCTAGCTCAACCAGTAACGGTACAAGTGGTGAATGGGTCGACACTGCCCTCACAGATAACACACCAGACCATCCCTTTTACTCTGTCCATGTCGCCATCTCATCAGGAGATTATATCTCTGCTCTTCATTCCTGAGGGAATTGATGAGGTCCTGTTGGGAATACCTTGGCTACGGTACCACTCTCCTCATATCGAGTGGTCCTCTGGCAGAATCCTGGGATGGGGCGAATCTTGTGGGGGTAGGTGTCAGAGGGAGTGCGTTCAGGTTGCTACTACAGAGGTACCCGCAGATCTTTCCTCTCTCCCCAAGCAGTATTGGTCTTATGCAGACGTGTTCTCCAGAAAGGCGGCGGAGATCCTTCCGCCCCATTGCCCCTATGACTGTCCTATTGATCTCTTGCCTGGTGCTGAGCCTCCCCGGGGTCGAGTCTATCCGCTATCTCTCCCGGAGACGGAGGCAATGTCACAGTACATCCAGGAAAATCTGGCAAGAGGATTCATTAGGAAGTCAGTGTCACCTGCTGGGGCAGGGTTCTTCTTCGTGCAGAAGAAGAATGGGGAATTGCGTCCATGCATAGACTACAGGGGTCTTAATGCCATCACCGTTAAAAATAAGTATCCTTTGCCCTTGATATCTGAGCTCTTCGATAGGCTTCGGGGAGCAAGGGTATTTACTAAACTAGATCTGCGGGGTGCTTACAACCTGATTCGCATCCGTGAGGGGGACGAATGGAAGATGGCTTTTAACACCAGGGATGGGCACTATGAATATCTGGTGATGCCCTTTGGGCTCTGTAATGCCCCAGCCGTTTTCCAAGACTTTGTGAACGATATCTTCCGGGATATGCTTTCCACCTCGGTCGTAGTCTATCTGGATGATATTCTCATCTACTCTCCAGATATTGACTCCCACCGGAGAGATGTTTGCAAAGTCTTCGACCTCCTACGGGCAAACTCCCTCTATGCCAAGTTGGAGAAGTGTATGTTTAAGCAGGAGTCCTTACCTTTCCTGGGCTACATCATCTCTGCCCAGGGATTGGCTATGGATCCTGCCAAACTACAGGCTGTGATGGACTGGCAGGAACCCCATTCTCTTAAAGCGGTGCAGCGCTTTATGGGGTTCATTAATTATTATCGCCAGTTCATTCCGCACTTCTCAACTTTGGTAGCTCCCTTGGTTGCCCTCACCAAGAAGGGGGCGAATCCCAAATTGTGGTCTGAGGAGGTCTCCAAGGCCTTTAACTCTATAAAGTCACACTTCGCTAGCGCTCCCATCCTACATCGCCCCGATGTTGATAAGCCATTTATCATGGAGGTGGATGCCTCTTCTGTTGGTGCTGGAGCAGTCCTCTTCCAAAAGGATGCTCAAGGTCGGAAGCATCCTTGCTTCTTTTTCTCCAAGACCTTCTCACCAGCAGAGAGGAATTATTCCATCGGGGACAGGGAGTTGCTAGCCATGAAGTTGGCTTTCTCGGAGTGGAGACATCTCTTGGAGGGAGCACGTTTTCCCTTCCAAGTCTTCACAGACTATAAAAATTTGGTGTACCTGCAGACAGCCCAGCGGTTGAATTCTCGCCAGGCCAGATGGTCCTTATTCTTCTCCCGGTTTCATTTCACCCTCCATTTTCTTTCTGGGGAGAAGAACATTCGGGCCGACGCTCTCTCTCGCTCCGTTGTGTCATCTGCGGAGGAGGAGGAGGAGCCTCGGCTTATTGTCCCCACCGAGAGCTTGAGAACTGTGGCCCCAGTTTCGCTAGAGTCTGTGCCCCTGGGCAAGACTTTTGTTCCATCCAGTTTGCGACCGGAGGTTCTCTCTTTGGCACACTCGTCCAGGGTGGGTGGACATTTTGGTACCAAAAGGACATCTGAGTTACTGGCGAGGACATACTGGTGGCCGCATATGGCTTGTGATGTCGCAGAGTATGTTCGGGCGTGTGTCTCTTGCGCCAAGAACAAGACTCCTCGGCAACGGCCAGCTGGTTTGCTTTATCCTCTGCCGGTGGCGGACAGGCCCTGGGAGATGGTCAGGATGGACTTTGTGGTGGGCTTACCCAAGTCTCGTAACTGCACCATTATCTGGGTGATCACTGACCATTTTTCCAAAATGGTGCACTTGGTGCCTCTTCCACGGCTTCCTTCTGCACGGGCGTTGGCTGTCTTGTTCGTCAAGGATATCTTTCGCCTACACGGTATGCCAGACAAAATTGTTAGTGACCGGGGTCCCCAGTTTGCGTCTCGATTCTGGAGAGAGCTTTGTCGTCTACTCAGTATTGAGTTGAATCTCTCTTCGGCATATCATCCCGAGATGAATGGGTTGGTAGAGAGGGCCAACCAGACCTTGGTCACATATTTACGACATTTTGTTTCTGCCAGGCAGGATGACTGGGCATCCTTGCTACCGTGGGCAGAGTTTGCACTTAACAAATGCCGTAGCCGACTCCACCGGTCAGACTCCATTCCTCCTAAATTACGGCCAGCATCCGCGTGTTCCTGTGCCCATGCCTGTGTCTTCTGCTGACTCCAGGGTGGCAGACTGGGCTGTGGAGGCACGGGACATTTGGGACCGCACGCAGGATGCCATTCGGGCCTCCAAGGAGTGAATGAGGTCCTCCGCCGATGTTCATCGGCGCCCCGCTCCGACCTTTGCTCCTGGCGACTTGGTGTGGCTCTCCGCCCGTAACATCAGGCTGCGAGTTGAGTCCACTAAGTTTGCTCCTCGCTACTTGGGTCCCTTCAAGGTTCTCGAACGGGTTAATCCTGTGGTCTACCGTTTGGCTCTTCCTCCACGCTTGGGTATCACCGACACCTTTCATGTGTCCCTCTTGAAACCCGTATACATGTCCTGGTTTTCCGAGTCATCTGCCGGGACATCGGGTTCGTCTATGGACGATTACGAGGTGAACGCTATTTTGGGGTGCAAGGTGGTACGCGGCAAAAAGTTCTATCTGGTGGATTGGAAGGGTTATGGCCCAGAGGACAGGTCATGGGAGCCTGCTGAAAACATTCGGGCCCCACAGCTCATTGCTGCCTTCGAGCGTAGCGAGGCCCAAGGAGGGGGGGGGGGCCCTAGGAGGGGAGGTAATGTTAGGTCTCGAGTTCCCGCTTCTGCACAGGGGGAATCTCGAGCCATCTCCGCTGCGGTCTCCCATTCTTATCCAGCCGCAGTGGAGTCTGCTCAGCAGGGACGTCGGTCCCAGCGTCTTGCTCAGTCTCACTCTGTACAGAGAGTTACTGCTGCTTCTTCAGCTTCTGCCATTAAAGCCAGTGCTGGTCAGCAGCGAGCAGACTTCTCTGGGACTAAGTCCTTGTCTGCACACACTGAGCATGCCCAGGGCAAGATCTCCCGTTGGAGATCGAGGGTCATGTGCTCAGGCTCTGCAGCACATTCCATTGGTCCTCTTGGCAGGTCTTGGAAGGGGATGGTTTCTATGGCCACTTCCTGTGCTGCAACTATATAAACTGCGCATGACCGCACGGCCATGCGCTAGTGTACAATTGTTAATGTGTGTATGTTGTGAGTGCAAGTCGTCCTTGGATACCCCTACCCTATTGAATGTCTGTTCGCGGAAGGTGTATGGTTGCTATCTAGCGCCCGACTTATCCTACAGCACGAATCACACATTACAGCGTCCAGTTGCTGTGACCGCCAGTACGGCGCCGTGCACTTCCTCTGTGCTTTCCTTACCCAAGCCTGGGTGGTTAGTGGCGTTCGTCAGTGCGGCACCGCATGCACTCTTGTGCCTTAATATTGCTATTTAGTTTCCTTACACACCCAGTTGCGGTGTTGTGCCAGCAAGGGTCTAATCGGACTTCAATCCTAGTTGGGGTTGAGTTCGCTGACTACTTGCTCGCGCTCTATGTGCGGTACCGCGGTCCTGTGACGCAACAGGATCGCTTCCTTCACGCTGGGTGAAGTTTAACCCACGTGTGTATACTTATGAGTACCGCCATATAGTCCGTCATTACTTGGCAGCAGGTTCCATCTCTGCACGGTGGACCCCGGGCTGCGAACGCACCATACTCTATCTGTCTTATTATTTGGTGCGTTCCGCTAGCCCTAACACCCTGTTAGGCCATTTTTGTGCAGTACAATGATGGCTGCACGTGTTTCTTTAGAGATAACCATGGTTAACTGAAGAGAAACAATGATATCAAGCACCAGCCTCCTTTTAAAGTGTCCAGTGATGTCATTCTTACTTAATCATGACTGATTGATCGCCAGCCCTGTCCTCATCAACACCCAAACCTGTGTTAATGGATCAATCACTAAAACGATGTTAGCTGCTCCTTTTAAGGCGGGACTGCAATGATGTTGAAATGTGTTTTGGGGGTTAAAGTTCATTTTCTGGGCAAATATTGACTTTGCAAGTACAGTAATTGCTGATAAGCTGATCACTCTGACATTCAGGAGTATATGCAAATTGCCATTAGAAAAAATTAAGCAGTAGACTTTGGAAAAATTAATATTTGTCTCATTCTCAAAAATTTTGTCCATGACTGTACATTAATAGTTCTTTGTTCTTTGCAGTTCTACAGATGAGTTTATTATGCACTTTGCTTCTGAAGAAAACAGCTACACATTCCCCCTTCCCTCTTCATAAATAGCTACACATTTTCCAATTCCCTCTTCATACTGTCTCCTCATATATTTCACCCCTTACTCTCCATACTATATCATCATACCTCCCTAGTCCTCATACTGTTTCCATACCGTTTTCACCCCACTCCTTATTATGTTTCCTCACATATTCCACACTCCCCATACTGTATCCTCACAGGTCCTCCTCCCCATATTGTGTACATGCCACTCCCCCTTGCTCCTCATACTGTGTCTGCACCAATCCCCCACAACCCCATCCTCATACTGTATCCATATCAATCCTCCTCTGACTACTTATTCTGTGTCCACATCAATCTCCCCCTCCCTCTTCACACATTTCCCCCTCACTCTCCATACTATTTTCTCATGCATCTCTGCTCCCCATACTGTTTACGCACCCATTCCCCTCTCTCCTCATACTGTCTGCACCAAAGCTCCCCACACCTTATACTGTCTGCACAATCCCTTCCTATCCTTATATTGTGCCCACACTAATCCACCCAATCCTCACTGTATTTGCACCAATCCCTCCACTCCTTTTACTGTGTCTGCACAACCCCCACTTGTTATACTGTGTCAACACAAGCCTCCCTCTCCTCATACTGTGTGTGCACTAATCCCCTCCACTTCTCATACTGTGTCTGCACTAATCTCCTCATTCCTCATATGCCTCATTAAAGTTAATTACTCCATCTTGGTTTCCACCCAAATACTGTCTTTCAGAAATCCAGGTGGAAGCCCTAACTGAGTCACCGATATGTACCTAAAACGCGATGTGAACCTGGCCTATAATGTTTGTACATGTAGGTTTTTCTACCACATTTACTAAGACCATTTTGAAACTTGTTTTTAAGACATCACTGATGCAAGAATCCAGCCAACTAGTGGAAATGAAAAACTTAGAAGAACTGACACCTTCACAGTATTTGCAAAATCAGCAGGAAGAGGTGAGATGTTTATTCATTTTATTATGGTAGATAATGTAGGAGGAAATCTAATTTAAGCGGAGTCATAATTAAAGGTTTGTCAGGGCATATAATATTGATGACCTATTCAAATTATATCAGACTTATGAAGATCTGACATTTGACACCCCCACAGATCAACTGTTAACCCCTTCATGCTCCATGATGGACATATATATCATGAAGTGTGTCAGGGACTTTGAAGTCCAGTCACTACTGTTAACTTCTTTTATGACACTGTCAATCATCGACATTGCATTGAAGTGCAGCAATCTATTTTGTATATCAGTTCGATTGCCCTCCACACCCTCTCAATACAATTGAAGAGGGGATGATCTACTATGACAGACAGGGGCTGGCTCAAGGCCCACATACCTGTCATGTCATCTCTTCTGTAGCTAGCCATCAAGGAGACTGTCATTTTTACCATATAAAACAATACTGCATTATTGCTGTATATAGTACAATAATAATAATAATAATAATAATAATAATAATTTTATTTATATAGCGCCAACATATTCCGCAGCGCTTTACAAATTATAGAGGGGACTTGTACAGACAATAGACATTACAGCATAACAGAAATACAGTTCAAAACAGATACCAGGAGGAGTGAGGGCCCTGCTCGCAAGCTTACAAACTATGGGTTTGTGAGCTTGTAAGAAACTGTAGGTTCACGTCCCCTATGGAGACTAACACAGTAATAAGTTTTAACGCCTTCCCGACATTGAACGTACTTGTGACTGCACAATCGCAGCAGTATTTTAAACAAGGTAAAAATGCTTTTCACATTGGTAATCAGTGGTGATTGGTTTTGTCTGTAAGAGCACCAATTACTGTGGGGATCCTTTGTAGACACGGTGGTGGTCCCACCTGCTGCGATCACTGCAATTGGCCACTCAAATGCGACTGGCCAATTGCAGCAGTTAAAAAATAAAAAAAATGCATCTATCATTTGTAGTCCATGCTGATTGGTGTCTTTGACAGCACCAATCACTATGAGGACCCCCAGTGACAAGGTAGAGGTCCTACACGCCACGTTCGCAGTGATTGGTCAATCTGTGCAGACCAACCAGAGTCAAATCTTTAAATTTAAAATGCATGTCTCAATTCCAGTCAGGAACAACATGCAGACATGAAAACCTGTGTCGTCAGCCCTTTGGAATTTGTAGTGAATCCTTCTGCTGTTGCTTCTGCTCTCTAGAGCCATTTTCTCCTGCTACTGTCATGTGCTGTGTGTGATTCACTTTTGTGACCACCACAATATCTTCTCTTAAATTTCATTTCCCTCTCCCCCTTCTGCTTGTTGAGTGCCATTTTTGTGCCAAAAGTGCAAGTACACAGTATTTTTCCTCAAAACACATCAAGTATATCCCTATATCCGTACATCACTGTTCGCTATGTGTGCTCAATTTTTCTCAGGTTTTTTTTTGCAAAAAAAATAATTAGCTGCTAGGGACAGCAAAATCTACTAAAATATACTTAGCTTATACTACAGTATTTTTCACTAACATCTATAATATAACGCTGGGAGCGTCACTCTGTCCGAAGCCTTTATAGACTGCGCAGGCGCGACGCTCCTAGCATTACATTATATTGTCAGGAAAAAAATAAATTGGCGCCGGAAGGCGCGGACTGCCGGGGGCAGGGGGTCGGGAGCAGGGGGACATCGTCCACATATTTCCGCCCTGATTATGCTGTGGCAATTCATGCCACAGCAATTTATTACGTACGCCATTCCTTTCCGCCGCCATAGCAAGTTGTTCCTTACGCCATACCTTTCCGGCGCCATTGTCTTGCTCCTCCTGGTGCCGGAATCGGCGCCTTCGCAGTCCGCGCTTTCCGACGCCATTTTCTTGAAGACACACTGCAGTGTCAATTAGTGTCAATTAGTTGCGGGTGAGCACTGAGAAATTGTTTTACTGACGTCTGCATAGTACATTACAAATATATGTTTAGCTACAGAAATTTAGTGAATATTACTATGGTATTTGTTATATTACAGTCATTTTCTTAGCAATTATAGTTAGTGTTGGTGCTCAGTAATTGTTTTTACTGACGTTCGTTTGGTATGTTCTTTTCACACTAATTTTTTTTATTTTCTGCTCTTTTATGCTATCATTTTACTATTCTTCTTTTTCTATTCTTTTTGTCTCCTTTTCTTTTTCTCTTCTAATATAATAAAGTTTATTCTAACTCAATACAGTTTACACTAAACAGCAGAATACATTTTTTTACACAATACACTTAAAAACACTACAGACTTACACACACATACACAAGCCACCCGTGTGAAAAAATAAAATGTCCTGCTCTTCCCAGCCGAGTGTATTCAGTCAAGGAGGTATACGCCTTCCTCAAACCTGACACCAATAGTGAGGGGGAGGATGAACCACCCAGATACCCCAGGACTGAAAATGGGTCAGCGCCACTTGTTAGTGACTTACTGTGAACTCCAACTCCTGAAGGTTATGTGGACCAATCCGGAATCCAATTTGATACTGACAACCTCACAGATATTGCCTTTCAAAGTCTTTTTCACTGAGGATTTTGTAAATCTCATTGTGGCCCAGACAAATTTATATACCCAACAATTATGCTCCGAAAAAACTACTTCATAGTTTAATTAATGACGTTTTGGGGCCTTATGCAAAATATTTGCAGTATTGGAGTGTGGATATTTTATAGTATTACATTCCATTTTTTGCATGGCGATGACCCATGCATGCTTTGAGGACATTCTCAAATTTTTGCATTACAACAATAATGCATAGTGTCCACTCCGAGATTATCCCAACTTTGACTGACTTTTTAAAGTTAGGTCAGTCATTAAACAAATTTACTTAGGTGTACCTTTCCGAAAGGGACATCTGTGTAGACTAGTCCCTAATACACTCCAAGGGAAGGCTTAAATTCCGTCAATACCCGCCACAGATTCAGGATTAACGAATGAAGGGACACTCGGATTGAACCCCGAATGCCCCCTACCCTGGGCGTGAGTGGGGAAATTGTGTGGGAATTGGTTCACCCATTGCTGGATCTGGGTTATTACATCTACAAGGATAATTTCTACACCAGCATCTCATTCTTCAAGTGCCTCCATAGGTCGCTAATTGGGCAGCGACTCAGAAAGAGTGAGAGCAAAGAGTGATAGCAACAACATGAGGGATGTCCTTTTCTTGAGCCCAATACATGGTAATGGTAGTACCCTCAATGCTGTACAAGATACATCTTCACAGGTCCCCAAGCCAGAATGTGTCCTGGGGTATAATAAGAACATGGGGGGGAGAGTTGATCTCTCTGATCAAATTCTCCAACCTTACAGTGCCATGCGGGAAACTAAGGTGTGGTACAAAAAGCTGGCTGTGCACATCATACAGACGGCAATTTATAACTCTTATATGCTATCACAATGTGCTCGTCAGATAAACACATTCCTTCAGTTTCAGGAGGTATTAATCACGGTTCTAAAATTTGGAAGTGAGAAAGGATAGGGCCTGTTGTGAGTTCTGTTTTTGGGCTCCCTCTGGTGGCTACTGATGGTACTGGGTGATTTGTGTTCTGCTGTCTCTGGTGTCCACCTGTTCTATTAGGATTTGGGAGTTTCCTATTTAACCGGGCTTTCTTGTAATTTCCCCGCCGGCTATCAAGGTTATCAGAGTGTTTTGTTACCTCAGCTTCTGGCTTCAGTAATCTTCAGGACAAGCTAAGTTTTTGATTTTCTTGTTCCACGTTTTGATTTATTTTTGTCTTGTCCAGCTTGCATATAATTGTTTCTTTGCTGCTGGTTGCTCTAGCGGGCTGTAATTGCTCCTCATGTTCCATGAGTTGGAACATGAGTTCAAGTAATTACAGGATGTTTTTTTGAAGGGTTTTTTGCTGACCGCGCAGTTTACTTTTGTATCCTCTGCTATCTAGTTTTAGCGGGCCTCATTTTGCTGAATCTGATTTCATACTGTGTATGTGCCTTCCTCTCATTTCACCGTCATTATATGTGGGGGGCTGCTATTTCTGTGGGGTATTTCTCCGGAGGCAAGAGAGGTCTGTGTTTCTTCTAATAGGGGAAGTTAGATCTTCGGCTGGTGCGAGACGTCTAGGATCAACGTAGGCACGTTTCCCGGCTATTGTTATTTGTGTGTTCAGGTTTAGGGTCGCGGTCAGCTCAGGTTCCATCACCCTAGAGCTCGTTGGTGCTTGTCCTTTTGTGATTCCCTGCCATTGGAATCATGACAGTATAGCCGGCCACAAAATGTTTGGGCTGAAGTAGGAGGAAAAGTAGTCTGAGGAAGTTTTTTTTTTTTTTTTTTTTCTCCTCTGAGGTTGCTGCCTAGCCCTAATTGCAGCCTGGCTGATTTTTTTTTTTTTTTTCCTCCTCTTAATCCTTGAATGGCTCTGACCTTAGCTGTTTATCATGGACGTCCAGAGTTTAGCTTCCAGCTTGAATAATCTTGCTGCTAAGGTTCAAAATATACAAGATTTTGTTGTACATGCTCCTATGTCTGAACCTAGAATTCCTATTCCAGAGTTCTTTGCTGGAGATAGATCTAGTTTTCTGAATTTTAGGAACAATTGCAAGCTGTTCCTTTCTTTGAAATCTCGCTCTTCTGGAGACCCTGCTCAGCAGGTTAAGATTATTATATCTTTCCTGCGGGGTGACCCTCAAAATTGGGCATTTGCATTGGCACCAGGGGATCCTGCGTTGCTTAATGTGGATGCGTTTTTTCTGGCATTGGGTTTGCTCTATAAGGAACCTAACCAAGAGATTCAGGCTGAAAAAGCTTTATTAGCTCTCTCTCAGGGGTAAGATGAAGCAGAAATATATTGTCAAAAATTTCGGAAATGGTCAGTGCTTACTCAGTGGAATGAGTGCGCCCTGGCTGCAAAGTTCAGAGATGGCCTTTCTGAGGCCATTAAAGATGTTATGGTGGGGTTCCCTGCGCCTACGGGTCTGAATGAGTCTATGACTATGGCTATTCAGATTGATCGGCGTTTACGAAAGCGCAAACCTGTGCACCATTTGGCGGTGTCTTCTGAACAGGCACTTGAGACAATGCAATGTGATAGAGTTCAGTCTAGAAGTGAACGGCAAAACTATAGGCGGAAAAATGGGTTGTGCTTTTATTGTGGTGATTCAGCTCATGTTATATCAGCATGCTCTAAACGCACAAAAAAGGTTGATAAGTCTGTTGCCATTAGTACGTTACAGTCTAAGTTCATTCTGTCTGTGACTCTGATTTGCTCATTATCATCCATTTCCGTCGATGCCTATGTAGATTCAGGCGCTGCCCTGAGTCTTATGGATTGGTCATTTGCCAAGCGATGTGGGTTTAGTCTTGAGCCTCTGGAAGTCCCTATTCCTTTGAAGGGAATTGACTCTACACCTTTAGCTATGAATAAACCTCAGTACTGGACACAAGTGACCATGCGTATGACTCCCGTTCATCAGGAGGTGATTCGCTTCCTGGTGTTGTATAATTTACATGATGTTCTAGTGCTTGGTCTGCCATGGTTACAAACTCATAATCCAGTCCTTGACTGGAAAACAATGTCTGTGTTAAGCTGGGGATGTCAGGGGGTTCATGATGATGCACCTCCGATTTCTATCGCTTCATCTACTCCTTCTGAGGTTCCTGTATTTTTGTCGGATTATCGGGATGTTTTTGAGGAGCCTAAGCTCAGTTCGCTTCCTCCTCACAGGGATTGCGATTGTGCTATAGATTTAATTCCTGGTAGTAAATTTCCTAAAGGTCGTTTGTTTAATCTGTCAGTGCCAGAGCATACTGCTATGCGGGATTATGTTAAGGAGTCCTTGGAAAAGGGACATATCCGTCCATCTTCGTCCCCTTTGGGAGCAGGTTTTTTTTTCGTGGCCAAGAAAGATGGGTCCTTGAGACCTTGTATAGATTATCGTCTTTTGAATACGATTACCGTAAAATATCAGTATCCTTTGCCTTTGTTGACTGATTTGTTTGCTCGCATTAAGGGGGCTAAATGGTTCACTAAGATTGATCTCCGGGGTGCGTATAATCTTATACGAATAAAGCAAGGTGATGAGTGGAAAACCGCATTTAATACGCCTGAGGGCCATTTTGAGTATTTGGTAATGCCTTTCGGACTTTCTAATGCTCCTTCAGTCTTCCAGTCCTTTATGCACGATATTTTCCGTGAATATCTGGATAAATTTATGATTGTGTATTTGGATGATATTTTGGTTTTTTCTGATGACTGGGAGTCTCATGTTCAGCAGGTCAGGAAGGTGTTTCAGGTCCTGCGGGCTAATTCCTTGTTTGTAAAGGGCTCAAAGTGTCTCTTTGGAGTCCAGAAGATTTCTTTCTTGGGGTATATTGTTTCCCCTTCTACTATTGAGATGGATCCCGTCAAGGTTCAGGCTATTTGTGACTGGACGCAGCCTACATCTCTTAAGAGTTTGCAGAAGTTCTTGGGCTTTGCTAATTTTTATCGTCGTTTCATAACTAATTTTTCTAGTGTTGTTAAGCCTTTGACGGATTTGACTAAGAAGGGTGCTGATGTTGCTGATTGGTCTCCTGCGGCTGTGGAGGCCTTTCAGGAACTTAAACGCCGGTTTTCTTCTGCTCCTGTGTTGCGTCAGCCTGATGTTTCGCTTCCTTTCCAAGTTGAGGTTGATGCTTCCGAGATTGGAGCGGGGGCGGTTTTGTCACAGAGAAGCTCCGATTGCTCGGTGATGAAGCCATGTGCGTTCTTTTCTAGAAAATTTTCGCCCGCTGAGCGGAATTATGATGTGGGTAATCAGGAACTTTTGGTCATGAAGTGGGCATTTGAGGAGTGGTGTCATTGGCTGGAGGGTGCTAGACATCGTGTGGTGGTCTTGACTGATCACAAAAATCTGATTTACCTTGAGTCTGCCAGGCGTCTGAATCCTAGACAGGCTCGTTGGTCACTGTTTTTCTCTCGTTTCAATTTTGTGGTTTCATACCTGCCAGGTTCAAAGAATGTGAAGGCGGATGCTCTTTCTAGGAGTTTTGTGCCTGACTCCCCTGGAAATTCTGAGCCCACTGGTATCCTTAGGGATGGGGTGATTTTGTCGGCCGTATTCCCAGACTTGCGACGTGCTTTGCAGGAGTTTCAGGCGGGTAAACCTGATCGTTGTCCGCCTGAGAGACTGTTTGTTCCGGATAGCTGGACCAGTAGAGTCATCTCTGAGGTCCATTCTTCTGCGTAGGCAGGTCATCCTGGAATATTTGGTACTAGAGACTTGGTGGCCAGGTCTTTTTGGTGGCCTTCCTTGTCTAGGGATGTGCGTTCTTTTGTGCAGTCTTGTGAGGTTTGTGCTCAGGCTAAGCCTTGCTGTTCTCGAGCCAGTGGATTGTTGTCACCTTTGCCTATCCCGAAGAGGCCTTGGACGCACATTTCCATGGACTTTATTTCGGATCTCCCTGTCTCTCAAAAAATGTCCGTCATCTGGGTTGTGTGTGACCGCTTTTCTAAAATGGTTCATCTTGTACCCTTGCCTAAGTTGCCTTCCTCCTCTGAGTTGGTCCCTCTGTTTTTCCAGAACGTGGTTCGTTTGCATGGGATTCCGGAGAACATCGTTTCTGACAGGGGATCCCAGTTTGTGTCTAGATTTTGGCGGACGTTCTGTGCTAAGATGGGCATTGATTTGTCCTTTTCGTCTGCATTCCACCCTCAGACGAATGGCCAGACGGAGCGAACTAATCAGACCTTGGAAACCTATTTGAGGTGTTTTGTTTCTGCTGATCAGGATGACTGGGTTACCTTTTTGCCGCTGGCCGAGTTTGCCCTTAATAATCGGGCTAGTTCTGCTACCTTGGTTTCTCCTTTCTTTTGTAATTCGGGGTTTCATCCTCGTTTTTCCTCTGGTCAGGTGGAGCCTTCTGATTGTCCTGGAGTGGACATGGTGGTGGATAGGTTGCATCAGATTTGGAGTCATGTGGTGGACAATTTGAAGTTGTCCCAGGAGAAGGCTCAGCAGTTTGCTAATCGCCGTCGCCGCGTGGGTCCTCGACTTCGTGTTGGGGACTTGGTGTGGTTGTCTTCTCGTTTTGTTCCTATGAAGGTCTCTTCTCCTAAGTTCAAGCCTCGGTTCATCGGTCCTTATAGGATCTTGGAAATTCTTAACCCTGTGTCGTTTCGTTTGGATCTCCCGGCATCGTTTGCTATTCATAATGTGTTCCATCGGTCGTTGTTGCGGAGGTATGAGGTACCTGTTGTTCCTTCGCCTGAGCCTCCTGCTCCGGTGCTGGTGGAGGGAGAATTGGAGTATGTTGTGGAGAAGATCTTGGATTCTCGTGTTTCCAGACGGAAACTCCAATATTTGGTCAAGTGGAAGGGTTATGGTCAGGAGGATAATTCTTGGGTGGTTGCCTCTGATGTTCATGCTGATGATTTGGTCCGCGCTTTTCATAGGGCTCATCCTGGTCGCCCTGGTGGTTCTCGTGAGGGTTCGGTGACCCCTCCTCAAGGGGGGTGTACTGTTGTGAGTTCTGTTTTTGGGCTCCCTCTGGTGGTTACTGATGGTACTGGGTGATTTGTGTTCTGCTGTCTCTGGTGTCCACCTGTTCTATTAGGATTTGGGAGTTTCCTATTTAACCGGGCTTTCTTGTCATTTCCCCGCCGGCTATCAAGGTTATCAGAGTGTTTTGTTACCTCAGCTTCTGGCTTCAGTAATCTTCAGGACAAGCTAAGTTTTTGATTTTCTTGTTCCACGTTTTGATTTATTTTTGTCTTGTCCAGCTTGCATATAATTGTTTCTTTGCTGCTGGTTGCTCTAGCGGGCTGTAATTGCTCCTCATGTTCCATGAGTTGGAACATGAGTTCAAGCAATTACAGGATGGTTTTTTGAAGGGTTTTTTGCTGACCGCGCAGTTTACTTTTGTATCCTCTGCTATCTAGTTTTAGCGGGCCTCATTTTGCTGAATCTGATTTCATACTGTGTATGTGCCTTCCTCTCATTTCACCGTCATTATATGTGGGGGGCTGCTATTTCTGTGGGGTATTTCTCTGGAGGCAAGAGAGGTCTGTGTTTCTTCTAATAGGGGAAGTTAGATCTTCGGCTGGTGCGAGACGTCTAGGATCAACGTAGGCACGTTCCCCGGCTATTGTTATTTGTGTGTTCAGGTTTAGGGTCGCGGTCAGCTCAGGTTCCATCACCCTAGAGCTCGTTGGTGCTTGTCCTTTTGTGATTCCCTGCCATTGGAATCATGACAAGGGCCTCAGTATCTCTGGAACCGAAGGTGCCAGTATTGTACCAGGGTAACATTTCCCAGATGAGGTCCCTCAAACTGCAAAGAGAAGAACGTCACAAAAAAAGGGCCAAGTGTGCTACAAAAGAGGAATAATAATAATAATAATCTTTATTTATATAGCGCCAACATATTCCGCAGCGCTTTAGAGTTTAACAGTTTCAAACACAAAAGTCATAAGTAACAACGTTAACAATACAATAATTAAAGCAAAATAAGACGACCCTGCTCGTGAGAGCTTACAATCTACAATGAGGAGGGGGAGATACAAAGTACAGGTGTGTATTTACAATGATGTATTTACAATCATGGTCCAGCCATCTTCAGGGGTTGGGGAATAGATGGGGATAGTGAATGGGCTACACACACACAAACATAACATAACTTTGATTAGTGAACGTGATAGGCCGCTCTGAACAAATGTGTTTTGAGCGAGCGCCTAAAACTATGCAAATTATGGATGGTCCTAATATCTTGGGGTAGAGCATTCCAGAGGATTGGCGCAGCACGGGAGAAGTCTTGGAGTCGAGAGTGGGAGGTACGGATTAGTGCAGAGGTTAATCGAAAGTCATTTGCAGAGCGCAGTGGCCTGTTAGGCTGATAGACAGAAATGAGGGAGGAGATGTATGGGGGTGCCGCACTGTGGAGAGCTTTGTGGGTGAGAACAAGTACTTTGAATTGTATCCTGTAATGAATGGGTAGCCAGTGTAACGACTGGCGAAGAGCGGACGCGTCCGAGTAACGATTAGCCAGATGGACGACCCTGGCTGCTGCATTAAGGATGGACTGGAGAGGGGAAAGTCGAGTGAGGGGGAGGCCAATTAATAGAGCGTTACAGTAGTCCAGGCGGGAGTGGATCAGGGCGACAGTGAGGGTTTTAGCTGTCTCCATGGTGAGAAAAGGGTGGATTCTAGAGATGTTCTTTAGGTGTAAGCGGCACGAGCGGGCAAGAGATTGTATATGGGAGGTGAAGGAGAGATCGGAGTCAAACATAACACCCAGACAGCGCGCCTGCTGCCGGGGTGTTATTATGGTGCCACCCACAGAGAGGGAAATGTCAGATTTAGGGAGGTTAGTAGATGGTGGGAGCAGAAGAAGTTCAGTTTTGGAGAGGTTGAGTTTCAGATAGAGAGCGGACATGATGTTGGAGACTGCGGACAGACAGTCAGTGGCGTTCTGTAGTACAGCGGGGGTAAGGTCAGGGGATGACGTATATAGTTGTGTGTCGTCGGCATAAAGATGGTACTGAAAGCCAAATCTGCTGATGGTCTGTCCAATTGGGGCCGTGTAGAGAGAGAACAGAAGGGGGCCAAGGACTGAGCCCTGAGGTACCCCAACAGTGAGAGGAAGAGGAGATGAAGTGGAGCCAGAGAACAGAACACTGAAGGAGCGGTCAGAAAGATAGGAGGAGAACCAGGAGAGAGCAGTGTCCTTAATGCCTAGTGACTGGAGCCTAGAGAGAAGGAGAGGGTGGTCAACAGTGTCAAAAGCTGCAGAAAGGTCGAGAAGAATGAGCAGAGAGTGGTCACCATTACGTTTTGCTGTCAGAAGGTCATTGGTCACTTTGATGAGTGCAGTTTCTGTCGAATGTAGGGGGCGGAAACCGGACTGTGAAGGGTCTAGGAGGGAGTGAGTGGAGAGGTAACGGGTAAGGCGGGAGTATATCAGGCGCTTTAGAGATGAAGGGGAGATTGGAGACCGGTCTGTAGTTGTTTGTGCAGGATGGGTCGAGGGTGGGTTTCTTTAGTAATGGAGTAATGATAGAGTGTTTGAAGGAGGAGGGGAAAATGCCAGAGGAGAGGGAGAGATTAAAGATTGTAGTTAGGTGACTTGTGACAACTGGAGAGAGAGACTGGAGGAGATGTGAGGGAATGGGGTCGGTAGTGCATGTAGTCGGACGAGAAGAGGAGAGGAGCTTGGAGACTTCTTCTTCTGTGATGGGATCGAATGTGGAGAGTGAGCCAGGGGCAATGAGGGGAGGGATGGGAGTCACTGAACTTAGTTGTTGGGAGCGGATTTCCTGACGGATATTGTCTATTTTCTCTATAAAGTGGGAGGCCAGGTCACCAGCACAAATATCTGTGATAGGGGCTTGTGCTTTTGGCCTGAGGAGGGAGTGAAAGGTGTCAAAAAGTTTCTTGGGGTTGTTGGATAGTGAGGAGATCAGAGTGGTAAAGTAGGTCTGTTTAGCGAAGTGAAGGGCAAAGTTATAGGTTCTTAACATAAATTTGAAGTGTATGAAGTCTTCTGGTGTGCGTGTTTTCCTCCATAAGCGTTCAGCACACCTAGAGCATCGCTGGAGAAATCGGGTTTGCGATGTAAGCCAGGGCTGTTTTATTCTGTGTTTGGAGGTTCTGAGGGTGAGGGGAGCTACTTGGTCAAGGGTGCTTCTAAGAGTGTCATTGAAGTGATGTACAGCCAGATCAGGACAGGAAAAGGAAGAGATTGGGGACAATGATGAGCGTAGGGAGTCTGAAAGTGTAAGAGGGTTAATGGCTTGTAGATTTCTGACTGAATGGTGTGTAGGAGGGTGCTGGGGTGAGCGAGGATATGTGAGTGTGAAGGAGAGAATGTTGTGGTCAGAGAGGGGAAGCGGTGAGTTATCTAGGTAGGAGATTGAGCAGAGCCGGGCAAATACCAGGTCCAGGGTGTTTTTGTGTGTTTCAGAGGTTGAGAGCTGTGAGAGGCCGAGAGAAGTGGTTAGTGACAGAAGCTGGGCTGCAGATGTGGAAGTGGGGCTGTTAATGGGGATGTTGAAGTCTCCCAGGATAAGGGTTGGTAGTTCTGAGGACATGAAGTGCGGCAGCCAGGCAGAGAAATGGTCCAGGAAGCGGGTGGGTGAGCCTGGGGGCCGGTATATGACCGCTACTCTGAGGGAGAGGGGACGAAAGAGCCTGATTGTGTGGACCTCAAAAGAAGGGAATGAGAGTGATGGAACTGAGGGGATGACCTGGAAAGTGCATTGTGGGGACAGGAGTATGCCAACTCCACCACCAGGTCTGTTTGTTGGTCTCGGGGAATGGGAGAATTGTAAGCCACCATGGGTAATGGCAGCAGGAGAGACAGTGTCAGAATCCTGAATCCAGGTTTCCGTGAGGGCCAGCAGATTCAGAGTTTTTCAGAAAGTAATTGTGCAGGAAAGGAAGCTTGTTACATACAGACCATGGATTCCAAAGGGCACAATTAAAAGAAGGAGGAGATGAAGGAGTGCAAATAATATTAGTAAGATTATTAAGGTTTCGATGTGAGGTAGGGTAGGGGTTGAGGTTGGTGGATGGTGGACCGGGGTTTGGGGAGATGTCTCCTGATATCAGCAGGAGTAGGAAGATAAAAAGCAAGTAGCTTTTGGGATTGTATGAAGTTTTTTTATGCAGTCTGTTTGGGTAAGATGGACTGAGGTTTTTCAGGAAGGTGAGAAGTGCATGGGAGCTGTACATGGGAGAGGGAAGGAGAGGGGAGCTGATGTATACGAGTCGTGATGGAGGGGGGATTGGGCGGTGAATGTGGATTGCAAGGGAACATAGGAGGATAGGAATAAAGCACATGGATAGAAGTGAGTGCAGAGTGTGGGTTACCTGACTCCTGCCCTGACTAACTGCCATGGAATAACTGCGGTATCACGACGCTTATCTTCTGTGACGCTTTGCTTATGGGACGCTAGCGTGCACCCCCACTTGCGTGCACCCCTAAGGAAGGTTCTAAATTTATAGCCCAGAAGAGATGGATTGTGGGAACTGGTTGAGGATAATTTGGCAGCTGGCTTGCACACCAGGGGCTTTTTTTTTTTTTCCTTTTAAAAGATGATCAAAGACACTCAGCCTGGTAAAATCTACTTTCACACCTTCCACCAGATAAGATCTACACTGATCCCAGTCATGGATAGTAAGTGGACAGTAAGTTTTAAGTGCAATGCAACAAATGAATTATACCAATGAATTAGCAAACACATTAAATTATGTTTCTAGATGGTAAAGCAGCAGATGACAGACAGCAAGCAGAGGAGGGAGTTAATACCATTAGACTCTATTGCAGCAGATGGGACAGCTATCTAAGACATCTCTTGGCAATGCAACACCGAAAAACATAACCTATGCATAAAAGACTGTTTCAAAGTATGCCACTAATCCATAGATTACTACATTTATTTCTGATTTACTCTAATTTATTGCACCGCATGATGTACTCTGCACAATTTACTGTACATATGCCAACCTTATATCCTCTCCACAAATCACAAATGCCAACCTGATGTTCTCTAAACAGCTTACATATGCCACCACATTCTAAAATTAACATTCCACAAAAACCAGAAATAAAATTATCTCTAAATACCCCTTGATCAATTTAAATATAGGGTCGTTTTTGGAGGGTTTCTGCTGTTTTGGCACCTCAAGGGCTCTGCAGATAAGACATGGCGCTCGCAATATTCTAAAATTCAGGAAGCATCTGTGTGTTCAAGGCGCTCTTCATCCCCCTAAATAAATTCTTTGAGGGGTATCATTTAAAAAATGTGATCACTTTGGGGTTTCTATTATTTTTGCACAAAAGCAACGTAGTGTCTGCAAACAATTCCATCAAAGTCTGCGCTTCAAAATATCACCCCTTCCTTTCGGAGCTCAACAGTGTGCCCAAACAGTATTTTTCCATCACATATAAGGTAGATGTGTACTCAGGAGAAATTGCACAACAAATTTTGAGGTCCATTTTCTCATGTTATTATTGTGAAAATATTACATTTGGGTCTAAAGCAACATTTTTGTGGGAACATTTTTTTTTATTTTCACGGCCCAACGTCATAAAATTCTGTGAAGCATCTGTGGGTTCAAGGTGTTCATTACACATCTGGATACATTCCTTGAAGGGTTTAGTTTCCAAAATTGGATCACTTGTGAGGGGGTATCCACTGTTTAGGCACATCAAGGGTTCTGTAAAAACGACATGGCATTCGCTATCTTTTCCAGACAATTTTGTGCTCCAAAAGTTAAATGGTGCGCCTTCCCTCATGAGCCCTGTCGTGCGTCCAAACAGTAGTTTTCCACAGCATGTGGGGTATTGGAGTACTCAGGAGAAATTGTACAACAAACTTTGGGGCCCATTGGCTGGTGTTAACCTTGTGAAAATAAAAAGTTTGGGGCTAAGACAACATTTTGGTTGGAAAAAGTTAAATGTTAATTTTTTCTTTCCACACTTTAATTTCTTTGAAGCACCTGAAAGGTTAATAAACATCTTGAATGTGGTTTTGAGCACTTTTAGGGGTGCAGTTTTGTTGAAAAAAATGAAAAATTACTGATACTCTTTTCAACCTTCTAACTTCCTAAGAAAAAAAATATGTTTAAAAAATGATGCTGATGTAAAGAAGACGTGGTAAATGTTATTTAATAACTATTTTGTGTGATAATACTATCTGGTTTACGGACATGAAAATTACATTTTGAAAACTGCTAATTTTCCAATTTTTTTCCCTATATTGTGATTTTCTGACGCAAAAAATATTGACCTAAATTTACCACTAACATGAAGTACAATGTGTCACAAATAAACATTCTCAGAAACAGTGGAATAAAGTGAAGTGTTCCAGAGTTATTACCACATAAAGATACACTGGTCAGAATTGTAAAATTTGGCCTAGTCAGGAAGGTGAAAACAGGCTTGGGCCTGAAGGGGTTAAAAAATATAAAACTTCATCAGTTTACAATAAAGAAATGTGAAAAAGAAAAAAATCTGTCGATAGATAAATATAAATAAATAAAATATAGATATAAATATAGATGATAATAATAATATTCCAGTGCGCTCAAAAAAGTCAGATCCATCTAAATATACAATTAGGTTGATTACTAAATGCTGTAAAAGGAAAAAAAAACACCAGTATTGCGTTTTTTGGTCACCACAGTAATACACAAAACTCAATAAGGCTACTTTCACACTAGCGTCGGATTCGGCCCGTCGCATTGCGTCGGGCCGAGATTCCGACGCTAGCGTTTGTTGTGCTGCACAACGGGTGCAGCGGATGCATTTCTCCGGCGCATCCGCTGCCCCATTGTGAGGTGCGGGGAGGTGGGGGCGGAGTTCCGGCCGCGCATGCGCGGTCGGAAAAAGCGGTCCGTCGGCTGCAAAAAAACGTTACATTTAACGTTTTTTGCTCCCGGCGGTCCGCCACAACACGGCGCATCCGTCGCAAGACGGTTGCGACGTGTGTCAATACGTCGTAATGCGTCGGTAATGTAACTCTATGGGGCAAAAACGCATCCTGTAAACAACTTTGCAGGATGCGTTTTTGCCCCTAAACGACGCATTGCGACGTATTAAAAAAAAACGCCAGTGTGAAAGTAGCCTAAGAAGCGATGAAAATATAGGATGCATCCCAAAATTGTTTAAATAAAAAAAAATTACTTCTTCCGCAAAAAGCAAGCTCCCACACAGCTCCATTGATGGTAATGTAAAAAGTTACAGATCTTTTAAAATGGCGACACAATGTAATTTATTTTTCTTTTACAAAATCCTGAATTATTTAAAAAAAATAAAATAGTATCAACACAATCATGCTGACCTGAGAAATTATGCATCTAGGTTATTTCTACTGCACAGTTAAGACTGTAAAAATAACCCCCCGAAAAAAATTACAAAATTGTGTTTCTTTTCACCAATTTACTACACTTGGAAGATTTTTGCCTTTTCCCCTTACTCTATATGATAAAATGAATGGTGTCATTCAAAGCTACAAAAAACAAGACCTCAACCATATTTGTCAGTGCAAAAATGAAAAATGATGGCTATTGAAAGAGGGGAGGAAAAAACGCAAAAATGAAAATTGGCTGTGTTATTAAAGGGATAACAACACAGTTCCGTTTAAATGGTGGCACAGTCGAATTCTGCAGATCAGGTCCCATTAGATTGAATAGGAGCTGGTTTGCAGTTCTTGGCAGTAGCTGCTACATATTGAAATGAGCTATATCGCTCAGCTCCATCAAATTTTAAAATCTGGCCACCAGAATAGCTAATAGTATCTGATGGGTGGGAGTGCTGGTTGTCAGACACCCACAGGTTGGTTACCGATAACCTATCCTAATGATAAGTCTGAAATTTGATATACTCAAACAACCCCTTTAAATAAACAAAGTTGCCTAAACTTTTTTTGAAGAACATCCAGTTATACAGTATAATTCACAATATGGTAGCAAAATGCCACCTGGCGGTTGGACTTGTGGAATTGGTTTTAGGAACTAAAACCAGTCAGTTGTTATATGCTGCCCTGAGGACAGAATGTAATTATGCCAGGACTGCTAATCTATAATCTATATAAGCAGCATTCATGGAAAAAGCACAAGAAGATATCTCAGTCTTTTTTGCCCTTTCTTTCGGCCTTGACCTTCCTGATATCGCTATTAAAACTGAGAACACTCCTCAACATTGAAATTGCAACAATAAAAAGGAAAAGTCATACAATCATGAAAATCACAGGATGGATAGACATAGCAATGATATGCAAATGATGAAAATTGAAACTAATTTTTTAAAACTTCAAAATTTATTCAGTATGGAGTATGAGCTACCATCGATTTCACACAACAGCTCTCAAAGACTATCATGGTTCAGAGCAAGCTGGCCATGGAGACTGTAATGGACGTCTAACCTCTTCGGTATTGAGGTCCACTTTTGTTTTGAACACAATAACAGCTGGAGATTGATCTGGAGACCACATGGGCAACTCCATGAAGGTACCATAACGAAAGATTGCAATAGTTTTCCAATATAATAATGTCAGGCCAGATGCAGCTCAGACTACTATAATCATTTTGTGTTGCTTAAACATACCACTATGAACTGCAGAATCTACAGACTTGTCTACCACTGATCACCCATGGGACATCACTGGTCAGCAATTGTAGTGGGAGCTGGCAGCAGTGAATCTTGATGAATTGTGTACCCATGTGCATTCAGAAGAAGACAGCAACAGCAAAGAGGAAGATGTGGTCAGTGGTCAGCACCCAGAATACTAAGAGGAGCTAGTTGTCAGGTTACCTGACACAACAAAGTTGAAGGTGTGAACAACACCAGGAATAGCAGACATGACTTCATTTTCAGGTATATTGATAGCAGATTTGAAGGTGAAGACAGCACCAGAAAAGCACGGACTGAGCTTGAAGTAATAGCTTGTTGATGGATAGCAGTCTGGAGAAGCAGAACAGATAATCATACACCAAGCTGGAGCAGGACTAAGTGGGAAGTGTGGCTTAACTCCAGGAAAACACATGGTAGCAGAGTGCAGTACTAGTTCAATATTCAGGCAGTGGACAGCCGCCTTAGCCAGCCTTAAGGCCCCGTCACACTTAGCAACGCTAAAGCGATCCCGACAACGATACGACCTGTCAGGGATCGTTGCTGCGTCGCTATGTGGTCGCCGGTGAGATGTCAAACAGTGAGATCTCCCCAACGACGCAGCAGCGATGCGGCGACCTGTAGCGACCTGTACAACGATGTTGCAGCTATTTCATGACGATTCAGACCTCAATGAGGGACGTCCTGTCAACGAGGTCGTTGGTAAGGTGTCAAACACAGCGATGTATGCTACCCAGCGGGACCTCAACGATCAAAAAAAGGTCCAGGCCATTCCGACACGACCAGCGATCTCACAGCAGGGGCCTGGTCGCTGCTACGTGTCACACATAGCGAGATCGCTACTGAGGTCGCTGTTGCGTCACAAAACTTGTGACTCAGCAGCGATCTCGCTAGCGATCTCGCTATGTGTGACGGGGGCTTTAAAGTGCATTGGATGATGAGATCAAAGATACTTGTAGGCTACTACAGAGACGATCAGCCTTAGGGGGAAGCAAATAAAGTCTGGACAGATAAGTAACATCTCAGTCCACCTATTATAATTGACAGCTCCTCAGTGTCTCTCCAACTGTTGAAATCTCACACTCCTCAGTACAGGAAGCCGCTGTCAATCAGGCTGAGTGGCCAAAGATTGAATACACTTGGATTTAGGAGCTATTTCTCTCACTGAACTCACAAAATATTCATTGTTGTGAGGATTATGCAGCTATGAATTTTCAAAGTAAGTACATTCTCCTCGTCAGGTCTGAGATCTATTTAATATCCTATATAGATCATATTGTGAAATCTGGTTACAGATCTTGTTTAACAACTTAGGCTACTCTCACACTTGCGTCGTGTGACGTCCGTCGCAATGCGTCGTTTTGGGGGAAAAACGGATCCTGCAAACGCGCCCGCAGGATGCGGTTTTTGCCCATAGACTTGTATTGCCGACGGATCGCGACATATGGCCACACGTCGCATCTGTCATGCACTGGATGCGTCGTGTTTTGGCGGAGCATCGTATCGAAAAAACATTCAATGTAACGTTTTTTCGTACGTCGCGTCCGCCATTTCCTACCGCGCATGTGCGGCTAGAGCTCCGCCACCTCCTCCCTGGGACTTTACAATGGGCAGCGGAAAATGCTTAGCGACCGACCCATACCGACGCAAGTGTGAAAGTAGCCTTAGTTGACTTATTTTGTAATTTGAAGAGTGACCCATAAATAACTTCCATTGATATTTTGCCTTCGGTTTATATCTGTATTTTCTCACATACTTAGTATTACAGTATATACTGTATAATGTACTGTATATTGTATATGTATACACAAACAAGTTTCTATCCTTCTTGCCCCACAGAAATACGAAGATACTGAAGCTGAAGACTGCAAAGTATCCAACCAATACAGAACACTATGAAGTAACAGGGGCCTTCACAACCACTCAGGACCATTGTAAACTGAGTGCAATAGTTTGGAATCAGTGAGGATGTGACTGCTTACCTCACTGGATCATTGCAGCAATTGTAACAGCAAAGACTCTTCACGGATGAACATTGTACTCACAAATATGAAATGAGATACACTACAGATGAACTTATTGTAAATATCCATAGCTTTTCTGTTTGTGTTTTTGCATCCCGTTTACCCATCTTTGAGCCCAAACACCATTCCTCCACTTTATTTTAATTTGATTTATTAAACAGAGGAAAAAAGAGAAATACAGGTAAGACAAAGCAAGTAGTATGGCAACACAAAGACTGCTTTGTGGAAGACAGCTGCCGTCGGTCATGTGTGCCGCTACTTAAGAGAAATGAATATTCACCACATTCCACTCCCATGGGCGAGCAGTGCGGTGAATATTCATTCCCTTTAGTAGCGGCACACATGACCGATGGCAGCTGCAGGAAGGCTCTGGCTAACACTGCTCGCCATTAAAGAGCAATGAATACCCACTACTCTCCACGCATTTTGCTGCAGCGTGGACTGCAGGGAGTATTCCGGCAGCTGCCATTCTGCTTGTAAGCAGCGCATGACGTCCCTGCTTACAAGCATAAAGCAACTGCTGGTATCGGAACAAGATGCTGCAACTGAACGTTTTCTGATGAGGCCATGCATACCAGGACAGGGACGGGGGTAATCATACCAGGAATCATACCAGGATGCTATTAAAGAGAAATGAGTATTCATTGCCCTCCACGCCCACGGGCATGGAATGAGGTGAATATTCATTTCTCTTTAGCAGCGGGCACAGGAGTTAGCCACAGCAGCCAGCTCCTGCCTCTGTGACCCGCTGCTCCGCCGCTGACGCTGACCCCCTCCCCATCACAGCCAGAGCCGGCAGGGCCGCCATCAGGGCATTACTGCCCTTACTACTGCATGGGGCCCGGTGATGAGGAGCAAAAAGGGGGGCCCGAACCCGCTGGCAGCTCGGGCCCCCCTCTCTTTGTGTCTCCTCATCGGGCCCCTGGACGTTTTGTTCAAGGCTTCCGAACCCCGTATGCATAACAGCACTGTGGTGTTTTAAAGATACACCTACAGTGTTGTTAATGCATCCAGCGAAAGGAAAATGGCACTGTACCTTTAAAAGCTGCGGCCGGCTCAGGTGCATCATGGTCCTGCGGTGTGTCATGCAGGGGCGGACTGCAGATGACGGACGAGCAGGGTGAATCTCTCCGGTTATCCCATCTGCTGGGTTGCATCTAATCCTCTCCTATGTGATACTGTCTGCTGAGCCGTGTATCTAATCCTCTCCTGTGTGATACTGTCTGCTGAGCCGTGTACCTAATCCTCTCCTATGTGATACTGTCTGCTGAGCTATGTATCTAATCCTCTCCTGTGTGATACAGTCTGCTGAGCTGTGTATCTAATCCTCTCCTGTGTGATACAGTCTGCTGAGCCGTGTATCTAATCCTATCCTGTGTGATACAGTCTGCTGAGCCGTGTATCTAATCCTATCCTGTGTGATACTGTCTGCTGAGCCATGTATCTAATCCTCTCCTGTGTGATACAGTCTGCTGAGCCGTGTATCTAATCCTATCCTGTGTGATACAGTCTGCTGAGCCATGTATTTAATCATATCCTGTGTGATACTGTCTGCTGAGCCGTGTATCTAATCCTATCCTGTGTGATACTGTCTGCTGAGCCGTGTATCTAATCCTATCCTGTGTGATACTGGCTGCTGAGCCGTGTATCTAATCCTGTCCTGTGTGATACTGTCTGCTGAGCTGTGTATCTAATCCTATCCTGTGCGATACCGTCTGCTGAGCCGTGTATCTAATCCTATCCTGTGTGATACTGACTGCTGAGCTGTGTATCTAATCCTATCCTTTGTGATACTGACTGCTGAGCCATGTATCTAATCTTATACTGTGTGATACTGACTGCTGAGCCGTGTATCTAATCCTGTCCTGTGCGATACCGTTTGCTGAGCTGTGTATCTACTCCTATCCTGTGCGATACCATCTGCTGAGCCGTGTATCTAATCCTATCCTGTGTGATACTGACTGCTGAGCCGTGTATCTAATCCTATCCTGTGTGATACTGACTGCTGAGCCGTGTATCTAATCTTATACAGTGTGATACTGACTGCTGAGCCGTGTATCTAATCCTGTCCTGTGCGATACCGTCTGCTGAGCCATGTATCTAATCATATCCTGTGTGATACTGACTGCTGAGCCATGTATCTAATCTTATATGGTGTGATACTGACTACTAAGCCGTGTATCTAATCCTATGTGTTTCTGTCTGCTGAGCTGTATCTAATCCTCCCTGTGTGATACTGTCTGCTGAGCTGTGTATCTAATCCTCTCCCGTGCGATCCCGTGTGCTTAGAAGTATCTCATTCTCCCCTGTGTGACCCCCATAAGGTGGGCACTGTGGTATAACCCCTTCTCGCTGTTTCAAGTTGGGTGGTCTTGGAGGTCGTCACTTCTGCTGTTCTGTTCTTCTGACTGGAGGCAGATGACGGACGAGCAAGTGGAGGTGGAGGGCAGATCAGGCAGAGGGCGGGCGAACAGGGGAGTCTCTCTGGTGAGAAGAGGCTTCAGGTGGCTCACCGTGGCTGTGTCTGTACTGGTATCGTGTGGCTGATGAGGGAAGGCGAGTGGTGATTGGGGGCTGCATCCAACAGGGTCCAGGAGGAGGCTAGTGGGGACTGGGGGCCTCATCCAACAGGGTCCAGGGGGAGGCTAGTGGGGACTGGGGGCCACATCCAACAGGGTCCAGGGGGAGGTTAGTGGGGACTGGGGGCCGCATCCAACAGGGTCCAGGGGGAAGCTAGAAGGGATTGGGGCTGCATCCAACAGGGTCTAAGAGGAGGCTATTGGGACTGGGGGCCTCATCCAACAGGGTCCAGGGGGAGGCTAGTTGGGACTGGGGGCCGAATCCAACAGGATCCAGGGGGAAGCTAGAGGGGACTGGGGGCCGCATCCAACAGGGTCCAGGAGGAGGCCAGTGGGGACTGGGGCCACATCCAACAGGGTCCAGGGGGAAGCTAGAGGGGACTGGGGGCTGCATCCAACAGGGTCCAGGAGGAGGCTAGTGGGGACTGGGAGCCTCATCCAACAGGGTCCAGGGGGAGGCTAGTGGGGACTGGGGGCTGCATCCAACAGGGTCCAGGGGGAGGCTAGTGGGGGCTGCATCCAACAGGGTCCAGGAGGAGGCTAGTGGGGACTGTGGGCCTCATCCAAAAGGGTCCAGGGGGAGGCTAGTGGGGACTGGGGGCCGCATCCAACAGGGTCCAGGTTGAGGCTAGTGGGGACTGGGGGCCACATCCAACAGGGTCCAGGGGAGGCTAGTGGGGACTGGGAGCCACATCCAACAGGGTCCAGGGGGAGACTAGGGGGAATGGTGGCCGCATCCACAGGGTCCAGGGGAAGGCTAGTGGGGACTGGGGACTGCATCCAACAGGGTCCAGGAGGAGGCTAGTGGGGACCGGGGGCCTCGTCCAACAGGGTCCAGGTTGAGGCTAGTGGGGACTGGGGGCCGCATCCAACAGGGTCCAGGGGAGGCTAGTGGGGACTGGGGGCCGCATCCACAGGGTCCAGGGGAAGGCTAGTGGGGACTGGGGGCCGCATCCAACAGTGTCCAAGGGGAGGCTAGTGGAATGTATAAGATACTGGATGATCCTGAGCTGCTGCAAAATCAAATGAATCAAATGCCCAATTATAACATCAGGCAGCAGCTCGGGATCATCCAGTAGCTTATAAGGTTTGGTTGGGGTTTGGAAGGGCGGTGGGAAATTATTGAAGCAAGTTGGTATATATGATCGGGAAACATCTTTATTATGGCAGTGTAATTTTTGAACGGGGGCTATCGGTCTGTGCTCCCACAGCAGTGCAGGGACTGGGTGCCGATCTCCTGACCAGCATCCTCATACATGCTGTGAGGTTGCAAATTTCCGGTCAGGAGACCTGCGGCCTGTCCATGCACCACGGTCCAAGTGCAGCCCAATATTCACCAGAAGTGGAGCTTTTCCAAGAGAGGGCAGAGGAACTGTGGAAGGTTTGAGGGGTGGAGGCGGAACTAGGGTGGAGGTGAAACTGGGGGTGGAGCCTGGGCGGAGTTTCAAGGGGGCTCCAAAATTTTGATAGTATGGGGCCCTGAAATTCCTAGTGGCAGCCCTGAGAGCCGGTATACATCCAGGCTATAAGACGCACCCCCCATTCGCCTCCATATTTTTGGAGGAAAAAAGTGCGACTTGTAGTCCAAAAAATATGGTATATATTTGAACTACTCCGGGCCACACAGTGGGAAACTGAATTAACAAAGAATCTTATGCAATCAAAGAAATTTAAAACAAATAAAAACATAGTTATTCGTTCTTCCCATAAAGCTAGTTCTGTAGTGGTGCTTGATGTAAACATGTTTTGTGCATATCAGATGATATTACCACATGTCGCAAGTTAACACAGAACCCAATGCCATCTATTAGGACAGAGGTGAGGATTTTTTTTTTCTGCCAAGGGCCATTTGGATATTTATACAATTCTTCGGGACTTCGCCCACAAGTTACGTACTGGCACTGGTCACAGAATTTGGTCTTTCATTGCACGCACCTCAACGTTCAGTAGTGCACACTGTGTATGTCAGCTTACAGAGCAAGAAGAAATTAATGGGCCAGATGATGTCAAAATACAGCTGCTGGCCCAAGCACTACTATTTCCAGGAATATTCCCTGGGGCCAGATAAAAGTTCATGGAGGCCACGAACCTGTGGTTCCCCACCACAGCATTACGGTAACATTACATAAACTTTTGACATATGGTTGTGATTGTGGTGTTTATATCTATTTGTGGAGCACTCAATAATGGCCATTTTTCATGGTCAAAGGATGTGTTTCCACCTACATTGAGACCCATCATCTCAGGCAAAGGGTCTCTCAATGAGAGATCCAGTGTCTGGGTTGATGCTTATTTACAACCATTGGTCAGTTTAATTCCAGGTTATTTAAAGGATGGTTCTGAAGTACTGAGAAAATTTGACACTTTTGTGTGGTCAGAAAATACATACCGTAATTTTTTTTTATCAAGATGCACCATTTGGCATCAGGCCTTCTGATGAGCCACGAGGGTAGAACGCATTGAGGCAATGGAAGGCGGGTGGCAGGCATCTCAGTTGAGTACATTCTAATGAAACTAGTCCCTTGCATCTCTTAAGAGGGGTTATGGTATAAATGTGATTTTTTTCATTCGACCATCATTGCGCATGTGTGACAAGTGAATTATGGTTTGAATTGTTCATATATATTGCATACATGTGGCAAGTTCCCTTTGATGATAGTTGCATGTACTATATACTGTATATGGAACAAGAGGACAAGTGATTACGGTCTGAAATTAATTGTTTCCATGTGACAAGAAATGTATTATATGTGAATCTTGTCTATTTGGTTAAATCTATATTGTTTGGGACAATATATCAAAGTTCCTTTATAATTGGCATGAATCCACATGACCATTCGGTTTCTTGAATTTAGTTACCCCCTATAATATTCCTGAGCAAGGGAATCAGTTTGAATAAGTATACTTTCACTTGGTCAGTGATATCGGTATATATGTGTTCTTTGAACAAATTGTCCTGGTCAGGATTATATATGACACCTATTTTTTTGAATCATTGGATGGGATATTGTGGTTTCATGAAGCTTACCAAGATTCTGTACTCCACAAGCCACCAAGCCGTGTGTACTTGAATGTTTTAAAATTTGACCTTGGGTTTTGGTTTTCCCTTATCTGCAGGTGTGATCTATGTCTAGTATCAGTGGTTCCCCATTGAGGGTGCGGGATTGGAAACAGTTAATAGTTTGCATCTAGGGATTGATAGGGACAGCCACCGATGAGCGGGGGCGCCACAACGTATTCCCCTTAGGGTGCTAACCTCTGCAGCTAGGCAGGTTAAAAGCATAGTAAATCAATAGGATTCATAGCATTCATTCCCTGGGTTTTTGTTGTGTTTTTCTTTTGCACAGTGTGTTTTTTTTTTTTTTTGGGGGGGTGTGCACGTCACGTACCACCTACGGTGGTTTTTATATAAGTAATAAAGTTTGTATCTTTTTAAATTGGGTATATTTATGATTTCTTTCAAACTGATACCCCTTGAGAATAGATATTTTGAAACTTCTTGATGTTTATTTACCATTGGTCAATTTAATTCCAGGTTATTTGAAGGATGGTTCTGAACTTAACATAAGTACTGAGAAATTTTGATAATTTTGTGTGTTCAGAAAATATATCATTTTTACATGTGATGTGGTTAATATAATGGCAAGTATTCCACACCATTTGGCACTTACAGCTATTACCCATTATCTTGCGACAAATACGTTATACACCAGAAAGTCATCAATTTTTATTGATGCATAAATGGTAATCCGTATAACCACAAGCAGCATTATTCCCTTTTTGGAATTACGAATAATATGAGATGTGAAACAGCAAAAAGTTCACACCACCATTTATAGGAAACTGTGTTCCGGCAATATTATATTGGGAGTGGATAGTTGCTATCCAAGACTTACTATTGTGGGGAAATGGTTAGGGCTAGAATAATTTGCTTTAAATTAATACATTTTGCCAAACAATGTGTTATCATCAAACATAGGTTATGTGAAAAGTGATCCAAAAAAAACTTTTTGAAAATGCAGAGAGAAAAATTAGTAAGACATCTAGAAAAGGATTTTTACTTTTAAGACATAATCCAGCTAGAAGTAAAAATTGTGTCCTCAATTGTTTGACTTATAGTAAACAATTCAATTCCATTAGCCACATCATTGTAAAATATTTTTACACATTTTGAATCAAGATGACATATTGGGAAAAATCCTTAAACAGGGTTGTGGATTTGTTGCCAACAAGGGGAGATCTCTGAGGGATATTTTATCACTTATCCTACGTAAAAATTATTACCATCATAGAAAAACAAGGGATTTTTCAAATTTGGAGGAACTAAATGCAATGAATGCAGATACACTGTTAAAACTAATACAATAAAAACAGGAATTCCAAAGTATTCCAGATTAATTCATTTATCAGTTGTGATACCTCACATATTGTATATGCAATGGCATGCACATAGTGCAATTTGATGTACATTGGCTGTACTACTGGAAAACTGAAAAACAAAATTGTGCAGGTGAAATGCGCACATAAACTGCACAAAATCCGCAGTAAATCTGAGCGGAGAAATCCGCAATGGAATCCACAACGTGTGCACATACCCCAAGACTGCCACTGGGTTTGAACTTTCATAACGATTCAATGTATATTTATTGAAAAGAATTATGACTATGTATTTTGAATGTGTATTTTTTGCATCTTATGTTTGTAATTAAGTCATAGATGGGGAGTGGTAAACGGTTTTATAAATGATCTGATGGAATTTGTTGTATATGATATGATTAAGAATGCCGGGTTGAAACACTTAAACATTTCATTTTACTGTCCAGACACGATGATAATTTAATGGATTTCAAATAAAGCAAGTTACTTCAAAGGAGCCTTTATCTTTTTTCGTTGTTTGCATTATATTGTTTGCATTAGCCAATTGGCTTGCTGGAGTTCCTGAGCTGTATCTGGTGGTGGAGACACGATATTGGTGAGCTTATGTTTATTCTTTTTGCTAGTTACGTTTTTATTTTTTTATTTTTATTACAGTTTAGATTTAGATATCATACAAAATAATTAAAATCAAACGTTCACAAAAAATGGTAAGGCAGGGTAATGACATAGACATACCGTATATGTATAAGACAAATGAGAATAATTTCAAGACCCTTTGACTCAATTCCTATTCCACTGTATTGCAAAACCTCAAGGGTAACATAGGACTCCGAAGAACCTAACCCTAAAAGCTTACACATATAATCTATTCATAACTAACTTAACCCCTTTCTGTCATTGGACGTACTATTCCGTCCATGTGGGGTGGGCCTTAATTCCCAAGGACGGAATAGTACGTCCAGCGCGATCGGCCGCGCTCACTATGTGCCAGGAGTGGTCACGGACTGCCCCCGGCACATTAACCCCCAGCACACCGCGATCAAACATGATTGCGGTGTGCCGGCGGTATAGAGAAGCATCGCGCAGGGAGGGCGCTCCCTGCGGGCTTCCCTGAGACCCCCGGAGCAACGCGATGTGATCGCGTTGCTCCGAGGGTCTCCTACCTCCTTCCTCGCTGCAGGTCCCGGATCCAAGATGGCCGCGGCATCTGGGTCCTGCAGGGAGGGAGGTGGCTTACCAAGTGCCTGCTCAGAGCAGGCGCTTGGTAAGCCTGCAGTGCTGTGCAATCTATCAGATCAACGATCTGTGATGTCCCCCCCGGGACAAAGTAAAAAAGTTTTTAAAAAAATTTCCACATGTGTAAAAAAAATAAATAAATTCCTAAATAAAGAAAAAAAAATATATATTATTCCCATAAATACATTTCTTTATCTAAATAAAAAAAAAAAAAACAATAAAAGTACACACATTTAGTATCGACGCGTCCGTAACGACCCAACCTATAAAACTGTCCCACTAGGTAACCCCTTCAGTAAACACCGTAAGGAAAAGAAAAAAAAAAAACGAGGCAAAAAACAACGCTTTATTATCATAACGCCGAACAAAAAGTGGAATAACACGCGATCAAAAAGACAGATATAAATAACCATGGTACCGCTGAAAACGTCATCTTGTCCTGCATAAAATGAGCCACCATACAGCATAATCAGCAAAAAAATAAAAAAGTCATAGTCCTCAGAATAAAGCGTTGCAAAAATAATTATTTTTTCTATAATATAGTTTTTATCATATAAAAGCGCCAAAACATTAAAAAATGATATAAATGAGGTATCGCTGTAATCGTAATGACCAGAAGAATAAAACTGCTTTATCAATTTTACCAAACGCGGAACGGTATAAACGCCTCCCCCAAAAGAAATTCATGAATAGCAGGTTTTTGGTCATTCTGCCTCACAAAAATCGGAATAAAAAGCAATCAAAAAATGTCACGTGCCCGAAAATGTTACCAATAAAAATGTCAACTCGTCCCGCAAAAAACAAGACCTCACATGACTCTGTGGACCAAAATATGGAAAAATTATAGCTCTCAAAATGTGTTAATGCAAAAAATGTTTTTTGCAATAAAAAGCGTCTTTCAGTGTGTGACGGCTGCCAATCATAAAAATCCACTAGAAAACCCGCTATAAAAGCAAATCAAACCCCCCTTCATCACCCCCTTAGGGAAAAATTAAATATAAAAAAAAAATGTATTTATTTTATAGGCTACAGTTAGGGTTGGGGCTAAAGTTAGGGTTTGGATTACATTTACGGTTGGGAATAGGGTTGGGATTAGGGTTAGGGGTGTGTCTGGGTTACAGGTGTGGTTAGGGTTACCATTGGGATTAGGGTTAGGGGTGTGTTTGGATTAGGGTTTCAGTTATAATTGGAAGGTTTCCACTTTTTAGGCACATTAGGGGCTCTCCAAATGCGATATGGCGTCCGATCTCAATTCCAGCCAATTGTACATTGAAAAAGTAAAACAGTGCTCCTTCCCTTCCGAGCTCTCCCGTGTGCCCAAACAGGGGTTTACCCCAACATATGGGGTATCAGCGTACTCAGGACAAATAGGACAACAACTTTTGGGGTCAAATTTCTCTTGTTACCCTTGGGAAAATACAAAACTGGGGGCTAAAAAATAATTTTTGGGGGAAAATTTTTTTTTTTTCACGGCTCTGCGTTATAAACTGTAGTGAAACACTTGGGGGTTCAAAGTTCTCACAACACATCTAGATAAGTTCCTTGGGGGATCTAGTTTCCAATATGGGGTCACTTGTGGGGGGTTTCTACTGTTTAGGTACACTAGGGGCTCTGCAAACGCAATGTGACGCCTGTAGACCATTCCATCTAAGTCTGCATTCCAAATGGCGCTCCTTCCCTTCCGAGCCCTCCCATGCGCCCAAACGGTGGTTCCCCCCCACATGTGGGGTATCAGCGCACTCAGGACAAATTGGACAACAACTTTTGGGGTCCAATTTCTCCTGTTACCCTCGGGAAAATACAAAACTGGGGGCTAAAAAATAATTTTTGAGGGAAAAAATTTTTGTTTTATTTTTACGGCTCTGCATTATAAACTTTTGTGAAGCACTTGGTGGGTCAAAGTGCTCACCACGCATCTAGATAAGTTCCTTAGGGGGTCTACTTTCCAAAATGGTGTCACTTGTGGGGGGTTTCAATGTTTAGGCACATCAGTGGCTCTCCAAACGCAACATGGGGTCCCATCTCAATTCCTGTAAATTTTGCATTGAAAAGTCAAACGGCGCTCCTTCCCATCCGAGCTCTCCCATGCGCCCAAACAGTAGTTTACCCCCACAACTGGGGTATCAGCATACTCAGGACAAATTGTACAACAACTTTTGGGGTCCAATTTCTTCTCTTACCCTTGGGAAAATAAAAAATTGGGGGCGAAAAGATAATTTTTGTGAAAAAATATGATTTTTTATTTTTACGGTTCTGCATTATAAACTTCTGTGAAGCACTTGGTGGGTCAAAGTGCTCACCACACCTCTAGATAAGTTCCTTAGGGGGTCTACTTTCCAAAATGGTGTCACTTGTGGGGGGTTTCAATGTTTAGGCACATCAGTGGCTCTCCAAATGCAACATGAGGTCCCATCTCAATTCCTGTCAATTTTACATTGAAAAATCAAATAGCGCTCCTTCCCTTCCGAGCTCTCCCATGCGCCCAGTGGTTTACCCCCACATATGGGGTAACAGCGTACTCAGGACAAATTGTACAACAACTTTTGGGGTCCATTTTCTTCTGTTACCCTTGGTAAAATAAAACAAATTGGAGCTGAAGTAAATTTTTTGTGAAAAAAAGTTAAATGTTCATTTTTATTTAAACATTCCAAAAATTCCTGTGAAACACCTGAAGGGTTAATAAACTTCTTGAATGTGGTTTTGAGCACTTTGAGGGGTGCAGTTTTTAGAATGGTGTCACACTTGGGTATTTTCTATCATATAGACCCCTCAAAATTACTTCAAATGAGATGTGGTCCCTATAAAAAATGGTGTTGTAAAAATGGGAAATTGCTGGTCAACTTTTAACCCTTATAACTCCCTAAAAAAAAAAATTTGGGTTCCAAAATTGTGTTGATGTAAAGTAGACATGTGGGAAATGTTACTTATTAAGTATTTTGTGTGACATATCTCTGTGATTTAATTGCATAAAAATTCAAAGTTGGAAAACTGCAAAATTTTCGCCAAATTTCCATTTTTTTCACAAATAAACGCAGGTAATAGCAAAGAAATTTTACCACAATCATGAAGTATGATATGTCACGAGAAAACAATGTCAGAATCACTGGGATCCGTTGAAGCCTTCCAGAGTTATAATCTCATAAAGGGACAGTGGTCAGAATTGTAAAAATGGCCTGGTCATTTTTTTTTTTTTAACCATTCAAATTTTTATTGCATAATAAAAAAGGAATACAGAAACAGAATAGTAGGGAAGGGTAGGAAGACCATACTGAGGATCATCATAGAGCAACAGCCCAAGATACATAGGGATATGTACACATGCGAAAAATGAACTTATACACATCATTAGGGGGATGAGGAGGAGTGGTGGTCCGGGGAAGATATATAAGGCGACGAAGTCCAAGGATCCCACCATGTAAGAATCTTATTCTTTTTTGAAAGGCAGTCAGCAATAATTGATTCATAGCTAAAATGAATATTAATTTTAGCAATTAATTCAGCTTTGGAGGGAACAGTCGGAGATTTCCAATGTTTTGCAATACAAAATCTAGCTGCTACAAGAATATTGGATATAACAGGTTGTAAGGAGGGAGGGAGTTCTATCAGTGAAATACCTAAAACTGCTAAAGGGCCTGTTAAAGTGACAGGAATTTGAGTTACTTCTGATATAACACCCTCAACCTGGCGCCAAAACAATTGCACCTGAGGACAACTCCACCACACATGAGCAAGCGAACCTGGGCGATTACACTTTTTCCAACACATAGGGGAAGATTGAGGATATATTTTGGCTAATTTGACAGGTGTGAAATACCACAGGAGTTGAGTTTTTTTGGATTGTTCAAGATGACCAAGACACGAGGAGAATTTAGATGGATGTTGCATAGCCAAAGTACAGTCATCCGGGGGGGCTTCAAACAAAAGAGCAGCCTCCCACGTGGCCATAAAGGGGGTCTTTCCGGGAAGTCATGAGAGAGGAGAGCTTTGTAGACTATTGAAATGCCATGTGGGATTACAGTGTTAGGCCTAAAAAATCTCTGTACAGGAGTCTCCTCCCCCGGGGGAGACGCGGGCACACCAAATACATTTCGATGCTTCAAAAAGCTACGAACTTGAAAATATTGAAAGAGGGCCTTAGGAGGCAGATTATATCGGGCGGAAAGGTCCGCAAATGACTTCAGACCAGAGTCATCATAGAGGTCACTTACCCGGTGTATCCCGCAATCCCCCCAGGCGGAGAGAGACAGACCCTCCACTGCTTTTTCCAGTGCCCGAATAGAAATATAATCAAATATGAATGGAAAATGGGAAGGGCAGAATTTTGTCCAAATTTTAGCGGCGGAGGAGATTGTTTTGAGAGATGAGCTTGGCTTGATCGAGCGGAGTAGGCATAATTCTAGAAATAGTCTGAGCGAGGATCGAGGGGCGAATTGCGATTCAATATTAAACCAATGGAGAGAAGAGTTCCCCTCCCACCAGATTTTTAGGGGCTTTATAAGAGCCGTTTTGTGGTACAATTGAATTTTGGGGACTCCCAAGCCTCCTTTGGAGTATGGTAGTGTCATTAACGACCGTTTTATTCTATGAGGTTTGTTATCCCAAACAAAACGATCAATAACTGATTGAAAAGCTGAGAGATCTTTAGAGGGAATGGAGAGAGGGAGGCATCTGAAAAGATAAATAAGTTTAGGGAGGATTAACATTTTAGATCCTTGTATTCTAGCCATCCATGATAGATGAGAACTCGTAAAAAGACCTATTTCTTTTTTAATTTCGAGAAGAGTTGAGTCGCAGTTAACACGAACTATATTTTTAATATGAGTGATCTGTATGCCCAGGTATGTAAAGCCCGCGGGGGACCAAATAAAAGGGTATTTAGCTTGAATTTGAAGTTGGAGGGAAGTTGAGATAAACAAGGGAAAAATTGTAGACTTGGATAGATTAAGTTTATAGTAGGAGGCCTCGGCAAATTGAGAGAGGATGGAGGAGACCGCAGCTAGCGAACTAAGAGGAGTAGAACAGGTCAAAACTACATCGTCCGCATAGAGGCCAATTTTATGTTCGTGACTCCCCACCATCACACAATATCTGAACATTGTCTAACCGCAGCTGCCAGGGGCTCCATGATCAGAGCAAAGATGATGGGGGAGAGGGGGCAGCCCTGTCGGGTTCCATTCGAAATAGAAAAGACACGGGATTTGAAGCCAGCAGAACAGACAGAGGCACATGGATTGGAGTACAGAGCCATAATGGCTGAGAAAATTGGGCCTGAAAGGCCAAACTCACTCAAAGTGGCAGCAATATAACCCCAGTGCACTCTGTCGAATGCCTTTTTCCGCGTCAAGAGATAGGAACACAGATGGAAGTTTCCCCCTCTCTACCACATCCAGCAGGTCAATTAAGCGTCTTGTACCATCTCTAGTCTGCCTGCCTGGAACGAAGCCCACCTGATCCGGGTGAATTAAGGAAGGGAGGACCGACATCAACCTATTAGCCCAGACCTTGGCATAGATTTTGACATCACAGTTTAGCAAGGCGATAGGGCGGAAATTACCAGGAGAAGTCATGGGTTTCCCGGGTTTAGGAAGAGTTGATATGCATGCCTCCAATCCCTCCTTCACAATGGAGCCGGCTGAGCGCCAATAGTTGAATAAGCGTAAAAGAAAAGGGGATAAAATAGGGAGGAACTGAGAATAATATGAGAAGGAAAAACCGTCTGGACCTGGAGCTGAGCGTTTCTTGGCTTCCTTGACTATTTGTAAGATTTCAAATGCCTCAATAGGGGCATTAAGGAGAGATAACTGTTCTGGGTTAAGCGAGGGGAGATTCGCTTTATTTAAAAAGGCAGCTATTGAAGCCTGGGAAGGTTGGTCAGTGTTCGGGTCAGAATTAAGATTACATAGGGAGGCATAGTAGGAAGCAAATTCCTCCGCAATGTGGATGGGGTTATAAATACGGGTACCATCTGATTTAAGAAGATAGGCAATTTTAGATTGGGCTTCTTTTTTTTTAACACGCTTAGCGAGTAAAGTGCCAGCTCTGCCAACCATGGAGTAGAATTTAGCTTTGGATTTTCTTAGTGAATTTTCTGTTCTGTGGAGGAGAAGCTGGCGGAGGTGAAGACGTGCAGCCGAGAAGTTAGAAAGGAGATGAGCAGAGGGATGGGCCTTGTGGCGGGACTCCAATTGGGCAACTTCAGCCAAAGCAGACTGAAGACTTGAATTATATTTACGTTTAGCTGACGCAGCCATTTTGATGAAAAGACCACGTGCTACTGCTTTATGAGCAAACCATAAAGAGTCCTCGCGTACATCCGCGGAGTCATTAAAAGCAAAAAACTCTTGCAGAGAGCGTTCAATTTGTGAGGAGTTCGCCTGCTCAGAAAGGAGGTGGGTATTAAGGCGCCAGTGTGAGGGAGGTCTAATTGCAAGAGGGTCTTTAAGAGTAACTGAAGTTGGAGCATGGTCAGACCAGGTGATGTTACCTATGGACGCAGCGGTACAGTAAGGGAGGGCTACGTCATCCACTAAGATATAGTCTATCCTGCTGTAGGAAGCATGGCGGGGCGACCAAAACGTATAATCTCTCTCATTACAGTGGAGATATCTCCAAATATCATGGAGATTATAGGAGTTAATCAAGTGGGCCGCCTCGCCCCTAGATACAGAGGATGACGAACAGTCTAGATTTTTGGAAACCGGGATGTTAAAATCTCCGGCAATTAGCTTATAACTTTGCTGAAAATTGCCTAGTACTGTAAAAAAACTATTCATAAATTTAGTTTGACCAGTGTTTGGACCATATACCGAGGCGATGGTGTAGGGGTTATTATTAATTGAACAAGAAAGTATAATATATCTGCCTGCAGGGTCAACCACAGATCTGTGTAACTGGAAAGAATTAGTTTTACTAAGGAAAATAGCCACCCCAGCTTTTTTGGTTTTCCCGTTTGCGAAGAATTGGTGAGGGTATAGGTTTGAGTACATTCTTACATTGTCTCGCTCTAGGAGATGGGTTTCCTGTAAACATATAATGTCATGCTTAGATTTAGCAAGTTGGCGCCAGACAAGTGATCTCTTGCTGGGAGAGTTAAGACCATTGACATTAATAGAATATAATGACACACTCATGATAAACAGTTATAAAGTTTTGAACGTAGGCATGTAGACTTATGCTCAGTAAAATAACACCGTAATACCATGGGCTACTGTGTGGTAGCGGTCTGAGATATGTAGGGGGGGGGGGGGGGGAAGGGAAGAAGGGAAAAGGGGAAACCAAACAAACAGTAACCAGACATTACAACAAAGGACCATCCAGGGAGTTCCTGTGTCCAAGGTGAATTAGCAAAACAGTTCACCTGAGGGGCAATAAGCTGAGGAAGGATCAGCCAGTGATCAACCTCAGCAAAAAATCAGCAAGAGAAAAAAAAAAAAGGAAAAAATTAAAAATTAGAATAAAATAAAAAAGTACTATAATTGTGCGGGAAGAGGAAAAAAAAAGAGATTTCTCTTTTTTTCCAACCAGGAAATGGAGACGGTTAGCACTTCAGGCGACCTTCCAGTCGGGGGTAATCCGGCGTCTTCGGGAGTTAGGCTACGTTCACATTAGCGTTGCGCCGCTGTTGCGTCGGCGACGCAGCGGCGACGCAGCGGCGACGCGCCCCTGTGTTTAACATAGGGGACGCGTGCGTTTTTTGGGTGGCGTTTTTCGCCACGTGCGTCGTTTCCGACGCTAGCGTCGGACGCAAGAAAATGCAACAAGTTGCATTTTCTGTGCGTCCGATTTTCGTCAAAAACGACGCACGCGTCGCAAAACGCGCGCGTTTTTGCGCGCGTTTGCGCGCGTTTTTCCGTGCGTCGCGCGTTGCGTCGCCGACGCAGGGCGGCGCAACGCTAATGTGAACGTAGCCTTAGAGCTTTCAGACTTGGAGGGAGGAACAGCAGGGGGGGGTCCAGGAAGATCAAAGCCCCATTGCGACAAAGTTTTAGCTGCTTGCGACGGGGTTGGACACGTGGTGACGGATCCATTCTTACGAATGCAGAGCTTAGTGGGAAATCCCCAGCGGTATAATATGCCTTTTTCCCTTAGAATTGTGGTATAGGGAAGGAACGCCCTACGTAGGGCTAGGGTTCCTGGAGATAAATCAGGAAAGACAGTAATGGCCGCAAAGCGTTCAGGCAAAGATGGTTTAGCTCTCAGGACCTGCAGAAATTCGTCCTTCATAACAAAGAAATGGATGCGGGCCAAAACATCTCTAGGAACCGAGGGGTCTAGTCCTGAGGGCTTAGGGATCCGGTGAATGCGGTCAATTATGATGCCTTCTTTAGTATAAAGTGGGAGGACAGTAAAGATAAAATCTTGAAGGAAGGCTTTAAGATCATCAGATTCAACCGATTCAGCAATGCCCCTAAGTTTGACATTATTCCTTCTAGATCTGTCTTCTAAATCTAGCGTTTTGGCATGTGTCTTTGGTGCAAGCAATTGCAAGTTGTCATGAGCGTCCCACAGGTCATTATGAGAGGCCACCAGTTCAGCCATTTTATTTTCTAGGTGGTCAGTGCGGGCCCCTAGTTCCTCCACCTCTCCCCTGAGCTCTGACATCATGGAGCGCATATCCTCCTGCAGGGAGGCACGAAGATCCCCCAGCATGTCCCTGAGAAGCGACGCTGTGACTGGGGCGTCAGGAATATCCGCTGCTGCAGAGCTTGAGGCAGAGGACTGAGAGCCTCTGCGCGCAGCCCGGGAAGTTCTGGGAGACAGCGGCGCCATCTTGGATTTCTGGGGCTGCTGCGAGGAGGCGGCAAAGAAATCCACTATGCGCCTGGACGGGTCTCCGGAGCCGGACTTGGATTTCCCCATGTACTCACCGGCCGGTAAGGGTGCCGTGCAGGGAGTTTGGGGGAGGAAGGCGCCGTTCGTGCGTCGCTAAGAGCCGCTTAACGTGTCGTGGGTGTGGAGCTCCCGCGCTATGCGACCTGTGCCATCCGAAGCCAGGCCACGCCCCCAAAATTGGCCTGGTCATTAACGTGCAAACCACCCTTGGGGGTAAAGGGGTTAACCCACCTTGACCAACAATATTGACAGAAAGCAGGGAACAGACTAAAGACAGTGGACATAGACATACAAGGGAAAGAAAAGATGGGGGGGAGTTGTGAAGGAACTACCGTACACACCTATCCAACCGCACATTCAGCGTCTCCCACTCCCACACTACCTCATCCCACCCTCTCTCTCTTGGAGTCCCCCAAGGCTCTGTTCTAGGACCCCTACTCTTCTCCATCTATACACTTGGCTTGGGGCAACTCATAAAGTACCATGGATTCCAGTACCACCTTTATGCTGATGACACTCAGATCTACCTCTCTGGCCCATACGTCACCGATCTGCTGTCCAGAATCCCAGAGTGCCTATCAGCCATATCCTCCTTCTTCTCCTCTCGCTTCCTCAAACTCAATGTGGACAAATCTGAACTCATCATCTTTCCTCCATCCCATAGATCTTCCTTACCTGACCTATCTATCGCAATCAATGACATCATGCTTTCCCCCATACCGAAAGTCCGCTGCCTCGGGGTAACCTTCGACTCTGCCCTGTCCTTCAAACCGCACATCCAAGCTCTTTCCACCTCCTGTCGCCTCCAGCTCAAAAATATCTCCAGAATCCGTCCTTTCCTCAACGGTCAATCTACTAAAATGATTGTGCACGCCCTCATGATCTCGCGCCTTGACTACTGCAACATCCTTTTCTGAGGCCTCCCTGCTAACACCCTTGCACCTCTCCAGTCCATTCTTAACTCTGCTGCCCGACTAATTTATCTCTCTCCTCGCTACTCCTCTGCTTCCCCCCTCTGCAAATCTCTTCACTGGCTCCCATTCCCTCAGCGTATCCAGTTCAAATTACTAATACTGACCTACAAAGCCATCCACAACCTGTCTCCTCCATATATCTCTGAACTAATCTCCCGATATCTTCCCTCATGTGATCTCCGGTCCTCCCAAGACCTCCTTCTCTCCTCCACACTTATTCGCTCCTCATCCAACCGCCTCCAAGACTTCTCCCGAATATCCCCCATCCTCTGGAATTCTTTGCCCCAACACGTCCGACTATCAACCACATTCGGATCCTTCAGACGGAACCTGAAAACCTATCTTTTCAGGAAAGCCTACAGCCTGCACTGACCCCGCTGCCACCTCATCACTACCGAAGCTACCGCCTCACCAACACCAGAGCTCCTGCAACCCTCAACCTACTGTCTCCTTCCCCATAATCCTGTAGAATGTAAGCCCGCAAGGGCAGGGTCCTCGCACCTCTGTATGAGTCTGTCATTGTTTGTTTGTTTACAGTAAGTGATATCTGTAACTTGTATGTAACCCCTTCTCATGTAAAGCACCATGGAATCAATGGTGCTATATAAATAAATAATAATAATAATATACTCGAGTATAAGCCGACCCGAGTATAAGCAGAGGCACCTAATTTTGCCAGAAAAAAACTGGGAAAACTTAATGACTTAATGAGTATAAGAAAACTTAATGAGTATAAGCCTAGAGGAGAAATGCAGCAGCTACTGGTAATAATCAATCAAAAATAAAAATAATACCAATAAAAGTAACATTAATTGAGACATCAGTAGGTCAAGTGTTTTTGAATAACCATATTGAATCAGGAGCCCCATATAATGCTCCATAAAGTTCATGATGGGCCCCATAAGATGCTCCATACAAAAATATGCCCCATATAATGCTGCACAAAGGTTGCTGCTGCTATTAAAAAAAATGACATACTCACCTTTGTCCTGAGCAGGGGGGTTCCGGCACTTGCGATATTCACCTGTCCCCGATCCACCGCGCACACTAAACACGTCATCGCGCCCTCTGACCTGAACATCACAGCCAGACGACGCGGAAGACACAGCGGTGCGCCGTGGTGGAATGGGGACAGGTGAATATCGCATGGCTCACCCTCCATCCTTATACTCACCCTCCCAGCGTGAATTGTCCTAATGCCAAATTGGATATAATTCCACACCAAACATAAAAAAGGGGGTGGACAAAAGTATTGGCACTGTTCAAAAAATCATGTGATGCTTCTCTAATTTGTGTAATTAACAGCACCTGTAACTTACCTGTGGCACCTAACAGGTGTTGGCAAAAACTAAATTGCACTTGCAGCCAGTTGACATGGATTAAAGTTGACTCAACCTCTGTCCTGTGTCCTTGTGTGTACCACATTGAGCATGGAGAAAAGAAAGACCAAAGAACTGTCTGAGGACTTGAGAAACCAAATTGTGAGGAAGCATGAGCAATCTCAAGGCTACAAGTCCATCTCCAAAGACCTGAATGTTCCTGTGTCTACCGTGCGCAGTGTCATCAAGAAGTTTAAAGCCCATGGCACTGTGGCCAAAACACAGCGCATCCAGCGCACAACGGATGCGACGTATGGCCATACGTCGCGATCCGTCAGCAATACAAGTCTATGGGAAAAAAAGCATCCTGCGGGCACATTTGCAGGATGCGTTTTTTTCTCAAAGCGACGCATTGCGACGGACAGCAAACGACGCAAGTGTGAAAGTAGCCTAACAGGTGAGCCCGGTGTCCAATCTGCGCTGGTATCACTGTATCCGTCTTTTGTCGAGTTGAACATGAAGAGGTGGTCCAAGCTACAGCCGATCTCTGATCTTTTCTTTGTGTTCACTTTGACAGAAGGAGACAGTGACGCAGGCACAGATTGGCCACCGGGCTCATGTCATACAACCACATGAGAGCCCTGGGAACGCGAGTACTGGAATGGCGCTGGGGAGGGGAGTATAGGCTTATTATCTTAGGCTAGTTTCACATTTGCATTCGAATCCGCAGCGTTTAATCCACATCCGCACGTGCAGGAAAAAACGCATAGAAACACATACAAACGCAGCGTTTTCTAGACGCATGCGGGAACGCATGCGGTTAATAAAACGCTGCGTTTTCCCGCTTTATCATGTGTTTCATCATGCGTTTGCGTATTTTGTGCATATGGTGGAAAATTTTACAGGAGAAAAATCTAGATAACCAGACACCGCCAATGGGACTACAGAGGGCGTGTATTATGGGATATCTATATATAGACCCTAGGACTGCTGAAATCTTAAGAGTGTGCTACTGTATTCTGTGTCATGATGGATCTTCGCATGGAGAGCTTTTATTTCAACCTGGATTTTAGCGTCAAACTGTTTCTTGCCTGTGCGTTTACTTGGGAGCAACACAGAAATCGTGAAAGATGGAGAAGGACATGGCGTAGGCGTTTTTGGCGACAACCCATTATCGAACTACGTGAGAGCCGTGGAGCCTATCACACGCTATATGGCGAGCTTAATGCCAACCCGGACAAATTCCTGGAATATATAAGGATGTCGCAAGACTCTTTCCGGGATTTGCTTGGTCGTGTCCAAGGAGCCATCCGGAGACAGGACACCCAGCTCCGTAGAGCGATTCCACCAGAGGAACGTCTGCTGGTTACATTAAGGTACGTAACAACTCTAAACAAATGCCAGTCCTAATTTTGGTTGTTCTGACATGTATTCTTTGTATTTTCCTTAATGTCTTTAGCAGAACAGCACCATAAATAGAATTGATTGTTAATTTTTTTAAAATTTATTTTATTACAGATTTCTGGCAACCGGAGAGTTTATCATCCCTCCACTTCCAATACCGGCTTGGAATTTCCACCCTGTCTGGAATAGTTGCGGACACATGCCGGGCTTTGTGGAATGTTCTCTGGGATGAGTTTATACCCCTACCTACCGCGGACATGTGGATTGAAATTGCTGAAGAATTCTGGAGTGTGTGTGATTTCCCCAACTGTTTGGGAGTGGTGGATGGAAAGCACATCCGCATTATCAAACCCGCCAGAACAGGATCGGAGTACTTCAATTATAAAAAATATTTTTCTGTTGTGCTCATGGCAATAGCAGATGCGGACTGTCACTTCATCGCCGTGGACATTGGAGCTTTTGGCCGTTGCTCCCAGACTTTCAAGAACTTGGATATGGGGTGCCGTGTGTATGGCAAAAATTTTAATTTTCCACGGCCACGACCTCTCCCAACACTCCAGGTCAACCGATGCCATTTTTTATGGTTGGGGATGAGGCCTTTCAGATGTGTGAAAACCTACTGAAGCCATATTCCAGTCAGGACTTGAACCACACTAAAAGGATCTTTAATTGCAGACTGACCAGGGCCCGAAGAACAGTAGAGTGTACCTTTGGGATTCTAGTCTCAAAATGGCGCATTCTTGCAACAGCCATTAATCTAAAAATGGAGACAGTTGATGAGGTGGTCAAAGCCTGTGTGGTTCTCCACAATTACATAATGGCTAAGGAGCGACCCAACATTGAACTGGATGAACCAGTTGGAAACCCATTGCCAGATTACCAGCATCACCCGCTGCGGTCAACTGCTGAAGTTGGCCACATGCGGGACCAATTTGCTGCCTATTCTGATAATGGACGTGTGTCATGGCAGGACAATATTGTGTAAATGTCCTGTTGGGATTTGGGCTGTACCAGTTATTTGTTTAAATGTTAATAAACTTTAATTTTTTGGTATCTTGACCGTGTCTTCTATGTATTTCCTCTACAAACCAAGGCTGCCGTCACACTTGCAGTATTTGGTCAGTATTTTACATGAGTATTTGTAAGCCAAAACCAGGATTGGGTGATAAATGCAGAAGTGGTGCACATTTTTCTATTATACTTTTCCTCTAATTGTTCCACTCCTGGTTTTGGCTTACAAATACTGATGTAAAATACTGACCAAATACTGCTAGTGTGATGGCAGCCTTAGGTTGTTAGTGTCATTGCGTCCTGATTCTGTTCTGCTGTATCTATTGGACGCAGACTGAAGAGACGAAGGCTGTTTAATACAAAACAGATCTATACTCATCAAGTCAGGTGTCAGAAATAATGAATTCATGATGCACATATAACAGCCTCATGAATTCACTATTTCTGACGCATGTCCAGGTGAGCATAGATATGCGTTGTATGACTGCCTTCGTCCTTTCACTTTGTGTGAAATAGATTACGTACACAGAAGAGAAAATGGAGGTTATACAAGGCAGTTCTCTACTCACCAGGTCAGGTGTCCTAACTAATTAGTTTTTGGACACATGACCTGTTGAGTATAGTTCTGCATTGTATTGCCGCCATTTTCTCTTCAGTCTGCAACACTAGTCACAGACTAAGCAGAACGAAGAGATTATGGAGAAAATACAAGTATAAATTTTTTGGCCCACCTCATATCTCTATACTAAAGAAACACAAAACTGCAGTGTTGTACTTGCTAACTACTTGAGCTATGATGTGGGCAAAAAATAAAGTGTGCGGCGCAGTGTTTTATTTGGCGCACAGTGTGTGTTGCCAGCGGCGAAAGCACAATTAACCAAACTTTTTTGGGGCAAAAAACATTATTATTTATTTTTAAAACAAACAAACCAAAAAAACTAACTGCGCCTGCTTGGGGTAGAGTGCTGGAAACGGGGGGTATGTATCTGTGAAGCTTGACTCACTGTGGATGACGCAAAGGTGGCAGGAGAAGGGGCAATTAAATTACTGGGGTCTGGCAGATCGGGGATGGGGCTTGACGTATGAGAGCGCTGAGACACACTGGAAGGGTGAAACAAACCTGACATAACAGACACATTGGGAGGTGAGGGGGGAGGTATACAAATAGTCCGCTTTTTTTTCCCTTTTTGGGATCGGTCCTGCGGTCTGGGGAGCCTCGGCGGGCTCAGTTCTTGCGGCCTGGTCATAGTGGCCAAACTGTCACTGTCTTTGTCCAGCTGCTGCGGCTGCATGGTTGCGGTAGGAGTTTGTAAGGCCATGCCAGGGTCCTGCTGCATTGTGGTGGCAGAGTGGAAGGGAATGCCAGGGTCCTGTTGCATCGTGGTGGCGGAGCGGAAGGGAATGCCAAGGTTCTGCTGCATCGTGGTGGCGGAGCGGAAGGGAATGCCAGGATCCTGCTGCATCATGGTGGCGGAGCGGAAGGGAATGCCAGGGTCCTGCTGCATCGTGGTAGTGGAGTGGAAAGGAATGCCAGGGTCCTGCTGCATCGTGGTGGTGGAGCGGAAGGCCATGCCAGGGTCCTGCTGCATCGTGGTTGCGGAACGGAAGGGAATGCCAGGGTCCTTCTGCATCGTGGTGGCGGAGCGGAAGGCCATGCCAGGGTCCTGCTGCTGCATGGTGGTGTCAGTGGAGGAGGTCCAAGCAGGAGCAGCAGTTGTCATAGTGGTGGTGGTGGGCTGTCCTACAGCACTCGGCATGGTGGTGGTGCTGTAGTGGTGTCCGGCAGTGCTTGGAATGGAGGTGGCCGTGCAGTGGCATGCAGCAGAGGTCGGCATTGAGCTCAAGCGTGACAGTGTAGGCACAGGTGGATATGCTGCCACTGTCTGCTGAAAATACCGACTCTGCTGCATAGCTTGCAAGTAAGCAGCATTGCAAGCCTGCATGACACTAAGCTGGATCCTTGCTCCAGAACCACTGGGAACACGGCTCTCTTGACGCAGGTCCTTGTTGAAGCGGTCCTTCATCGAACGCCATCATGTTTTGACTTTGAGCACTGTTGAAAAAACAAAAAATAAGAGTTAGACAATGGACTTTTGGCCGTGCTCACATAACTGTGTGTGATGAGAGAAACAGTTGCAATACTTACAAAATGCATTTTGGACCCGAGTCGGGGCGTTTTCCCAGCCATCCCGCTTTGGCCACCTCATTCCATAGCCGCTGGATCGTTACATTGTCCGAGTGCTTCCACAACGGGACTCGCTCATGGACCAGGGAGATGAGGATATCGTTGTCAATGAGGTCCTCATCCCGTTCTGGAACCTAAAAAATAAATTAATACATTAATGTTGGATACATTAACATAAGGAAAAGAAAGAAAACAGAGGCTGAGAAATGGCATGAATAATGAAAATCAAGATAAAAAAGGAGTCCAGAAGAAAAATGTAAAGAAAGAGAAAAGTAAAGAAAGGAAGATTCAAAAATACTAAAGTGAGGATACAGTAAACAGTCAGTCAGGTATACTTACATGCTGCCGCCTTGCCACCCGACCGTGACCCCGCTGCTCCTGCTCACCCTCTGCCGCAGTGGAAGAAGTGCTCTAAAAAAAGGAATAAAAAATTGTCACATGTGTAGATGTGACAGTGAATACTTACCAATCTGAGGAGTTGAGTACTCACTTCACTGACATGTTCGGCTTGAGAAGGCCCAAGACGTTGCTCCTCCTCAGAAGAAGATGACATTCTGATGCATGCAGAAAAAGAAATGACAGAGATTAGGACATGTAGAGACAGAAAATAGAAAATAAAAGCATTGGCTAGGATATACACGAGACTGAAGTTGGATTCTTATTCGTCAGTTTCTTATTCGGCAATTTTTTCTTTTCTGTTTTTTATAGGTTTAACAACAAAAAATAAGCATCACAATAATAAAAGACAATGCAGTGAGGTGCCCTGATGTGAATACGCTTAAAAATGGCTACAAAAACAATAAAACTGGCACAAAAATGGGCATCAAAATGGGCACCAAAGAGCGCTGAACAAAGGGTTAAATGCCTAAATCTTACACTGCAGATATATAGAACAGGGAGCCCCACATCCAAACCAGTTATTTCCAGCCTGGCCCAAATGGGTTTTGGGTATCAGAACTGGCAGAAGTGGGCAGACAGTCAATTTTGGCCATTTGAATAAGTAACTGATGTTTTTAAGGAGTTAAATGCCTTTGGGCCACTGAACTGATACATAAAATAAACAGACAGTGATGCCCTGCATCAAAACCAGCTCCCTGCAGCCTGGCCGAAATGGGTTCTGAGCACCAGAACTGGCATCAAAGTGGGCAAGCAGCCCATTTTCTCAGATTTGAATAAGTAACTGATGTTTTTAAGGGGTTAAATGCCTTTGGGTCACTGATACCACAGTGCATACATATAGAACAGGGAGCCCCACATCAAAAACAGGTCCCTCCAGACTGGCCCAAAGAGGTTCTGGGCATCAGAACTGGCATCAAAGTGGGCAAACAGCCCATTTTCACACATATGAATAAGTAACTGATGTTTTTAAGGGGTTAAATGCATTTGGGCCACTGATCTGACACTTAAAATACACAGAGAGTGATGCCCTGCATCAAACCCAGGTCCCTCCAGCCTGGCCCAAATGGGTTCTTGGCTCCAGAATTGGCATCAAAGTGGGCAAATAGCCCATTTTCACAGATTTGAATAAGTAACTGATGTTTTTAAGGGGTTAAATGCCTTTGGGCCACTGATACCACAGTGCATACATATAGAACAGGGAGCCCCACATCAAAAACAGGTCCCTCCACAGATCAGTGGCCCAAAGGCATTTAACCCCCCAAAACCATCAGTTACTTATTCAAATGTGTGAAAATGGACTGTTTGCCCACTTTGATGCCAGGTCTGATGCCCAGAACCCATTTGGGCCAGGCTGGAGGGACCTGGGTTTGATGCTGGGCATCAAAATCGGTGTATTTTAATGTCAGATCAGTGGCCCAAAGGCATTTAACCCCTTAAAGACATCAGCTACTTATTCAAATCTGTGAAAATGGTCTGTTTGCCCACTTTGATGCCAGTTCTGGTGCCCAGAACCCATTTGGGCCAGGCTGGAGGGACCTGGGATTGATGCAGGGTGTCACTGTTTGTGTATTTTAAGTGTCAGATCTGTGGCCCAAAGGCATTTAACCCATTAAAAACATCAGATACTTATTCAAATCTGAGAAAATGGGCTGTTTGCCCACTTTGATGCCAGTTCTGGTGCCCAGAACCCATTTGGGCCAAACTGGAGGGACCTGGGTTTGATTCAGGGCATCACTATCTGTGTATTTTATGTGTCAGATCAGTGGCCCAAAGGCATTTAACTCCTTAAAAACATCAGTTACTTATTCAATTGGGTGAAAATGGCCTGTGTGCCCATTTTGATGCCAGTTCTGGTGCGCAGAACCCATTTAAGCCAGGCTGGAGGGACCTGGGTTTGATGCAGGGCATCACTATCTCTGCATTTGAAGTGTCAGATCAGTAGCCCAAAGGCATTTAACCCACCAAAAACATCAGTTACGTATTCAAATGTGTGAAAATGGGCTGTTTGCCCACTTTGATGCCAGTTCTGATGCCCAGAACCCATTTGGGCCAGTCTGTAGGGAACTGTTTTTGATGTGGGGCTCCCTGTTCTATATGTATGCACTGTGGTATCAGTGGCCCAAAGCCATTTAACCCCCAAAAAACATCAGTTACTTATTCAAATGTGTGAAAATGGGCTGTTTGCCCACTTTGATGCCAGTTCTGATGCCCAGAACCCACTTGGGCCAGTCTGTAGGGAACTGTTTTTGATGTGGGGCTCCCTGTTCTATATGTATGCACTGTGGTATCAGTGGCCCAAAGCCATTTAACCCCCAAAAAACATCAGTTACTTATTCAAATGTGTGAAAATGGGCTGTTTGCCCACTTTGATGCCATTTCTGGCGCCCAGGACCCATTTGGGCCAAGCTGGAGGGACCTGGGTTGATGCAGGGCATCACTGTGTATGTTATGTGTCAGATCAGTGGCCCAAAGGCATTTAACCCCCCCAAAACATCAGTTACTTATTCAAATGTGTGAAAATGGACTGTTTGCCCACTTTGATGCCAGGTTTGATGCCCAGAACCCATTTGGGCCAGGCTGGAGGGACCTGGGTTGATGCAGGTCATCACTGTGTATTTTAAGTGTCAGATCAGTGGCCCAAAGGCATTTAACCCCTTAAAAACATCAGTTACTTGTTCAAATCTCAGAAAATGGGCTGTTTGACCACTTTGATGCCAGTTCTGATGCCCAGAACCCATTTGGGCCAGGCTGGAAATAACTGGTTTGGATGTGAGGCTCCCTGTTCTATATATCTGCAGTGTAAGATTTAGGCATTTAACCCTTTGTTCAGCGCTCTTTGGTGCCCACTTTGATGCCCATTTTTGTGCCAGTTTTATTGTTTTTGTAGCCATTTTAAGCGTATTCACATCAGGGCACCTCACTGCATTGTCTTTTTATATTGTGATGCTTATTTTTTGCCGAATAAGAAACTGACGAATAAGAAACCAACTTCAGTCTCGTGTATATCCTAGCCAATGCTTTTATTTTCTATTTTCTGTCTCTACATGTCCTAATTTCTGCCATTTCTTTCTTTCTGCATGCATCAGAATGTCATCTTCTTCTGAGGAGGAGCAACGTCTTGGGCCTTCTCAAGCCGAACATGTCAGTGAAGTGAGTACTCAACTGGAAATAACTGGTTTGGATGTGAGGCGCCCTGTTCTATATGTCTGCAGTGTGAGATCAGTGGCCCAAAGGCATTTAACCCTTTCTTCGGCGCTCTTTGGTGCCCACTTTGATGCCCATTTTTGTGCCAGTTTTATTGTTTTTGTAGCCGTTTTTATGCGTATTCACATCAGGGCACCTCACTGCATTGTCTAAATTATTGTGATGCTTATTTTTTGTTGTTAAACCTATAAAAAACAGAAAAGAAAAAATTGCTGACTAAGAAACTGACGAATAAGAAACCAACTTCAGCTCCGAATAAAGGCCCCGTCACACATAGCGAGATCGCTAGCGAGATCGCTGCTGAGTCACAAGTTTTGTGACGCAACAGCGATCTCAGTAGCGATCTCGCTATGTGTGACACGTAGCAGCGATCAGGCCCCTGCTGTGAGATCGCTGGTCGTGTCGGAATGGCCTGGGCCATTTTTTGATCGTTGAGGTCCCGCTGACATCGCTGAATCGGCGTGTGTGACGCCGATTCAGCGATGTCTTCGCTGGTAACCAGGGTAAACATCGGGTTACTAAGCGCAGGGGCCGCGCTTAGTAACCCGATATTTACCCTGGTTACCATCGTTAAAGTAAAAAAAACAAACGCTACATACTTACCTACCGCTGTCTGTCCCCGGCGCTGTGCTTCTCTGCTCTGGCTGTGAGCGCCGGGCAGCCGGAAAGCAGAGCGGTGACGTCACCGCTCTGCTTTCCGGCCGCTGTGCTCACAGCCAGAGCAGAGAAGCACAGCGCCGGGGACAGACAGCGGTAGGTAAGTATGTAGCGTTTGTTTTTTTTACTTTAACGATGGTAACCAGGGTAAACATCGGGTTACTAAGCGTGGCCCTGCGCTTAGTAACCCGATGTTTACCCTGGTTACCCGGGGACTTCGGCATCGTTGAAGACAGTTTCAACGATGCCGAAGTCTTTCCCCTGATCGTTGGTCGCTGGAGAGAGCTGTCTGTGTGACAGCTCTCCAGCGGCCAAACAGCGACGCTGCAGCGATCCGGATCGTTGTCGGTATCGCTGCAGCGTCGCTAAGTGTGACGGTACCTTAAGGCTGCTTCACACATCAGGTTTTTTGTTTCAGGCTAAATCCGGTTCTCGGGAGAAAAACCGGAAAAAAATAAATAAAAACTGGATCCGGTTTTTCCCCCATTGACTTGTATTAGTGCCGGATGACCCAGCGTTCCTTCCGGTTTGATGCCGGATCCGGCGTACACTCGATTCTGGCGTCTGGAAAAAACATCTACTGTAACGTTCTTTGTCTCTGGAGAAAAAGCCTGAAGCGCCGGTGCTTCTGGCTGTTTGCTAGAATGGAAGCCTATGGGAGGCGGAAGGTGCCGGATGCAGAAAATGGCGGTTCCAGCGGCCTGATCCGTTTTTTTAAACTGAGCATGCTCCAATTTTTTTTTAATCCAATAATCTAGATAGGCTAGCTGGATCCGTAAAAAAAAACACGGATCCGTCGCATCAGTTTTTCACAATCTGTGCCGGATCCAGTTTTTCCAACATTCGCCGGATTTAGCCTGAAACAAAAAACCTGATGTGTGAAAGTAGCCTAAGAAACTGAACGAATAAGAAACCAACTTCAGCCTCGTAGGATATACTCACATTGTTCAGTCTTGTTTCTTCCAAGGTGCTTTTGGCGTTCTGGTTCTCTGTCTGCTGAGTAGTGACCTGGAAATGCCCACTCCCTCCCTTTATCACCTTGTATGTGGGGGGTGGCTAATCAATGTTTAGACATGTTTTTCTCTGGTGCAACGCATGCGTTCACAAACGCAAGTGCTTGCGGTCGCATGCGTTCCCATAGACAATGCGTTTTTTTGCCACATTCCATCCGCTAACTGCATATGTTTCTAGGCGGCAAATTGACGCCTCTAAAATTACTACATGTAGCGTTTACCGTGCCAAACCGCAGACGACGAAACGACGCATGCGTCGTCAAACGCGGCAAAACGCAATCGATCGCAGACACATGCGTCTCTGTTAAATATAGGAATACACAATGCATGCGGATAATTGCGGAAGAAACGCTGCAGACACAACCGCAAATGTGAAACCGGCCTTTCGCTGCGACCGCGGGTTATCACAACGAGCCGTCCTAGTAGTGGACAACATCTTTAAAGGGAACCTGTCACCCCGTTTTTTCAGTACGAGATAAGAATACTGTTAAATAGGGCCTGAGCTGTGCGTTACTATAGTGTATTTTGTGTACCCTGATTCCCCACCTATGCTGCCGAAATAACTTACCAAAGTCGCCGTTTTCGCCTGTCAATCAGGCTGGTCTGGTCAGATGGGCGTGGCGACATCGCTGTTTCTTCCCCCAGATCTTGCATATCTTTCCGTTGGTGGCGTAGTGGTTTGCGTATGCCCATCTTCTGAATCCACTGGGCAGGAGAAGAAAAAACGCGTGATCGGCGCTATTTCCCTGGTGATCTGTGGGGGCGGCCATCTTCCTAAGGCCGCGCGTGCGCATATGGAGTCCTCTGCTGCCCGGGGCTTCAAGAAAATGCCCGCGGGATGTCGCGCGTGCTCAGATGGAGATCGCGGCGGCCATTTTCCTGAAGCCCCGGGCAGCAGAGGACTCCATATGCGCACGCGCGGCCTCAGGAAGATGGCCACCCCCACAGATCACCAGGGAAATAGCGCCGATCGCGCGTTTTTTCTTCTCCTGCCCAGTGTATTCAGAAGATGGGCATACGCAAACCACTACGCCACCAACGGAATGATATGCAAGATCTGGGGGAAGAAACAGCTATGTCGCCACGCCCATATGACCTGACCAGCCTGATTGACAGGCGAAAACGGCGACTTTGGTAAGTTATTTCGGCAGCATAGGTGGGGAATAGGGGAACACAAAATACACTATAGTAACGCACAGTTCAGGCCCTATTTAACAGTATTTTTATCTCGTACTGAAAAAACGGGGTGACAGGTTCCCTTTAAAGGCCGGGCTCAGACAGGCCTATTGGCCACCACAAATCCATGGACTTCCCAGAAAATTCATAGCAGACATGTTACTTGTGAACTTGTGTGTAAAAATTTTCACCACGAAATTTAGGGACGGACTAAACTGCATATTGGGATGATGGGATGATGGGCTGCAATACTAGACTCCACCACTAGATGGCAGCACATTTTACAAATGCAGCCCAGGAAATGACTTCTTGTAATATAGCAAGAAGGGAATATGGGTATATCTATTGTTCTGTATGGGGATTATGGGTGAAATATCACAAATACACATGCCCAGGAACATACTTCATCTACTTCTGATAGGAATATGGGTATATCTATTGATCTGTATGGGGATTATGGGTGAAATATCACAACTACACATGCCCAGGAACATACTTCATCTACTTCTGATAGGAATATGGGTATATCTATTGATCTGTATGGGGATTATGGGTGAAATATCACAAATACACATGCCCAGGAACATATTTCATCTACTTCTGATAGGAATATGGGTATAATTATTGATCTGTATGGGGATTATGGGTGAAATATCACAAATACACATGCCCAGGAACATACTTCATCTACTTCTGATAGGAATATGGGTATATCTATTGATCTGTATGGGGATTATGGGTGAAATATCACAAATACACATGCCCAGGAACATATTTCATCTACTTCTGATAGGAATATGGGTATATCCATTGATCTGTATAGGGATTATGGGTGAAACATCACAAATACACATGCCCAGGAACATATTTCATCTACTTCTGATAGGAATATGGGTATATCTATTGTTCTGTATGGGGATTATGGGTGAAACATCACAAATACACATGCTCAGGAACATATTTCATCTACTTCTGATAGGAATATGGGTATATCTATTGTTCTGTATAGGGATTATGGGTGAAACATCACAAATACACATGCTCAGGAACATATTTCATCTACTTCTGATAGGAATATGGGTATAATTATTGATCTGTATGGGGATTATGGGTGAAATATCACAAATACACATGCCCAGGAACATATTTCATCTACTTCTGATAGGAATATGGGTATAATTATTGTTCTGTATGGGGATTATGGGTGAAATATCACAAATACACATGCCCAGGAACATACTTCATCTACTTCTGATAGGAATATGGGTATAACTATTGTTCTGTATGGGGATTATGGGTGAAATATCACAAATACACATGCCCAGGAACATACTTCATCTACTTCTGATAGGAATATGGGTATATCTATTGATCTGTATGGGGATTATGGGTGAAATATCACAAATACACATGCTCAGGAACATATTTCATCTACTTCTGATAGGAATATGGGTATATCTATTGTTCTGTATGGGGATTATGGGTGAAACATCACAAATACACATGCTCAGGAACATATTTCATCTACTTCTGATAGGAATATGGGTATATCTATTGTTCTGTATGGGGATTATGGGTGAAATATCACAAATACACATGCCCAGGAACATATTTCATCTACTTCTGATAGGAATATGGGTATATCTATTGATCTGTATGGGGATTATGGGTGAAATATCACAAATACACATGCCCAGGAACATACTTCATCTACTTCTGATAGGAATATGGGTATATCCATTGATCTGTATAGGGATTATGGGTGAAACATCACAAATACACATGCTCAGGAACATATTTCATCTACTTCTGATAGGAATATGGGTATATCTATTGTTCTGTATGGGGATTATGGGTGAAACATCACAAATACACATGCCCAGGAACATACTTCATCTACTTCTGATAGGAATATGGGTATATCCATTGATCTGTATAGGGATTATGGGTGAAACATCACAAATACACATGCTCAGGAACATATTTCATCTACTTCTGATAGGAATATGGGTATATCTATTGTTCTGTATGGGGATTATGGGTGAAACATCACAAATACACATGCTCAGGAACATATTTCATCTACTTCTGATAGGAATATGGGTATATCTATTGTTCTGTATGGGGATTATGGGTGAAACATCACAAATACACATGCTCAGGAACATATTTCATCTACTTCTGATAGGAATATGGGTATATCTATTGTTCTGTATGGGGATTATGGGTGAAACATCACAAATACACATGCTCAGGAACATATTTCATCTACTTCTGATAGGAATATGGGTATAATTATTGATCTGTATGGGGATTATGGGTGAAATATCACAAATACACATGCCCAGGAACATATTTCATCTACTTCTGATAGGAATATGGGTATATCCATTGATCTGTATAGGGATTATGGGTGAAACATCACAAATACACATGCTCAGGAACATATTTCATCTACTTCTGATAGGAATATGGGTATATCTATTGTTCTGTATGGGGATTATGGGTGAAACATCACAAATACACATGCTCAGGAACATATTTCATCTACTTCTGATAGGAATATGGGTATAATTATTGATCTGTATGGGGATTATGGGTGAAATATCACAAATACACATGCCCAGGAACATATTTCATCTACTTCTGATAGGAATATGGGTATATCTATTGATCTGTATGGGGATTATGGGTGAAATATCACAAATACACATGCTCAGGAACATATTTCATCTACTTCTGACAGGAATATGGGTATATCTATGCAACTGGACTCCCCTCTAGCACTCTGGCACCACTCCAATCCATCCTACACTCTGCTGCCCGACTAATCCACCTGTCCCCCCGCTATTCCCCAGCCTCTCCCCTGTGTCAAGCCCTTCACTGGCTTCCTATCGCCCAGAGACTCCAGTTCAAAACCCTCACACTGACATACAAAGCCATCCACAACCTGTCTCCTCCATACATCTGTGACATGGTCTCCCGGTACCTACCTACACGCGACCTCCGGTCCTCCCAAGATCTCCTTCTCTACTCCCCTCTCATCTCTTCTTCCCATAACCGCATCCAAGACTTCTCCCGTGCTTCCCCCATACTCTGGAACTCTCTACCCCAACACATCAGACTTGCGCCTACCATAGAAACCTTCAAAAAGAACCTGAAGACTCATCTCTTCCGACAAGCCTACAGCCTGCAGTGATCCTCAACCTACTGAACAGCCGCACAGCCAGCTCTTCCCTCTCCTAGTGTATCCTCACCCACCCCCTGCAGACTGTGAGCCCTCGCGGGCAGGGTCCTCCCTCCTTATGTACTCGTGTGCCTTGTTATCTGCTCATGTTTAATGTATTTGTCTATATTTGCCCCGTATTCACATGTAAAGCGCCATGGAATAAATGGCGCTATAAAAATGTATAATAATAATAATAAAATATCTATTGTTCTGTATGGGGATTATGGGTGAAACATCACAAATACACATGCTCAGGAACATATTTCATCTACTTCTGATAGGAATATGGGTATATCTATTGTTCTGTATGGGGATTATGGGTGAAATATCACAAATACACATGCCCAGGAACATATTTCATCTACTTCTGATAGGAATATGGGTATATCTATTGATCTGTATGGGGATTATGGGTGAAATATCACAAATACACATGCCCAGGAACATACTTCATCTACTTCTGATAGGAATATGGGTAGAACTATTGATCTGTATGAGGATTATGGGTGAAATATCACAAATACACATGCCCAGGAACATATTTCATCTACTTCTGATAGGAATATGGGTATATCTATTGATGTGTATGGGGATTATGGGTGAAATATCACAAATACACATGCCCAGGAACATACTTCATCTACTTCTGATAGGAATATGGGTATAATGGTTCTTTGTGGGTATTATAGGTGATATATCATGAATACACATGCCCAGTGTCATATTCGATCAATTCCTGGTAAGAATACGTATGTGTACAATTATTGTTTTATATGTTGATTATTGGTAAAATATGATGAAACATTTCATTAACTTCCGGTAAGAATATGGGTATATTTATTATTCTATATGGGGTTGTGGTCAGAATGCTACGGATATACAGATCCTGTAACCTATTTGCATCTGACAGGATTACATGTCCATTGACTTCTCCCACCCCTGGGAGATGTGAGCCCTGGCATCATAGGTCTTTGACCCAGTGTTCCCACCTCCTTATTAGGCCGGCCATGTCATAGAGATGAGCAGTCTTGCACCATACTTCTTGCTTATATACCTATATTATTCTCAATACATTCTTCTTTATAGGATGTTGGATCTTTTGCAGGATTTTATTGGTTACTTAGGTTTGTTGACATCAATAACTTTTAATGGAGATATATAGAATTTTTTTTAAATAACTTTTAATAAAATAATAGGTTTTATCTTAACAAAAATATTTGGAAATGGAACATGTATTTTAGTGTATACTGGTCTCTAGGTTAATACGAAGGCCATCATAACAAATCCAACAAAATAGCGTTCATGGAACAATAAATGATCCTGCTTACGTTCACATGTCTGATATAGGACTCGGTATTGCTTCTTCGTCAGTACGCAAAGCATAATTGAATCTTATGTGCCTGTTTTCCATCCAGGTTCACTTGAATGGGAATGGAAACTTTCATATTGTTCCCCGCTATACAGGGCAGATTTTTTTTTTGTGTGGCTGTTTCTGTGCTGCCACTATCATCCTCTATCACCTATAATACCCACAAAGAACCATTATACCCATATTCCTATCAGAAGTAGATGAAGTATGTTCCTGGGCATGTGTATTTGTGATATTTCACCCATAATCCCCATACAGAACAATAATTATACCCATATTCCTATCAGAAGTAGATGAAATATGTTCCTGAGCATGTGTATTTGTGATATTTCACCCATAATCCCCATACAGATCAATAGATATACCCATATTCCTATCAGAAGTAGATGAAGTATGTTCCTGGGCATGTGTATTTGTGATATTTCACCCATAATCCCCATACAGAACAATAGATATACCCATATTCCTATCAGAAGTAGATGAAGTATGATCCTGGGCATGTGTATTTGTGATATTTCACCCATAATCCCCATACAGAACAATAGATATACCCATATTCCTATTAGAAGTAGATGAAGTATGTTCCTGGGCATGTGTATTTGTGATATTTCACCCATAATCCCCATACAGAACAATAGATATACCCATATTCCTATCAGAAGTAGATGAAGTATGATCCTGGGCATGTGTATTTGTGATATTTCACCCATAATCCCCATACAGAACAATAGATATACCCATATTCCTATCAGAAGTAGATGAAATATGTTCCTGGGCATGTGTATTTGTGATATTTCACCCATAATCCCCATACAGAACAATAGATATACCCATATTCCTATTAGAAGTAGATGAAGTATGTTCCTGGGCATGTGTATTTGTGATATTTCACCCATAATCCCCATACAGAACAATAGATATACCCATATTCCTATCAGAAGTAGATGAAATATGTTCCTGGGCATGTGTATTTGTGATATTTCACCCATAATCCCCATACAGAACAATAGATATACCCATATTCCTATTAGAAGTAGATGAAGTATGTTCCTGGGCATGTGTATTTGTGATATTTCACCCATAATCCCCATACAGAACAATAGATATACCCATATTCCCTTCTTGCTATATTACATGAAGTCATTTCCTGGGCTGCATTTGTAAAATGTGCTGCCATCTAGTGGTGGAGTCTAGTATTGCAGCCCATCATCCCATCATCCCAATATGCAGTAGTCCGTCCCCGAAATTTAGTGCAAAAAAGTTCCATTGCACGTGAATAAGATTTGATATAATCTCATGTCCATGGCGGGTGCTCAGAGCTCCCCTCATGATGGCCCGGCCTCCTCTCCCTGTGTCAGCCGCACTACGGGCACGGAGTCCTAGGACAGTGGAAAGGCCGCAGCCGTCAGTGATCTCGGCTCCCAGTCAGAATTCGAGTCATAAACTTTGAAGCAGCGCTGTTCCCTTGACAATCATGGCTGCCGAGGACGGGACTTCCGTAAAGGATAATGCGACAGACCCCGCCTCCTTCCCGCTCCAGCGCGTCTGACTGGCAGAGTTGTGTGAGGCAGCGGCGGGTGAGTTCTGCGGCTTTCCGGGGCCGGTGATGCGCGCGTTGTGTGATGGCGCCATGTATACGCGCTGCCCGCAGATCCGTACAGTGCAGGCATGGCGCTGCGTCCTGACAAGAACTGTCTGTGTGGAATGTCGGCAGGTGCTGCTGTCTGTACACAGTGAATTACTAACACTAGTAGTGTTCCGCCTCCATAATGTGAAGTGTTCAGACTGACGTGAGCCCGAGGTTGTCTGCATTCACCTGCAGCCCCGCTATTACTGGGGTTCTGCACCGTGTGCCACTGTGTGAGGGTCTGCTGCACTGTGTGAGGGTCTGCTCCACTGTGTGAGGGTCTGCTGCACTGTGTGAGGGTCTGCTGCACTGTGTGAGGGTCTGCTCCACTGTGTGAGGGTCTGCTGCACTGTGTGAGGGTCTGCTGCACTGTGTGAGGGTCTGCTGCACTGTGTGAGGGTCTGCTGCACTGTGTGAGGGTCGCTGCACTGTGTGAGGGTCTACTGCACTGTGTGCCACTGTGTGAGGGTCTACTGCACTGTGTGAGGGTCTACTGCACTGTGTGCCACTGTGTGAGGGTCTACTGCACTGTGTGCCACTGTGTGAGGGTCTGCTGCACTGTGTGAGGGTCTGCTGCACTGTGTGAGGGTCTGCTGCACTGTGTGAGGGTCTGCTGCACTGTGTGAGGGTCTGCTGCACTGTGTGAGGGTCTGCTGCACTGTGTGAGGGTCTGCTGCACTGTGTGCCACTGTGTGAGGGTCTACTGCACTGTGTGAGGGTCTGCTGCACTGTGTGCCACTGTGTGCCACTGTGTGAGGGTCTACTGCACTGTGTGCCACTGTGTGAGGGTCTACTGCACTGTGTGCCACTGTGTGAGGGTCTACTGCACTGTGTGCCACTGTGTGAGGGTCTACTGCACTGTGTGCCACTGTGTGAGGGTCTACTGCACTGTGTGCCACTGTGTGAGGGTCTACTGCACTGTGTGAGGGTCTACTGCACTGTGTGCCACTGTGTGAGGGTCTACTGCACTGTGTGAGGGTCTACTGCACTGTGTGCCACTGTGTGGTGGTCTACTGCTAGGTGTGCCAGTGTGTGTGGGGTCTACTGCTAGGTGTGCCAGTGTGTGGTGGTCTACTGCTAGGTGTGCCAGTGTGTGTGGTGGTCTACTGCTAGGTGTGCCAGTGTGTGTGGGGTCTACTGCTAGGTGTGCCAGTGTGTGTGGGGTCTACTGCACTGTGTGCCACTGTGAGGGTCTACTGCACTGTGTGAGGGTCTACTGCACTGTGTGCCACTGTGTGAGGGTCTACTGCACTGTGTGAGGGTCTACTGCACTGTGTGAGGGTCTACTGCACTGTGTGCCACTGTGTGAGGGTCTACTGCACTGTGTGCCACTGTGTGAGGGTCTACTGCACTGTGTGAGGGTCTACTACACTGTGTGAGGGTCTACTGCACTGTGTGCCACTGTGTGGTGGTCTACTGCTAGGTGTGCCAGTGTGTGTGGGGTCTACTGCACGGTGTGCCAGTGTGTGTGGGGTCTACTGCACTGTGTGAGGGTCTACTGCACTGTGTGCCACTGTGAGGGTCTACTGCACTGTGTGAGGGTCTACTGCACTGTGTGCCACTGTGTGAGGGTCTACTGCACTGTGTGAGGGTCTACTGCACTGTGTGCCACTGTGTGAGGGTCTACTGCACTGTGTGAGGGTCTACTGCACTGTGTGCCACTGTGTGAGGGTCTACTGCACTGTGTGCCACTGTGTGAGGGTCTACTGCACTGTGTGCCACTGTGTGAGGGTCTACTGCACTGTGTGAGGGTCTACTGCACTGTGTGCCACTGTGTGAGGGTCTACTGCACTGTGTGCCACTGTGTGGTGGTCTACTGCTAGGTGTGCCAGTGTGTGTGGGGTCTACTGCATGGTGTGCCAGTGTGTGGTGGTCTACTGCTAGGTGTGCCAGTGTGTGTGGGGTCTACTGCTAGATGTGCCAGTGTGTGTGGGGTCTACTGCACTGTGTGAGGGTCTACTGCACTGTGTGCCACTGTGAGGGTCTACTGCACTGTGTGAGGGTCTACTGCACTGTGTGCCACTGTGTGAGGGTCTACTGCACTGTGTGAGGGTGTACTGCACTGTGTGCCACTGTGTGAGGGTGTACTGCACTGTGTGAGGGTGTACTGCACTGTGTGAGGGTGTACTGCACTGTGTGAGGGTGTACTGCACTGTGTGAGGGTGTACTGCACTGTGTGAGGGTGTACTGCACTGTGTGAGGGTCTACTGCACTGTGTGAGGGTCTACTGCACTGTGTGAGGGTCTACTGCACTGTGTGAGGGTCTACTGCACTGTGTGAGGGTCTACTGCACTGTGTGAGGGTCTACTGCACTGTGTGAGGGTCTACTGCACTGTGTGCCACTGTGTGAGGGTCTACTGCACTGTGTGCCACTGTGTGGTGGTCTACTGCTAGGTGTGCCAGTGTGTGTGGGGTCTACTGCACGGTGTGCCAGTGTGTGGTGGTCTACTGCTAGGTGTGCCAGTGTGTGTGGGGTCTACTGCTAGGTGTGCCAGTGTGTGTGGGGTCTACTGCACTGTGTGAGGGTCTACTGCACTGTGTGCCACTGTGTGAGGGTCTACTGCACTGTGTGAGGGTCTACTGCACTGTGTGAGGGTCTACTGCACTGTGTGCCACTGTGTGAGGGTCTACTGCACTGTGTGAGGGTCTACTGCACTGTGTGAGGGTCTACTGCACTGTGTGCCACTGTGTGAGGGTCTACTGCACTGTGTGAGGGTCTACTGCACTGTGTGCCACTGTGTGGTGGTCTACTGCTAGGTGTGCCAGTGTGTGTGGGGTCTACTGCACGGTGTGCCAGTGTGTGTGGGGTCTACTGCACTGTGTGAGGGTCTACTGCACTGTGTGCCACTGTGTGGAGGTCTACTGCACCATGTGCTACTGTGTGTGTGGGAGTACTGCGCGGTGTGCCACTGGGTGTGTGGGGGTCTACTGCACAGTGTGCCACTGGGTGTGTGGGGGGTCTACTGCACAGTGTGCCACTGGGTGTGTGGGGTCTACTGCACAGTGTGCCACTGTGTGTGTGGGGGTCTACTGCACTGTGTGCTACTGTGTTTGGGAGTACTGCGCAGTGTGCCACTGTGTTGGGGGGGGTACTGCACGGGGTGCCACTGTGTGTGGGGGGATACTGCGCAGTGTACCATTATGTGTGAGGGGGAATACTGTGCCATGTGCCAGTGTGTAGTTGTACTGCTCGGTGTGCCAGCGTGGGGTTACTGGCCAATGTGCCAGGCACAAACTTTGTGGAATATCACTTGATTATATTGTGCATATTCATCTGTTTATTATTCTGTTCACTCCTGTCCCCGTGTACGGTTCTGCGCCGCGCTGTCCCCGTGTACTGTGCCATACACTGGTGTACCTAAAACCCCAAATCTTAATCCAGTCCCTGGATTAAGAATTGTGGTGAGGTGCACTCCACTCTTAAGATGTGCCAGATTCTTTGAGGGGCTTATGCTTCTTAATGAATCAGGCTTGTGTCATTCAAAGAAGCCCCTCATCAAGAATGGTGCAATCATCACTTTTGATGACTTGGGGCCATTCTCTTAACCCTTTAACGACATATAATGTACAGTTTCATCATATGCCGGGTTAATGACTTGGAAGCTCACCCAGAAACTGCATCTGCATCTTTTTCAGCAGATGATGCCTTTCATATTGTGCTATCATCTGCCGCTAACAACTGTGTGTGGAGCAGAGTTCCCCCTCCCACAGCTGTTAACCTGTTAAATGCTGCTGTCAATCTCTAACAGCGGTATTTGCAGCGTGCAGGGGGGCACCTCATTCTATGTGCTCATTAGTGCCCCTGTAACGTAGTTGCGGTCACCGATAGACTGCTATGACAGCTGGGGGTCTGCTGAAGAACACTGGTTGGTATTGGAGACCATGATTTTTGCTATATACAGCCACAGTGTGGTATTGATGTATACAGCATAAGGCCGGCTTCACACTCAGCGTATGAAAATACGGTCCGTATATTACGGCCGTAATACGCTGAAATGTCCCGAAAATAGTGGTCCGTAGCTCCTCCGTAGGCAGGGTGTGTCAGCGTTTTTTGCGCATGGCATCCTCCGTATGTAATCCGTATGGCATCCGTACTGCGTGGTTTTCTCGCAGGCTTGCAAAACCAACATACCGCTATAGAAATGATCCATGTGTCCCAAAAAGAAAAAAAAAAAATATATACTGTCTATATATATATATATATATGTGTCTATGTCATTAGACACATATATGTATATATATTAATATTTTTTCCAGCGCTATACAGCTTGAAAGCCGGTAATTCAATTACCGGCTTTTTCTTTCTCCTTCCTAAAACCCGACATGATTTGAGACATGGTTTACATACAGTAAACCATGTCTTCTCTCCATTTTTTTTGCAGATTCCACACTACTAATGTCAGTAGTGTGTATCTGCAAAATTTGGCCGTTCTAGCTCTTAAAATAAAGGGTTAAATTGCGGAAAAAATTGGCGTGGGCTCCCGCGCAATTTTCTCCGCCAGCTCCCAGGCTTTCTAGGAAATTTCCTACGATCTATGAACATCCAGCAGAGGGCGCCTCACCGCAAATGAAGCTAAATATAGCTCATTGATCTATATTTAGACTCATTCCCCGGGGTTTTGCAGCGAGGAGTAGCATTGCATTAGCAAAGCTCCTTGCTGCAAAATGTTTTAACCCCTTCAGAAGGATTTACATCGTTGGACGTTACAGATCTGCGGAGGGTAAGTATATTGTTGGTTTATTATGTTTTTTCTTTCACAGAACGAGGGTCTTCAGTGACTGGATTGGGCGTAGAATAAAATACTCCAACAGCCATTGTTTTTATTTCATTAAAATAATTTTAAATAATGTGTTTGTGTTTTATTTAACCCTTTCATTCAATTGGATTAATAATGGATAGGTGTCATAATTGACGCCTCTCCATTATTAATTAGGCTTAATGTCACCTTACAATAGCAAGGTGGCATTAACCCTTCATTACCCCATATCCCACCGCTACACGGGAATGGGAAGAGAGTGGCCAAGTGCCAGAATAGGCGCATCTTCCAGATGTGCCTTTTCTGGGGTGGCTGGGGGCAGATATTTTTAGCCAGGGGGGGGGGCCAATAACCGTGGACCCTCTCCAGGCTATTAATATCTGCCCTCAGTCACTGGCTTTACTACTCTGGCGGAGAAAATTGCGCGGGAGCCCATGCCAATTTTTTCCGCAATTTAACCCTTTATTTTAAGAGCTAGAACGGCCAAATTTTGCAGATACACACTACTGACATTAGTAGTGTGGAATCTGCAAAAAAAATGGAGAGAAGACATGGTTTACTGTATGTAAACCAGGTCTCATATCATGTCGGGTTTTAGGAAGGAGAAAGAAAAAGCCGGTAATTGAATTACCGGCTTTCAAGCTGTATAGCGCTGGAAAAAATATTAATATATATACATATATGTGTCTCACTGATATATATATATATATATATATATATATATATATATATATATATATATATATATATATATATATATATACCTATTCTATGTGTATACATTTATTCTACCTATTCTACTGTAAGCTGTCAGTGTGATTTTACTGTACACTGCACTGAATTACCGGCTTTTCTCTCTAACAGCGCTGCGTATTTCTCGCAAGTCACACTGCTTGTCCGTGTGTAATCCGTATTTTTCAGGCTTCCATAGACTTTCATTGGCGTATTTCTTGCGCAGTACGGTGACAAACGCAGCATGCTGCGATTTTGTACGGCCGTAGAAAGCCGTATAATACTGATCAGTAAAATACGGCAGATAGGAGCAGGGGCATAGAGAATAATTGTGCCGTATTTTTTGCGAGTTTTACGGACGTAGTTTCTGCGCTCTTACGTCCGTAAAACTCGCAAGTGTGAAGCCGGCCTAAGCGATCGGATGATCGCAGGTTCAACTACCCTTAGGGGACTAATAAATGCAGTGAAAAGTGGGGAAAAAATATGTATACAAAGTTCAGATCACCCATTTTTCCCCCATTTAGGCTATGTGCACACGTTCAGGATTTTTCAATTTTTTTTCGCTTTTTTTGGCCGTTTTCCGCGGGAAAAAAGCTTAAAAAACACATACATCCCATCATTTTTAATGCATTCTGCAATTTTTGTGCACATGATTATTATTTATTTATATAGCACCATTAATTCCATGGTGCTGTACATGTGAAAAAGGGGGTTACATAGATATCGTTACATAGATATCGTTAACAGTAAACAAATTTACAGTGACAGACTGGTACAGAGGGGAGAGGACCCTGTCCTTGCGGACTTACCGTATTTTTCGGACTGAAAGACGCACTTTTTCCCCCCCAAAAAAGGGGGGAAAATGGGGGGTGCGTCTAATAGTCGCAATGCAGGCTTACCTAGGTGGCAGAGGTGCGGTGGCAGAGGTCCGGTGGCAGAGGTGCGGTTGCGGGGGTGTGGCGGCAGAGGAGGCGCAGTAAGCGGGGTTCCTTTCCCCGGTATGGTGATGCAGCAGGCCCGGTATGCAGCAGAGCCGGGTGAATCCTCTTGTTATCGGTGGTGGCGGCCATTTTCCGGAGGCCGCGCGTGCGCAGATGGAGCGCTCTGCTTCCCGGGGCTTCAGGAAAATGGCCGCCGCGATCTCCATCTGCGCACGCGCGGCCTCCCGCGGCCATTTTCCTGAAGCCCCGGGAGCAGAGCGCTTCATCTGCACACGCGCGGCCTCAGGAAGATGGCCGCGCCCACCGATAACAAGAGGATTCACCCGGCTCTGCTGCATACCGGGCCTGCTGCATCACCATACCGGGGAAAGGGACCCCGCTTCCTGCGCCTCCTCTGCTGCCACACCCCCGCCACCGCACCTCTGCCACCGGACCTCTGCCACCGCACCTCTGCCACCTAGGTAAGCCTGCATGGTACGCCAGGGACCCCTCTCACGCCATACCTCTCACTGCACCTCCTGATCCCTGCACCTCCTGATCCCAGCACCTCCTGATCCCAGCACCTCCTGATCCCAGCACCTCCTGATCCCAGCACCTCCTGATCCCAGCACCTCCTGATCCCAGCACCTCCTGATCCCAGCACCTCCTGATCCCAGCACCTCCTGATCCCAGCACCTCCTGATCCCAGCACCTCCTGATCCCAGCACCTTCTGATCCCAGCACCTTCTCATCCCAGCACCTTCTCATCCCAGCACCTTCTCATCCCAGCACCTCCTCATCCCAGCATCACCCCACCTTGCCTCCTGTGACCCTGCTCTGCCACCGCCATAAGATACTGTAAATTCGGACAATAAGACGGACCCCCATGTTATAAAAAATCTTTTTTTCTGCAATTTTCACCCCAAATTTGGGGTGCGTCTTATGGTCCGGTGCGTCTTATAGTCCGAAAAATACGGTACATTCTTCAGGATAATGGGGAAGAGACAGGAGGTCGGTGTGCTGCAGCACTGGTGGTGATGAGGTGGCAGCTCGGGCGGTTGGTGAGGCGGCAGAATGGTTATTGCAGGCTGTAGGCTTTGCTGAAGAGATGGGTTTTCAGGTTCCGTCTGAAGGATCCAAGGGTGGTGGGTAATCGTACGTGTTGAGGCGTGGAATTCCAGAGGATGGGGGATATTCTGGGGAAGTCTTGGAGGCGGTTGGGTGAGGAGCGAATAAGTGTAGAGGAGAAAGGGAGGTCTTGGGGGGCTCGAAGATTACGTGAGGGAAGATATTGGGAGATTGGTTCAGAGATATAGGGAGGGGACAGGTTGTGGATGGCAAAACATGATGCGTTTTTTTCTGCGAAAAAACGCATTGCGGTAAAAAACACAGCATGTTCATTAATTTTGCAGATTTTTCTCGTTTTTGCCGCTATTTAATGCATTGGGAAACTCTGGAAAAAAACGCACAACAACCGCGAAAAAAACGCCTGCGGATTTCCTGCAGAAAAAGTCTGGTTTTGTTCAAGAAAATTCTGCAGAAAATCCTTGTGTGCACATAGCCTAAAAATAAAGGAACTTAAAAAAAAAAATGCACATGTGGTATAATTACATCCTTGAAAGAGCAAACTTGATCGGTAAATGTCAAAATGAGAAAAAAAAAATCTATATGCCAAAATTACATTTTTTCAGCCACTGCAACAAAAAATTAAGAACTCATCAAAACATTGTATCCATCCTTACATGGTATCCGTTAACCGTGACTTAGACTAGGTTCACATTAGCTTTTCAGTCCGCAGCGTGGTGCTGAGGACTTCTTTCCTTAAGCTCCGCCTACTTCCGCGTGCATCCTGTGTACTTATGTTTAACATTGTGTACGCAGGGACATGCGTTGTATGTGGATGTGCCCTCTGTTTTGACGTGCCCACCAACTGCAGGAAAATTCAACATGATGCGTTCGATGGACACGTCAAAAAGACGCATGTGGACGCATCTGCATACAACGCATGTCCCTGCGTACACTGTGTTAAAGATGGGTACACAGGACACATGCGGAAGTAGGCGGAGCTAAGGAAAGAAGTCCGCAGCACCACGCTGCAGACTGAAACGCTAATGTGAACCCGGCCTTAGGGCGCAGTGAATAAGCCATCACACAGCCCCATAAACTGAAAATTTAAATACAGTAGTTACAGGTCTTGGAAAATGGCTACACAAGCAAATTTTTTTTTTTTTTTTTTTTTTTTTTTGTATTTTTTACAAATTTACTAATTTTCCCCACTTAGATAAAAGAAAACCCTGTATAACTATTCTTTTTTGGTATTTCACTAATCATACCGGCCTGGAGAATCATATTGTCTAAGGGTCACTTCCGTCTGTCTGTCCTTCTGTCTGTCACGGTTATTCATTCGCTGATTGGTCTCGCCAGCTGCCTGTCATGGCTGCCGCAACCAATCAGCGACGGGCACAGTCTGGAAGAAAATGGCCGCTCCTTACTCCCCGCAGTCAGTGCCTGTCGCCCGCATACTCCCCTCCGGTCACCGCTAACACAGGGTTAATGCCGGCGGTAACGGACCGCGTTATGCCGCGGGTAACGCACTCCGTTACCGCTGGTATTAACCCTGTGTGTCCCCAACCTTTTACTATTGATGCTGCCTATGCGGCATCAATAGTAGAAAATAAGTAATGTTTAAAAATAATAAAAAAAAACAAAACAAAAAACCTGCTATACTCACCGTCCGTTGTCCGCTGAGCCGCTCTTGCCTGCCGCCATCTTCCTTTCCCAGCGATGCATTGCGAAATTACCCAGAAGACCTAGCGGTTTTGCGAGACCGCTAAGTCATCTGGGTAATTTCGCAGTGCATCCTGGGAACGCAGGATGGCGGCAGCCACGCGCCCATCGCAATATGCTACGCGGCTGGGCGATATGCTACGCGGCTGGGCGATATGCTACGCGGCTGGGCGATATGCTACGCGGCTGGGCGATATGCTACGCGGCTGGGCGATATGCTACGCGGCTGGGCGATATGCTACGTCACTGGGCAATACACTACGTGGACATGCATATTCTAGAATACCCAATGCGTTAGAATCGGGCCACCATCTAGTATTAAATAAAAAACTTTAAAAACAATTTTGGCTTTTTTTGTTATTTCGGCACACTTAGAATTTTTTTTCCAGCTTTCCAATACATCATGATTTAATCAACACTGTCATTCAAAAGTACAACTTGTCCCGCAAAAAAGAAGGCCTCCTAGGTGTGGGGGCCTGCACCTATTGTCAGGAAGTTGAACTTCTAGCCCCGATGAGGACCTTCTATTTGCTTTACATAATGGTGCAGCAGATAAGATGTCCAACTGCCCATCCATTCGTTCATGGGGCTGCTGGAAAAAGGTGAGCGCAGTACTCAGCAGCCCAATAGGGAGTGAATAGAGCAGCGGGCGGGGATGTACCCTGCTGCTCCATTATTACGGGAAAAAGGTCCCCCTTCTGCCGATTGTTGGGGGTCCAAGCTGACGGATCTAAACTAATCAACAAGTTATCACCTATCTTAAGGATAGGTTTTTTGGACAACCCTTTTAAAGTATACATCAACTCTCCCTCTTTAGGGCACATAGGACCATATCATGGGGTCTAAGTGTCACCATTAGCCCTTTCCATCTTCCTGCATAAAGTAACACGGTATGGGGTTCGGGGTAACAGCAGTGTCTGCTTGTGGAAGACCACTCCAGTAACTTGTAGTTATAACATGAGAAGGTTACTTATTCTAAAGTTCTGCTGTCTGTTTCAGATACGTTGACAGTTAAACATGTGATTTGGATAAATCAAATCTTCGCCTTTTGACTTTTAGCAATGATTTATACAATGCCCAGTTTTTTTTGTAAGTTATTGGTATTGTCTGGCAGCCAGTCAATAGAGATACTGCCAAGAAAAAGTGGTCTTATCCCTTATAGCAACTACCCAGGGTCCGCATTACAGTTGACATTCTGAGTTACTGTCAACAACAGATGACTAAAAAAACCTCCTGACTTTGCTTTGTGGCTTCGCCGTTCTAGCTATGGCTTGTTGTCATATATTAGTCATCATTGCTTGTTATTTATTGTAAAGAAGAAAGGGAATCTGTCACCAGGTTACCTGAAATAGAAAATTATGTGTTGTGTAGCGTTGGCATATTATTGCTTGGCCTTTGACTCATTCCTGTTGATTCTGTGATATCCCATCAAGGCCTATAAGGGTATATGCATACAATCAGAGCAGTAATTGCTGAGGGTTTTACGCTGTGTGCTTATGCATCATCAAACGCACAGCAACCAAATATTACAGGATAGTGAATGGGACCCCATGTCCAATATGCGTCCACAGACGCCCTCAGCTCACCTGCGGAGACGGACATGCGGTGCATCTTCCAAGACCGCAGCATGTCAATTTTTAGCGTCTCCACAAGAGAAGTTTCACTCATACAGTACAATGTATTGGATGTGGTGAATTTGCTTAGTTCAGTGAACACATGCAGATTCATCTGCGTTCAATAGACTGCAGTTCTTTGGACACCGCGAACATGCGTTGCGTCCAATGCACTGCCACTTCTGGATCCTATGCCCCCAACCTAACACATTTTGTTTCCTTTTTTGTAGATTTCAAGTACTTAATATGACATTTCAGTGGACAGCAGTGGCATTGTTCCTGTATGGGGAAGTCGGAGTCATTTTAATTCTTTGCATCCCATTTATTTCTCCAACGAGGTACAATAGAAGTTTTATTAAATGTGTGTTCAGGTTACTGTATGTAATATAGTGATATTAATGATGTGTCATTCATTTATTAGGATAACATTAGTCAGTGTTCACTTCACTTGTTTAGTGCATACACCAAATGCAGTTGAAACCAGATGTTTACATGCACTATATAAAAAGACAGATATGCCTGTTATCTCAGTATCTGACATGAAATCAGAATAAGCCTTTCCCATTTTATGTCAATTAGGATTATCATAATCTACTATATAATTGTCTAAGGGTCACTTCCGTCTGTCCTTCTTTCTGTCGCGGATATTCATTGGTCGCTGCCTCTGTCTGTCATGGAAAAACGCCCACGACCATTGCCACAACCAATCAGCGATGGGCACAGTCCGCCGGCAAAATGGCCGCTCCTTCCTCCCCGCAGTCAGTGCCTGCACTCCATTAACGCAGCTATAAACCCTGTGTGACCAACTTTTTACTATTGATGCTGCGTGTGCAGCATCAATAGTAAAAAGATCTAATGTTACAAATAATAATAATAATAATAAACGTTATTCTCACCCTCCGACGTGGCGCTGTCCTCGGCAGTGCAAGCGGCAGGTTCCGGTGCTAAGGATGCTATGCGATAAGGACTTGCCATGACATCACAGTCAAGTGACCACAACGTCATCACAGGTCCTGCGCTCATACCAACCCTGGGACCGGAAGCTGCTGTGTGCACCGCACACATGCGCCAGGACTACAAGAGGCCTTCAGAAGGTGAGTATATGTTTATTTTTTATTTTAAGTCTTTTTTAACCTGTTATGTCACTGGGCAGTATACTGCGTGTCTGTGCTGTATACTACGTGGCTCTGTGCTGTATACTATGTGGCTCTGTGCTGTATACTACGTGGCTCTGTGCTGTATACTACGTGGCTCTGTGCTGTATACTACGTGGCTCTGTGCTGTATACTACGTGGCTCTGTGCTGTATACTACGTGGCTCTGTGCTGTATACTACGTGGCTCTGTGCTGTATACTACGTGGCTCTGTGCTGTATACTACGTGGCTCTGTGCTGTATACTACGTGGCTCTGTGCTATATACTACGTGGCTCTGTGCTGTATACTACGTGGCTCTGTGCTGTATACTACGTGGCTCTGTGCTGTATACTACGTGGCTCTGTGCTGTATACTACGTGGCTCTGTGCTGTATACTACGTGGCTCTGCTGTATACTACGTGGCTCTGTGCTGTATACTACGTGGCTCCGTGCTGTATACTACGTGGCTCTGTGCTGTATACTACGTGGCTCCGTGCTGTATACTACGTGGCTCCGTGCTGTATACTACGTGGCTCTGTGCTGTATACTACGTGGCTCTGTGCTGTATACTACGTGGCTCTGTGCTGTATACTACGTGGCTCTGTGCTGTATACTACGTGGCTCTGTGCTGTATACTACGTGGCTCTGTGCTGTATACTACGTGGCTCTGTGCTGTATACTACGTGGCTCCGTGCTGTATACTACGTGGCTCCGTGCTGTATACTACGTGGCTCTGTGCTGTATACTACGTGGCTCTGTGCTGTATACTACGTGGCTCTGTGCTGTATACTACGTGGCTCTGTGCTGTATACTACGTGGCTCTGTGCTGTATACTACGTGGACATGCATATTCTAGAATACCCGATGCGTTAGAATCGGGCCACCATCTAGTTATTAATATATGTCAAATGCCAGAATAATGGGAGAGAATGTTTTAAGTCATTTTTATTACTTACTGCAAAGTCAAAAGTTTACATACATTTCATTAGTATTTCGTATCATTGCCCTTAAACTGAATGACTTGGGTGACACATTTGGGATATCCTTCCACAAGCTTCTCACAATAGTTGGCGGAATTTGGGCCCAATCCTCCTGACAAAACGTGTTACTGATCCATGTTTGTAGGTTGCCTTGCTTGTACCTGCTTTTTCAGCTTTGCCCATAAATTTTCAAAAGGATTGAAATCAGGGCTCTGTGATGGCCACTCCAAAACATTGACTTTGTCATCCGTAAGCCACTTTGTTACCATTTTGGCAGTATGCTTCGGGTCATTGTACATTTCGAAGACCCATTTCCGCCCAAGTTTTAGCTTCCTGACTGATGTCTTGAGATGTTGCTTCAGTATTGCCACATAATCTTCTTTTCTCGTGATGCCATCTATTTTGTGAGGTTCACCAGTCCCTCCTGCAGCAAAACAACCCCACAACATAATGCTGCCACCCCCTGTGTTTCACAGTTGGAATGGTGTTCTTAGGCTTCCAAGTTTCTCCCTTTTTCCTCCAAACGTAACGATGGTCGTTATGTCCAAAATGTTCAATATTAGTTTCATCAGACCACAGGACATGTGTCCAAAAGTGAAGGTCTTTGTTCCTGTGTACATTTGTAAACAATAATCTGGCTTTTTTATGTTTCTTTTGGCGTGATAGCTTCTTCCTGGCAGAGTGGCCTTTCAGCCCATGTTGATACAGTATTCGTTTCACTGTGGATATTGACACAATCTTACCAGGTTCCGCCATCATCTTCACAAGGTCTTTTGCTTTTGTCCTTGGGTTGATATTCACATGTTGGATCAAAGCTCGTTTGTCTCTGGAACACAGAACCCATCTCTTTCCGGAAAGGTATGAAGGCTGGATATTCCCATCTTGTTTGTACTTGCATATAATTGTACAGATGAACGAGTCACTTTCAGGTATCTTGAAATTGTACCCAAAGATGAGCCAGACTTGTACAAGATCACAATTTTTTTCCTGATATGTTGGCTGATTTCTTAAGACTTTCCCAAGATGCTACACAAAGATGCAGCGTGTTTGTGGTGTGCATTAAAATAAAGACACACCTGTGGATGTACCGTATTTTCCGCTTTGTAAGACGCACTTTATTTCCCCCAAATTTGGGGGGGAAATGGGGGTGCGTCTTACAAAGCGGATATACCGCTTACCGTTACAGGCTGGGATGAGGGGGTGTCCGCTGCTGCTGCCCGCCGCCGCCCGCTATCGCCCGCCACTGCTGCCGCGGTTGTCCGCTGCTGCCCGCTGCTGTCCTGGGAGATCCTGGAAACTCCGGTGCTGTGGGGGGCTCTGGCGACATTTTGTGAAAGACCAGAGCCCCCGGCAGTTCGTCCATGCGTTCCTGTATGACTGACTTTGGGAAAATGGCCGCCGGAATCTCGAGAGATGAGATCTCAGCGCTGAGATCTCATCTCTCGAGATTCCGGCGGCCATTTTCCCGGAGTCAGTCATACAGGAACGCATGGACGAACTGCCGGGGGCTCTGGTCTTTCACAAAATGTCGCCAGAGCCCCCCGCAGCCCCGGAGACAGCCCCGCAGCCCCGGAGACAGCCCTGCAGCACAGGAGCCCCCCTGCAGACCCCCTCATCCCAGCCTGCAGCACAGGAGCACCCCTGCAGACCCCCTCATCCCAGCCTGCAGCAATGCTCCACTCCTGCCTCCAGCACCGACCCTGGGACCCTGATCCGCTGCAGCCACAACCCCTGGTGAGTAATAAGACGCATGGATTATAAGACGCCCCACCAATTTATTAAAAAAAGTTTTTTTCCTATTTTTCTCTCAAAATTTGGGGTGCGTCTCATAATCCGAAGCGTCTTACAAAGCGAAAAATACGGTAAGTAACTCAGATGTTGCCAAAAAATAGAATCCGAAGCTTCCAAACACATTACATCATCATATGGGCAGTCCAGTGTTGTTTAAATGCATAGTAATCTTAGTGTATGTAAACTTTTGACTTTGCAGTAAGCGATAAAAATGCCTTAAAAATTCTCTCTCTCTCATTACTCAGGCATTTGGCAAATATTAATAATTATAGTAATCCTAATTGACCTAAAACGGGAACGGTTTATTCTGATTTCATGTCAGATATTGAGAAAACATGCATATATGTCTTTTTCTATATTGTGTGTAAACTTCTAATTTCCACTGTGTATCCATAGTGATCTAATCACAAACTGAATCCAAAATCGCCTCTAATAGCTCAGCATACATCAATACACCATTTCTTGGTGGTACTGGATAGTGTAGTAGACTGTACACAGAAAAAAAGTGCATTATGTATTTTGTTTTCACAATAGGAGCTTATTAATGATGTATCACACTGTAAGCCTATACATTGGGATACATCACGGCTTGCCACAGGTATACATATGGCTGCAATGTAGGGTCTGTAACTGGATGTGCACAGAACCATTTTGCCCTATAGTAAATATTTTAGATATATAAAACGTCTACCCAAAGAAGGAACATTATCTCACCAGCTGCTTAGGATATTTTTGGAACAGTACAGGAGCTCTTAATAGCTGCATGTTCCCTGTGCAGTTTCCCAAGTTCAATACGTGATTTCTCATTCATGGAGATTTTGTTTTGATCACATTGTAATTATGCTGTGTATTTACTTGTCATAGTAAGCTTTAATAATAGAATTTAAGTATTACATTGTAATATTTTAACAGCGTACAAACTTGAAACCCGCATATCTAATAAAACTAATTGAAGTCAGTGACGACCTAAATTATAATTATTATTAATTTTTAGAGAACTATTAGCTCAATAGTGCCGTGTGCATGAGAAGGGGTTACATACAAATGTACCGTATTTTTAGGACTGCAAGACGCACTTAGGTTTTAGAGGACGAAATTAGAAAAAAAATTTAAGCAAATCCTGGTGTGCATGGCCCCTTCATCCCTATCCCCGTTCTGGTATGCATGGCCCTCTCCTTATCCTGGTATGATTTTTCACCCATCCTCGTCCTCATGGCCCCCTCCTTATCCTGGTATGATTGCCCCCCATCCCTGTCCTGGTATGCATGGCCCCATTCTTATCCTGGTATGATTTGCCCCCATCCCCCTTCTGGTATGCATGGCCCCATCAGAAAAACATATTAAAAACCCCAAAACATTACACCTACCTTTCTGCGCTCCCTAGCAGCGTCTAGTTCCAGTGCCAGCAGCTGCTTTATGCTTGTAAGCAGCACATGGCAGGGATGTTATGCGCTGCTTACAAGCAGAGCACAGCTGCTGGAATATGCACCGCTCTCCACGCCAGGACTATGTGCGTGGAGGGCAGTGAGTATTCATTGCTCGATCTTTTGTAGCACTCAGTGTCAGCCGCCAGCAGTCACTTGTGCCCACTACTTAAGAGAGAGGAATATTCACCGCATTCCACGCCCATGGGAGTGGAGTGTGGTGAATATTCATTTCTCTCAAGCAGCGGACACACGTGACCGCTGGCAGCTGCAGGAAGCCCGGCGGCTGACACCGTGTGCTACTAAAGATCGAGCAATGAATACTCATTGCCCTCCCTAAGGCTGCCATCACACTAGCAGTATTTGGTCAGTATTTTACATCAGTATTTGTAAGCCAAAACCAGGAGTGGGTGAGAAATGCAGAAGTGGTGCAAATGTTTCTATTATACTTTTCCTCTGATTGTTCCACTCCTGGTTTTGGCTTACAAATACTGATGTAAAATACTGACCAAATACTGCTAGTGTGACGGCAGCCTAAGTGTAATGTTGTTTTATTTTTAATGTTTTTTAACAGTTTTAGCCACAGCAGCAGTCTTCTGCCTCCTGTAACCCACTGCATTTTTTGGAGGAAAAAAGTGCGTCTTATAGTCCAAAAATACGATAAATTACAGTGAACAAACTAACAATGACAGACTGGCATAGAAAGGAGAAGGCCCTGCCCTTGCGGGCTTATATTCTACAGGATAATGAGGAAAGAGACGTTAAGTTAAGGGATTGTGACAGGTTCAGTTGTGGTAAAGTGTCAGGGGGTCATTACAGGCTGCAAGCTTTCTTGACGAGCTGGGTTTCCAATTTTCTTCTGAAGGTTCTGAGTTTGGCGGAATCAGATGTGTTGCTGCACAGAATTCTAGATGATGGGGGATACTTGGGAGAAGTCTTTGTGTCAATTGGGTGAGGAGATTTTCAGAGGAGTAGCCAGGAGCGAGGTGGATTAATCAGGCAGCAGAGAGAAGGAGGGAGGCCACAGCGAAGGATATTGCAGTAGTCGAGGCGGGAGATGATGAGGGTATGCACTAACATTTTAGTTGACTGTGAGTTGAAGTATCAGCAATAAAGTATAAAACATAATCTTTAATAAATCAAAAACCTAAAAACAAGCTACCCTATTAGGGAAGGTGAGGAACCAAGTACAGTATAAACAAGGCCTCACTCCTAATTGATAACATTGTAAACCACACACGATGGTGTATATCTATCTCTTGTATAAAGCTGAGTGTGTGTGTGTATATCCGGGATTGGCATCTGCACCGTCGCAGCTACAGCCACAAAAATTTGCACAGTCGCACTTCGGGACCCTGAGAGCGTCATAGGCTATGTTGTGAGGTGAAATTTTAACCCCGCGCATTCCAATTCACCAAACAATTTTGCCCCTATCTACATAATGGGAAAAAATGAAAGGAAAAGTGTTGGAGGCAAATTGACAGCTGCCAGATGTGAACAAGGGGGACGTGAAGAGTGAGAGCGATGGCGCCAAAGCGTATATACCGTACAGTTGCTAAGGTGGGGCCCCGACATGGGATACTCGCCACACACGGGGATATGAACACACACACAAAATGCGCCACACACTTCCACGTGCTTGAACACATATCACCCTCAGCACACATTTCACCACACATTCTCCAACCTCGCCACATAAAAGTCGAAACACAAAAGTCGCCGCTCAAAACTCGCCACGCGCAAACACGCCACATGCAAAACTAGGCTCACGCAAAACTCGCCACACGTGCAAAACTCACCTCATGGAAAAGTCGCCACACGCGGAAAAATTGCACACGCGGAAAAATTGCCACATGCGCTAAAGTTGCAACACATGCAAAAGTTGCCTCACACAAAACTTGCACCACACATAAAACTCGCCACGCGCAAAACTCGCCATGCGCAAAGCTTGCTGCACAGAACTTGCTACACTAACCTGTCAAATGCAACTCAACACAAAAAGTTGCTACACGCATGTCGCCACACGCAACTCAACACACACAACTTGAGACATGAAACTCGCCCTAAAACACACACAAGTCTGGTATTATCCTTCAAAAATAAAAATCTGATTAATAAGCAGACAAATTACAAGAGCAACAACTGTACCATATAGGAAATACGGCAACTGTCAGTCACATGACCTGTCTATTATGTGTATGTGTGAGCTAATATATACTGCCAGGGGGGAGGGCTTCCTGTTGGCTGGGGATTTATCAGGCTGCCAATTCAGCTTACAAATACTGAGGTAAAAATACTGAGCAAATAACGTGTGAACGAGGTCTAATACAGGAGGAGATGACACACAGGTATATACTATATACAGGGGAGAGGACACACACATATATACTATATACAGGGGAGATGACACAGGTATATATTATATACAGGAGGAGATGACACACATATATACTGTATACAGGGGAGATGACACAGGTATATATTATATACAGGGTGGATGACACACAGGTATATACTATATACAGGGGGAGATAAGACACAGGTATATACTATATACAGGAGCAGATGACACACAGGTATATACTATATACAGGAGGAGATGACACGTATATACTATATACAGGAGAGATGACATACAGGTATATACTATATAAAAGAGGAGATGACACATGGGTATATAGAGGAGATGACATACAGCAGGTATATATTATATACAGGGGAGATGACATACAGGTATATACTATATACAGAAGGAGATGACACATAGGTATATACAATATACAGGAGGAGATGATATACAGCAGGCATATACTATTTACAGGGGAGATGACATACCGGTATATACTATATACAGGAGATGAGATACAGGTGTATACTATATGTAAGGGAGATGACAAACATGTATATACTGAGGGGAAAATGAGGGGTGAGGGAAAATAGTGGAGTGATCGGAAAATGACAGATGTGAGGTCGAAATGACAAGTGTTAGGGGGGAATGAGAGGAGTGAGGGCGGAAATGAGAGGTGTAAGGGAGAAAATGAGATGTGAGGGGGAAAATGAGAGTCGTGATGGGAAAATAAGAAGTGAGGTGCTATAACTAACCACAGACATTTACTATGCCCAGAGCCACGTAGTATATTGCCCAGCCACGTAGTATATTGCCCAGCCACGCAGTATACTGCCCAGCCACGTAGTATACTGCCCAGCCACGTAGTATACTGCCCAGCCACGTAGTATACTGCCCAGCCACGTAGTATACTGCCCAGCCACGTAGTATACTGCCCAGCCACGTAGTATACTGCCCAGCCACGTAGTATACTGCCCAGCCACGTAGTATACTGCCCAGCCACGTAGTATACTGCCCAGCCACGTAGTATACTGCCCAGCCACGTAGTATACTGCCCAGCCACGTAGTATACTGCCCAGCCACGTAGTATACTGCCCAGCCACGTAGTATACTGCCCAGCCACGTAGTATACTGCCCAGCCACGTAGTATACTGCCCAGCCACGTAGTATCCTGCCCAGCCACGTAGTATACTGCCCAGCCACGTAGTATCCTGCCCAGCCACGTAGTATCCTGCCCAGCCACGTAGTATCTAGTACTGCCCAGCCACGTAGTATCTAGTACTGCCCAGCCACGTAGTATCTAGTACTGCCCAGCCACGTAGTATCTAGTACTGCCCAGCCACGTAGTATCTAGTACTGCCCAGCCACGTAGTATCTAGTACTGCCCAGCCACGTAGTATCTAGTACTGCCCAGCCACGTAGTATCTAGTACTGCCCAGCCACGTAGTATCTAGTACTGCCCAGCCACGTAGTATATAGCACTGCCCACGTAGTATATAGCAGCCATGTAGTATATAGTACTGCCCACGTAGTATATAGCAGCCATGTAGTATCTAGTACTGCCCACGTAGTATATAGCAGCCATGTAGTATATAGTACTGTCCACGTAGTATATAGCAGCCATGTAGTATATAGTACTGTCCACGTAGTATATAGCAGCCATGTAGTATATAGTACTGCCCACGTAGTATATAGCAGCCATGTAGCCCAGTATTTAGCAGTGTGGGCACCATATCCCTGTTAAAAAAAAAAAAAAAAAAAGTTACATACTCACCCCTGGGATCCAACGGCGCTGTGCCGATGAGCGCGCGGCTGCCGCCATCTTCCGTTCCCAGGATGCATTGCGAAATTACTCAGAAGACTTAGCGGTCTCGCGAGACCGCTAAGTCTTCTGGGTAATTTCGCAATGCATCGCTGGGAACGGAAGATGGCGTCAGGCGCGAGCGGCTCAGCGGACAACGGAGGGTGGGTATAGGAGGTTTCTTGTTTTTTTTATTATTAACATTACATTTTTTTACTATTGATGCCGCATAGGCAGCATCAAGAGTAAAAAGTTGGGGACACACCGGGTTAATAGCGGCGGTAACGGAGTGCGTTACCCGCGGCATAACGCGGTCCGTTACCGCCGGCATTAACCCTGTGTTAGCGGTGGCTGGACGAGAGTATGCGGGCGCAGGGCAGTGACTGCGGGGGGGTAAGGAGCTGCCATTTTCTTCCGCACTGTGCCCGTCGCTGATTGGTCGTGGCTGTTTTGACCAGGGTGGATTTGATTTAAATCTAACTGATTTAAATCACGATTTAAATCACTAGTCAGTAAGGCTTGATTTAAATCAGTGATTTAAATCAAAGTTTCTACCTAACTGAATTTGACTCCGCAGAGGTCCCAGCCTCTTCTTCACGGCAAAAATGTTACACATGAACAGAGTTGAGAAAAAGACCTTAATCCTATTGTTCTACAAACCTATGAATACAGAATCAACCCCTTCAGTGCCAAGTCCAAGAAGTTAGACAATATGTTTCTGATTGTTTGGAGTGGAATAGATCTGCACAACACAAGAAGAATGTGAATCTAAGTGTGAGGAGGAGGAAGGGCAAGCAGACAAGAAAATGAAAAAGAAACTTTGAGCACAATACTGCAGCATAGCCACAGACAGACAAGTCTGGATCTGTTTGTGTGTACGATCTGAGGTTTATTACATTCTTTCCTTATAATGGCAGCAGGCCGTAAAAGAGACCCAGTTTGGGAATATTTTAATGAAGCTCCTTCGCCTATCGGTAAGGCAGGCATGCGTGCAAAATGCAAACGATGCAACAAAGAGAATCAAGGCCTGGTGGCGCGAATGAGGCAACATCATGAGAAGTGCGGTGATGAAGATGACTCCTCTTCATCACCGCACTTCTCATGATGTTGCCTCATTCGCGCCACCAGTCCTTGCATCTCTTTGTTGCATCGTTGCATGAGGCAACATCATGCACAAAAAATGCGTATTGCATTCTATTAAATAGGATGCTTAATGTGGGCTTTTTTTTTTGCGGTTTTATAGTGTTCTTATAGCGAAAAACCGCGAAAAAAAACCTGAAAACTCTGCTACGTGTGCACACAGCCTTATAGCGTTTGTATCGCGAAAAAACGCAAAAAATCAGCAACGTGTGCACACAGCCTAATATCATTTTTCAAGCTGGTGTGATAAAGTATTCTAATTTACTGAGATGATGACTTTTGGGTTTTCATTGGCTGTAAGCCATAATCATCAACAGAAATAAACTCTTGAAATAGATCACTCTGATTGTAATCTAATATATAATTGCCTAGAATACTACTTCCTGCAATTTGTGCCAACTTCCGTGGCTTTGTCCGGAGCTAATGTCCGGAGCTAATGTCCGGAGCTAATGTCCGGAGCTAATGTCCGGAGATTAATTGCCTAGAATACTACTTCCTGCAATTTGTGCCAACTTCCGTGGCTTTGTCCGGAGCTAATGTCCGGAGCTAATGTCCGGAGATAAGTGACGTCAACAGTGTCCAGTGTCTGATTGGTTGCCGCCTGCTGCGAGCGACCAATCAGAAACGTGCCGTACTGTGACACACTCCGCCCGCCATTTTGGTGTGATTTTTGAATTTTTACCTCACAGCAAGTTTCTACTGCGTGGAGGCGGGCCCAGTGACGTTGCTCTTAAAGCTCCTGACGAATTTCGTCAAAAAAATGATAATACCATTTACCAAAACTATATATATTTAGTTGTGAAGTGGTTCAGTGACATTTTCACACCAATTTTGAACTTTTGTTTGGTGTTTTCTCCATATACTGCCTATTATTCACTGACTGTTATACTGAGAGACTGCCGTTTATTAACCTCTTCTTTGCCACATTGGGTATATTGCTCTATTATTTGCCACATAAGGACATTGTCCATTATTGCCCAGCAATTTCTCTGCAATATAAACTGCCTATTTATTAATATCTGCATTCCTGCAAAGAACTATTGCCTATTATTAACTGGCTATTTTCCTACTACCTGACACTGCCTCTTATTAACCTGTTGTTTGCCACCACCACGCTTAAAGCTGTTTAGCTTAGCCAACATGAGCTCTAATAGTAAGGATACTAATGACACAGAGCCCAAAGCTGCTGATGGCGCACGTAAGATTAGGTCTGATAGAAAGTATACTAATAATGCAGAGCAAAAAGACGCCGATGCCGCACGTAAGCGCAAACAGCGTGCTAACAAGAGTACAGAGGATAGATGCAAGCGCATGGACACTGTTAAGTATACTAATGACACAGAGTCCAAAGCTTATGATGGCGCACGTAAGATCAGGTCTGATATAAAGTATGGTAATGATGCAGAGCGAAAAGCCGCCGATGCCGGACGTAAGCGCAAACAGCGTGTTAACAAGAGTACAGAGGAGAGATGCAAGCGCCTGGACACTAAGTATACTAATGACACAGAGCCCAAAGCTGCTGATGGCGCACGTAACATCAGGTCTGATAATAAGTATACCAATGACGCTGAGCGAAAAGCCGCCGATGCCGCACGTAAGCACAAACAGCGTGCTAACGAGACTACAGAGGACAGACATAAGCGCCTGGACACTGTTAATGCTGCTTGCAATAAACGCATTACTAATGAGTCTTTTGAGGACAAAACTAATCGATTAAGTAATAAAGCTGCTTCTGCACGCTCTCAACGTTGCAAACATAATATTTCCACGTCCTCAGTCATAGATTCTGCCCACAATACAGCTTCTTTGTCTCCATTCATAGAATGTGTGCAGCTTGAAGCTCCTTTAACCGTTGGTAAATCTGCACGTAAGCGCAAACACTGTCCTACTTACACTCCAAATGATAAACGCCGTCGCCTGCACACTGTTAAGTCTGCTTATAAGACATGCTTCACACCTGACTCTTCTAAGGCAACAAACAAACCATTACCAAATGCAGCTGGTGCACGCCGTGAATGGCGCAAAAAAAACGCTTGCACCTCCATATTAATAAACTCTGACCACGATACACCTTCCAACTCCTCAGTGATTGAATCTGTGGAAAGTGAAGATCCTCTACCAGGTCCACGCTTTATATATGTTGGCTTACAGAAACATTCCAATGCTCCGTTATCACAACCTGTACCTCAACATCCTACAGGTTTTACTAATGATGACAGTACCATAGTAGAACACTCCTGTGGTCCTATGAACTATTTATGTGAACATTGTCAAGCATTACATTTTAATGCTGAGATACCAGCAGATAAAAATTTTACTCTGTGTTGTCACAAGAGTAAAGTGCATATACCTATACCCCAATATCCCGAGGTCTTTAAACGATTGCTGACAGGGGAGAGTGAGTTCAGTAAGAATCTCATGGAAAATATTCGTAGTATTAACAGCTCATTTGCTTTCGCCTCCATGGGTGCCAATATATCCCCTCCACCTGGACATGGCCCTTACTGTTTCCGTATACATGGACAAATATATCATCGTACTGGAACTCTACATCCCAGTGATGATCAAGTTCCAGCTTATGCCCAACTGTATATTTTGGATACCGCTACCGCGAATGAACAACGTTTAAACTGTGAACAAAATCAAAAATGTCATCCCACTTTGATGAGTATAATTGCTCTTCAGTTAGACAATGTGAATCCCTTTGTTGCTGCCTACAAAATGTTACGAGATGTGGAACATGAAGAACATCTTAAAGCTGAAGCTAATGGCACTCTCATGCCAAATATCATCATGGCCCTTAAACAAGATCGGAATCAAGACCCTCGCCGATATAATAATCCAACTGTCAATGAAGTTGCTGTCGTATTTGAAAATGACAATGGAGAGCCACCATTTAATCGTGATATTTTAATACATTTACAACCGGACCCCAAAAATCCTTTGGCGCCAAGAACACAACAGGTCAGCATTCTACACAGTAATTTAGATGCTTTACTCTATCCTTTATTTTTCCCTTACGGAGACCAGGGCTGGCATGATGGCCTCAAGCAACAAGGGCAAAGTCCACGCAGAGTTACACAACTGCAATATTACTGCTATGTGCTGTCTGTCCGTAATCAGTTTAATCCACTCCTGAATGGTGGCAAACTCACTCAGCAGTACTTAGTGGATGCTTATGTGAAAATCGAGGCAAATCGCCTAAATTATATCCGTCAACACCAAAAGGATTTGAAAGTAGAGGATTATTGTGTACTCCAGGAACATCTCCAGAAAAAATCCATTGAGAAGGGCATCCCCATTGGAAAAACGGTCATTTTACCATCTTCGTTTGAAGGCAGTCCCAGGAATATGCAGCAGCGGTACCAGGATGCCATGGCTATTGTGACTAAATATGGTCGTCCTGATCTATTCATCACCATGACCTGTAATCCGAAATGGAATGAGATTACTGAGAATTTGGAACCTTGGCAGCTTGTGGAACATAGACCTGATTTGGTGGCACGTGTTTTCAAAATAAAACTGGAAGCACTCTTAAAAGACATTAACAATGGATTATTTGGGAAAGTTTGCGCTATGGTTCATGTAATTGAATTTCAAAAACGTGGCCTTCCACACGCTCACATTTTGATTATTCTGGACAGCAACTCCAAATTAAGGACTGAGGAGGACATAGACAATACAGTGTGGGCTGAAATTCCCAATCCTACCCACTACCCTCAGCTACATAAAATTGTTCTCCAACATATGATTCATGGTCCGTGTGGAGAACACAACCCAAATTCTCCCTGTATGGATCTGAGGAAGTGTACAAAAGGTTTCCCTAAAGATTTGCAACCAAGAACCATCATAGCTAAGGACGCCTATCCTACTTACCGCAGACACTTTGGCCCATCTTTTCAACACCATTCTAACATGATTGATAATTCGTGGGTGGTTCCATATAATCCGTTCCTGCTATTAAAATACAAGTGCCATATAAATGTCGAAGTTTGTGGTTCCATTCAGGCTGTGAAATATTTATTTAAATACGTCTACAAAGGACATGATAAAGCCAATCTTGAAATCTGCCAGACTAACATCCAACATGATGAAACACACCAATTCATGGATTCAAGATATGTCAGTGCACCAGAGGCAGCTTGGCAAATATTCTCATATCCAATGCATAAACAATCTCATAGCATCATTCGCCTTGCTGTACATCTACCGCATTCTCAGCCACTCTATTTTCATGAGGATGACTCTATTGGAAACATCAAACAAAAGCTCCATCAAAATTATACACTTATGGCCTACTTCAAGCTTAATCAGAATGACCATCATGCTCATATTTATTTATACCGTGAAATTCCCGAAAACTATGTTTGGAAAGAAGGTTCTTGGGAAGTTAGAAAGCGAGCAGGTGGTTCTGTGATTGGACGAATGTATACTGTCAGTGTGAAAGACCAAGAACGCTACTATTTAAGATTGTTATTGTTACATGTCAAAGGTGCAACCAGTTTTGACAGCATAAAAACTGTACACGGAGTCACACATGAAACCTTCAAAGATGCGGCATTAGCTCTTGGCTTACTATTTGATGATAGTCTGTGGAGAAATACATTACTTGATGCCAGTATTCTCAACATGCCAGCAGAGCTACGTGACATGTTTGCCTACATTTGTATTTTTGGTCCTCCAGCTAAACCTCGGGACTTATGGGATGAATTTAAGGAACACTTTGTAGAAGACTACTGCCATGCATACCACTCCGACACTCTGGAGTGTGTCAATTGTGAAGGCTATGCTATGACAGATGTCCAACATGTTCTTAAAGCTCATGGCAAAACTTATATTGATTTTAATTTGCCACGTCCAGTCAAGAAACAACACCTCCTCCCACAGTATGATAAAGATTAGAGTTATCAGCAGCTGCTGAAATGAAAGCTACTCTAAATGAGGACCAACTTTTTGCTTTTGATGCTATCACTCAAGCTTTAGAAGACACTAATTCTACAGCAAAGTGTTTTTTCCTTGATGGTCCTGGTGGCAGCGGAAAAACGTACCTATATCATCTACTCCTACATCAGCTAAGGCCTCTTTCACACTTCAGTCTTTTGGCGTCAGTCACTACCGACATAGTGACGGATTGACGGATCCGTCACAATTGTTGCGAAAACGGTTCTAACGGATCCGTTTTTTTGACGGATCCGTTACTTGGGGGTTGTCTGAAAGAAGTATCTACTTTTTGGAGCATGCGCAATTGAAAAAACGGATTGGGGCGACGGATCCGCCGAAAAAACGGTTGCGGCGGATCCGTCGCCCATAGGCGCCCATTCTATGGAATGGCGGATGCAACGGATCCGTCGCGATCCGCCATTTCGGCGTTGACAAAAAACGTTCCAATGTCCGTCTATTTTCAGTAAACGTCCGCCAAATGTCGACGGATCCGTCGCATGGCGGATGGAACGGACGACCATCCGTCACAATCCGTCACTAATGCAAGTCTATGGGAAAATAACGGATCCGTCAAAAAAAATGACGGATCCGTTATTTGAGGAAAATGGCGGTTTTAGACTGACGCCAAATAACTGAAGTGTGAAAGAGGCCTAAGAGGACAAGGAGACATTGTGTCACCTGCTGCCACTACTGGAATTGCCGCCAACTTGCTACAAGGTGGACGAACCATTCATTCTCTTTATGGGATTCCAATTCCTGTGAATGAAACATCTGTTTCCAGGATTAAGAATGATACCGATGCAGCAAAAGATTTGCACAGCACTAAACTTTTTATTATTGATGAGTGCACAATGCTATCCAAATATGCATTGCATGTCATTGATAGAGTTTTACGTGATGTCATGACAACAAATGTAGCTCACAAAGAAAAAACACCGTTTGGAGGTAAAGTGATTGTTTTTGGAGGCGACTTTAGACAATGTCTTCCTGTCATCCCTCATGTGACAAGAACTGATGTTGTAGAGAGCTGTATAAAATATTCACAACACTGGCAACATTTTACTCGCCTGCCACTTATTAACAACATGCGCTCCATTGATCCTCACTACAGCAGTTTGTTGCTTCAACTGGGAAATGGTGAACTATCTAATGAACATAACCTTGGAGATGATGTAATTGAAATTCCTCCAGACATGGTATGTACTGGCTCTTTAATAATTGAAATTTTTGGAGATAATCTTTGTATTGATGTGAATGACACCGAAAGTATAAATACAGCTGCATCTCAAGCAATTTTATGTCCAAAAAATGAGGACGTTGAGAAAGTCAATTCCCAAGTCATGGATTTATTGATAGGTGACTATACTGAATATATCAGTGATGATTCCATCGATCCTGATGAAGCTGATGACCTCGATCAATACCCACTTGAGTTTTTGAATTCACTAACACCAACTGGTATGCCTTCACATCGGCTGAAACTTAAAATTGGCACCATTGTCATGTTATTACGTAATGTGAACACGAACAAAGGTCTCTGCAATGGTACGCGGCTCATTGTCACTGCCTTACATGCCAATATCATACTGGCTAAATAATTAGTGGGTCAGCAGCAGGAAATGTGGTATTCATTCCACTAATTGATTTGTGTCCATCAGAGACTGGATTACCTTTTAAATTAAGACGGAGACAATTTCCCATCAAGCCCACATTTGCAATGACCATAAATAAATCTCAAGGCCAGACCCTCCATCGAGTTGGCATTTATCTACCAGAACCTGCTTTTGCTTTTGTATGTTGCTTTTTCCAGGGTGAAGCAATGTTGCAATGTGAGGGTTAAAGTGGTTAATACACCACTTCAAGGACAATTATTGGCTGATAGTACTAAAGTCTTCACACGTAATATTGTGTACAAAAATATTTTAGTTTAAACTTAATTTTCTTTTTTTTCATTATTCAGTTTTTCTAATAACATAGACAGCAATAGGCAAATTCTATGTGTAGAGATAAGGAAAAAAAAATAAATAAAAAAAAATTAGTGTAGCCATAGACATATAGATTTTAAGTACTTATGTAGGAAATACGTATATAACATACGTACTCATTAGCATATAGGGTTAATAACTCTATCATATCTACATAAATTTAGAAATATGATATATCAATACATATTTTTATAGGTAAGTAGAACACACATTAAGTACAAGATGTAAGATGTGTATCATTCAAATGCCTGTATTTGGTGATAGGAACCTGTATTTGAAGCTCCAGCAGTATAGCTGCTGAGAGATTTCATTTTGTTTTTAAAAAGGGTGAGGTTTTTGTGAACAGGTAAGAGACGGGTGGGATGGCTGTTCACACACATCTCTATCTTCAGGTGTGTTCTGTACATAGAAATAGATATATAGATAGGTACATTTTTAGATAGATAGGGAAAGAATAGAGATTTTGCTTTCACATCAACATTTTTCTGCTATTTGGAGAATTTATGGTGGAAAAAAGGCTATTTCTGCACTTCCTGCCTAAGGGCTGACCCACGCCACTCTTGCTGTAAGTTGCATGCAATGTATACGGAATTTGTACTTCACTTGCGGGAGGTGCGGCACATGTGGTTTCTGCTGTTTTCGCCACAAAATCTCCACTTACCAGTGTTTTAGTTGTGGCTGCATTTAATGCTATTGCCGAAGCCGCGTTTGCTGCATTTACTGCAAGTTAACTCCAAGCTTCATCTACATTGCATGGCACTTGCTGAAAGTGTGTTGTAGGTCAGTTCTTTGGTGCCAAGTGTGGAAGTTGTATTGTTTTTAACATTACTTCTGCAAATATCAGAAACATGCAGATGTGAAAGAGGTCTGAGTATTAAGAAATAGGAATCAGTTAGTTAGGACCCATCAGTTCAAAGGCTACCGTGATGTGGTTGATGGGCATGCTTATATTAGCCCATCGGTGTACTATGAACGTTGATTTCTTAACTTTTACACTTCTGTAAAAATAAACACAAAAAATTTGGGTACACAAAAAGGCTTTTATTTCTGTTGTACCTATTAGAATTATTTAAAATGAAGGCTTAGCTAAGCCCAAGAGATGATTAAAAACGTTTCATACCAACCCATCAGATGTAAAATTACTGTGAAAATACCTGATGGGCACACAAGTATGCGCCAGTATGGGTACTAAGAGCCTTTCCACATAATAATGAAATATTTTAAAATGTCATAGAACATACCAATATACATAGTTATTGATACATATTATTTATTATTTACATTATTGTTCTTAAGCAAAGAACCGTTGTTGTGGCATTTGCCACAACACGCAAAGTTGTCGTCTGATGTCTTTCATCCCTCCCCTCATAAGCATGTTCATGGATCCTGTGTAACTGTACCTTAAATAACAAGAATTGTCAAGAGCTGGTGAGTGCAGCCATTTTTTGTTCTTTCTTACTATTATTTATTAATTGTATTATTCTTACATTTGAATAAATAAAGTATATATGGATTCTAGACTCCCGATTCTTTAGAATCGGGCTGCCATCTAGTGACTCTATAATATGTTTCACTTTTTGTATTGAATAACTGAAATGAACTTTTTGATATTTAATTTATTGAGAAGCACTAGTATATACACAACACTATATTCTGTGTACATAGAGCATGTTTAGCCTTTGCATAAGGCGATCAGAACGACAGAGATGTTAAAAAACATCTCAGGGCAGCACGGTGGCGCAGTGGTTAGCACTGCAGCCTTGCAGCGCTGGAGTCCTGGGTTCAAATCCCACCAAGGACAACATCTGCAAAGAGTTTGTATGTTCTCTCCGTGTTTGCGTGGGTTTCCTCTGGGTACTCCGGTTTCCTCCCACATTCCAAAGACCTACTGATAGGGAACCTAGATTGTGAGCCCCAACGGGGACAGTGAATGATAATGTGTGCAAACTGTAAAGCGCTGTGGAATATGTTAGCGCTATATAAAAATAAAGATTATTATTATTATTATCTGAGTTCTGACAGTCAGCTCTCCACACTCATTATTTGTATAATAGGCGCTGAATGTGGACCAGCCTAATTTCTTAAATCATTGGAGATTTACAAATACCATATATATTCGTGTATAATAAGACTTTTTCTACACTTTTTTTTTGCTGAAAATGTCCCCCTCGGCTTAAACACAAGTGAATTGTCACAGAAAGACAGCAGGGGAGGGGGAGCAGTGGAGCAGAGGGTCACAGAGGCAGGAGCCGGCGGCTGTGGCTAAAGCCTCTGCTGCTGCTTAAGAGAAATATTCATTTCTATGTAATAGCGCACAGTGAAAGCCGCAGCCGCCGGCTTCCAGAACACATCCTACTTACCTTGCCTGCGCGTCCTCACTGCATCTTGTTCTTTCCGGCGCCAGCAGCTCTTATGGCCAAGCGATCATGTGGCCCCGCTCATTAAGGTAATGAATATTCACACAACTCCACTCCCATAGGTGTGGAGTGAATATTCATGACCTTAATGAGCAGGGCAACATGATCGCTTGCCAGGAAGAGCTGCTGGCTTCGGAACGAGATGCAGCAAGAGCTCGAAAGTAAGGAGGATGTATTTTTTTTATTTTTTATTATGGGAACAATGCATACAAGGACAGCGTCGGGGGAGCTATGCATACCAGGATAGGCTTAGACTCGAGTTAATAAGTTTACCCAGTTTTTCGTGGCAAATTTAGGTGCCTCTGCTTATAATCAGGTCGGCTTATACGACCCGAGTACGAGTATATACAGTAGTTAAATTAGCTCAACAAATGTTTCCCCAGCTCCAAAAACACATGGTGTTAGGAAGAGATCAAGTGTGGAATTAAAAAAAATAAAACTTGCAGAGACCTTCAAATTGCAAGAATGAGGGCTCTTGGACGAATTGCTTAGCTTAATGCATTATGTCATTAGCTTTAGCTATATAAAAAAAGTCTATCAGATTCAGACTAAAATTTAACCAATAGATTTCACTTTTAATATAATAAATACTGCTTTGAATGTCATGTTTTATTGGATGCACTGAGACATGCTTAGAAAATTCTGTTAAGTTCATTCGCTGAGTTTTTTGGTGAGTTTTTGATGCACCTACTTTTGCGACACAAAAAAAGAGCAAGGTTTCTATAGAAATCGTGTACCCACTGTGCTTTTTTAAAACCATGTTAACTGAACTGCAGTCTGTATTTGAAATCCACAACCTGTCAATTTCTCTTGCGGATACGCTGAGTTGAATTTTATTTGCAGAGTTTTTCCCCATAGAATTGCATTAGATGCGGAAAATGCGCAAGTAATAAAATGCAAATATTTCTCTCTCCCTCCATGACGGCACCACGGAGAGCGGGGATCCGCCCCCTCGGGACAGGAAACCTACAGATAAAAAGGCGGTGCCCCTCTTCCGCATCAGTTGGTTTCTTGTCTCGAGGGAACCATACAGACAGCGTACCTCTTTCTCCGCATGGATCCGGGGCAGGTCAGTCCGGTTCAGGTGGGGGGGTTCCTTGCCCCGGCTAGCACGGTTCCCGAAGCGCCACCGCCGGGGTCAGCGGGCCCTTGAAGGTGTGCGGGGAGAGGTGGCAGAAGAAGGGGCAGAAGACCACCTCTCCCAGTGTGCACGTGGCGTCCCTCATGGAGCTCCGGAACCAGAGGGCGCACGCATGACATCCTGGCCGCAGTGCATCTCTGGGAGGCCAGTACTGTGCATGCGCTGGATCTTGATGACGTCGGGCGCACAGTGCATTACTGGGTGTGCTGTAATGGAGGCCTACAGCGTTCCCTTAGTGAGATGGAGGCTGGGGGAGGTCCGGGAGGGGCTTTATTAGCCAATTTGGGCTTCAGGAAGTTGCTTCTCAGTAAGTCGCCATCCCCAAACCAGGTATAAGCGACCAGGAGCTCCCGAATGAGCAGGCCCCTTTGGGTAAGCAGCAGCCACGACAGCAGAAGAGACTGACTGTGAAGGATCCTTCCCACAGACACAGCAGCAGTAACAGTTCAGGCTCTCAACATAGTAAGAGTCCTAGCACGGTCGTCAGCGGGAAAGAAAATCCGTATAAAGAGTCTTCACATCCGGTACCCTTCCGTTCTCTGCTGGGTGGTAAGTGTACTTCGTGAAAGTCACTTTTATAATTAGGGCCTATTCCTCTTCTTTTATAGGGGAAGAAATGTCAGCAAGACCAAACATAGTGTATGCGCAGAGGATCTACCCACAACTTGGGTGAAGAGACGGTAAATCTTGCATCCAGCAAACCGTTTCAGAGGAAGCACCAAATTTTGCTGAAAGTCTTAGGTCCCTTAGTAAAACCAGGTGGAGGATTCACTTAAGTCTTTACAAAAGACGGCGGAAAAATGTCACAAAACTAATTAAATTTCCTCTGAGTCCAGCAGTTCAGAGAGCAGGAACGAGTCAGAGTCTGATAATTCTCAGTCTTCTGCTTCCTCTTCTGAGGATGGTCCGGGTTGTTTTCCAATAGCGGAAACAGATAATTTAATCCAAATAGTTAGATCCACTATGGGCCTAGTAGATTCCCGTCCAAATAAAACTATTCAGGACATAATGTTTAGCGGGCTCGAACAAAAATCCAGGAGATCTTTCCCACTGAACAATAAGGTTCAAGAATTAATCAGAAAAGAATGGAAAAAGCCAGAGAAAAAAGGTCTCCTCACCCCCCCCCCCCCAAAAAAAAAAAACCTCTTTGAGGATCCCATGTGCTCCTTCTGGGGGAAAGCCCCAAAATTAGATGTGGCTATCGCTAAAGCCTACAAAAATTTGCTCTCCCATTCGAAGACATGGGAACATTAAAAGACCTCATGGACAAAAATGCAGACTTTTTCTTAAAAGGTGCCTGGGAAGCTGCGGGGGGTGGTCTGAAGCCCCCTGTCATGGCCACTTGTACAGCTAGGGCCTTAATGATATGGCTGGACCAGCTGGAAACGCAATTAAAGAAGTCCCCTAGAGAGACAATTCTAAATATGGTCCCTATGATGAGGGGGGCAGCAGCCTTTTTACCAGACGCCTTCGTAGATTCCGTTAGATTGGCCACCAGGGCAGGTTCTTATTCAAATGCAGCCAGACAGGCATTATGGCTCAAAACTTGGTCGGGAGACCTTCAAAGTAAGTCAAAGTTGTGTTCTATCCTCTGCGAAGGCGAATTCCTGTTCGGGCCCACCCTAGATGATATGTAAGGTAAAGCAGGGGATAAAAAGAAGTCCTTTCCTAATTTAATTGGATAAAGTTAGTTTTCTTTCTCCCAGCCTGGTAAAAGATATCCAATAGCGCTTGGATCATAAACATAAGTAGTTATGGACTAAAGCTGAAATTCCTTTACCATCCTGCCCCATCTCTCATATTGACCCCCTCAAAGACCTGTAAGAGAAGAACAGCTGGCCCTTCAACTGGAAATTCTAGGGCTAGTAGAAAAGAATGTTCTCCAGGAGATTCCTTGTCAAGAAGAAGGCGAGGGATTTTACTCTCCGATTTTTCTAAGGAAAAAGCCAGATGGGACTCCAAGGACAATTATAAACCTCAAAAAATTAAACACAGAGTCCTTCAAGATGGAGACAATAAAATCTGCAGTAAAAATGCTGTTTCCCTCCAGTTTTGACAGTATGAGACCTAAAAGACGCGTATTATCACGTCCCCATCCACAAGGATTATCGGATAGTGATGAGCGAATAAACTCGTTGCTCGGGTTTTCCCGAGCACGCTTGGGTGGTCTCCGAATATTTGTTAGTGTTCGGAGATTACATTTTCCTTGCCGCAGCTAGATGATTTGCGACTACTAGACGGCTTGATTACATGTGGGGATTCCCTAGCAACCAGGCAACCCCCACGTGTACTTAGGCTGGCTAATAGCTAAAAATAAAGCAGCTGAATCAACAAAAACTAAATCTTCAAACACTAACAAATACTCGGAGATCACCCGAGCGTGCTCGGGAAAATCCGAGCAATGAGTATATTCGCTCATCACTATTATCGGAAATTCCTCAGGATAGCAGTCATGATTCAGGGGGAGATGTCACTTTCAATTTGCAGCCCTTCCATTCGGGTTAGCTATCAACCCAAGAGTCTTCACCAAAATAATGGCAGAGGTGATGGCTCATTTAAGAAAACAAAATATTTTGATAGTACCGTACCTGGATGACCTTCTTATAATAGGCAATTCCCCACGCCAGTGTAAATACCAACTAAACAAAGTTATGTCGGGTCTGACAAACCTAGGTTGGATGCTAAACTTGTCAAAGTCCAAGATCGTGCCATGCCCGGTACAGGAGTATTTGGGCATATTACTGGACTCAAACAATGCCGTCTCCCGGATCGCAAGGTCCAGAATATGATGGAACTAGCATCCCGAGTGATAGCTTTTCCCTCCACTACCGTGCGAAAGGCTATGTCACTTCTAGGTACTATTTCTTGCATCCCGGCTGTCCAGTGGGCTCAGGCCCATTCCAGGAAATTACAGTGGGAAATATTGGCAGCAGAAGATTCCCTAAAAGGGAATTTAGAAGGGCGGTTAGACATTTCACCAGAAACAGCCCTTTCGCTACAATGGTGGACAAATACAGATAACCGATGCAAGTCCCAGAGGGTGGGGGGCTCACCTATCTGGACAGTTAGCCCAAGGGGTTTGGGAAGGAGGGTGAGTCTAGCATCCTCAAACATGAAGGAGCTCCTAGCCGTAAAATTTGCCCAGGTCCATTTCCTGAGTTCTCTACAATCCCACCATGTGAGAATATTCTCGGACAATCAAGCAGTGGTGGCATATTTAAACCACCAGGGGGGCACCAGATCCCACTCCCTGATGGAGGTAACAAGATCAATTTTTCAGATTGCCGAAAACAGCCTGAGTTCCCTGTCAGTACTACACATAAAGGGGTCAGAACATCAAACAGACTACCTGAGTCGAACCCAGGTAAAACAAGGCGAATGGAAACTGAAACAGTCGGTTTTCGACCAAATCTCGAGGGCATGGGGTTATCCAGACTTGTTTGCAAACTGCAAGAACTGGAAAGTCAATACCTTCATCTCCATAGATCCCCAGGGGAACCCAGTTGCTCTTAATGCCCTCATGATACCTTGGGATTACCACCTAGCCTACGCCTTTCCACCCATAGTCCTAATACCAGCAGCCCTGAGGAAAAGGCGAGAGTAATTCTAATAGCTCCATTCTGGCCAAGGAGGCCGTGGCTTTCATGGTTAAAGATGCTGTCCATCTTGGATTTTTGGGTTCTTCCCGACCTTCCGGACCTCCTTTCCCAAGGGCCTGTTATCCATATGCAAGCAAAAAACTTATACTTGACAGCATGGAACTTGAAAGGTCACTTTTAAGCGATAAAGGGTTTCCCCCAAATTTAATTGCCACACTCCAAAAAAGCAGGTAACTACCAAAACATATGGTAGAATCTGGAAAAAAATGAATCTGTGTCTGGTGCTTCCTGGGGTGGGGAGGTTCCAATAACATCTATATTAGAGTTTTTACAGAAGGGTCTAGAAAAAGGACTAGCCACAAATACTTTTAACCCCTTTACCCCCAAGGGTGGTTTGCACGTTAATGACCAGGCCAATTTTTACAATTCTGACCACTGTCCCTTTATGAGGTTATAACTCCGAAACGCTTCAACGGATCCTGGTGATTCTGACATTGTTTTCTCGTGACATATTGTACTTCATGATAGTGGTAAAATTTCTTTGATAGTACCTGCGTTTATTTGTGAAAAAAGCGGAAATTTGGCGAAAATTTTGAAAATTTCGCAATTTTCAAACTTTGAATTTTTATGCAATTAAATCACAGAGATATGTCACACAAAATACTTAATAAGTAACATTTCCCACATGTCTCCTTTACATCAGCATAATTTTGGAACCAATTTTTTTTTTTGTTAGGGAGTTATAAGGGTTAAAAGTTGACCAGCAATTTCTCATTTTTACAACACCATTTTATTTTAGGGACCACATCTCATTTGAAGTCATTTTGAGGGGTCTATATGATAGAAAATGCCCAAGTGTGACACCATTCTAAAAACTGCACCCCTCAAGGTGCTCAAAACCACATTCAAGAAGTTTATTAACCCTTCAGGTGTTTAATAGGAATTTTTGGAATGTTTAAATAAAAATGAACATTTAACTTTTTTACACAAAAAATTTACTTCAGCTCCAATTTGTTTTATTTTACCAAGGGTAACAGGAGAAATTGGACCCAAAAAGTTGTTGTCCAATTTGTCCTGAGTACGCTGATACCCCATATGTGGCAGTAAACCACTGTTTGGGCGCATGGGAGAGCTCGGAAGGGAAGGAGCGCTATTTGACTTTTCAATGCAAAATTGACAGGAATTGAGATGGGACGCCATGTTGCGTTTGGAGAGCCACTGATGTGCCTAAACATTGAAACCCCCCACAAGTGACACCATTTTGGAAAGTAGACCCCCTAAGGAACTTATCTGGATGTGTGGTGAGCACTTTGACCCACCAAGTGCTTCACAGAAGTTTATAATGCAGAACCGTAAAAATAAAAAATCATATTTTTTCACAAAAATTATATTTTTGCCCCCAATTTTTTATTTTTCCAAGGGTAAGAGAAGAAATTGGACCTCAAAAGTTGTTGTCCAATTTGTCCTGAGTACGCTGATACCCCATATGTGGGGGGGAACCACCGTTTGGGCGCATGGGAGGGTTCGGAAGGGAAGGAGCGCCATTTGGAATGCAGACTTAGATGGAATGGTCTGCAGGCGTCACATTGCGTTTGCAGAGCCCCTAATGTACCTAAACAGTAGAAACCCCCCACAAGTGACACCATTTTGGAAAGTAGACCCCCTAAGGAACTCATCTTGATGTGTTGTGAGAGCTTTGAACCCCCAAGTATTTCACTACAGTTTATAACGCAGAGCCATGCAAATAAAAAATCTTTTTGTTTTCCCACAAAAATTATTTTTTAGCCCCCAGTTTTGTATTTTCCCAAGGGTAACAGGAGAAATTGGTCCACAAAAGTTGTTGTCCAATTTGTCCTGAGTACGCTGATACCCCATATGTTGGGGTAAACCCCTGTTTGGGCACACAGGAGAGCTCGGAAGGGAAGGAGCACTGTTTTACTTTTTCAACGCAGAATTGGCTGGAATTGAGATCGGACGCCATGTCGTGTTTGGAGAGCCCCTGATGTGCCGAAACAGTGGAAACCCCCCAATTATAACTGAAACCCTAATCTAAACACACCCCTAACCCTAATTCCAACGGTAACCCTAACCACACCTCTAACCCTGACACACCCCTAACCCTAATCCCAACCCTATTCCCAACTGTAAATGTAATCTAAACCCTAACCCTAACTTTAGCCCCAACCCTAACTGTAGCCCCAACCCTAACCCTAACCCTAGCCCTAACCCTAGCCCTAGCCCTAGCCCTAACCCTAGCCCTAACCCTAGCCCTAGCCCTAGCCCTAACCCTAGCCCTAACCCTAGCCCTAACCCTAGCCCTAACCCTAGCCCTAACCCTAGCCCTAATGGGAAAATGGAAATAAATACATTTTTTTTTATTTTTCCCTAACTAAGGGGGTGATGAAGGGGGGTTTGATTTACTTTTATAGCGAGTTTTTTAGCGGATTTTTATGATTGGCAGCCGTCACACACTGAAAGACCCTTTTTATTGCAAAAAATATTTTTTGCAATACCACATTTTGAGAGCTATAATTTTTCCATATTTTGGTCCAGAGAGTCATGTGAGGTCTTGTTTTTTGCGGGACGAGTTGACGTTTTTATTGAAAACATTTTTGGGCACGTGACATTTTTTTTATCGCTTTTTATTCCGATTTTTGTGAGGAAGAATGACCAAAAGCCAGCTATTCATGAATTTCTATTGGGGGAGGCGTTTATACCGTTCCGCGTTTGGTAAAATTGATAAATCAGTTTTATTCTTCGGGTCAGTACGATTACAGCGATACCTCATTTATATCGTTTTTTTTATGGTTTGGTGCTTTTATACGATAAAAACTATTTTACAGAAAAAATAATTATTTTTGCATCGCTTTATTCTCAGGACTATAACTTTTTTATTTTTTTGCTGATGATGCTGTATGGCGGCTCTTTTTTTGCGGGACAATATGACGCTTTCAGCGGTACCATGGTTATTTATATCTGTCCTTTTGATCGCGTGTTATTCCACTTTTTGTTCGGCGGTATGATAATAAAGCGTTGTTTTTTGCCTCGTTTTTTTTTTTTTTTTTTACGGTGTTTACTGAAGGGGTTAACTAGTGGGACAGTTTTATAGGTCGGGTCGTTACGGACGCGGCGATACTAAATATGTGTACTTTTATTGGTTTTTTTTTTTTATTTAGATGAAGAAATGTATTTATGGGAATAATATATTTTTTTTTTTTTCATTATTTTGGAATATTTTTTTTTATTTTTTTTACACATTTGGAAAATTTTTTTTTTACTTTTTTACTTTGTCCCAGGGGGGGACATCACAGATCAGTGATCTGACAGTTTGCACAGCACTCTGTCAGATCACTGATCTGACATGCAGCGCTGCAGCCTTCACAGTGCCTGCTCTGAGCAGGCTCTGTGAAGCCACCTCCCTCCCTGCAGGACCCGGATCCGCGGCCATCTTGGATCCGGGGCTCGAGCAGGGAGGGAGGTGAGGAGACCCTCGCAGCAACGCGATCACATCGCGTTGCTGCGGGGGGCTCAGGGAAGCCCGCAGGGAGCCCCCTCCCTGCGCGGTGCTTCCCTGCACCGCCGGCACATCGCGATCATCTTTGATCGCGGTGTGCCAGGGGTTAATGTGCCGGGGGCGGTCCGTGACCGCTCCTGGCACATAGTGCCGGATGTCAGCTGCGATAAGCAGCTGACACCCGGCCGCGATCGGCCGCGCTCCCCCCGTGAGCGCGGCCGATCGGCTATGACGTACTATCCCGTCCAGGGTCAGATAAGCCCAGGGCACCTCGACGGGATAGTACGTCTAAGGTCACAGAGGGGTTAAAAGTTCAGGTTGCAGTGAATATCTAGATTTATCAAAGCTGCAAGTAGATCCGAACCAGTCTTATCTTGATGAGTTCCCCACTGGGATCTGAATTTGGTCCTGTCAGCCTTAACGAAGCACCCTTTTGAATCCCTATCAGAGACCTCGCTGAAACTATTGTCCCTTAACCCCTTCCCGACCTTTGACGCAGCGTATGCGTCATGAAAACCCGTGCCAATCCGACCTGTGACGCAGCATATGCATCATGGTCGGATCGCGTCCCTGCAGGCCGGGTGAAAGGCTTAACTGTAATTTCACCCGACCTGCAGGGACAGAGGGGGTGGCTTTGCCCACCCGTGGCTACGATCGCTCTGATTGGCTGTTTCACTTTCAACAGCCAATCGGAGCAATCTGTAATATTTCACCTATGAAAATTGGTGAAATATTACAATCCAGCCAAGGCCGATGCTGCAATAGCTTCGGCCATGGCTGGAGACCCCGATCTGGCCCCCCACCGACTGACTGCGGCGATCTGCAGCTGCTGTCAGTGTTCCGTACCCCTCCGTCCTGTCCTAAGCGCCTTCCTCTCCCCTAAGACAGGGAGAAAAGACGGTGCAGAAAAATCCGCACAGAAATCCGCAACGTGGGCGCACAGCCTTAGAGTTAGGGTTGGAATTCGGGTTAAGACTAGGGTTAGGGGTGTGTTGGGGTTAGGTTTGTGGTTAGGGTTGGGATTAGGGTTAGGGGTGTGTTGGGGTTAGTGTTGGAGTTAGAATTGAGGGGGTTCCACTATTTAGGCACATCAGGGGGTCTCCAAAAGCGACATGGCGCCACCATTGATTCCAGCCAATCTTGCGTTGAAAAAGTCAAATGGTGCTCTCTCCCTTCTGAGCCCCGACGTGCACCCAAACAGTGGTTTACCCCCACATATGGGGTACCAGCGTACTCAGGACAAACTAGGCAACAACTATTGGGGTCCAATTTCTCCTGTTACCCTTGGGAAAATAAAAAATTGCGGGCTAAAAATTATTTTTTCACGGCTCTGCGTTATAAACTTCTGTGAAGCACTTAGGGTTCAAAGTGCTCACCACACATCTAGATAAGTTCCTTTGGGGGTCTAGTTTCCAAAATGGGGTCACTTGTGGGGGGTTTCTACTGTTTAGGCACATCAGGGGCTCAATGTGACGACCGCAGAGCATTCCATCAAAGTCTGCATTTCAAAACGTCACTACTTCACTTCTGAGCCCCGGCATGTGCCCAAACAGTGGTTTACCCCCACATATGGGGTATCGGTGTACTCAGTAGAAACTGGACAACAACTCTTGGGGTCAACTTTCTCCTGTTACCACTGGGAAAATAAAAAAAAAATTATTTTCATGCCTCTGCGTTCTAAACTTCAGTGAAGCACTTGGGGGTTCAAAGTGCTCACCACACATCTAGATTAGTTCCTTGGGAGGTCTAGTTTCCAAAATGGGGTCACTTGTGGGGGAGCTCCAATGTTTAGGCACACAGGGGCTCTCCAAACGTGACATGGTGTCCGCTAATGACTGGAGCTAATTTTTCATTCAAAAAGTCAAATAGCGCTCTTTCCCTTCCGAGCCTTACCATGTGCCCAAACAGTGGTTTACCCCCACATGTGAGGTATCGGTGTACTCAGGACAAATTGCCCCACAAATTTTAGGATTCATTTTATCCTGTTGCCCATGTGAAAACGAAAAAATTGAGGCTAAAAGAATTTTTTTGTGAATAAAAAAAGTACTTTTTCATTTTTACGGATCAATTTGTGAAGCACCTGGGGGTTTAAAGTGCTCACTACGCATCTAGATAAGTTACTTGAGGCATCCAGTTTCCAAAATGGGGTCACTTGTGGGGGAGCTTCAATGTTTAGGCACATAGGGGCTCTCCAAACGCGACATGGTGTCCGCTAAAAATTGGAGCCAATTTTTCATTAAAAAAGTCAAATGGCGCTCCTTCCCTTCCGAGCCCTGCCGTGCGCCCAAACAGTGGTTTACCTCCACATATGAGGTATCGGCGTGCTCAGGACAAATTGGACAACAATTTTCGTGTTCCAGTTTCTCCTTTTACCCTTGGGAAAATAAAAAAATTGTTGCTAAAAGATCATTTATGTGACTAAAAAGTTAAATGTTAATTTTTTCCTTCCATGTTGCTTCTGCTGCTGTGAAACACCTGAAGGGTTAATTAACTTCTTGAATGTGGTTTTGAGCACGTTGAGGGGTGCAGTTTTTAGAATGGTGTCACTTTTGAGTATTTTCAGCCATATAGAACCGAGTTTGCATCTCGGCTTTGGGAAAATGGCCGCCGCGATCTCTTCCGCGCATGCGCGGCATCCCGCAGCCATTTTCCTGAAGCCCCGTGCAGCAGAGCACTCCATCTGCGCACGCGCGGCCCCAGGAAGATGGCCGCCCCCACCGATGACAGGGGGTAATAGCGCAGATCGCGCGCTGCTTCTTCACGTGCGCGCAGTGGATTCGTCACTGCGACATGCGCACACCACTACGCCACCAACGGAAAGCTGGGGAAGAAAAGAGCGATGTCACCACGCCCACCTGACCTGACCAGCCTGATTGACAGGCGAAAACGGCGACTTTGGTAATGTATTTCGCAGCATAGGTGGGGAATCAGGGTACACTACATACACTATTGTAACGCACAGCGCAGGCCCTATTTAACAGTATTTATATCTCAATCTGAAAAAACGGGGTGACAGGTTCCCTTTAACTATTTTGTGTCACATAACTTTCTGGTTTAACAGAATAAAAATTCAAAATGTGAAAATTGCAAAATTTTCAAAATTTTCGCCAAATTTCCATTTTTTTTCACAAATAAACGCCGAAATTATCGACCTAAATTTACCACTAACATGAAGCCCAATATGTCACAAAAAAACAATCTCAGAATCGCTAGGATCCGTTGAAGCGTTCCTGAGTTATTACCTCATAAAGGGACACTGGTCAGAATTGCAAAAAATGGCCAGGTCATTAAGGTCAAAATAGGCTGGGTCATGAAGGGGTTAAAACCTCCTTGCTAGTGGTGTTAACTTCAGCACGTAGGGTCAGCGATATTCAGACCCTTTCAGCATATCCACCCTTCACCCAGGTCCTGAAGGATAGAGTGGTCCTTAAGGTTGACCTGGCTTACATTCCTAAAGTGGCATCCCGTTTTCACAGGGTCCAGGAGTTATCTCTCCCTGCTTTCTGTCCTAACCCCAAAAATAACAGGGAGGAAGCTTTGCACACCCTAGACGTGAGGAGATGCATAGTCCAGTATCTAGCAGCAACACGGGAGTGTAGGAAGGACAGGTCTTTTTTTTATCTGCTTTCAGGGACCACAGAAAGGGTGGAAATCATCGAAGAGTACGCTTGCAAGGTGGATAAGGGATGCTATCGCACTGTCCTACTCCTCTCACGGAGCGGCCGTTACGGAGAAAATAAAGGATCACTCAATAAAATCAGTGGCAACTTCCTGGGTGGAAAAAGCCGGAGCCTCCATAGAACAGATATGTAGAGCCGCTACTTGGTCCTCTCCCTCAAAATTTTTCAACCACTATCTGCTGGATCTAACCTCCTCTTCAGATCTTACTTTTGGTAAAAGGGTTCTGGAGGCTGTGATCCCACCCTTGTCTGCATGTCTCTGCAATTCTCTCCGTGGTCAGAGAAATATAGTTACTTACCGATAACTGTATTTTTCTCACATGACTGTAGCAATAAATCTTTGCAAGAGACAAATACCAGGAAATATAAAAAGCAAAGCAGCTTTATTTGAAACACGAAAAACCAAAAAGGAACAAAAAAGCGGCGTCAAAAAGCTATAAAAACGCCTGTAATAAAAGCACTCAAACACGATGTACAAAAAACGCAAGTAGTCTAATTTTAGTGAGTAAGTGCAGAAATGCTGCAGAAAATATGCAACATCAAAAACTCACCAAATGCTCATCGTGTGAGCGTCATGGCCTTGGTCTAGAAATTCTTGCAGAGATCTTGTGATAGGGTGCAACATCTGATTAAACTGAGCATTTACCAAACATAATTAGTCACCAAATAACCCCCTGGCTGTTGTATGTTAAGACATGTATCAATATTTAAAGCATCAGAAATATTAACTCCTTAAAGTGACCTAGTCTGTAACTTAATGACCAGTCTTTGACTGTTCTTTACTTTCTTTTTTTCGGTCATCAGAGATCCTCTGTTCCCCAAATGCAGGTTTTTGTAATTAAAAAAACAAAACAAAACAAAAAACGGGGTATTGCTCACTCACCCTCCGTCCAGTTCTAAATTTCTGCCACTGCTCTCAGTATTTATTTGCAGCGGTGAATTCATTTTAACCTCTTAGTGACAGACAATTTTGATCTTAATGACCAAGCCAAATTTTACATTTCTGACCAGTGACCCTTTGTGGTTACAACTATGGAATTCTTCATCTGATCCCAGTGATTGTTTTCTTGTAACATATTTAACTTCATGATAGTGGTAACATTTTTTCGATATGACTTGCGTTTATTTATGAAAAAATGTAAATTTTGCAAAAAAATTTGTAATTTTAGCAATTTTCAAACTTAATTTTTGTGCCCTTAACCCCTTAGTGACGGAGCCAAATTTTGGAAATCTGACCAGTGTCACTTTATGTGGTAATAACTCTGCAACGCTTCAACAAATCCCAGTGATTTTGAGATTGTTTTTTTCGTGACACATTATACTTTATGATAATGGTAAATTTAGGTCAATATGTTTTATTTATAGAAAATATCAAAAATTTGAGAAAAATGTTAAATTAGCAATTTTCAAAGTTTGAATGATTATCCCTTTAACACAGATGGTCATACCACAGCAAACCATTAATATATAATATTTCCCACATGACTGCTTTACATCAGCACCATTTGTAAAATGTTCTTTTATTTTGTTAGCCTTTTAGGAGGTTTAAAAATGTAGCAGCAATTTGTCATTTTTTCAAGGAAATTTACAACATTTATTTTTTTTAGGGAACTATCCATGTTTGAATTGACTTTAGGGGTCTCATGTTGGGAAACCCCCAAACGTGATACCATTTTAAAAACAGCACCCCCTGACATATTGAAAACTGCTGTTAGGTAGTTTATTAACCCTTCAGGTGCTCTACAGGAATTAATGCAAAGTGGTATGACAGAAATGAAAATGTATATTCTTACCACCTAAATGTCAGTAACTTCTGAACAGGTTACAACAACCGACAGACTCTAAGGCCGCTATTTGGTCATGAATTGCCATCGCAAACATCAGGACCACACAATCATAATCTGAGGTGTTATGATGAGGTAATTCAGTACCACAATGAACATAGAAGTCAGAGCACATACAGTGATCTGACAATAACCCAAAAACATAGAACGAGCTCTGAGACGTGGGAACTCTGCTGACCGCAATCCCTAATCCTCTCCAACCACACTAGAGGCAGCCGTGGATTGCGCCTAACGCTCCCTATGCAACTCGGCACGGCCTGAGAAACTAGCTAGCCTGAAGATAGAAAATAAGCCTACCTTGCCTCAGAGAAATACCCCAAAGGAAAAGGCAGCCCCCACATATAATGACTGTGAGTTAAGATGAAAAGACAAACGTAGAGATGAAATAGATTTAGCAAAGTGAGGCCCGACTAACTAAACAGAGCGAGGATAGGAAAGGTAACTTTGCGGTCAACACAAAACCCTACAAACAACCACGCAAAGGGGGCAAAAAGACCCTCCGTACCGAACTAACGGCACGGAGGTACACCCTCTGCGTCCCAGAGCTTCCAGCAAGCAAGAAAAAACAAATAGACAAGCTGGACAGAAAAAAACAGCAAACAAAATAGCAAAGCGGAACTTAGCTATGCAGAGCAGCAGGCCACAGGAACGATCCAGGAGGAAACAGGTCCAATACTAGAACATTGACTGGAGGCCAGGATCAAAGCACTAGGTGGAGTTAAATAGAGCAGCACCTAACGACTTCACCACATCACCTGAGGAAGGAAACTCAGAAGCCGCAGTACCACTCTCCTCCACCAACGGAAGCTCACAGAGAGAATCAGCCGAAGTACTACTTGTGACCACAGGAGGGAGCTCTGCCACAGAATTCACAACAGTACCCCCCCCTTGAGGAGGGGTCACAGAACCCTCACCAGAGCCCCCAGGACGACCAGGATGAGCCATATGAAAGGCACGAACAAGATCGGGAGCATGGACATCAGAGGCAAAGACCCAGGAATTATCTTCCTGAGCATAACCCTTCCACTTAACCAGATACTGGAGTTTCCGTCTTGAAACACGAGAATCCAAAATCTTCTCCACAATATACTCCAACTCCCCCTCCACCAAAACCGGGGCAGGAGGATCAACAGATGGAACCATAGGTGCCACGTATCTCCGCAACAATGACCTATGGAATACGTTATGAATGGAAAAAGAATCTGGAAGGGTCAGATGAAAAGACACAGGATTAAGAACCTCAGAAATCCTATACGGACCAATGAAACGAGGTTTAAACTTAGGAGAGGAAACCTTCATAGGAATATGACGAGAAGATAACCAAACCAAATCCCCAACACGAAGTCGGGGACCCACACAGCGTCTGCGATTAGCGAAACGTTGAGCCTTCTCCTGGGACAAGGTCAAATTGTCCACTACATGAGTCCAAATCTGCTGCAACCTGTCCACCACAGTATCCACACCAGGACAGTCCGAAGACTCAACCTGCCCTGAAGAGAAACGAGGATGGAACCCAGAGTTGCAGAAAAATGGCGAAACCAAGGTAGCCGAGCTGGCCCGATTATTAAGGGCGAACTCAGCCAAAGGCAAAAAGGACACCCAGTCATCCTGATCAGCAGAAACAAAGCATCTCAGATATGTTTCCAAGGTCTGATTGGTTCGTTCGGTCTGGCCATTAGTCTGAGGATGGAAAGCCGAGGAAAAAGACAACTCAATGCCCATCCTAGCACAAAAGGCTCGCCAAAACCTCGAAACAAACTGGGAACCTCTGTCAGAAACGATATTCTCTGGAATGCCATGTAAACGAACCACATGCTGGAAGAACAATGGCACCAAATCAGAGGAGGAAGGTAATTTAGACAAGGGTACCAAATGGACCATCTTAGAGAAGCGATCACAGACCACCCAAATGACTGACATCTTTTGAGAGACGGGAAGATCTGAAATAAAATCCATAGAGATATGTGTCCAAGGCCTCTTCGGGACCGGCAAGGGCAAAAGCAACCCACTGGCACGAGAACAGCAGGGCTTAGCCCGAGCACAAATCCCACAGGACTGCACAAAAGAACGCACATCCCGTGACCAGAGATGGCCACCAAAAGGATCTAGCCACCAACTCTCTGGTACTAAAGATTCCAGGATGACCAGCCAACACCGAACAATGAACCTCAGAGATAACTTTATTCGTCCACCTATCAGGGACAAACAGTTTCTCCGCTGGGCAACGATCAGGTTTATTCGCCTGAAATTTTTGCAGCACCCGCCGCAAATCAGGGGAGATGGCAGACACAATTACTCCCTCTTTGAGGGTACCCGCCGGCTCAGATAAACCCGGAGAGTCGGGCACAAAACTCCTAGACAGCATCCGCCTTCACATTTTTAGAGCCCGGAAGGTACGAAATCACAAAGTCAAAACGGGAGAAAAACAGCGACCAACGAGCCTGTCTAGGATTCAACCGCTTGGCAGTCTCTAGATAAGTCAAGTTCTTATGATCAGTCAAGACCACCACGCGATGCTTAGCACCTTCAAGCCAATGACGCCACTCCTCGAATGCCCACTTCATGGCCAGCAACTCTCGATTGCCCACATCATAATTTTCGCTCAGCAGGCGAAAACTTCCTGGAAAAGAAGGCGCATGGTTTCATCACCGAGCAATCAGGACTTCTCTGCGACAAAACAGCCCCTGCTCCTATCTCAGAAGCATCAACCTCGACCTGGAATGGAAGCGAAACATCTGGTTGACACAACACAGGGGCAGAAGAAAAACGACGCTTCAACTCTTGAAAAGCTTCCACAGCAGCAGAAGACCAATTGACCACATCAGCACCCTTCTTGGTCAAATCGGTCAATGGTTTGGCAATACTAGAAAAATTGCAGATGAAGCGACGATAAAAATTAGCAAAGCCCAGGAACTTCTGCAGACTTTTCAGAGATGTCGGCTGAGTCCAATCATGGATGGCTTGGACCTTAACAGGGTCCATCTCGATAGTAGAAGGGGAAAAGATGAACCCCAAAAATGAAACCTTCTGAACACCAAAGAGACACTTTGATCCCTTCACAAACAAAGAATTAGCACGCAGGACCTGAAACACCGTTCTGACCTGCTTCACATGAGACTCCCAATCATCCGAGAAGATCAAAATGTCATCCAAGAACACAATCAGGAATTTATCCAGGTACTCTCGGAAGATGTCATGCATAAAGGACTGAAACACTGATGGAGCGTTGGCAAGTCCGAATGGCATTACTAGATACTCAAAATGGCCCTCGGGCGTATTAAACGCAGTTTTCCATTCATCACCTCGCTTAATACGCACAAGATTATACGCACCACGAAGATCTATCTTGGTGAGCCAACTGGCCCCCTTAATCCGAGCAAACAAATCAGATGATAACGGCAAGGGGTACTGAAATTTAACAGTGATTTTATTTAGAAGGCGGTAATCTATACAAGGTCTCAGCGAACCATCCTTCTTGGCTACAAAAAAGAACCCTGCTCCTAATGGCGACGATGATGGGCGAATATGCCTACCACTCTCCTCCACCAACGGAAGCTCACAGAGAGAATCAGCCGAAGTACCACTTGTGACCACAGGAGGGAGCTCTGCCATAGAATTCACAACACTGAGGGCACCAATTGGGATAAAGAGGAAGCCCCCACACTCTGTTAACCATTTATAATGATGTAGTCACTATTGACAGCAGCATCTAAGGGGTTAAACAGATATGTACGGTGCCAACACTGATCGTGGCTGATACAGCAAGTTGTCAGCTATAGTGGACAGCTGACAGCTACTGGATTGTCATCTGTATAGGGATGCTATTCTCTTATATCTCAGGTCAGTTAAAAGACTTATTGGCTGTCATTAATCATAGAGATATGTCACACAATATAGTTTGTAAATAACATTTCCCACATGTCTACTTTACATCCGCACAATTTTGGATACAATTTTTTCTTGTTAGGAAGTTAGAAGGGTTAAAAGTTGACCAGCGATATCTCAAGTTTCCAACAAAATTTCTAAAACCATTTTTTTTAGGAATCACATCACATTTGAAATGACTTTGGGGGCTCCATATGACAGAAAAGGTCCAAAAGTGACACCATTCTAAGAATTGCACCCTTCAAAGTACTGGAAACCACATTCAAGAAGTTTATTAACCCTTCAGGTTCTTCACGAGAACTAAAGCAATGTGAAGGGAAAAAAATGAACAATTAACTTTTTTCCCCAAACATTTTACTTTAGCTCCAAATTTATTTCACAAGGGTAACAGGATAAAGTGGACCCTAAAATTTGTTGTGGAAGTTCTCCTGAGTATGCCGATACCCCATATGTGGGGGAACTCCACTGTTTGGGCGCACGACAGGTCTCGGAATGGAAGTAGCACAGTTTGACTTTTTGAATACAAAAATGGCTGGAATGGAGAGCGGATGCTATGTTGTGTTTGGAGAGCCCCTGATGTGCTTAAACATTGGAAACCCCCCACAAGTGACCCATTTTGGATGTACCTAAACAGTGGGAAAAAAAACACAAGTTACCCCATTTTAGCAAATGCACCTCTCAAGGATTTTATCCAGGAGTATAGTGAGTAGAGTTGATCGAATAACTTCAGTGCCGCAGCTGCATGTGCCATGGATGTGTGCCAATCACAACACATGTATGGAGAGTCAAACAAACAGGCGACACATGCAGCAGCGGCGCCGAACAGCTGATCACCAGGTATCCTGGTTACCAATGCGGCTATTCAGTAAGCGCTATAGCTATTCAGATAAGCACTTATCCGAAGCTATTCAATCAACCCGAATAGTGAGCATTTCGAACCCACTGATACTACACAGAATTTGATAACTTTAGGTCATCGTATTGAAAATTTTCCTTTTTTTTTTTTCACGAAAATCTTGTTTTCGCCCCAAATATGTTATTTGCACAAAGGATAATAGGAGATAACAGACCCCGTAGTTTCTTGTGCAATTTGCCCCTAACGCAACTATACCCCATATGTGGTCAAAAATTTGTGTTTGGGCACATGGCAAGGCTAGGAAAGGAAAGGGCTCTATTTGCCTGGGATAGATTGTGAATGCCATGTTGCATTTGAAGAGCTCCTGACGTATGAAAACAGCAAAAAAAAAAAAAAGTGACCCCATTTTGGAAACTAGACCCATCAATTTTATAACATTGAGATGTGAAAATGCAAGTGGTAAAAATGAAATTTTTGTATTTGCTGCAAATTTGTCAGGTACACAAGGGTTAATAAGTGAAACTAGTCAAGAAAATGTCCAGCACAGCCTGAAGGGGAGGTGCTTAAGAATAGGTTCCCAAACCTTAGTAAGTGAAATGGTATATACTTAGCACACTCCAAGAAATGTGATGCAAAATGTAATACATACAGTAGTAACAAAGAAATTATAATGTGCATAAACATGCAATAATACAAAAATGAATCAAAAGTATATACAGTGAGAAAATGAGTAATATATATATATATATATATATATATATATATATATATATATATATATATATATATATATATATATATATATATATATATATATATATATATATATATATACACACACACTAGACTGTGGCCCGATTCTGACGCATCGGGTATTCTAGAATATGCATGTCCCCGTAGTATATGGACAATGATGATTCCAGAATTCGCGGCAGACTGTGCCCGTCGCTGATTTGTCGAGGCAACCTTTATGACATCATCGTCGCCATGGCAACCATTATGTCATTACGTCGATACTGTGCCCGTCGCTGAATCAGAAACGTGAGATGTCTATGTCCTTTATGACATCATCGTCGCTGTGCCCGTTGCTGATTGGTCGAGGCCTAGTGGCCTCGACCAATCAGAGATGCGGGATTTCTACGTCGATGCTGTGCCGGTCTCTGATTGGTCGAGGCCGCCAGGCCTCGACCAATCAGAGAGCCGGGATTTCCAGGACAGACAGAAAGACAGACAGACGGAAAAACCCTTAGACAAATATATATATATATATATATATATATATATATATATATATATATATATATATATATATATATATATATATATATATATATATATACCGAGTTCGCATCTCAACTTCAGGAAAATGGCCGCCGCGATCTCCATCTGCGCACGCGCGGCATCCCGCGGCCATTTTCCTGAAGCCCCGGGCAGCAGAGGACTCCATATGCGCACGCGCGGCCTCAGGAAGATGGCCGCCCCCACAGATCACCAGGGAAATCGCGCCGATCGCGCGTTTTTTCTTCTCCTGCCCAGTGGATTCAGAAGATGGGCATGCGCAAACCACTACGCCACCAACGGAAATATATGCAAGATCTGGGGGAAGAACCAGCGATGTCGCCACGCCCATCTGACCTGACCAGCCTGATTGACAGGCGAAAACAGCGACTTTGGTAAGTTATTTCGGCAGCTTAGGGGTGGAATCAGGGTACACAAAATACACTATAGGAACGCACAGCTCAGGCCCTATTTAACAGTATTTTTTCATCTCATACTGAAAAACCGGGGTGATAGGTTCCCTTTAATTGCGACACATTGTGGCCTTTTGAAATGAAATGGTGCGGTATGGCGAGTAAGAGGTCCTTGCACTTGATAGTCGATTTGTTTCGATATTCTGTCTTTGACAGAAGAGTAGTGGGAGAGAGAGTAGTCTCTCCCAAACACAGTAGGCCACAAGGGCACTTGATTACGGTAAATATACTGCAAAGTTGGTATCACAGGTGTAGACGTTATGGATTTGATACTGTTTACCTGTGTAGGGGTGATCGATGGTGTCACCCTTCAGGATGTTGCTGCATTGATTACAGTTCAAACAAGGAAAAGTGCCTATCTTCGGATTACGTAGGAAACGCTGGGTAGAGAGTGGTCGTGAGGGACCAATATCTGCTCGAACAAGGGCATCTCTAATGTTACGTGCTCTCCTAAAACTATGTGGTTGTCCCCAAGATGCCATCTATGACCATTGTGATCTATATAGATTACTCATTTTCTCACTGTATATACTTTTGTTTCATTTTTTTTTTATTATTGTATGTTTATGCACATTATAATTTTTTTGTTGTAGTACACTGATGAAGGTCCTTGTAGACCAAAACGTTTGTGACTACTGTATGTATTACATTAAATATCCCTTTTGCATCAAATTTCTTGTGTGTGCTAAGTATATACAATTTCAATGGGTGAAACTAGACGCCACAAATTATTGCTCAATTTCTCCCAAACAGCAGTGCTGCAACATATGCTGTCATAAATTACTGTTGGGCCACATGTCAATACTGTGAAGGAAGGAGTGCTATTTGGCTTTTGGAGCCCAGAATGGTTTGCAGGGGACATTTGCGGAGCCCTGAAGGTGCCAGAACAGCAGAAAAACCCCAAAAGTGACTCCATTGTAGAAACTGCACTTCTCAGTGAATTCATCTATGGCTGCAGTGACTATTTTGTAACATCCATGCCAGGTTTTGTTTTTCTTTTTTTGGAGAATTGCAAATCTGCTAGTCGAGTACCCATTCATTGTGTTCCCATACAGTGTAGAGCACACATACATTGTGCCCAGCTTGTGATTCTGGCAATACGCACCCCTAAAGTAAGTGCCTTCTTTCCATTACAATAATGCAAAACATTTGGCCGCTTACTGTGGTTTAGGCACAGTGGGGCTTAGGAGGGGGGGTATTTGTTTTCGGGAGGGCAGAATTTGCTCGATTTTTATTTATGGGGCTGGGAGCCATATCGCTTTACCAGAGTCTTCGTTCTGCCAGTAACGTAGGAACCCACTATAGTTCCGGTGACAGATGACGGACCCGAGTGGAGACTGATTTTGTTAGGGATAAATTAGGGTTTTTACTGGCAACATTTTGAAGTACATAACATTTTCTGGATCGCTTCCAGTATAAGGCTGGGATCACATTCTTGTGTTCTACGCTGAGCACTTACATCTGGGTTTCTGTATAAATCCCACAAAAATGTGATTCACATGAAACCCCCAACGGAAACACGCAAAATGAGGCAGATGGAGACACTGTACTCTGTTTGGCGTCTGCTCCAGTGGTATCCATCTATTTAAGGCGTGCAGAGATCTGTGGTCGCCCACACTTGTGCGCTAAGTAGACGCCTAAATTGATGAGACACCACCAGAACACAGACCAGTCCAAAGTGACTTCATCTGCCTCATAAGTGAGTGCAATAAGTGGAGAATTTACACGGAAACCCCGAAGTAAGCGCTCAGCGGAGAGCGCAGGATAAAAGGAGCTGAGCCATATTCCAATTTTTGGGAGGTAGAATGAACAAATACAGCAGTACCAGAATAGTTCTTATTTTTATTTTTGCGCTTTTCACCGTGCGGTATAAGCGATAAGGCGGATTTATTCTTTGGGTCTGTGCAATTACAGCGATGCCAGCTTTATATAATTATTTTTTTAAGTGTTGCTGCTTTCATACAATAAAAATGCTTTAAAAAAAAAAAAAAAAAGTTTATTTTGTTGCCATATTTTGAGCTGTAGCTTTATTTTTCGTCGGTATCATTTTGGAGTACATAAATATTTTTTATTCAGATTTTTCGGACACAGAATGAACAAAACCCAGCAATTCAGTTATTGTTTATATTTTTTGGGCCATTCACCGTGCAGTAGAAGTGATAAGACAGATTTGTCACGATTACAGCGATACCAGATTGTTTTTATTTTTTAGGCTGTTCTTTTTACAGACTAAAAACAAAATTTAACAAAAAATTGTTTTTTATCATCATATTCTGAGCGCTGTAACTATATTTAATTGCCGAATGAGTCATTTTAGGTTTTTTTTTTGTGAGATGGTTTGAGGTTTCATTATACCAAATTTTTTTTTGCATATGACTTTTTGATCACTTTTTATTCACTTTTTTGTCAGTATAATGAAAAAGTGACATTTTTAGCGTGTTTATTTTTTTTCACGGAGTTCGCCAAAAGGAATAACTAACATGCCAGTTTTATAAAGCTGTTTGTTACGGACGTGATGTTACCAATTAGGTCTATGTTTTTTGTTTATTTTTGTTTTATCACATACGCTGCATTTTGAGTGGCAAAATGGATTTTAGTGATTTATGCTTTTTTTTAACATTTTTTTAACTTTTTTTTTTTTACTTAGTCCCACTGTGGGACATGTATAATTTTTATTTTGATCACTTGTCTGATACACTCTCTACTCATGTACAGCAGTGTATGAGACTGACAGTGACTCACTTTGAGAGCCAGCTAATTGCTTATCACATGACCTCAGGGTACCTTGGTAACCTCCGGGACCTGTGATACTTATCGCGGGGTTCGATGGTTACTAAGAGGGTCTTGTGACCCCCTTGTAACAACTTAAATACCGTTGTCACGATTGACGTAGGTACTTAAGGGATTAGTCTGCCCCTATCGGTTCTAAAACCCTCCGGGGCCGATATAGCAGGATGTCAGGTGTTATGTACAGCTAACATCGGCAGTAATCGTCGCCGCTATTTGTTATTCCTGATCTCCATTTTAATACAGCAATGATGGAATAAGTACCCTTAACCTCCACCATTTTAATGCGTATTGGCGGTCGTTTAAGGTGTTAATATCACTCAGCTAATAACTGAGCTCAGACGCTCTGCCTGAATTGACAGCACGAGCTGCTGAGCTTACTGATTGGCTGCAGCATTGTTGATTGTCGATGTGACATCACCAATGCAGACAATAAAAAAGACTAGGAAAGCAGCAGCTGAAACTTGGTGCTGGACCAGGGGAGGGTTGGTAATGTTTTTCAACCTTTTCACGACTTGTGACATAAGTTTACATCATGATTGGATATTGGATAGGGGTTCATGATCTATGACCTAAACTTGTCATGACGATTTTGCCTGCGCAAACACCACTGGGAGTTTTGTGTAAGTAATAGCCAAGACCCGACTGTCGCTGCTAGGAGCAATGCCAGCAATGCCCATGGTAATTTAACCCTCTAAATGCTGCAATTGATGCGCATCACTACATTTAGGAGAGGAAGGGTGCTCCCTCTCCCTTCAGATGTGCGCCCCTGCAGCGTCATCGTGAGGGCCCAATCACTGCCAACCTGATTGGGAACCTGAAGGTATCATGAAAGCATGGTCTATTTATTATTTATTTATTATGCTGTGCTTATATAGCACTATCCTATTCTATTAATGCAGTGCTTTACATACATTGTCATCGCTGTCCCCAATGGAGCTCACAATCTACATTCCCTATCAGTATGTCTTTGGAATGTGGGAGGAAACCGGAGAACCCGGAGGAAACCCACACAAACTCCTTACAGATGTTGTCTGTTATGACCTGGTGGTTAGGAGCACCCGGAATGACCTGATAGTTAAACCTCATACAGGACGAGCTCTGGGATGTGGGAGCTCTGCTGACCGCAAGCCCTAATCCTATCACACACACTAGAAATAGCCGTGGAGCGCTCCTGACCAGACCCTAGGCGCCTCGTCACAGCCTAAGAACTATCTAGCCCTAGAGATGGAAAATAAGCCTACCTTGCCTCAGAGAAATTCCCCAAAGGTAAAGGAAGCCCCCCACATATATTGACTGTGAGTAAAGATGAAAGTCACAAACTCAGAAATGAGACAGGTTCAGCAAAGGGAGGCCAGACTTACTAAATAGACAGAGGATAGGAAAGGTAACTTTGCGATCAGCACAAAAACCTACAAAAGACCACGCAGAGTGTGCAAAAAAGACCTCCGCACCGACTCACGGTGCGGCGGGGCCACTCTGCATCCCAGAGCTTCCAGCTAGCAAGACAAAATCATGAAAACCAGCTGGACAAGAAACAATGAGCAAAAATAATAATCAGGAACTTAGCTTCTGCAGGAGAAGACAGGACACCAGACAGATCCAGGAGCGAACTGAACCAATGCTAAAACATTGACAGCTGGCATGGAGTAACGATCTGAGAGGAGTTAAATAGAGCAGCCAACCAAAGAACAAACCACGTCACCTGTGTAAGGAACCACAGAAGCCGCAGCTTCACTCATAGCCACCAGAGGGAGCCCATAGACAGAACTCGCCGAAGTACCATTCACGACCACAGGAGGGAGCTCGACAACAGAATTCACAACAGTTGTCCTTGTAACACTGACGGGTATAATGCATTGCAGTGCTGGTGCATTGCTATTCATTATACCAACGATCCCAGCAATAAACATTAAAGTCCTATAGAGAGACTAAGTAAAAAATCTTTTTTGTTTTTTAAGTGTAAAAATATCTAAATATATATATTTTTTAAATAATGCCAATAAATATCTATATTTATGTAAAAACAAAAATAAACAAAAAATGTACCCATTTGGTATCTCCACATCTGGAATGACCTGAACTATAAATCTGTCACAATAGCTAACAACTTCAGTGAACACTGTAATAAAAATAAATACAAAATGGAGCAAAAAAGATCCTTATTCATCATACCACTGAACAATAAGTGTAATAAAACACGACCAAAAAGGCACATGTAAATTTAAATTAATGAATTGTCCAGCAAAAACCAAGCCACCATACAGATCCATGAGCAGAGAAGTAAAAAAGCTATAACTATCAAAATAAAGCGATGCAAAAACGGTAATTTTTTCTATACAAGTTACGGTATGTAAAAGCGCCAAAACACAAAAAATGGATATAAATGTGGTATCGATGTAATCGTACTGACCTGAAGAATTAAGCTGTCTTGTCACTTTTACCACATGGAGAATGGCATAAAAAAATAATCGGAATAGAAAGTGATAAAAAAAAATCAAGTGTGTTCACTTGAGGAGAGGATCCTTCTCTTCTGGCACTTAGGAGCTCTGGATATGGAGTCCGCAAACTATTCTATAAAAATTTGTTCTAGAAGAGTCAAATACCACCCTTTCCTTCCCGAGTCTCATTGTGTGGCCACACAGTACTGTACAGCCACATATGGGGTATTGCCGCTTTCATTAGAAATTGTGTGACAAATGTTGGTGCCATGTTTACCCGTTTCCCTATGTGAAAATGTAAAATTTTGTCTTTACTGCACAATGGTATCAAATTGTGACACAATCGTGGTGTGAATATGATTACTGCACCCTTATATAAATATATTGAGAGGTCTAGTTTGTAGCATGAGGTCACTTATGGGGGTTTTTGCTATTCTGGCACCTTAGGGGCTCTGCCGTTCTGGCACCTCAGGGGATCTGCCAATGTGTGGGGATTCCCTAGCAACCCCCACATGTACTTATGCTGGCTAACAGATGTAAATTATTCAGCTGAGGAGCAGAAAACTAAATCTCCAAGTACTTACAAATACTCGGACACCCGAGCGTGCTCAGGAAATCTTGAGTACCGAGTATACTTGGTCATCACTATTAAAAATAATTAAAAAACGAGTTGTCATTTATTTCCATTTTTCCAATAGGGTTGTGGTTGGGGCCAGGGTTGAGGCTGAGGCTAGAGCTAGGGTTTTGTTAGGGGTTGTGGTGTGGGGGTTATGGTGGTGATGTGGTGGTTACGGTGGTAGTGTTTGGGTTACAGTGTTGCAGTTGGAGTTGATATTGGGGTGGTTGGAGTGAGGTTGGGGTGGTTGGAGTTGAGGTTGGGGGGGTTGGAGGGGTTGAGGTTGGGGGTTGGAGGGGTTGAGGTTGGTGGGGGTTGGAGGGGTTGAGGTTGGTGGGGGTTGAGGTGGGGGGTTGGAGGGGTTGAGGTGGGGGGGTTGGAGGGGTTGAGGTTGGGGGGGTTGAGGTTGGGATTAGGGTCAGGGGTAGCGCTGTGTTGGACTACTTTCACACATCAGGTTTTTGTTTCAGGCAGAATCCGGCTAATGTTCCAAAAAACGGATCCGTTGCAAAAAGTGTAAAAAAAATGCAACGGATCCGTTTTTCTGCCGAATCCAGTTTTAATTTTTAACATGGAGTTTATAGCAGTGACTTCCGAGAGAGAGAGAGACCAGAATGGAAAATCTGCATGATTTCAATGGAAAATGCTTTGAAAACTGGATCCAGACGCCGGAATCATTGTTTCACATGTCCGTTTCATGCTTTTTGGGCCGGTTCCGTCACTGTGCGTTTTTTTTCGCCGCACAAAAAAAAAGTTCCTCTGGACGTTTTCTCCGTCCGCAGGAAATGACTATTTGGACGGATCCGGAAAAAAACGTCATCAGGCGCACTCCGGCACTAATACAACTCTGAGAAAAAAAGGGATCCTGCTTTAAAAAAAAAAAGGGATCCTTTTTTTTTCAAATCTTGCCGGATTCTGCCTGAAACAAAAAAACGGATGTGTGAAAGTAGCCTTAAGGTTGGAGTTAGAATTTGGGGGTTTCCACTGTTTAGGTCAGAGGGTCTCCAAACGAGACATGGTGCCCACCATCGATTCCAGCCAAATTTGGGTTAAAAAAGTCAAATGGTGCTCCCTCTCTTCTGAGCTCTGCCATGCTCCCAAACAGTGGCTTTCCCCCCGCATATGGGGTATCTGCGTACTAGGGAGAAATTGCACAACAAATTTTGTGGTCCATTTTCTCTTGTTACCCTTGTGAAAATAAAAAAATTTGGGTCTAAAGTACATTTTTTGTGAAAAGTAAAATATTTATTTTTTCCTCCACGTTGCTTTAGTTCTCGTGAAACACCTAAAGGGTTAATAAATGTCTTTAATGTGGTTTTGAGCACCTTGAGGAATGCCATTTTTTGGAATGGTGTCACTTTTGGGCATTTTCTGTCCTATTGACCCCCCAAACTCACTTCATATGTGAGGTGGTCCTTAAAGGGAACCTGTCACCCCCAAAATCGAGGGTGAGGTAACCCCACCATCATCAGGGGCTTATCTACAGCATTCTGTTACCTGAAAAGGAGAAAAAGACGTTAGATTAAACTCACCCAGGGGCGGTCCCGCTGCTGGTCTGGTCGATGGGTGTCGCGGTCCGGGGCCTCCCATCTAAATCAGATAATGTCCTCTTCTGGTCTTCACACTCCGGCGCAGGCGTACTTTGTCTGCCCTGTTTAGGGCAGAGCAAAGTGCTGCAGTGCGTAGGTGCTAGGCCTCTCTGACCTTTCCCGGCGCCTGCGCACTGCAGTACTTTACTCTGCCCTCAACAGGGCAGACAAAGTGCGCCAGATCCGCAGCATGAAGACCAGAAGAGGACGTCATCTGATAAAGATAGGAGGCGCCGGACCTGACCCCTACGCCCACAGGATCGGACTGCCCGCCCATGTGAGTATAATCTAACCTCTTTTTCTCATCTTTTAGGCTATGTGCATATGTTCAGGATTTCTTGCAGAGATGTCCTGAGCAAAACAGGACATTTTCTGCAAGAAATCCGCATGCGTTTTTCTCACGTTTTTACCGCGTTTTTGGTGCGGTTTTTTTTTGCGGATTTTTCTGGAGGTTCCCAATGCAATAAGATAGTGGGAAATCCACAAAAAATCCGCAAAATTAATGAACATGCTGCGTTATTTTACTGCGATGCGTTTTTTTCGCGGAAAAAACGCATCATGTGCACAAAAATTGTGGAATGCATTCTAAATGATGGGATGCATAATGTATGCAGTTTTTTCACGTTTCTATACAGTTTTTATAGCGAAAAAAACGCGAAAAATCTGCAACGTGTGCACACAGCCTTAGGATACATCGGGGGCTTATCTACAGCATTCCAGAATGCTTGTAGATAAGCCCCTGATGCCGGTGGGCTTAGCTCATCTTGGATTTTAGGGGTGACAGGTTCCCTTTAACCACTTTCTGACCTCGGACGTGATAGTATGTCCGAGGTCAGATCCCCTGCTTTCATGTGGGCTCCGGCGGTGAGCCCACATCAAAGCTACGACATGTCAGCTGTCCACGATTGCGATCCACCCGCCACTATTAACTAGTTAAATGCCGCTGTCAAACGCTGACAGCAGCTTTTAACTACCGCTTCCGGCCAGAAATGCGCGCATCGCCGACCCCCGTCACATGATCGGGGTCAACGATGCGTCAGGATAGTAACCATAGAGGTTCTTGAGACCTCTATGGTTACTGATGCCGGTTTGCTGTGAGCGCCACCCTGTGGTCGGCGCTCATAGCAAGCCTGTAATTAAGCTACATAGGAGCGATCTGATGATCGCTGCTATGTAGCTGAGCCGATCCAGTTGTGCCAGCTTCTAGCCTCCCATGGAGGCTATTGAAGCATGGCAAAAGTAAAAAAAAAAAAAATTTAACCCCTTTCTGACATTAGACGTACTATCCCGTCGAGGTGGGGTGGGCCCCTATGACCACCGATGGGATAGTACGTCATACGCGATCGGCCGCGCTCACGGGGGGAGCGCGACCGATAGCGGCCGGGTGGTCAGCTGCCTATCGCAGCTGACATCCGGCACTATGTGCCAGGAGCGGTCACGGACCGCCCCCCCGGCACATTAACCCCCGGCACACCGCGATCAAGCATGATCGCGGTGTGCCGGCGGTACAGGGAAGCATCGCGCAGGGAGGGGGCTCCCTGCGGGCTTCCCTGAGCCCCCCGCAGCAACGCGATGTGATCGCGTTGCTGCGAGGGTCTCCCTACCTCCCTCCCTGCTCCAGGTCCGGATCCAAGATGGCCGCGGCATCCGGGTTCTGCAGGGAGGGAGGTGGCTTCACAGAGCCTGCTCAGAGCAGGCACTGTGAAGCCTGCTATGCTCTGAGACAGATCGGTGATCAGAGTGCTGTGCAAACTGTCAGATCACTGATCTGTGATGTCATCCCCCCCTGGGACAAAGTAGAGAAGTAAAAAAAAATTTTTCCAAATGTGTGTAAAAAAAAAAATATTCCTAAATAATGAAAAAAAAAAAAAATATATATATATATATATTATTCCCATACATACATTAAATAAAAAAATAACAAAAGTATAAACGCGACGATCCCACCTTCAGTAAAAACCGTAAGAAAAAAAAGGCAAAATACAACACTTTATTATCATACCGCCGAACAAAAAGTGGAATAACACGCGATCAAAAAGACAGATATAAATAATCATGGTACCGCTGAAAACGTAATCTTGTCCCGCAAAAAACGAGCTGCCATACAGCATCATCAGCAAAAAAATAAAAAAGTTATAGTCCTGAGAATAAAGCGATGCAAAAATAATTATTTTTTCTATAAATTAGTTTTTATCATATAAAAGCGCCAAAACACAAAAAATAATATAAATGAGGTGTCGCTGTAATCATACTGACACGAAGAATAAAACTGCTTTATCAATTTTACCAAACGCGGAACGGTATAAACGCCTCCCCCAAAAGAAAACCACATTCAAGAAGTTTATTAACCCGTCAGGTGTTTTACAGGAATTTTTGGAATGTTTAAATAAAAATGAACATTTAACTTTGTTTCACAAAAAATTTACTTCAGCTCCAATTTGTTTTATTTTACCAAGGGTAACAGGAGAAAATGGACCACAAAAGTTGTTGTACAGTTTGTCCTGAGTACGCCTATACCCCATATGTGGGTGGTAAACCACTGTTTGGGCTCATAGCAGAGCTCGGAAGGGAAGGAGCGCCATTTGACTTTTCAATGCAAAATTGACTGGAATTAAGATGGGACGCCATGTTGCGTTTGGAGAGCCCCTGATGTGCCTAAACATTGAAACCCCCGTCAAGTGACACCATTTAGTAAAGTAGACCCCTTAAGGAACTTATCTAGATGTGTGGTGAGCACTTTGACCCAACAAGTGCTTCACAGAAGTTTATAATGCAGAGCCGAAAAATAAAAATTCTTTTTTTTTCACAAAAATTATTTTTTGGCCCCCAGTTTTGTATTTTCACAAGGGTAACAGGATAAATTGGATCCCAAAAGTTTTTGTCCTGAGTACGCTGATACCCCATACGTGAGGGGGAACCACTGTTTGTGCGCATGGCAGAGCTCGGAAGGGAAGGAGCGCCATTTGGAATGCAGACTTAGATGGATTGGTCTGCAGGCGTCACGTTGCATTTGCAGAGCCCCTAATGTACCCAAACAGTAGAAACCCCCACAAGTGCCCTGTTGTGAATTCTGTGATCAAGCTCCCTCCTGGGGTCACGAGTGGTACTGCGGCTTCTGAGTTTCCTTCCTCAGGTGATGAGGTTAAGTCGTTAGGTGCTGCTCTATTTAACTCCACCTAGTGCTTTGATCCTGGCCTCCAGTCAATGTTCTAGTATTGGTCTTGCTTCCTCCTGGATCGTTCCTGTGGCCTGTCTGCTTAGCATAAGCTAAGTTCTGCTTGTGTTACTTTTGTTGCTATATTTTCTGTCCAGCTTGCTTTTTTGGTTTTGCTTGCTTGCTGGAAGGTCTGAGACGCAGAGGGAGCACCTCCGTACCGTTAGTCGGTGCGGAGGGTCTTTTTGCCCCTCTGCGTGGTTGTTTGTAGGTTTTTGTGTTGACCGCAAAGCTATCTTTCCTATCCTCGGTCTATTCAGTAAGTCGGGCCTCACTTTGCTAAATCTATTTCATCTCTGTGTTTGTATTTTCATCTTAACTCACAGTCATTATATGTGGGGGGCTGCCTTTTCCTTTGGGGAATTTCTCTTAGGCAAGGTAGGCTTATTTTTCTATCTTCAGGATAGCTAGTTTCTCAGGCTGTGCCGAGTTGCATAGGGAGCGTTAGGCGCAATCCACGGCTACCTCTAGTGTGGTTTGATAGGTTTAGGGATTGCGGTCAGCAGAGTTCCCACGTCTCAGAGCTCGTCCTATGTTTTGAGGTTTTTGTCAGGTCACTTGTGTGCTCTGAACTTCAAGGTCCATTGTGGTTCTGAATTACCTATTCATAACAGTACTGGAGGCCTAAAGTACTATGCTTCTCAATAGAGGGAAAAAAGAAGTTCTGAGACCATTTTTTTTTCTTTGCACTGTGTTTTGCCTTTTTTTTCCCCTAGACATTTGGGTGGTTCAGGACACAGATGTGGTGATGGACATTAAAGGTCTGTCTTCATGTGTGGATCTTCTCACTGCAAGAGTACAAAATATTCAAGACTTTGTGGCTCAGAATTCTATGTTAGAACCAAGAATTCCTATTCCTGATTTGTTTTCTGGAGATAGAGCTAAATTTCTGAGTTTCAAAAATGATTGCAAACTGTTTCTGGCGTTGAAACCTCGCTCCTCTGGTGACCCAGTTCAACAAGTTAAGATCATTATTTCTTTATTACGTGGCGACCCTCAAGACTGGGCATTTTCCCTTGCGCCAGGAGATCCTGCATTATGTAATATTGATGCGTTTTTTCTGGCGCTCGGATTACTGTACGATGAACCTAATTCAGTGGATCAGGCAGAGAAAAATTTGCTGGCTCTGTGTCAGGGTCAGGATGAGAGAGATTTATTGTCAGAAGTTTAGAAAGTGGTCTGTGCTCACTCAATGGAATGAATATGCTTTGGCAGCAATCTTCAGAAAGGGTCTCTCTGAAGCCCTTAAGGATGTCATGGTGGGATTTCCTATGCCTGCTGGTCTGAATGAGTCTATGTCTTTGGCCATTCAGATCGGTCAACGCTTGCGTGAGCGTAAATCTGTGCACCATTTGGCGGTATTATCTGAGCATAAACCTGAGCCTATGCAGTGCGATAGGACTTTGACCAGAGCTGAAAGGCAAGAACACAGACGTCAGAATGGGCTGTGTTTCTACTGTGGTGATTCCACTCATGCTATCTCCGATTGTCCTAAGCGCACTAAGCGGTTCACTAAGTCTGCCACCATTGGTACGGTACAGTCGAAATTTCTTTTGTCCGTTACTTTGATTTGCTCTTTGTCTTCCTATTCTGTCATGGCATTTGTGGATTCAGGCGCTGCCCTGAATTTGATGGACTTGGAGTATGCTAGGCGCTGTGGGTTTGTCTTGGAGCCCTTGCAGTGTCTTATTCCATTGAGAGGAATTGATGCTACGCCTTTGGCCAAGAATAAGCCTCAGTATTGGACCCAGCTGACCATGTGCATGGCTCCTGCGCACCAGGAGGATATTCGCTTTCTGGTGTTGCAAAATCTGCATGATGTGGTCGTGTTGGGGTTGCCATGGCTACAAGTCCATAACCCAGTATTAGATTGGAAATCAATGTCTGTGTCCAGCTGGGGTTGTCAGGGGGTACATGGTGATGTTCCATTTCTGTCTATCTCATCATCCACCCCTTCTGAGGTCCCAGAGTTCTTGTCTGATTACCCGGATGTATTCGATGAGCCCAAGTCCAATGCCCTACCTCCGCATAGGGATTGTGATTGTGCTATCGAGTTGATTCCTGGTAGTAAGTTTTCTAAGGGTCGACTGTTTAATTTATCTGTACCTGAGCACGCCGCTATGCGGAGTTACGTAAAAGAATCCTTGGAGAAGGGTCATATTCGGCCGTCGTCATCGCCATTGGGAGCAGGGTTCTTTTTTGTGGCCAAGAAGGATGGTTCGCTGAGACCTTGTATTGATTACCGCCTTCTGAATAAAATCACGGTCAAATTTCAGTACCCCTTGCCGCTGCTATCTGATTTGTTTGCTCGGATTAAGGGGGCTAGTTGGTTCACCAAGATAGATCTTCGTGGTGCATATAATCTTGTGCGTATTAAACGGGGCGATGAATGGAAAACTGCATGTAATACGCCCGAGGGCCATTTTGAGTACCTAGTTATGCCATTCGGACTTGCCAATGCTCCATCAGTATTTCAGTCCTTTATGCATGACATCTTCCGAGACTACCTGGATAAATTCCTGATTGTATACTTGGATGATATTTTGATCTTTTCGGATGATTGGGAGTCTCATGTGAAGCAGGTCAGAATGGTGTTCCAGGTCCTGCGTGCTAATTCTTTGTTTGTGAAGGGATCAAAGTGTCTCTTTGGTGTTCAGAAGGTTTCATTTTTGGGGTTCATTTTTTCCCCTTCTACCATCGAGATGGACCCTGTTAAGGTCCAGGCCATTTATGATTGGACTCAGCCGACATCTCTGAAGAGTCTGCAAAAGTTCCTTGGCTTTGCTAATTTTTATCGTCGCTTCATCTGTAATTTTTCTAGTATTGCTAAACCATTGACCGATTTGACCAAGAAGGGTGCTGATGTGGTCAATTGGTCTTCTGCTGCTGTGGAAGCTTTTCAAGAGTTAAAGCGTCGTTTTTCTTCTGCCCCTGTGTTGTGTCAACCAGATGTTTCGCTTCCGTTCCAGGTTGAGGTTGATGCTTCTGAAATTGGAGCGGGGGCTGTTTTGTCGCAAAGAGGTGCTGATTGCTCGGTGATGAAGCCATGCGCCTTCTTTTCCAGGAAGTTTTCGCCTGCTGAGCGAAATTATGATGTTGGCAATCGAGAGTTGCTGGCCATGAAGTGGGCATTCGAGGAGTGGCGTCATTGGCTTTAAGGAGCTAAGCATCGCGTGGTGGTCTTGACTGATCACAAGAACTTGACTTTTCTCGAGTCTGCCAAACGGTTGAATCCTAGACAGGCTCGTTGGTCGCTGTTTTTCTCCCGTTTTGACTTTGTGGTTTCGTACCTTCCGGGCTCTAAAAATGTGAAGGCTGATGCCCTGTCTAGGAGTTTTGTGCCCGACTCTCCGGGTTTGCCTGAGCCGGCGGGTATTCTCAAAGAGGGAGTAATTGTGTCTGCCATCTCCCCTGATTTGCGGCGGGTGCTGCAAAAATTTCAGGCTAATAAACCTGATCGTTGCCCAGCAGAGAAACTGTTTGTCCCTGATAGGTGGACGAATAAAGTTATCTCTGAGGTTCATTGTTCGGTGTTGGCTGGTCATCCTGGAATCTTTGGTACCAGAGATTTGGTGGCTAGATCCTTTTGGTGGCCGTCTGTCGCGGGATGTGCGTTCTTTTGTGCAGTCCTGTGGGATTTGTGCTCAGGCTAAGCCCTGCTGTTCTCGTGCCAGTGGGTTGCTTTTGCCCTTGCCGATCCCGAAGAGGCCTTGGACACATATCTCTATGGATTTTATTTCGGATCTCCCCGTCTCTCAAATAATGTCGGTCATTTGGGTAGTTTGTGATCGCTTCTCTAAGATGATCCATTTGGTACCCTTGTCTAAATTACCTTCCTCCTCTGATTTGGTGCCATTGTTCTTCCAGTATGTGGTTCGTTTACATGGCATTCCAGAGAACATCGTTTCTGACAGAGGTTCCCAGTTTGTTTCAAGGTTTTGGCGAGCCTTATGTGCTAGGATGGGCATTGATTTGTCTTTTTCCTCGGCTTTCCATCCTCAGACAAATGGCCAGACTGAACGAACCAATCAGACCTTGGAAACATATCTGAGATGTTTTGTTTCTGCTGATCAGGATGATTGGGTGTCCTTTTTGCTGTTGGCTGAGTTCGCTCTTAATAATCGGGCCAGCTCGGCTACCTTGGTTTCACCGTTTTTCTGCAATTCTGGGTTCCATCCTCGTTTCTCTTCAGGGCACGTTGAGTCTTCGGACTGTCCTGGTGTGGATACTGTGGTGGACAGGTTGCAGCGGATTTGGACTCATGTAGTGGACAATTTGACCTTGTCCCAGGAGAAGGCTCAACGTTTCGCTAATCGCAGACGCTGTGTGGGTCCCCGACTTCGTGTTGGGGATTTGGTTTGGTTGTCATCTCGTTATATTCCTATGAAGGTTTCCTCTCCTAAGTTTAAGCCTCGTTTCATTGGTCCGTATAGGATTTCTCAGGTTCTTAATCCTGTGTCTTTTCGTTTGACCCTTCCAGATTCTTTTTCCATCCATAACGTATTCCATAGGTCATTGTTGCGGAGATACGTGGCGCCTGTGGTTCCATCTGTTGATCCTCCTGCCCCGGTTTTGGTGGAGGGGGAGTTGGAGTATATAGTGGAGAAGATTTTGGATTCTCGTGTTTCGAGACGGAAACTCCAGTATCTGGTTAAGTGGAAGGGTTATGGTCAGGAAGATAATTCCTGGGTCTTTGCCTCTGATGTCCATGCTGCCGATCTTGTTCGTGCCTTTCATATGGCTCATCCTGGTCAGCCTGGGGGCTCTGGTGAGGGTTCGGTGACCCCTCCTCAAGGGGGGGGGGGGGGGTACTGTTGTGAATTCTGTGATCAAGCTCCCTCCTGTGGTCACGAGTGGTACTGCGGCTTCTGAGTTTCCTTCCTCAGGTGATGAGGTTAAGTTGTTAGGTGCTGCTCTATTTAACTCCACCTAGTGCTTTGATCCTGGCCTCCAGTCAATTTTCTAGTATTGGTCTTGCTTCCTCCTGGATCGTTCCTGTGGCCTGTCTGCTCAGCATAAGCGAAGTTCTGCTTGTGTTACTTTTGTTGCTATATTTTCTGTCCAGCTTGCTTTTTTGGTTTTGCTTGCTTGCTGGAAGCTCTGAGACGCAGAGGGAGCACCTCCGTACCGTTAGTCGGTGCGGAGGGTCTTTTTGCCCCTCTGCGTGGTTGTTTGTAGGTTTTTGTGTTGACCGCAAAGCTATCTTTCCTATCCTCGGTCTATTCAGTAAGTCGGGCCTCACTTTGCTAAATCTATTTCATCTCTGTGTTTGTATTTTCATCTTAACTCACAGTCATTATATGTGGGGGGCTGCCTTTTCCTTTGGGGAATTTCTCTGAGGCAAGGTAGGCTTATTTTTCTATCTTCAGGATAGCTAGTTTCTCAGGCTGTGCCGAGTTGCATAGGGAGCGTTAGGCGCAATCCACGGCTACCTCTAGTGTGGTTTGATAGGTTTAGGGATTGCGGTCAGCAGAGTTCCCACGTCTCAGAGCTCGTCCTATGTTTTGTGGTTTTTGTCAGGTCACTTGTGTGCTCTGAACTTCAAGGTCCATTGTGGTTCTGAATTACCTATTCATAACAGACCCCATATTGGAAACTAGACCTCCCAAGGAACTTATCTAGATGTGGTGTGAGAAATTTGAACCCCCAAGTGTTTCACTACAGTTTACAACGCAGAGCCGTGAAAATTTAGCCCCCCAAATTTTTATTTTCCCAAGGGTAATAAGAGAACTTGGACCCCAAAAGTTGTTGTCCAATTTGTCCCGAGTACGCTGATACCCCATATGTTGGGGTAAACCCCTGTTTGGGCGCACGGGAGAGCTCGGAAGGGAAGTAGCACTGTTTTACTTTTTCAACGCAGAATTGGCTGGAATTGAGATCGGACGCCATGTCACGTTTGGAGAGCCCCTGATGTGCCTAAACAGTGGAAACCCCCCAATTATAACTGAAACCCTAATCCAAACACACCCCTAACTCTAATCCAAACCCTAATCCCAACCGTAAATGTAATCCAAACCCTAACTTTAGCCCCAACCCTAACTTTAACCCCAACCCTAACCCTATCTTTAGCCCCAACCCTAACCCTAACTTTAGCCCCAACCCTAACCCTGACTTTAGCTCCAACCCTAACCCTGGCCCTAACCCTGGCTCTAACCCTAGCCCTAACTCTAGCGGAAAAATGGAAATAAATGCATTTTTTTTTTTAATTTTATTATTTTTCACTAACTAAGGGGGTGATGAAGGGGGGTTTGATTTACTTTTATAGCGTTTTTTTATAGCGGATTTTTATGATTGGCAGCTGTCACACACTAAAAGACGCTTTTTATAGCAAAAAAGTTTTTGCGTCTCCACATTTTGAGACCTATAAATTTTCCATATTTTGGTCCACAGAGTCATGTGAGGTCTTGTTTCTCCTTCGCCTCATTGGGGGACACAGACCGTGGGTGTATGCTGCTGCCAATAGGAGGCTGACACTAAGTGATACAAAAAAAGTGATCTCCTCCCCTGCAGTATACACCCTCCTGCTGGCTCTCAGCTAACCAGTTCTTGCTTAGTGTCTGTAGGAGGCACATGGGTCTGTTTCAGACCCCAACGTTTTTATTTTATTGTTTACTTTTTCTGTAAATTTTTATTTTTTAATTAACGGAGTGAAGGGGGCGACGGTTCCTTTCAAGGTTCCGATCTCCCCCAAACCATCAACAGGCGGGCACGGCGAGTATACCTCCACGTACCCTTTCCTGCGACGTGGGAAGCCATGCCTGAGCTCACTTCAGGGGCGACGGTTCCTTTCATGGTCCCGATCTCCCCACACCAGCAGCAGGCGACCACATGGAGTGTCGCCTCCATGTATCCTCTCCTGGAGCCAGGCCTAATGCCGGACAACTGGCCCTGTCCACCCGGACTGAACTCCGTGGATGTACAGAGGCCCCTTTCTATGGCGTCCGAGCAGCCCCCACTGTCCCACCACTGTGAAAGCGGATGGCACAAGGAGGCGGACGGTTCCTCTCCACCTCCCTAACAAACGGATGATGGATTGAGGCTTATCCCTGCACCATCCACGCTGCACAGAACAGCGCTGAAACCCACATCCGCAGCGGCTCCATGCCGGGACGCGCATCAATGGTGAGTGGATCCATCTTCAGAGGGATATCCACATGCTGACAGGCAGCCTCAGCCACTTCCCTGTGGCCCACCTCTCTGAGGTAACGCTCTGGATGGCTGCAAAAATTTAGTCCCCGGCTTCCTTCGGACTCAATGAAGACCTTCTGTTCACAGGGTTCTATAAACAATCTTAGAACCTCATGTTATAGGTGGTTGGTTTGCATAACTATTTAAAGTCCTCTTGGCCTGAGTACATATTCGAACACATGTTGTTAGCGATTAGAGGAGTTTCAAGTTGGTCCATGTGAACCCAATGTTTTCACCTATGTCTTCACCTATGTCATTTCTGAGCTCTGCATGAATAGTATAATCTTAGGTGACACATGAGGTAATGTCATTGGATGTCTGCATGAACAGTGTAACATTTATTTAAATCAGTTTCTAACTTCATTATACATGAGCATGTGGTGTCTTTTGTGGTTATCCCTAATGGGTCAATAACTCCTTTCTTTTATCCTTCTTGGTGGGAATCGCACCTATTGGATTATGAGTGTTCCTTATCCCTCACGAGGTATGTGGGAGCATGGGTGCTTGTACACCAATATCTGGGGGCAAATATGGTTATAAATTTACATCGGTTTCTGCTCTCAGTGCATCCATAAACTAATCGGTGGCAATGTTGACATCTATGATTATGAAATTCTGAAAGGGTAATATGGCATGAGATATGCTGTGTATGACACAATTTCCTTGGATATCTGAATATTTGGAGCACATGCCAAACTACTTTTTGAAGTGTGTGCCCCCAAGAAAACCTCCTCATGGCCTTAGTGCAGCAATATATGCTGCCTCTGATCACTAAATTTGGTTGGTCATGATTTGCATGTATTAGGAACAGTGCCCTTAAATGTATATATATGATTTTGATGGGCCTTCTTGTGTTCCAATGCATGCTGGGTACATAGTAATCTCTTCCAGTGAGTGATGACCCCTAGATAATGGGGTTTTCTCATGGGTTCCACTGGATTCATGACCCTTTACATGCTATATTGGTGTTTATAGCCTCCCAGTTTCAGTTACTATGGTCTGTAACGGGGGGAATCCTCTGATGCACAGGTGCCGCCTCAACTTAGCGGTGGATGCATGTCTCTTGGCTCTGGCCGGATCCTGACCCAGTATATGTCACACTGGTGATATTGGGATCCATGGTTTTATACATGGGGAACAGCAGGGGAAACCTCCATTTGTACATGCGCCCCCGTGATTGAATGAAGATGGTATCCACCTATATTTGGTGCATGGCCCTTTAACCCCTTCATGACCCAGCCTATTTTGACCTTAATGACCTGGCCGTTTTTTGCAATTCTGACCAGTGTCCCTTTATGAGGTAATAACTCAGGAACGCTTCAACGGATCCTAGCGGTTCTGAGATTGTTTTTTCGTGACATATTGGGCTTCATGTTAGTGGTAAGTTTAGGTCAATAAATTCTGCGATTATTTGTGATAAAAACGGAAATTTGGCGAAAATTTTGAAAATTTCGCAATTTTCACATTTTGAATTTTTGTTCTGTTAAACCAGAGAGATATGTGACACAAAATAGTTAATAAATAACATTTCCCACATGTATACTTTACATCAGCACAATTTTGGAAACAAATTTTTTTTTTGCTAGGAAGTTATAAGGGTTAAAATTTGACCAGCGATTTCTCATTTTTACAATGAAATTTACAAAACCATTTTTTTTAGGGACCACCTCACATTTGAAGTCAGTTTGAGGGGTCTATATGGCTGAAAATACCCAAAAGTGACACCATTCTAAAACTGCACCCCTCAAGGTACTCAAAACCACATTCAAGAAGTTTATTAACCCTTCAGGTGCTTCACAGCAGCAGAAGCAACATGGAAGCAAAAAATGAACATTTAACTTTTTAGTCACAAAAATTATCTTTTAGCAACAATTTTTATTTTCCCAATGGTAAAAGGAGAAACTGAACCACGAAAGTTGTTGTCCAATTTGTCCTGAGTACGCTGATACCTCATATGTGGGGGTAAACCACTGTTTGGGCGCACGGCAGGGCTTGGAAGGGAAGGATCGCCATTTGACTTTTTGAATGAAAAATTGGCTCCACTCTTTAGCGGACACCATGTCACGTTTGGAGAGCCCCCGTGTGCCTAAAAATTGGAGCTCCCCCACAAGTGACCCCAATTTGGAAACTAGACGCCCCAAGTAACTTATCTAGATGCATAGTGAGCACTTTGAACCCCCAGGTGCTTCACAAATTGATCCGTAAAAATGAAAAAGTACTTTTTTTTCACAAAAAAATTCTTTTAGCCTTCATTTTTTCATTTTTCACATGGGTAACAGGATAAAATGGATCCTAAAATTTGTTGGGCAATTTCTCCTGAGTACACCAATACCTCACATGTGGGGGTAAACCACTGTTTGGGCACATGGTAAGGCTCGGAAGGGAAGGAGCGCCATTTGACTTTTTGAATGAAAAATTATCTCCATCGTTAGCGGACACCATGTCGCGTTTGGAGAGCCCCTGTGTGCCTAAACATTGGAGCTCCCCCACAAGTGACCCCATTTTGGAAACTAGACCCCCCAAGGAACTTATCTAGATGCATATTGAGCACTTTAAACCCCCAGGTGCTTCACAGAAGTTTATAACGCAGAGCCATGAAAATAAAAATAATTTTTCTTTCCTCAAAAATGATTTTTTTAGAATGGAATTTCCTATTTTGCCAAGGGTAATAGGAGAAATTGGACCCCAAAAGTTGTTGTCCAGTTTCTCCTGAGTACGCTGATACCCCATGTGTGGAGGTAAACCACTGTTTGGGCGCACGTCGGGGCTCAGAAGTGAAGTAGTGACTTTTGAAATGCAGACTTTGATGGAATGGTCTGCGGGCGTCACGTTGCGTTTGCAGAGCCCCTGGTGTGCCTAAACAGTAGAAACCCCCCACAAGTGACCCCATTTTAGAAACTAGACCCCCCAAGGAACTTATCTAGATATGTGGTGAGCACTTTGAACCCCCAAGTGCTTCACAGACGTTTACAACGCAGAGCCGTGAAAATAAAAAATCATTTTTCTTTCCTCAAAAATTATGTTTTAGCAAGCATTTTTTTAATTTTCACAAGGGTAACAGGAGAAATTGGACCCCAGTAATTGTTGCGCAGTTTATCCCGAGTATGCTGGTACCCCATATGTGGGGGTAAACCACTGTTTGGGCACACGTCGGGGCTCGGAATTGAGGGAGCACCATTTGACTTTTTGAATATGAGATTGGCTGGAATCAATGGTGGCGCCATGTTGCGTTTGGAGACCCCTGATGTGCCTAAACAGTGGTAACCCCTCAATTCTACCTCCAACACGAACCCGAACACACCCCTAACTCTAATCCCAACTGTAGCCATAACCCTAATCACAACCCTAACCCCAACACACCCCTAACCACAGCCCTAACCCCAACACACCCCTAACCCTAACCACAACCCTAATTCCAACCCTAACCCTAAGGCTATGTGCCCACGTTGCGGATTCGTGTGAGATTTTTCAGCATCATTTTTGAAAAATCCGCAGGTAAAAGGCACTGCGTTTTACCTGCGGATTTTCCACGGATTTCCAGTGTTTTTTGTGCGGATTTCACCTGCGGATTCCTATTGAGGAACAGGTGTAAAACGCTGCGGAATCCCCACAAAGAATTGACATGCTGCGGAAAATACAACGCAGCGTTTCAGCGCGATATTTTCCGCACCATGGGCACAGCGGATTTGGTTTTCCATAGGTTTACATGGTACTGTAAACCTGATGGAAAATGCTGCGAATCCGCAGCGGCCAATCCGCTGCGGATCCGCAGCCAAATCCGCACCGTGTGCACATGGCCTAATTCTAAAGGTATGTGCACACGCTGCGGAAAACGCTGCGGATCCACAGCAGTTTCCCATGAGTTTACAGTTCAATGTAAACCTATGGGAAACAAAAATCGCTGTACACATGCTGCAGAAAAACTGCACGGAAACGCAGCGGTTTACATTCCGCAGCATGTCTCTTCTTTCTGCGGATTCCGTGAAATGCGCAGAAAAAACATGGTAAATCCGCCATAAATCCGCAGCGGTTTAGCACTGCGGATTTATCAAATCCGCAGCGGAAAAATCCGCAGAGGACCTAACCCTAAACCTATTCTAACATTAGTGGGAAAAAAAATTCTTTATTTTCTTATTGTCCCTACCTATGGGGGTGACAAAGGGGGGGGGGGGGGGGGGGTCATTTATTATTTTTTTTTTATTTTGATCACTGTGGTAGATTATATCTCAGTGATAAAAATGCACTTTGGAACGAATCGGCCGGCCGGCAGATTCGGCGGGCGCACTGCGCATGCGCCCGCCATTTTGGAAGATGGCGGCGCCCAGGGAGAAGACGGACGGACCCCGGCAGGATCGGTAAGTATGATGGGGTGGGGGGGAGCACGGGGGTGGGGGGGGGGGGGGGTGGAACGGAGCACGGGGGTGGAACGGAGCACGGGGGGGTGGAACGGAGCACGGGGGGTGGAACGGAGCACGGGGGGGTGGAACGGAGCACGGGGGGGGGGGGGTGGATCGGAGTGCAGGGGGGGTGATTGGAGCACCGGGGGAGCGGACAAGAGCACGGGGGGGAGCGGAGCACAGGACGGAGGGGAGCCGGAGCAGTGTACCGGACAGATCGGAGGGCTGGGGGGGCGATGGGTGGGGTGGGGGCACATTAGTGTTTCCAGCCATGGCCGATGATATTGCAGCTTCGGCCATGGCTGGCTTGTAATATTTCACCAGTTATAATAGGTGAAATATTACAAATCGCTCTGATTGGCAGTTTCACTTTCAACAGACAATCAGAGCGATCGTAGCCATGGGGGGGGGGGGGGTGAAGCCACCCCCCCTGGGCTAAACTACCACTCCCCCTGTCCCTGCAGATCGGGTGAAATGGGAGTTAACCCTTTCACCCGATCTGCAGGGACGCGATCTTTCCATGACGCTACATAGGCGTCATGGGTCGGATTGGCACCGACTTTCATGACGCCTACGTGGCGTCATGGGTCGGGAAGGGGTTAATTCTGTGTGTACTAAGCAATTATGACAACTGAATTAGGGGTGTGATGACAAAAAGGAGTTATTGTTGTGTATACGTGCGCTGATGGGTTCACGAACTGCTGCGCGAGGTGAGTGACCATCATCGCATGGGGTCCTATTCCTTCTGATCTAAGACTCTGACTTGGGGTCAGCGATGGGAAAAAAAAACAAAAAACAAACAAACCCTAAGGCCATGTTCACACAGTGCGTTTTTTACTGCGGAACCGCCGCGATTTTGCCGCTGCGGCTCCGCAGCTGTTTTCCATGCAGGGTACAGTACACTGTACCCTATGGAAAACAGGAACCACTGTGCACATGATGCGGGAATTAACTAAAAAAGCCGCGCTGAATAGCTGCGGTAAAAAAGAAGTACCATGTCACTACTTTTTGCGGAACTGCAGCGGTTCTGCACCCATTGACCTCCATTGTGAGGTCAAACCCGCAGTAAAACCCGCAGATGAAAAAAATATCTGCGGGTTTTCTGCGGTTTGTGGTGCAGAACCGCTGCAGTGTGGCTGCCCCCCCGTGACCCAATCCCCCCCCCCCATGCTCCGATGCCCCCCCCCCCCCCCCCCGTGCTCCGACGCCCCCCCCCCCCGTGCCCTCATCTCCCCCCCTTATACCTACCCGGCCTCCCGATGTCCGTCCGTCCGTCATCTTCCTGGGCGCCGCCATCTTCCAAAATGGCGGGCGCATGCGCAGTGCGCCCGCCGAATCTGCCGGGCGGCAGATTCGTTCCAAAGTGCATTTTGATCACTGAGATAGATTATATCTCAGTGATCAAAATAAAAAAAATAGTAAATTACCCCCCCCCCCCTTTGTCACCCCCATAGGTAGGGACAATAAAAAAATAAAGAATTTTTTTTTTTTTTCCCGGTAGGGTTAGGGTATTTTCAGCCATTTTAACCCTAAAAAACTTCCTAGAAAACACACAGACTCTGCATAGAAAACTGCATTAAAAAACGCATCAAAAAACGCACCAAAAAAGGGACCTGCGTTTTCTGCCAAGAGCTGCGGTTTTTAGTGCAGAAAAAACAGCAGGGAAATCAGGAACGTGTGAACATGGCCTAAAAGGTATAGGTGGCTCCTAACATGCTATGGTACGGAGGTAATGGGGTTAATGTTGCTCCAGGTTGGTGTAGATACATCACTCGCTGACCAGTGTCCATAAGCAGTGGAGTCTTCCCCAATATGGCCATTGTGGTATGCCGTGTCATGTTGGGTGATCACTATGGCAATGTTGCTATAAACAGTGTGACGGTCAATGTGGAAAGTTCTTTAATATTTATGTGCCGCCAAATGCCCAGCGGTGCGGTTCACGCTGGAGCGATTAGATACGGCAACACATAATGGTAGAGACTCTATCTGCCGCACACGATCGGTATCCAGGGCAACGGAACCAAAAGTGTGACGACACAGCACAGGAGGAGTCTCCTGGTGCGTGCACACAGAGCAATCCAGCGACCGCCGCATTCACTTGGTGCAATGGCAGCTGCTCGCAAGATGCAATGACGTATTAGGGGTGTAGTTTTACAGGCTCACATGTTGCTGAGCTCACTAAGACGCTCCCACTGGAATCCCTGGTTGGTGGAACACATGTCTGTCTCTGGTAAGCGGCACAGCTGCAGCTGCTTAAACTGCAATTATTTCACTAGATAAGGACGCAGGAACGCTACAGGAGTTACCCCTGACGAAGCCACTGCTGTGGCGACACGCGTTGGGTCTCTGCTCCTCCTGCCAATACTCCCCAGGGCTCAGCGCAGGCTGTGAACAGCACCTAGGTTTGCATACTAGATTTGGTCATATGGTAACCTGGGTGTTCACTCCTCAGCAGGTCTCTTTTATATACTCCTCATCATGGGGATTCTCTGTATTGTAGCACAATGGTTTCTATACCCTGTTTAACTAGCTTAGTGGAACCTTTATTTGATCAAACCAGCATATGTCATTGTGTACCTTCTGAGAGCACACTTAGGGTACCGTCACACTATACGATTTACCTACGATCACGACCAGCGATATGACCTGGCCGTGATCGTAGGTAAATCGTAGTGTGGTCGCTGGGGAGCTGTCACACAGACAGCTCTCCAGCGACCAACGATGCCGAGGTCCCTGGGTAACCAGGGTAAACATCGGGTAACTAAGCGCAGGACCGCGCTTAGTAACCCGATGTTTACCCTGGTTACAAGCGTAAAACTAAAAAAAAAACAAACAGCACATACTTACATTCTGGTGTCCGTCAGGTCCCTTGCCGTCTGCTTCCCGCACTCACTGACTGCCGGCCGTAAAGTGAAAGTGAAAGCACAGCCGCTGTGCTCTGCTTTCACTTTACGGCCGGCAGTCACAGTGCGGGAAGCAGACAGCAAGGGACCTGACGGACACCAGAATGTAAGTATGTGCTGTTTTTTTTTTTTTAAGTTTTACGCTTGTAACCAGGGTAAACATTGGGTTACTAAGCGCGGCCCTGCGCTTAGTAACCCGATGTTTACCCTGGTTACAAGCGAACGCATCGCTGGATCGCATCGCTAGATCGCTAGATCGGTGTCACACACACCGATCTAGCGATGACAGCGGGAGATCCAGCGATGAAAGAAAGTTCTAAACGATCTGCTACGACGTACGATTCTCAGCAGGATCCCTGATCGCTGCTGCGTGTCAGACACAGCGATATCGTAACGATATCGCTGGAACGTCACGAATCGTACCGTCGTAGCGATCGAAATGGTATAGTGTGACGGTACCCTTACTTGTTATTTTTGTTGGTCTGAAGGGAATTTAATCTAACACAGTATATGGGTTCCCACAAGCCTTTTTTTTTTTTGTCAGGCTTGATTGCAATAGGTTTTGGTTGCTTATATTTGATCTGCTATGGTATTTAGTTAAGCCTGCCAGTGATAATCATTCATGTACTGATATTTAACAGATATAACTATATCTTCAAGGCAGTGACACGTCACCTGATAGCTCAGGATTGCTGTTCATGCAGACATCTCTACTGTGCTCATTAAAACTAGCCTTTGTATTTTGTCTGGGGAGTGTTTGTGTTAAGGGGGAGGGCTCCATTATGGGCCACTTGTTATTGTGTGTAGGTCACATGTGTGACCAATTTTAAATGTTTTTAATTGTGTGCTCCATGAGGTTTTTTCTGTGTCCATTGGTGTTTATCAATAAAATTTGTATTTTTTTTTTTACATGTAATCCATTGCCTTGGGTGATCCCCCTTTTTTTGGTCTATTTCTTGTGTTGTCTGTTTGAGTCGTCTATATCTCTTGCGATACCTTCTCTCCTGGGCTGGCAACTACACTTAGACAAGTTCTCCTCATTTCCAGCCCAGCAGATATCCTTTTTGAGGATGATCCTGCACACTTCTAGAAGGATGGTAATTCTTCCTCGAGACAAGGTCATGGCCCTTCAACAGGGAGCTCGCGCAAGGAGAGTTCTGAGGACTTGATTACTCACCCCCTCATTTCATTCGATTTGTTAAGAGCGTTCCGAGGAAAAATGGTGACGACAATGGAAGCGGTTTCCTTCGCTCCGCTCGTTTTCAGCAAGTCAAACAGACTTTCAGACAATAGTCTCTGAGCTCCTTCTTCATCCAGGGCCTTTCTCCCGGTTCAATGGTTATTAGTAACTACCAATGCCAGTCTTCTTCTCCCCATCATTGTTCTGGAGATCCGAACGGTAGTCTTACAGCAGGTCCACTGCCTTCTGGCGGGTCACCCTATCCGAATTCAATTGGATAATGCCACGGCGGTGCCTTACGTCAGTCATCTAGCAGGTACCCACGGTCAGGCGCCATGACCGAGGTACTTCACTTTCTCTGATGGGCCGAAGTCTATTATTCGGTGATCTCGGCAGTATATATCCCAGAAGTAGAACTCTGAACGGCAAACAAATTCAGCCGTCAGGGTTCCGCCTCAAGTCAGTGGGAACTTCACCCTGAAGTCTTCCATCAGATCTGTCCTTACTGGAGCTCTCCAGTTGTAGGTGGGATGACATCCAGACTGAAGGCCAATGTACTCGAGTTCGTGGTTCGGCCTCGAGATCCAAGAGCCATCGCTCTCCATGCTCTGGTTCTGCCGTGGTACCAGTTTCCATAACTCCCCTTCCACTGCTTCCGAAAGCCTTTCGGAAGCAGAAAGGGGCCCCAGTGATCCTCAGAGATCCGCACTGACCACGTCCGTTTTTTGTTGCGGAGCTAGTATCTTCTCGCCTTATCGCAGCACAACTGCAAGTAGGGACTTTCTCACAGGGAGTTTTCACACGTAGTTCTTCCCTATCGCATACCGTTAGATCATTGGGACCTTATTATCCCTTTTTCACCCGGGCAGACTTTACTATCAGGGAAAGTCGTCCCGTTCTCCTCTGCGATATTCTCACTCTGACGAGTCTTCGGAGATAGCTTCTCTGCTCTTTCAGACTTTTTTCCCTTATTACCTTCGAGGCAAGGTTGTCCTCAGGCCATCTCCATCCCTTGTTACCAAGGTGGTACTGTATTACCACTGTTATGAGGGCATAGTTCTTCCCTCATCTCTTTTGGCTCCAGTCCACAAAATGGAATAAGATCCCCCATATTCTGGATGAAGTGAGTGCTCTGAGTAGGTACGTCTTGAGGACGGCGTCCTTCTGAAGGTTGGACGTTTTATTTGGGCTTCCTGACGGTAGAGGAAGGCTTCCTGACATTTTCAGGAAGGGTTTAGCCGTTTCATCGACCATGATAACATGGTGAATTCTTTTCACCATCCAGGAGTCCTTCCGTGCTAGATGTCAGCCTATCTCCCTGTCTATCAAGGGTTCTAGGCACCAGGCGTCAGCAAGGCACGCCTGCAAGCTTGCGGATT